>NC_092032.1:4196414-4840414 GCF_042242105.1 Pempheris klunzingeri | reverse complement strand
GGAAATCAGATTGAAAATGACTGAGCGTAAAAGATTTGAGTGGGAATGAAAAGGCAGCAAGTGAGTCAGTGAGGGAAAGATGGATGTCTGCTCACTTTTTTCTCTTCAAATGGGAGCAATCTCTATCTCATATGTAAAACATTAGTGTGGAATAGCAAAGTCATTAAACAATGAAACCAAACTTCTCTTCAATGCAACCAGTGTGTTTACTTCAGTGTGCTGTTCACTTGGAGAGAAAGACCATGTACACACGTGTGTGTGTGTTTGTGTGTGTGTTTGTGCTGAACCTGTCTTCTGTCTCGGGTCCAGCTTTAAATAAGTTTTGCCCAGCAGCATATATGATGACACAGGCTTGGCTTTTTCATGAGGCATTAAAGGAGAGCAGAGAATCTGGATTTCCTAGCCCTGCAGCCCCCTGGCGCTCTCTTTAAGTTAACTAAACCAAAAGCTAAGGCCCTGTGAGCTTTTAGGGAGTTCGGTCTTGAACAGGCATAGATGACTGGCTGACTTAAGCAAATCAGCTTTAAATTCCCATTTCGTCCAAAAGGAACCAAAGAGTTGGTCCTACCTAGAACCTTTGCTCATCTTTGAGTTCCTGCTCTCTTGCACTGACTTTTTTCTTTTTCACCGTCCCAGATGTCCCACCATAAACACATCACCCAGGGACAGCCAGTCTCCTGCACCCCCCCCCATGCCACATTTCCTAGTAAAGCAAATGTCTAAACCTGACCTGCCATTTTAACGAGGCCCTACTCGCACCACGCGACAGTTGACGGGCGTTCCTGAACATTCCCTCCTGCTAATGAAAATCTCCACCCTTCATTTTCTCTGGAATTTCATTCCCATGATTGTTTGAAGAGACTGGAAAAGGTTGTGCGAGGACACTGTATTTGGGGTTTAGCTTCGTCGCAGACAGCCACAGACACGGAGAGCCAAACTCCTCCGGCGTACAGTACATCGCACACAAGGTTTTACCGTTCTGCTTTGTCACCTTTAACACCGCTAAAGCCCGCCATAGACATTTCTGAAGATCTGGTTCCAGTGTTCAGGCCTTTGCAAGTTGCCATAAGCGCCTAATTATTCCCAATGCATTGCTCTGTTCCTCCCTTGTTTTCCAAAAATGTTCCCATGTAGCGTGACCTACACTGACAAGGCCCCGGGCTAATATGGGTCCGATTATGAAATTTCCTGTAGTTTTCCTGTTCCTCGTGTAATAGGTGTATTCCATGGAGAGCGATAGACTTCACTGTCCACAATTTTCCTCTGTTGATGGTTCTTAGACAGAAGAGAGGAATGTGTGTGCACACGTGAGAGGGAGATGAGGACATGATAACCCAGAAGTACAAACCACAGAATGAGATTTTAGAGCGTCAGAGCGTTCCAACGGTATCCTCTCATTCTCGTCTGGCCACAACTCCCTGCTGTCATATCTTTCCCTCCGCCTTTATCTTGCTTTATCAGCTAGTTTTCCTCTATTGATATTCCTCAGGTCCCTAATGTGTGCTCCACTTGTTCACCCCTTGCTGCAGTGATTTGCTGTTATACCGCCGATCCAGGTACTTGAGAGTGACCATTCCCACGCAGCCCCGGCCAAAACAAATGCAATGTTTCCCCGTCTGTGCTTTAATAAAGGGTGACTCTGTGCTATGTCTTCTTCCACATTTTCAAAAGCTGTTATTAAACCGTTGATATTATCCATCTCTCTCTTTTATCTCCTATTTTTGAGCTATTTTCCAAACTTGTTTTTTTTCCCCCAGTTGTGTGTTGGCCAAAATCGTGGATATGAGGTTGATACTTGAAGGCTTCCATTCTGCAATCTTTCTCCATCTATTCTCTCAATTGTTACCAGTGCTCGCAAGCGAAAGAGTGGTGCTGATTAAAAATATGCACCATTCTCCATAATCAGCTCTGTAATTATGGGCCAATTAAGCTGTTTTCATGTGTTGTTTATGCTTCCCCAAAATATATTAGCTCAGTGTTTACTGCTGTGGGGCTGGGGAGTATAGATTAGCTGGTGACAGCAGCAATAGAGTCAATAGCAGCAACATCAAAGTCAAACAACATGCAGAAGAAAGTGTCTCAGCGTGTTGTGAAGTCACTGTGGGCTACGATGTGCAGTGTGTGAGTCTTTCCATCCACAGCGTTAAGTGTTTCCAGTGTGTGTGAGGCTGCCACTGTCCAGATGCTCGATTCAGAAACATACAAAACAGTGTTTTCTGAGGTCTGTAGCAGGTGGACGAGGTGTGTAAAGCTGAGGAAGGCCACTCTGACAATCAGAGCCCGCCCTACCCCCGGGGAACCTCGGCCACAGGATCTGGAAATACATCACTGCGTACAAAAACTCTATTTCCAAAGCTCCGTGCCTAAAATATCTAAAACACAGATTTTTAAAAACACAAGCAGCGCCAAAGACTCAATAAATCTGCAATAAATCACAGAGAACATTTTATTATTTTCTTATTCTTTTTTCCTTGTTTTTCCTGTCTTTTTTCTTTTTGCTTTACTACTTTGCTACTGAACACTCGGTCCACTTTGCTGTTGCCTTTGGGCTTCACTGACAGTGGGGTTTCATGGACCGCCAAAGGGGAAAGCTAAGAAGTCTGATGGTTTCTGGCATGCTGGAAGTCCAAAAATACTAGCTCACTTAACATCACCGCGGGGTAATGGAGGGAGAGCAAAAAAGGGCAAAAAAAGAAAAAAGGAAAAAACCTGAGTGGCTTTCGCAAAAACTTGGTGAAAATGAGGGAAAACAAGCGCGGGCTGACAAATTAGAGAGGGAATGAGGTTACACCTGTTAAGACGACTGCGGAGGAGAGTGGTTGACTATCATCATAACCATCTGGTGCTGTTGTTAGCAACATACAACAATAAACAAGGCAGGCCTTGGCTTGTTGCACAAACCAAGGGCTGGGCTGAATTAGGCAGACAAATAAACACAAACACAGACGTACATTTTATATGACATTTATGTTTCAGACTTTTAGTTGGTGGTCTTATCCAAAGTGACTAAAATAGGTGTTAAGTCTTAAGTCACCAAAAATTGCATCGCTAAAAGTAAGGCTTCGGTGGCTTTGCAATATTCCACATTTCCATAGAAAAAAAACCAAATTAAGTCTGCTGGTTGCAAAAGTCTACATCCTTTTTTACATTTCAGTTGGCGTACCGATAAAATAACATGTTCATTCGTGAGTTTTGGACATTGTGGTGAGTGAGAATCTTTTAGCCTGGTTGGTTGTTGCCTTCTGCTTCTAGTCTTTATGTGAAGCTGAGCTAACCATCTCATGGCTCTAGCAGCACAGTTACTGCAGATAAATGAAAGTGGTATTGATCTTCTCATCTAACTCTTGGTGAACAAGTAAATAAGCAAATAAGTTTTCCAAAATGTAAATGTGAACATTTACTTTTGATGTTGGGAAAAGTAGTTTGACCAAATTATGTCAACCCAAGGCCTTTTATTCTAGAGCTCTACAACCTTACGAGCTAATAATCCATCAAGTGTTCAGTTATGAGGGTTAATAAAGTCATTAATAAAGAGAAATCAGTTTACTTAGTCATAAGTCGTTGAAAAAATAGTCTGCATTTTCAAATGTTAATAAATACTTATCAAAAAGATGGGAGCTAAAGAACCTCCAGCAGAAATGTTCTGCTGGAGGTAGATAAAGACGGTTTTAGCCACCTGGCAACTAAAATGTTATTCTCAAAAACAGCTTATACATATTTAAGTTCTATAATATAGTAAATTATGCATTAACAATTGATAAAGCCAGTAGTTTTAACCAATCCATCCTTTATAAAGGAAGAAATTAGTATCAAAAAGTTGTATATCAGTGGGCGGAAGGTGAAACGCATTTACTTTGACTGGAATAAGAAGAATATTCCACCACTGGAGGAATACCTGGAAGCACACACGTACAAATCCAAACTCAATTGTTAGGGAAATGAGCTAAGCTAATTTCCTCCTGAGCACCTGATGAGAAGCAGAGTGGTGTAGCAGACTTGACAATCTGCTCGCCGCTGACCTGTGCAACCGCAGCACGGCTCCGAACGAGAACAGATTACCATGTCATCATGTGGCTCCTTTGATTTCTCGGGCAGGCTGTCAAGGCCTGAGGATGAGTCAGGACTTACTGTCACCACAGCCGAGTCATAGCTCCACACTGGGTGGAAAACGTCTCATCCTGCAGCCGCACTTTACCTCCAGCAGCGCTCGGGTCGGGAAGCTTACCGGATATAGAGCCCCAGTACTAGAGGACCAGACTGCAGTATGTGTAGACATGGAACTGTGCTCTCGGTCTTTTTGCTTCAAACCGAACGCTTCGGGCGACTTGTGGTGATGTCTATTGATGCAATCTTTGATTTGACACCAACCCAAGCCACAGTTTTGAGCATGGGGTGCAACACAGAGTGATCACTCATGCCTTTGGGCTCTGAGATCTATCTTTTATATATTTTTTTAATGGTCTGTGCTTTTTTATAATGTCAAGAAGAGTCTGTAAATGAAGTTAGAGATGCCTTGGCACTCCACTTCCTTTTGCTCTGCCAACGCTACTTTTATATTACCCCTCCCAGCCATTTCTCTCCCTGTGTGTGTCTCTCTCTCTCTTTTCTGCGTCTACGGGTGGTGAATAAGTCTGAGCCTGAGGCTCCAAAGAACCAAACTGTCAATTCCACTCAGTTAGCCAAAGACATCATACACTGTGTGAATTTAATGCCTTCTCCATTTGCCCTGACAACACTTTCATCACTTCAGAAATATTGAATAATTAGTCCTCTCACTGTTAAATAGAACATACGCACAGTGACAGAGCCAGACAGATACCGAGCTGCTGCCCAAAAATGACTCTCCCATCCGCTACATTTCTTTTTCTGTGTTGCTTATTTTCCATGTCTGCCCGGCAGATGACACACTGGTGTAGCTGCGGTCAGGGCAGATAACCAAGATCCAGCAATGAGGATTACGCTTTGTGTCTTCTTGCTAGATGGAGAAATAATAACAGTGTTTCAGATGTTTAAGCATTGCCAGGTTGTCATTGTGTTTATGAGTGCCAGTAAACACAGTGTAATCAGGGGCCCCCGTAAATCAGCCAGAATGAGAGGAGAGTCTCAACAAAGAAGTAAATATGTTGTCATGGCAAGCGTGCAAGTGTCCTCTCTATATGTGTGTGTGTGTGTGTGTGTGGGTGTGACTGTCAAGATGTCATGGACAAGCAAAAAAAAAACAGCAAAGAGATCAGAACTGGGATTTGGCATGACAGCGGATGATTGCATTAAAATGATTAACAGAGAAGCCTGAAAATGAGACAGTGATAGCATCCCAGGATCAGAGGGCTCATACATCAAATGCTGATTTCATGAAAGCAAGGACACATTGCTGGAGGAAATGATGATGATGATGATGATGATGATGATGATGATGGACAGATGAGCCTGTTATCAGGTACAAAAGAGTCAAAAAACGGTGCAGAACCCTCCCCACTGGGCCAAATCATCACAGGTTTCTCAGTAACATCCCAGGGGGACGAACGGCTGTTGTTTGTGGTGCACAAAACACACATTAGGAGAAAAAAGAGCGCAAACCACAAGTAAACATTATCGGATTTTTAAGTGTTTTCATGTGCCCAAAAATATCCTTTTTTTCGGGAGCTGGAGGCCAAATGATATGTTTGTGCTGCACTCACTGCATCATTATGTTGCAATTCTTCATAGTGGTAGGTTGAGTTGCCCTCTCACACTCTTGGGGGATTTCTGTGTGTGTGTGTGTGTGTGTGTGTGTTCTGTGTCCTCGCTAGGTCACACCTCTGCTCTCTCATTAAAGCTCCCTCTGCTCTCCTCTATCCCGTGGGAACACACAATGGCAGCCTATTGTTCTAGACACAGCTCGGTTTTTAAAATGGAAACAATTTGTGTTTTATACAGACCAGGGCAGTGTGGCTCACTTTCCCTGACTAGGCAGGCAGCTGTGTTTTCTGAATCTGATGACCTGATTGTGTGTGTGTGTGTGTGTGTGTCCAAAAAAGCCTTAGCGTGCTGATGATTTAAAAGCGATCAGGTTGAGAGGGCTCATTATTCTACGCTCTTCCATTTCTATGTTAGGGAGTTGCGTATAAACAGCGTCTGTGCCCATGTTTGTCTGTTAACACGTCTACACAGGATGACGGCTAGAATCAACACTGTCTCAGTCCGTTGCTGTCTTCTCTGTTTGCCTCGCACCCAGCCTCTGTTTAGTGGTCGGAAGCCAATATCCCAGCTTCCAATGACAGAGGTTCACCATCAGGGTATTTTTTTTTTCTTCCTCTCTCTCTCTCTCTCTCTCTCTCTCTCTCTCTCTCCCTGTCTGTCTTTTCATCCACCTTTCCATTCACATGACACTGCACCATAGCTTCGTGCCAGGATTATACCTCACCTCTGCCAACTTCCAATCGTTCCCACCGTTGGACCAGCCACACCCTGAGGGACACTTCAAAGTCTCTCGTATTCATCACTGGAGATTTCACATTGTGGAGACGGAGTGCAAAAAATACCTAAGAGTATGATGTGTGATATAAGACGTCCCATCAGGACGGCCGTATGTGGATGTTGTTATAGACGGTTTCTTTTTTATTACAAATTAGAAAAATCACGTTTGCACTCTTTAGTACACAAACACGTGTTTGTACTGTTACACTTGTTAAGGTGGTCTGAATTATTGTATTCCTAATCTTTACGCTTTAGTCCGTCCATGTGCATCTGTAAAGAACTGACGTTAAAGGGTCAGTTCACCAAAATCAACACTTGATAATCCAATTATCATCGAGCCATTCAGATAGCTTAGGTGGTTTTGACATTTACTCCACCAACCTGATACAAGTAAAGGTAAATGGGATTTCATTTTTGAGGCTCACAGCCTTGAAAAATTACGTTTAAAAAATGTGCAGTAACTAATCTTTCCAGAAACAAAGGGGTTCCCAGAGCGTGTGCCGTAACACCCTGGGGCTAAGTTAAGGACAGGCCAGGGTGCAACGAGATTTGTTCATTTTTAATTTTGTTTGAGGAGCTTCTATAAGAAAAAAATATGAAACATATACATTAACAGAGGAAATTACCAAGAAGCATCATATCATCATAAGATATGCGGGAATGACTCATCTCCAAGGAGGAGTTATTATACAATAGGCCTACTTAAAGCAACTCGGGGAGCTAAATGATACGCAGCATTATGTGTGCTAAAAAACACTTTTGAACTATTTTACATACTTTAATTTCAGTCATTGTTTATTCTAAGTTCAACGTTTATCTGCAAATCTGCAAAGCAATGCAATGCGGCATAAAACCATCATCATCATCATCATCATCATCATCATCATCATCATCATCATCATCATCATCCGTTTTTTTTTTCAAAATAACTGAGAATAAATGAATGTAATTGCACTTAATATTAATGTTTATACACGCCACATCAGTGTTGTTTTTTAGTTTGTTGTAATAAAAGCATTAAAACGTTTGAAAAAGTTTGGGAGCGAGTGGTTCAGCTGCAGGCTTCTGCCAGAGAAAACAGCTGGCAGTGAGGTCTCTGGGTAATCCAGCAGAACGGGGACACTGTCTTTGGAAACACACCTCGCGGTTGAATTTTTTAAAAGGAAAGCATTAAATGAATGCTCGGAGGAACATAAAAACCTTCTAATCATATCTGTGCACTGGCAGATATTTAAAGTAAAACAATCTACATGACCACCACTACAGGTAGGCGCCAAAATGGGAACAAAATCTGAAAAATATGAATGTGAACTTAGTTTGAACTTAATTATTTTGTTCTTATAACCCAATCCCCAAATTCAAGTCCTACTCACTGAATACAGCTTGGCCTAGTTAACTGTTGTCACTCCGGTGGATTTCTCTCTTCTCCCTATCTCTGTCAGAAGAAATACTGTGAGTACACACACACACACTCATTCCTTCCAACCCCAGTCTCTTAGTCACAGCTACCATGCTGTCTTTCTTCTCCCAACAGGCCACTGCTGGAGAAACTCAACTCTATATCTGGATGGAACAAGTGCCTCCCTTTCCTCCTCTCATCCCTTCCACACTGATTCCTAAAGCCTGAATCCAGTGAGTCTTGGCAAAAGCCGCTGCCTTGGATCAACATCCCAAACCCCCTCCTCTCTCTGTCTTCCCTTTCTCCTTTCCTATGAAACTGTGGAAAGAGCAGATCGTAGCCAGTCTATCCACATTTCTGGATTCCTAAGACGAGGAGGCATCATCCATCACTGGCCAGGAATGGCTCATTGTCACTGAGAGGCCTCGTGTCAGGCATCGTCTGTCCTGTTGCTCTGTGGCCTGCAGTAAATTGTACCGCCATTCATCACTCAGTTAACATGACATCCGAGTCTTCAGTCAGACACAACAGCTAAACAACACTATTCATCACAGATCATCATCATCTCTGGAGAGGACACGAGAGAGACTTAAATAGTGAAGGAAATCCAGTTAAATGTATCTCGTTAGTGGAAAATAGAGAAACTGGCACGACAGAAATGTCCTTTTATCATGAACAATCATCAGGTCTTTCTACTCTTCCAGCTTAAGACAAGAAATGCAAACATTCAGGTTTTTTCCACATCAAGATTACTTTTCTTCCATTCACCTGGACGACTCCTGAGCTCCTTAAGCACCACTAAACTCTCCAGGATACAAACACTGACGGGCACTCGCTGTGACCTCATTTGAAAGGCCCTTAGTGTCCCAGATCCCAAACGCTGCTGTTTTCAATGAGCGAATGAAGAAACAATGAAGAAAACTATGTTTTCAAAAGCGTGTGACTTTGCTGCAAAGCAAACACATTAATAACTGACACAGATAACAATTAGGCCATAGTAGCTATTGTTAGTTATGACCGATATTCATATTCCCTTCAAAATTAAATTAAATAACTTAGCGGACACTTTAACTTTAATGTAGTGCCATCATAAGGCTTTTTAAAAATGTGTCCAATGAACTAGATTATGACCAAATACCTGCAAAACCTATTACATTCCTATCAGCCTAAGCCAAAGTTTATGTTTAGTGCTAATTATCAGATATTTTAAAAATGCTAAATTAGGGTGGTGAAAGGTATAAGTAGTAAACATCAGCATTTTGGCATTATTATTCAGTAAACAGGAAAATAAATAAGATTCCTTCTAGCATGGTGCCGATCTGGTTCATCTGTTGAGATGAACGGCAATGAAAATGTATGCCAACATTCGTGGTGCTCAGAGGATTAATCCTGATTACTCTGGTGATCCCCTGACTTTTCACTTAATAGTCCCATGAGGTTGACATGTGTGGTTTTGAGCAAAAAATGTCGTGACAACTATCGGAAGGATTGCCGTGAGAATCAGTTCACAAATGCACCCCCCCCCCATTAATGACATTTCAATTAACACCACCACAGGACCGAAAACTGTCCAATAATATGACTGTATGTGCCTCATGGGTATCTGGTGTTCAGTGCTAATAGCAAGTGTTAGCCAAATGACTGGAAATCTGCTGGTGGTCACTGACTTGCTTTCAACTATTGGTACTTTTCCACACCAATATAGGCCTTGGCAAGCATTGTGCATCCACTATCAGACTACTGCACTGTAGTCTGCTGTAACCAGAGGCCATAAAGGAGAGAACCTGAGAAAATGCACCACTGTCAACCTCGTGTAAAACGCCTGACCGAGATCCCTCAGTCACCGTCCACAGAAACGTTGGGAGTTATTTGGCATATAATGATCTATATGATATCAGACGGGGCGAAATCTGGTACGGCGCAAGAAGAAAAACATTGAGCCAGATTCCTGCCATTTAATATCCCATTAAAGGGTAATTTGGCATGAAACCCCTGGCATGTGTGATGGAATTCTACTGCTCCTTGTGTTCAATGAAATTCCCCACAGGCTTTGGACTGTAGGTGTGTGTGCATGGAGGTGTTTGCACTGGATGTGTGTGCATGTGCTTGTATGAGGCCTGTGAATGGTACAGGAGTGTGTGTCTGTGTTTGTTTGTGTGTGTGTGTGTGTGTGTGTGTGTGTGTGTGCAAGTGGGTGCGTGCATGTGTGTGTGTGCGTGTGTGAGCGTGCAAGTGTGTGAGTCCTTTCAAGCCAGCAGAAGTGTAGTTTTCCACTGGGGTAAATCTACACCCTCCATCTCTTGCCACGTCTGACTGCCCTCTGTAGTCACAGATAACACTGGGCTCAGGCTGCATGTACAACAGCCAACTGGCCCATTAATGGACTTTTAGCCAATGGGATGATGGTTGCCAGGCACACCACTTTTGCTCTGACCAATCAAAATTGTATTACGGGCTGGAATTCGGCAAAAGAGCGTGCCAAAAGACACCGTTTGTGCTCTTTCTTTCAAGTTCAAATTCTTTTCCTCCCTACTGACTGAAAATGTCAGACCTTTAGTTATTGTTAGACAGAAAGTGGGGGGAACATTCACAGAAGTTAAATCTGATTTATTTTGTCTTTTTTTTCTCTGTATAACTGAAATAACTGTAGATTTATGTGAAATCTGTTACTTTGGGAAACATTTTTCTCTTGTTGTAAAAACACAAAAAAATATTTGTAAAAGAGGAATGGGTTCACCTCAAAAATATCTGGAATGTGCAGCCACAGGAGAAAAAAACACTACGGAGGAAATGATGCAAGCCCGAGCTTCGAATTATTTTTCTCTGCTTCCCTCTTTCATTTGCACTGTCTGCGTCGGCGAGATCAGATGTGGAATTAAAATTTCATTTTCTCGACTTTTCTTTGTTTCGTTTGTTCAACTGGGCGATCGGATCGGAGGGCCCCAGCAGGTGTTCGATCCCATGAGTCAACACCGCCTCGGAGAACTTTCCATGTGTGGAATCAAAAGCTTCTCTTGCATGTAACAGAGTAACACTTCTGTAAGGGTGCCAGAGCCCAAGAAATCCAAGAGGGAGACGTCAGCGCCAAGAAATTATATTAACCATACAGATAAAATAGTTACTCTCTATTAAAAACAGCAGGCCAGCCAGGTGAATTAATCCTTTTTTGGGGATTTCTCTTATTAAAGTCTGGTAGAGAGGGAGTTATAAGTCTCACTTGGTCTATCCATCTCTTTCTTTCTTTCTCCATCTGTGGGTCCCAGCAGGTGCTTCAACGTGAAAAGTTTCGAGTTTTTCAATCAGGAGGACTGTAACTGTCGCAGCCGTTGATGCATTTCATGCAAACCCCACGTGAACCCCCCCGCTCTCCCTATCGCTCAGATAATATGAAACACATTTGTCCTCGAGAGGAGCTTTGAATGAAACACAATAAAAAATCTGCCCTTCCCCGCACAAAGCCCCCGTCCTCCGTCACTCCATCACCTACACCTTCAAATCCAATCCTGTCCACGCTCGGCAGAAAGTGAAAACATCACTATTGGTTGTGAAGTCCGCCTGAACAAAGGGCTAGTGTTCTCGTCTGAAGAAGAACTTGGACAGATCTGACCTTGATTGTTCACAGCTCAGACAAGTTGTGAGCTCAAGTGTTATGAAAGCCTTCGAGGGGTTTTGGGATTTGCGCCTGTTTCTAGATTCACAGTTAAGGCGACACCAGCGTCACCGTCAAATGTTTTAAGATGGATCGGCTTAAAAAACAAAAGGGACCCTGCTTGCCTTGAAAATGTGAATGAGCTGAAATCACCTCGATGATAACTGGCTCAACAAATAAGATGACAAAAATAAATAACCCTCAGACAAAGCATACTAGGAAGTCTACTAATATACTATATTATATATATGATGCTTCCTTTGAAACTTCATCTTATGAGCAGCAGCATTTTCATTTTACTCATCATTTCAAGACTTCACCTCATATTTGTAAGTTCTGAAACTGTCTGATAATGTTGAATTAAATTAATAAAACATACTTACATCAGACTAACGAGAAATGATTCATTCAATTCACTGATTTACTCAATCGTCAGTATGTCTTACAGTGATTAACCTTTAGCTGGTTGTCACTGACTTTGAAAAATGCACAACGTTGAAACCTTGCTTGAAATGAACCGCCGTGCAACAAAGATGCCCTGAATAAAAACATGTGCTAATAATACAGCCCGTGAGGCGACATTTTTCAGAGGATTATTTCCTTCCAGTGAATGTCAAAACCCAGAAACAGAACATATTGTGCAAAAACACGCATCGCGGCAAAAAAGAAACACTGAAACAGTAGCGTCATCTGGTTTTATCTCACTCTGGAATGTGTTTTTCACTCGGTGGAGAAATTAGGAAAGACTTCTTTCTGAAGAGAAGCACTATGAGCCTGAACACCTTGAACTCCAGGGGGCTGTGAGAACATCAGCAGCGATAACTTACACGAGGTACCTGCAGTTGACATTGTTTTGTAAGGATTTTTATTCATTGTATACTTTCTTTAAAGGTAATATTCACTCGGTCTAAAAAACAAATGTCTGCTTTTACATATAATACACACATGGTGTGTGCCAACAAGCCTGTTTGCCTTGCCCCTGCTCTCTTAGCGGGACCTCGTGTCAGTATCAAAGGCACGCCAAACAGTAGTCTGAAAGCGAGCATGCACCACATGGCCTTGTTGTGTCTGGCCTGCTAAAGCCTGGTCAGAGGAGCCGGCTGGGGGGAATTTCTTCTCTGCTCAGCTGGAGTGGGTGAGAGACAGCTAGTGTTTTTGTGTAAGTGTGTGAAGTAACAGTGCATGGGCCTCTGCATGGCTGTGGTTTCCGTGAATGTGTGTTGGGCCTAACTTAAATCTAATAGAACATTTCAAAGCATTTCCACCTCTGTCGTCACAAGGATCGCATTAACCGACGTCGAATGTATCAAATACCATATTAAAATGAAAGAGAAGGCAGCAGCAGCGTCATATAGAGAGAGAGAGGCAGGAGGACGGGCAGAGAAGCAGACAGTTAGAAATAATGGGCCAGCTGCAGGAATTAAAGGAAAATGTGCAGATGGAGGGGACGAAAAAAGAACAAAAGAGAAGGATGTCGTGTGTGCGAGGGAGACTCTTGAAAGGAAAGAATGCAAGAAATGTGGCTCCTTACCAGCCCGATAAACAAAGTTCGCCTCAGCCTCAGAGGAGGATGGTGAAAGCAGCTCATCATCGTACTCATTGGAGCTGAAGGAGCCGGAGTGGTTCCTCTTGCGAGCATCCATGACGGCGTTGGCCACCATGACGTGGCGCAGCGAGTCGTTCAGGTAGCGGTGGAGCAGGCTGCTCTTGTATTTGGGTGGAGACACATAGTCCTCAGCCAGGGAGGCAGCTTCGGCAGCTGAGCGCAGCCCCGCACCCATGCCCATGCTCATACCCATACCCATACCCATACCCATACTCATGGCCATGCCCATCATGGAGGAGCCCTCCTTCTTGATTACGCTCTGGTACATGGGCTTGTTGAGCTCCTCGGGGCCACTCTGTGTCCTCTGAGGGTTGTCCCCGTCTATAACATTCAGGGGCAAAAATCATATAAAAGAAAAAGGAATTAATTTAGATGCAATCCAAAACTCCATTTTTCAAAGCAAAGGGCATTTTTTTTACTCATTCACACTCATATAGCTGTGCACACTTCCTTTATTATTAATTGTGCTCCCTGTTTACTCCTGTGTCACGTGCTTTAATAGAATTTAATGGAATGCAAGATTTTTAAAACACATTTCATTTGTATCTATATGTCCAATAATGTGTAGTTGTGTGTGTGTGTTTTAATCATTACTATATTTTTAACAGCTAGTTAAAAGCATTCCCTGTTCCATCCATTGCATAGATGTGTCTCAAACTGTATTCACATTCTAAAATACACAGGTCAACTGTACATTATTCTATAAGGACGACATGCATTAAAGCAATAGAAACCCATTAAGCCCCGCTGCATTTATAACACAGCACCTATATACGGTCCAAACTCCATTTAGATATTAAAATTCTGATTGTGCTCAACTGTGAATATGTTCTTCGCGATGCCATGTCCAGTTTATGAGTTACATACTGCAACGCATTAAAGCACATAGCAGTAACACTGACTCACAGCTTGGTTATTCTGAGCTAATCTTCAATCTAAATACCAAGGCAGGGAGATTTTAGCCTGGCGCTCCTGCCCTCCTGTTGGCATCGCCTCAAGAGTAGAAAGGTCAGCCGAGACTTAAGACGCATTACCAAACCATAACGGATGGTAGTCTATTTCCTCTCCATCAAGAGCGCATTGCCCTTCTATTCCCCTGTAGAAATAAATAACATCCAGGGTGCTGTGCAGCCAAAGAGATTGAATTAAAGAACAGGTCCCCACCTGATGAAAGAAATGGGGGTAGGGGGGGGGATGACAAAACACCGTACAGAAAAACCAGATATCCTCTGGCAGGAGGGAAATCAGGGAGAAGTTCACTTTAGATGCACTCCCTGCCAAGACTGTAATTTTGTAATTTGGGCAGTTGGACTTTTGATTCGGTCTGGGCCAAATTAAAATTATAGCTCCCACATATCAGAAACACATGGGGGTAGCAGACTTGCTCTCCTTCCCCTGTGTTAAAGAATTCAGCAAAGGCTTCAGCATCTACTCCGACACAAGTGATAATAAATCTGACCTGTCATTACACCCCCACGACAGGGTCATTTTACACCTAGGTGCACCACTGTTTTAAATAAAAAACCTCCCTTGTCACACCTAAACGTGCGTGTGCTCTCCAGATCCCACGCAGAACAGCATTTTCCTCTAATGAACTTGCTACTGTAGCTACAAAACAAGCTGGACCATTTCAGGACAGTAAGAGGAATGCACTTTGAGTCAGTGGGGTCAGGTCTGGCCCCACAAATAGCCTCTGGAACAAAAGCATAGGCTTAAAAACATAATGGAGGGCCTTTAAGCTCATGGGTCAGGAGTGGGAGCAGGCTGCGGATAGCTTCATAACCATAATGTGACAGGGGGAAGAGTCAGGGAGATATACAGGGCCTCCGGTGGTACAGTGGCCTGTGGCGGACACAATGCAAACGCCATGCACGCATTCCTCTTTCGGCCACACGCTCAGCCTCCTCTCCTCAAAAATTTAATTAGAGATCACTGACACCACAGCGCTCTTCCTTTCTCTTCATTCTTTCAATGCGTGAGTATGTTTTCTATATTTTTTTGTTTCCTGACCATGTTTTCAGTGCTGTCAGCGAGTAAAAAAGGCAGTTGCTGTAAATACACGGCTGACAGAGAGCTACTTATTTACAATTGTAGGCTGGGAGACAGAGGTTGGCTCAGCGGGGTGTCTTAATGACAGCGTATCACAGCCCGCCGGCCTCGCCGTCTCTCAGCTCGGTCGCACACTCTCCATTTATTTAGCTCCAGAACATGGCTCTGCATAGCATCAGCCTGCTTTAGGCCAGGCAGGGAGTGAGATGACCTGGCCTTTGGTCTCATTTCATTTCATAATGCCAGATTTGAATTTCGGGAGGCAGAAAAAGTATGATGTAAGGAGGTTTTCCCAGTCACTCTGTAGAAAGAGCATTCTGTTTACAATTTAGAACCGGAGTCGTTTTGATGTGACTTCTTTGAAGTGATCATCCATCACATTGATGGATAGAATGGAAAGGTTTTCCACCATGCAAATAAAATGTACACCTATGTTACATCCTGCCAGTCACAATGTAAAGATCCAGATGTGGATTAATCAATATGAATGTAGCTTTTATTTGAATCTAGAGCAACTTTCAATAGACCCCAAACTTCTTATGTTCCCATTGCAAGAAACAATAACTAAAGAGGTCAACATAGCTGTTGTGCCTAAAATGAGGCAGAAGTGCTAAATACAAAATGATATTGGCAGTATTAAGTATATTAAGTATTTTAGTGCAAGTAATGCATTGTAATTCACATGCATTGCTGGTTTAACCCACTAATTGGCCCCAGGCAACAATGAACTCTGGTCATTGTGTGCAGCTAAAATCGTAGCTTCATTACATTTTGCTGAGTGGCCCAGATACCAACCAGTATCCCCAATTCGACACGGGTTGGCCATATGTCAAATGTATGGAGGAATAAGTACTGTCTGATCACAATATCAACTAGAAACAGAGATCTTCAGACTGTGGTTTGACACACGGGGCTGTGGTTATTTGTGTAACCAATAAAAAACACAGATGTAAGAGCAGAGAGATGCAGCTTCCACGTGAGAGAGAAACACTGGGTTCAATTCCAATAATGCAACACAAGAGCATCTTTCACGAAACCCTCCTCGGCTGCTATATGCCCACTTCTTTCAAACCTCATGCTCCTGGTCTGTGCTGCAGACTTTCTCTTAGAAGTTTTAAGTAAGTAGCCCGTGAAGGTCTTGGGCCACAGGGCAGTTATCCATCTTAGTAGTCAAGCCGTGATATGGGCAGTTCCGATTTCTCCACGGTACTTTTAATACATAAACCTCTTTGAACTTGGAATGGAAGTTGGAGGAGAGAAGGAGTACCTTCTGAGCAGCTGTCATCGCTGCTGACACTCAGCCTCTCTGCATTGCCCTGAACATATTTGTTGTAGAGCTTGATCCGGAGCGCCCAGCTAAGGTCTGGCTGCCTTACCGTGTTCTTCAGCCGCCTCCTGGCATTGGCAAACCAGTTGGAGACCTGAGAAAAAGAGAATTAGAAGGAAGTGGGAGGACACAGCAAATAGAAACATATGTTAGTGTTTGGTTTCCAAACACCTCCACATCCATAGCAAAACAAAGACTATCCTTTATGAAAACGTCTGCTCTGCGCCTGCCACCGGTCTCATTCAGAAAAACCAAGAAGACTCGAAGCAAAAGGCAGAAAAAGAGTCAGGTTGCAGAGCAGCTCTCTGAAACTGAGATTTAAGAAACATCCCAGATGCTCCAGAGAGACACCCCAGTATGCATCTTTTTTGTATCCACGCCATGTAGAAACATTTAACACCCTCCAAACGCTGGACGGCCAGCGAACGTAACGTTTCATTAACTAAAGTTCCGACCGAGATGTACGTCCCCACTGCTTATTCTGGACTCGCGCTGTCTCCCTCCAATAATACATTTTTTCCAACACTGTCTTCAAGATGCAATAAAAAAGACACTTGAGCCGGCGTTCTTCCTTTCACTGGGAAGGGAGACCATTAGATGTTATACTAGAATAACTTTTCATGCTCAATAGACTTCAAGCGGCTTATGAAGGGACTGGGACAGTGGTCTTATGCTAGAGTACTTATTTTTTTGATCCCCACCTTCAGTATCATGTTTCTTGTTAACTAAGACCATTCCATACCCCTTTGTCTCCAGCCCTCTGTCTCCCCCCCCCTCTCCGCCCGGGGGGGACAGGCGGCATTTAGTAAATGTGGCTTGGCCCAAAGGGGAAGTGATGCGAGGTGAGGCGAGGTGAGGGGAGGCAAGGTGTGGGACGGGTTACTAATGAGGACTGGAGGAAAGATGGCTGTCAGTGGGGGTGAGAGAAAAGAGAGAGGATGCCATGCCTGCTCAGATGAAACCCAGTAAGATTAAAAAAAAAAGGGGGGGGGGGGGGACCCAGCAGCCAAAGCAGCTCTTTCACCCATGGCCTGTCTGTACTGTGTGTACCTCAGAGGAGACAGCATGCAGGCACGGCGAGGGATTTCACCAGTGACGGAGAGATGGCACCGCTGCGTTAGCACAAACTTTAAAGAAATAATTTATAACATTTGCACGGAAAAAGGCACTGTTTTAGCAGATTTAGCTGCTTTTAACACCCGGTGCCAGGTGGGTGTTTCCAGAGAAAAATGTACAGGGAGCAATGAATTCTACATTACTGGAAGTGGCAGCAGTGGTGTGTTTGGACTAAACAGTGGAAGAACTGGGTAGGTCTTATACTTAGTGCATGGATATGCAAAAAAGAACACCGCCAAGGGCTGCAACTCATTTGTTGAGCATGTTTTTGAATAACTGATCAAATGTTTAGTCCATTACATGTTCCCAGAAGTCAAAGTGATACCCTTGAATAGCTCCTTTTGTCGGCTATTAGTTCACAACCAAAAGATTTTCAATTTGATGTCATTTACAAGGATAAAAAATCTGCCATTTTTAATTACAACAAATTTTGGCTGTCAATTTTCTGTCAATACATTCAACAATAAAAATAACTTGAGTAACAAACACAAATCTAGAAAGTTAAAAACAAGAGTTTGTGGAGGCACAAATCATTGTCATGGTTTTTTTGTTCTGGATTTTTTTTTCTCCAAAGACTTCTTCTATGTTGGAAAATCTGACTGATATGCCAGCCATCACTGTCGTGCAACTTCAGGAAATCATACGCTGACCTTTGACATGCCTGCTGGTGTTTTAGGTGTCAGCTTAAATGTATGCATGTGTGAGGTTCGGAGTGCGTGTGTGTGTTCGCAGCTTCCCGGTGTCCAACACAAAGCATTCCTCTGCACTCTGCTTGCCCTCACCAAAACAAACAGGCTCCATCAGGCACCCAAAATGAGAACCAGATTAAGCATCGTGGCCAGCGGCCCAGAGAAGCTGCCGCAGACTTAGTGAGGCCGTATCAGTGACCTTGTCAGTCAGATGATACTGTACATACACAGCTGCAAGTGCCAAACACAAAAAAACACTCATACTCATCGCAGGGTTTTCCTCTCAGTGGTCAGTTTGTCAGGCGTTAAAGTCAAGTTGCTCACTGTGCTCTTGTATTATCAGTAGAGGGTGCAATAGAACTTGGAGAAGATATTCATAACTACACTATAACTAAACCTAGATTAGTGGTTCTCAACCAGTCTGAGGGGGCATCAAGGGGTTGGAAGATTAATACAAGAGACGAACCAAAGGACAAGAAGAAGAATATTGTTCTGCCAAACGAAATTAGGTTTATTCGTCTGGATTTTCAATTTTCTGAGTAAAAAATTATGAATAGTTTTATATGTTCATACCTTTAAATTTTACAATATAAGAAAAGAAATAACTTTTTCTTTGTATTCAAACTGTGATGTCATCAAGCACAAGCTGTTTTTCTAAGAGGTCATGAGTAAAAACAAGTTGGGAACCACTGACCTAGATAGCACAAATGTTGCTTATGACTACAGTCATTCTTTTTTTCACATCTGAGTTAGATAAAAAGGAATGAACACAATCGCAAAACCGTGGCGTTTGGAAAAAGGCAGAAATAGCAATAGCCACCACGGCGAGCGTGCCGTAAAACAGCTCGAGAAGTGAAAACACTTCCTGTTCACAGAACTTTATGAACAAATACGAGTCGAAATCCAGTTTGACCTGTGACAGGGCGAACTCCACAGAACTCCAAAGGCAGGAATCCAATTTCACTTTCTGCCTCACTGATGCTGAATTTTCAGCATCACAATTTTCATTACCGGCAACTCCATGGAAGCTAGCAGACAGTGGGCTCACCTGGACCAGCGTCATCTGTGAGCCAAGGGCCAGCAGGATCTTCTCCGTCTTGGTGGGGTAGGGGTTGTCTCGGTGCTTGTAGAGCCACTGCTTGAGCGGCCGTGCCATGTCCTGCAGGGCCTGGCGCTTGTGTCGCACTTTGCCGCCGCTGGGACGTCCACTGTGGAGGAATAGGAAGAGTAGTGTGAGCCAGATATCGCGCAATAAAACACATTACAATATATTGTATAAATGCACATATAAAGCCTGGATGGTGAGCGAATTATGGGACACATTTTGGGGCGTTTCACTTTTTTTTTTTATCTAAACCTGGACAGTTTGTTCATTTGTCTATTATGCTTATGCTTTTTTTTTTTTTTAAATCACTCTTTTTACAACTATATTCTTCTCAATATATTGTGGTAAAATATCAGGAAACAGTCTAGATCTAATCTGGTTTTAAAGCCAATCAAAGAGAACATATAGAGAACTAGGATTACGTTGTTTATTGAATCAACCAAACAACGTTGTGCAGCTACAAGAATCCCAAGCAGACAAGCATGTTGTCTGAATTCATCAGTCAAAGTGGACACTCTATACAGTGTGCAATTTTCTCACCCAAAGCACTGCAATTAAGATAAGGAAGGTGGGATTAAAGGGGCAAGAGACATAGAGACATATCGAGCGAGAGAGAGAGAGACTGGAGCAGACAGAGGCAGAGAGAGACACACAGAGAAATTGAAAGGGAAAAACTGCCACTCAATTTATTTTTCATTGCATGTCCCACAAACCACCAACACGTTGCAGTGAAACAAACAAAAACATCTTGCTCAGGCGCACATTTTTGCCAGATTAACATTTCACACCCAGGAGAAGTGGCCCAAGAACAATGTAGCTGGGTCACAGTCACAGCCAAGCCATCACTCAAGGGACTGACAAAATAACTGAAATTATACTTCTGGTTTTCCTTTACAGAAAAGAGCTCTGATAGATGTCCAGAGGACGCTATAAAAAGTTCACAGCGGGAATATATAACATGGGCTAGATATTAAAATATATATATATATATTCCAAAGTCCCTAATCAGCGCCCAGCGACTATAGCTACTAACAGCTCGCTGCAGTGATATTACACAAGATTAAAACACCATAAAGTGCCATTAAATCGCTATTAATTCATTGTCAAGGAGCACAGACACCCTGAGAGTTCTTACAGGATTAGTAAAACTATTTTTCATGCGAGTGCATCTGAAGCAGCCTGTTGCTGCGGTCCTGCTCTGTGGAGGAGCGTCTCACCTTAGCTCCAGGTTTTATGAACCTGTAGATGTCAGTATGGTGCTGTGCTAAGCTTCTCTCTTTATCTCACCAAAAAGCTCCAGTGACTGCAGATGTAACATATTTTAGTCTAACCTCAAGTCTGCCTGAGGTTCATGTTCTACAAATATTTTCCTTGTAATCTAGATCAGTATGAACATCAGAAAGGACACTTTACTCTGTGTCCTGAACTTTGGTTTAAACACACACATACCTCTGATTAATAATCTAATGTTCTTCATTAGTACTGAGGCTTCCCTTGAGATGACACCTTACAGTCAAGTTCACTAAACTCGTAAAAGTCTTTCTTATTATCGAAGGTTCCTGGAAGGAAGCTCTTCGGGCCGCTGTTATCTACATGTTGTCTGTGCCCAGTGAACATCAGAAAATAAAACAAAACAAATCATCTTTTCTTACATCCGCTACCAGTCCATAGAAGGAAAAACTAAAACTAAAATATACATTTAAAAAAAAAAAAAAACACTTCTGTGACTGACTGGACCACACAGAGAGTTGCAGGGCACGTTTAATTATTGGAACCAGATGAAGACCTCTAACAGACATGCTACCGAATCTGCTATCTTACATATTAAGTGTGAATTTGAAACTGTGCGCATGGACACCTAAATGAGGACCAGACTGGGAAACGGTAAATGTAAATTCCCTGATCCACCAGATCCTGTAGCACTGAAGCCACGTGAAAAAAAGCCAGAATGGATAATACATTTTGTGTGTCAGTATTGAGGAGTAAAGCAAAGGTATAGTTACAGCTTTAGACCGACAAAATACCTTTGGTGTGAATATTTTTCCGCGCGTAAATTTCTGTTTTTGTGCGTAAATTCCGCACAGCTGCATACACTTTTTTTTTTTTTTTTTTTACCAAACCGAAATTGAATGAACAGTAATATATTATACCTCAAGAGAGTCCATGCACATATACGACCTGTAATGTAATTCTGCAGGAATTTGACCCAAGAGCCTATCTGTGCTTGACGTTTCTTATCTTCATTTTACGCAAATGGTGAAAACATAACCATTGTCCACTCTGACCTGTGCTGACTGAAGTAACCCTGAAATAGAGGGGGGGGTCCCCTCTTCATGTTAAAAAAAAAAAACCAGCCACACATGCTTCTTAACACAGAGTTCTTAACACAGCAGTATTCTCCACATACCCGCCTCGCCTGTGTCTGATGGCCTGGTTGTCTCTGATGTTCTGGTTGTTGGAGAGGAGGTCTGGATGCTGCCCGTCGATGACTTCTAGATAATTTCTGCTGCTCATTTCCACCTCTTTCGCCTTCTCCTCAAACAGGACCTGACTGCTCAGCTTGTTAAACACGATGGTGTTCATCTTTGGTAAGATATTCCCCCCGATTTCTCTGATGCGCAAAAATCAAAAAAGGAAAAAGAAAAATCTCCTTGGATGCGTCACAGTGTCCCCGCGTCTCTCCTGTGGAGCAAGTGTGGACATTTTTTTGTTGTTTTTTTTTTCAAAAGAAGTACATACATGCATACAGTTTATGTTAGCAAACTGTGTTGCGCTCTAAAAATGTGAAAAATTATCTTTAATATCAGCAAACGTCATTTCCAGAGACGCGTCTGGCATCAGCTATATATAAAAAACACACACACTCACCTCTTGGTGAAGTTCTAATGTGGTGTGTGTGGCTGGGCTGCCCATGCTTGCTCATACAAATACGCTGCATTAAAGCAGCACGCAGACTATCATGAGCGGAAGCGGAGAACGCAAACTGCGTAATTGTGATGCGTCATTTATAAGGTCGCTCTTTGTAAACATTTGCGCCACATGTGTGAGCTCCTCGGGAATGCAGTGATTTGCTATCAGTTCGGTATTTCGCATTTCAAGATAAATATATTTTCGGAAACTTAAAAAGATTATTATTATTTATTTATTTTTTTTAAACCCAGGAGAGTCTCTGCAGACAGCAGGTCCAGGTCAGGAGGTTATTTGGGAATAAAAGTGAATATGGTTTATTTTATCCGTGCGTAATAAACCCTTTCCACAACTGAGCCTATTCTTTTGAGTGCCAACACACATTTTTCATAGAAAAAAAGTTTTTTTTAAACTTAATTCTGTTAAATACATTTTCACTTCATTTTCCATAAACAGAGAACTTACTTAAGTCTTCTTTACAGACTGGGTCGTTTTGGTTGTAAAAGTTGATTTGTTTTTTTTTTTTAAAAAACTGTTTCAGAAGCACCTTGGATAGATCTGCCCTGCCTCCTCTGCGCTGCGGTCGCTATTGGTGTGTTCCATTTTTCAGTGCAAAACAAACAAAGCGGCATGCTCCCCCGACTGTGACACGATGCGTTTGCTCTACGGTTCAGATTTTTCTCCGCACAGGTTGAAGATCGGATCTGTCGCACACTGATGCGGAGCCACCGAGCAGCTGCCAAACATGTTCAGTACCATGTAGTGATATCCTCTTAGCACCAGCACGTCAGGCCGCCGATGGATTCAGAGTTCACACGTAGGTTCTAATAAATTACTTATTATTTAGTCGCTTCTAAGAGTTGGTGTCACTTAAACTGAGAGCGGCCAGAATAAAGTGTCCTCAGTCGTGCCCATTCAAAGTTGGCTCTACCCTGTGCCACATCCCTGCTTCCAAACTATCGCTCCATTCATTACGCAGGCATCAGTGTGTCGGTGTACCGGTTAGTTACCTGTCCCGGGACCCTCCCGCGTCTCTCTGCTGTGAATAACAATAATCCTGTTTCCAGTCGCCCATTCCCTGCTCACATGTTCACGTCCTGAGATCCTGAGCTCAAACCACACGGACCGCCGTCCCTCCTCCTCTTTATCCGGCGGCCTGCGCCGCGCCGCCCGGGACTCTGAATATCTCACCCTGCTCATGTTTCCTATTACACAGCCCGAGCCTGCGAACATACTGTTGATGGTTTAAGCCGGTTCTGGGGCCAAGGCCAGCAGAGGGAGAGAGAGGGAGGGAGGGAGGCACGGCGCTGTAAAGAAAGACTGTAGAAATCATTTAATCCATTTGTGGAGTCTGAAAAGAATTCATAGGACAAATGTATCCAACAAACATGAGAAAGTTCTCCTCCCTCACCCCCCCCACCACCACCCCCCCAGTGTCAACGCTGACCTCAGGGATCCTCCTGATCAAAGGTACATTTTCATTCATTTCTATTTTCTGTTCCAGTTTTTAGTGTGCGCCTTCTAATAATTCTTAATAAAGGTTTTTACAAGTGTAAGTAATTTTAACTAGCGGCTTTATTAACAGTTAATAAAACAGTAATCAGTTACAAGACATCAGAGGGGAAAAAAAGCATTCATTTGCTTTGTGGTGGAGGCTCACATGATCAACACCTCTTTTTATTCTAAACTGAAGATCCTTCCAGTCCCCAGAAGGCTTAGTACAGAGATGAACCGGGGGAAACACAGCTAGTGATGACAAAACTCCAGCTCCCAACACCCCCACAGCTTCACCTTAACACTTTATGTTTCCTTACTTTGACCTGTATGAAAAAACATCCATTTCTACTTTAGCTCGTCTACAATATTCCTCGGCTCTGAGCGGTTGTCAGGCAAACGGTGGAGACTATAGGAATGTAGGATTCCAAAGCCGTGAAACGCTCACGAT
This sequence comes from Pempheris klunzingeri, assembly GCF_042242105.1. Classification (NCBI taxonomy): domain Eukaryota; kingdom Metazoa; phylum Chordata; class Actinopteri; order Acropomatiformes; family Pempheridae; genus Pempheris; species Pempheris klunzingeri. The sequence goes on along the minus strand of NC_092032.1, from coordinate 4,816,166 downwards.
ATACAAATGAGACACAGAACGTGCTCATTGGTGAGATTTACAGGTGTCTGTCTGTATGTATGTATGAGTCTTAGATGACACGTTCCAAGTAATCAGAGTACATGCTGCCAAACAAGTGAAACAACATTGGAGCTAAGAACAATCCTCTGAGCACATTTGCAGAGTGTGTGCCTCACACACAGCCTCACAGCCTCGGTGCCAGTGTTTCATACAAAGGAAAATCTTTCAATACTGAAACAAAAGTAGCTTAGTGGATGTGAATTTGTTTTACAGCCCCTAAAGTGTGCTTGGACACCAAGTTACCAAGTGTCTGTCGCAGACATACCGTACAGTGTGGTCAGCCTGTTCTTGATGCCTGTACAGACTACCGCTATATCTGTCTTTGTGTTCCATACCTGAATAAAGTAGTCCATCTTTTCTATCTTTAGATCCTCAAGCTGCCTGAAGCTGAATCAAACGCAGATCGATGCTTTTGCCGCAACAGTAATTATTCCATCAGATTCAAAGCAAAAACAGCATCCGAGCTGGAATCTGGTGACATTCAGGAAAAAAAAAAAAAAAGAGGGAGTCTTACTGTATATAGCCGTGCCACTGCTGATTACTCCTGATGCACCCTCTCATTGCCTTCCATTATAAAAGCTGTCACATTATGGGCTGGTGACTCATAGGTTCTGAGGTCCTCAGCTGTGCGTTCCCTTGGGGTTTATCCAAGGTAGTGATTCGAAAGACATGACTAAGCAGCAAAAGCCATAAGAAGGTTTAGGGATCCGTGTAATTATTGTTTATTTGTGCTTATTTTCATTTAACGGGGGAAGTTACCTTTTACAACAGCTTGTGCAAACATGTTATGAATGGCCCAGTCATGCAGTCACTTTAATTAAGGTCGGGGAGGGTTTATTTGCTCAGGTTCTACACAATATGTAAGTCTTCCTTCTGGCCTCAAGTGAACTTCTGTTACCTCCCATGACCTTGTCGCTGCTATCTAAACCCGTGCTTCGGGACAACCTTCGCTAGGGACGGAGAAATATGGATGCTTGTCACCAGCATCTCTTTAATCTTAATCCTCCTTCTCCAACGCCTCTGCTTTGGCTCACCACATCTCTGTTTCAGACTCCAGTCTGTTGTGCGGTGTGGGCGTACAAAACGATTCAACAGGTAGGAGCACAGCATCAATCATGATGTCCTGCTTCATAGGGGTTGGTGTCAGTGACTCTGCAGACGATCCCTCTACACAGCTCTGTTTCGTCTCAGGCTCCAGTTCGTGAATTACACCGGCATCTGCTTTCTTTGTCCACTAATCTCTCCAGCTCTACTGGTCACCTGATTTTGACCAGTGACAAATAGTATTTTTAGTGTAAAGTGTCAGACAGCTGAGACATTGTGCAGGTATTGACATTTTTTGGAGCCCATTCCTGTAATGGTTAGAAAATAGACTCACATATGACACTTATGACGTATACAGAGCGGGTCGGCCCTCGTCCTCTGAGTCAGCGCGTACCAAGCGGGCAAGACGCTGGACCCCGACCTGCTCCTTGAAGCAGCTTCAGTGAGTGAATGTGTGTCTCCTCCAACTCAGACTCCTCAGAGCGTTTACATGGAACAGGGAGCTCTGGGATAAATGGCCCCTTTAAATGAAAAGTTAAATCCAAAAGTACACACACACACACAAAAAAAAAAAAACCCAATTACATACATCCAGACTGTGAGACACACTTGTAGAATGTCCTCTGTAACTCTGCAGAGATTTGTCAAGCCAGAGAAAGAAATCCTGATTATGTCATGGTGATATCAGCGGGGTTATGTCAGCCTGCAGTTGAAGATTACAATTTTATAACAGAAAGCTTAGTTACACACTGGGGGTGTGGAGTTTGAAAGATTTGGTGTTTACCAGAAAAGAGGCTTTTTTTTTTTTTTATCTGTCATTTGCGATTCCCAGCTTTTATGTTTAGTGCTTTAGTGTAATACTAAAACTGTAATACTAAAACTCAGGAGTGCCATTTAAATAAAGACCCAGTGTCCAATACATCCATCCTGATTTATATCAGAACGTCTGATCCTCTGTATTCAAACATCTGGGGCTTCGTTTTCATGCAATGCCGGGAAGGAAACCTCAGTTTAACATCACCCGACCTCCTCGATCTGAAACTATTTTATTTAAATGTTGTACGTCAGTGTAATTTTGGGAACGTGCCGCTCTGGTCTTGCATTTAATCTCTGCACATGTTTTATATAGATGTGTTACAGTTTTATATCACTTCTGCCGGAGGAGTTCATTTGTATGCGGGTTTGGTCTGGCCTGCCGGAGGGGCGGTTGGAGTGAAAGTTTTTATTTTCTTGCAGTCGTGACATTTGTTTTCTCCTTAAAGATCACTTGCACTTGCAGAGGTAGCACGGTGTTTCTGCTTTTGAATAAAAAAAATAAAAAAAAAGACTAACGGAGGGAAAAATGAAATAATTATTATCAGGAATTATCATTAGGGATGAATTATCGTGGAAAGGAGGCAGCAGAGGGCCCCAAAATGAAGATCCACATTTTATAATCTCAAACAGAAGATTTTTTTATTTTTTTATTTTTACAATATGTGTGTTTTCTGAGTGTCAAATTAAAAAGACATTCATTACAATCACGGATCGTGCAGGGAACACCCCGTCTTCGCCTCATCACTCAGTGTGCATTAAAGGATCTGGCTATGAAAGACGGCCATTACTTGAAATCAGCGTTAGCTCAATGTCAACACCTTACGCCATTACAATCTAAATTATTTTTCAAAACCTCAGTCTCTGCCCACCCCCCCACCCCTCCCATTTAAGACGATGTTTTCACTCCAGACCTGGACTTAATTCTGCCATGTAAACCATGTTGGAATTACACACTGTAGCAAGTGGAGTACTCCAGCAAAGCCACAGACATATTTGTCCACTAGTTTGCCAGCTTTTGGTGGAAAATGTGACTGAGGAGAAAATTTGCAGGTTGTTTCAAAATGACCCAATTACTGTTTTCAGAGGGGTTTTAAACATTTGGGACACTAATCAACCGGCTGAAACACGTGTCTGTCTGTGTCTATTGAAAGCAATCAAAAGTCAGAACCAAGCGCCATTAGAAGTCGCCGGGCTCGCTCCTTAAAATTATAGTGGGGAATAATTGCAACTTGGAGCACCCAATACTGCTTTAACCCTGCAGTCCTCTGTTGTCTCCCTAAGTATGACTTTCCAAGAATACACAAATGACTGCCTAATAGGCACATACTACTTCACGAGGAGGAGATGCCAGGTCAGTGTGCAGCGTTCATGAAGGTGATGCATGCATCTGTCAAAGAACCCTCTGATTTTCTTGCACTGCAGATCCAAGTTGAATTAAGTCAAGACAATGTGTGCTTTTTGAGCGGCGAAGCCTCGCCAGGAGTACTTACTCATGTTAGAATAACAAAAAGGCGTATTTGACTGTGTCATTCAAAATGCCACTGCGAAAAACCTCAGTAAAATGTTTCAGTTGTTGAATTGTTTCAGTCTATAATTATGCTTGTACTATCTTTGGTTATTGTGTCTCCAGGTAGCTGGAAAGCTTTTAAGTATTTGGGAGTGCTGACAGACGTAATGAGCCAGACTGGAATAGAGTGCTATTTATGCATCGCACAGAGGAAAAGGACATTCACTCATGTCAGAATTAAGGCAGGAACACAAAGAAACGTGGGGATTGACGGGTCAAACGTAAGAGAATGCCGAGCGTAGAGCATCACGCCAACGCAGAAGAACACGTTCTGCCACTTTTGCAAACATCACCCGTAACTCTGCGAAAGAAACTCAAGCCGGCAGCATCTATTACAGCTTTGTACTTTGCACTCATGTCTCAGAGAGCGCAATCAGTTACAGATTTAAATAGGATGTTCTATAATGACTAGCTGATGATTTGTTGATTTGGTGCTATTCCCCTCAGTTGCATGTCTTCCCCTCAGGTCCAGAGTTGTGATAACTTGATGAAAAGATCGTGATGAAAACTCTGGGATAATATAATTTTTGGTGGGGCGCCATACGGAGCTCTCAGGTTGGTTCTCGATCCAGCGAGGGAAACCTGGTGGGGCTTATGGCTCGCAGCTGTGCAGCCGGGAGCGTGTGCCAACTCATCACTGTCTGGTGTGTGAGGAACTTGGCTTTTTTTTTTTTTTTTTAGCATCGTGACATTATTCTTTGTTTGCAAAATTAATAAAACTGCATGTTTGCAATCAGTGTGTTCTCTTCTCCAGTTTGGTGTAAGTGCAAGAAGGAAAGGTCCAGAAAGGCTTTAAGCAATGCAAAAAAAAAAAAAAAGACACAAAGCTGAAAAGTACCCTGAAGATCATCATCATCACATATCACATGACAAAGTTGCAGAGTGAGAAAGAGAGTAAATCAGCATCGATAAAAAAAAAACTTTTGAGGCCAATCAGTGGGGTTTTATTAAAGCTACAGTCATACCTTCCAAGTTTAATCAAATCAGAGCAATGGTGTCTAAAATTTCACAATTTCCTCAATTTCAAGGTCAGGTATAGAAAAAAAACCTATGATCTGTTAATGTGGTTGACAGGCATAACCTAACCCCCCCTCCTCCCACCACCACCACCCCCACCACCACCCCCACCCCCGACCAGCCTTCAGACTTACACTGACTACAACACACAGACAGACCTCAGATCCGGTGAGTGTTTCATTAGAAATGCTTAGATGTTGAGTGCCGTAACAGTTCAGGATGAGCCAGGATGACTAATTTAACAGAAGTCCTGTGCAGCGCACCCTCCCACCCCCCCACCCCCCACCCCTCTGCTCTGCATCCCATATTCATGACAAAAAAAAATGTTGGTGTTTGTTGATAAGAAAGTTGGAATGAACTGATTTCACTGTAACAAAATGTCAGCAGCTGTGCAGGTGTGACCAGCCTATTGCTAACACAGGTAGTGGCTGCCGAGGGCTTCAGTGACGTGTGTGAAGCCCCCCCCCCCTTTCTGAGGGCGGAACGGCATGAGAGCTGTGTCCAAAAAGTTTTTATCAATTTGCAAAACAGAACGACGATCACCTCCACCCACAGTGCACAGACACTGTGAGCTGTGTGTGGATGGAAAGGTCATGACTGTTTGACCCCTGCGTGACTTCGGGCCTATGGAATTGTATTCGTGTCTCAATTGCAAGCGTGCAATGGTACTTTTTTGGCAGCTCATGTATTATATTTCATCTTCATGAGAACAATCATTGACTCTCAGTTTCTCTACATTGAGCTCTCTTGCTCACAGCGGCTCTTGATCTCTGAAAAGTCTCTGACTGAGAGAGGTTATTATGTGCTTATGTGGGTAACGGCAGACACGCCAATAAATGTATTAACCGCAGAAGAGAATTTATTTTGCTCAAACTGAATTAGTCCTTGCATAATATGATCTGCGCGCAATATGATTGTTGCGCGTGCAAAAATCCTTCAGCTGCATGAAATGAATGAAACGGAGAGAGAAAAAAAAAAAAGACTTGTAATTAACATACGTGACAATAAAGCAAACAGCCGTCATCACCAGTGATGGCGCTGCTAATATGTTTGCGACCTTTATGGTAGAGATCACTCCTGCAGCCTTAAAATCTGACCCAGACGCTGTGGTATTTGCCTACTAATTTTTCTGTTTATTTATTGTCATCCCAGCTGGTTATTTAGAATTCATGGAAAGAAATGTCAGGATTCGTTAGTGTTGGGAAAGAAAAAAAAAAAAAATGCAAGGGGATTAGAGGACAGCACCTCTGAGGAATATAAAAATTAGTCAGGGAGATGTTGTGAGGAACTGAAAAGAGGGAAATGGATGCAGCGAGGAGCGCCACTGAGCCAACAGCCGAGCGAGCATGACACGCGAGGCTCGCTCGAACAGACCTGGTGGTGTGAGCAGGCTGTAATGATATAAAAGCTAATTTACACATCGAGAAGAGAAGCCGTGTTCAGCCCCAGCCCTCAGCGCGGCTCTCTGTTTGGACAGAGCTCTGAGAGGCCGTTGTGTACACGCATGTTTTTAATGGCAACGTCACAAGCACACCACCACCACCACCACGCTGCTGCTGCTGCTGCTGCTGCTGCTGCAACAGTCTGTGATTTTATATTAAAAATAGTCCTGACACTGAAGGGGATGGAAAGCCACTTCTAATATTTGGAAAGAACTTTTACTGTTCATTAGTTCCTTTTATGAATTTTTTTTGCCTCAGAACGCCTGGTGAGATGTGGGATCTTTAAAAATCTTCAAAAGGGCAGTTCTGTTTAATAACAATTGAACTAATATCACAATATGCAAAGGAGCTCTCTGAAGGACCGCCTGACTATAAAAATAAGTGATATATGTATTTATTACTCTGTCCACCCAAAATGTGGACAGACAGATTTCACGACCGTAGAAAAGGATATTTCCACACATACGTCTTGTGTAACGTGTAATAAAGTCCTGCAGTGTGGTTGCATCCATCACCCTGACCTATGGGAAACCTCAGCCGGAGTCTAGAGAGGGTGAAGGTCAGGCTAATGGTGGGATATACCCGTTGAGACTCAGGGGTGTGGCAGACGCCGGAACCTATGTGTTCCTTCAAAACAAGAGTATCAACAACAGGGATATCCCTCCACTATTTCAATCCCTTCTGTGAAGCGGTGAGACGCATCAGATCTTGAATGGTGACCAGAACGGCCAGAGTCGGCTGTAATTGCTGCCTCTGCCGAGGCGTGGAGGCATAACCCCTAATTTCCCGTGAATAATGTCCCTGTGTCGGACGGCCAGCCAAAGAAAGTGGCAGTTTCTTTTCTCAGAGGGTTTGCGGCTCGACTAATACACTCAACTGTGGGTTTATGACCAATGGGCCCGAGGGCCAGGCTCCTGAAACCAACTTACTACTTCCTCCCAGCCTCTCCCCTGTGCTCTGCAAGGTCTGACATCAGGTTCACAGAGAAAAGTAGAGCACTGTTAAATATCGCAAACGAAGGCTCGACGAGCTCCGAGGAGAGGACGGGTACATGTTTAGAGAGAAATTCACGGCGGAGAAATCATCTGAAATCTACATTTCTCTAATCCCTGAATCCCCAACTGAAGACGTTTCGATTTCTGTTTATATTATATTTGCGAGGCTACTGCTGAGAGCCAATAAGCAATCCTGAATGACTTAAACAGAGTGGAATTTTACATCTCATAAATCTTCAACATGCAAAAACGAGTTGAATATTTGCAGAATTACATTTATTTGCTTTCGTTCTGCGAGAGGAGAAAATCACTAAGTCATGTTTGTGCAGCGTACTGAAGTGGAGTCAGGATGCAGTTAGCCTAGCTTAGCATTTAGCAGTGCTAAATGGATGGAGGACGTGTTTTTATCAAGAAATAGTTCAGAACACAAAACCCCTAAAACCCCCAAATTTACTTTTTCTATCTGTTCAATTCAATTTTGGAAAGAATTTTAATAGGCTGTCGCCCAAAATGTTCCTTTAAACTATTCCTTTAAATCATAAAGGGGTGAGTTAAAGAGGAAAAGCAAAAATTTGAGAGCTGCATATAAAAACATAGCAAAAATATCAGTCACAGAAGAAGAATACGTTTCCCTCCGTGTCTAAGTGACTAAATGCTTGTGCTTTAAATATTTCTAAAGAATCAGTTTTGACATCGGGCATGTTGCAGACGCCACCAAGCTTGCTGTGTGGAATTCAAGAGCCATTAATCACTGTGGATTTATTTGCTCTGAACGGCTTGGAGATGGTGGCTTCTTCCAGCTCCCAGTTTTGTGTTTTTGGAGGAAGTTTCTTCTTCAGAGTAATAAGTTCACTCGTCTACTCTCCTGCATCCGTGCTCTTGCAGTGACTCCCACTAACAGCTGGTAGCGTTTAAACTTCAAAGAGTGATGAAGATTTTCAACCACATATTTTCAATGTTTTGCTAATTTTCAATTTTAGCACGTGGCTGATATTAATGATGAAAGTCCCATGAGAGTTTGTGGCAGCCCCTTTGGTTGAGTGCTGAGCATCTAAGCTAACCAGAACCAGGACAGTGGGATAAGATAGACAGAGAGGCTGACACACATGCAAGAGGGCAGCAGCGCTGGAGGCCAACAGTCTTTCACTGAAAGCTGCTGTGCAAAAGGCTGTCAAGCCTGACATGGGCTGTTTATAATAAACAAGAGCAGAAGACAAAAGGATCAGATGAGCCTGGATCAGCTGCAAAGAGCCGCACTCAGACACCACTACTGTTCTACTACACTGTTAGAAGCTGTACAGATGTACAGAATGAACAGATGTAGAGAATGTATACAAAAAGACAGGGTTATAATGAAGGAAACAGCCTTCAAAAATACATCAGGCAACAAAAAATAATTACTACTTTTGGGAAAAAGCTGAGCAATTTGCTGTATTTTCCCAAAGAACTTTCATGAGATAGTTTTATAGTTGGTGCTGACTAAATGCCATGCGTGTGCTTTGGTGCAGAGATGACCCCAACCGGTTCAATATCTGCAACATTCTTTTTTACAGGCAAAAATAATGAGCTTTTTGTAAAATGTTTTATTATTTATAATAAACACCCCTGCAAAATCTGAAACTACTGTAAATAAATTGTGAGTAATGTGGAAAATCCTGATTTAAATTTACTCTTGTACACAATATCTGTAGTGGAGACAGGACACACTATTGTATTCCTAATTGTTACAGACATTTCTTATCCACTTATGATAACAGTGCTTGAATTTATGTGTTCATATTATCGTGTGGTATTTATACAGAACATTTGTGCAGACTCTCTGCATTCCACTATAACCAACAGCAAGTTATTCTGTTTATCTAAATGTCTCACTGCGCCCTGTGTGTTTTCTGAGTTTGGATGTGTTACAAACATTCATATACCAAAGCACAGAGATACACAGACCAACCCGAGCAGATGTGGCTCTTGTTTAGATATTGCGGTCTTGTGTGGTTTACTTAAGGACTGTTGAAAATGCAGCCTCCAAATGTGTCACACTGAACGGCGTATGGGGCATTTGGCAGAGGATCAAACATTAAAAAAAGGGGAGCATTTGTTTTATCATTACGGTCAGAGAGTGGGAAGGGGGCTTCCTAAAATGTTTGTATGCGCTCGTGATGAGGTAATTGATCTAGACACCAAGCTCAAGATAAAAGTTTGCTGCTAGAACAGAAGCAGGAGCGCAAATAAATACACACTCATCAATCAAGATTTCAAACCTTTCTCCTTTTCTCCTTTTTATTTCAAACCTTTCTAATTTGATTCAGCAGATTTGGTGCTTGTTGCTACATATTGTTGCTGCTGATATTTTCTCATCCAAGCTATTTTCACACATTTGAAACAAACTCTGAAGTTAGTGTGCTCCAAGACCAATGGTGAGGTGAACATGTGCCAGTGCTGTGATCATCGATAGTCAATAAAATAACTGGGCCTTTCTATTAGCCTGAGCCAGTAGTCGGATGTTGCGCACACAGCCAGCAGCAGCTTCCTGGAGTATCTCATTATCAGAGCCCATGATGTGGATCAGGGGCTGTGGGAGCACAAAGGACAGAGGTTACAGACAACAGGAACAGATTCCCAGAAAATGGACACAAATCTAGTTCAGAATCAGAATCAGAATCAGGTTAATTGCCAAGTAAGTTCTCACATTACAAGGAATTTGCTTTGGTGTATTAGTGCATAACCGGGAAACACAAATACACTATAACTGCTTTTAAAAATGAAAGGGCTACACAAGCGATAAAGGGTGCTTGTTGCACGTTCTGCCATATCAGCAGCAGTCGCTGCACAGCACTACCGGCAAAGGGCTACAAACATACATTAGCTGTGCAGCAAAAGTCTCAGGCTGTGCTGGCACAGAACCTCTCTGTGAGTGTATGCATATGTGTATCCAGTTTGCGTGTGTGTCCCACTTTACCCTTCCAAACCATGCCCTAGCAAAGGGGTTACAGCTGCGAGCACACATGCTTCTGTAAGTTTGTTCAGATGAAAGTCATGCAGGGCAGGCTCGACATTAAAAACCTGAGCATGAACCACACCACTTGACAGCCTTTCCGCCGCTCCAGAGATTATATCCAACTATTAGTGGCTTGTGTAATGGATCTCGTTAGATCTTATTGCAGAAAAAGGTTTTGCGCTCTCCAGACATCTCATGCTTTGGAAGTTTATTTTTTGGTTACATAAAAATTGAACATTTAAAAGATTTTCATATGCTCAGAGAGTTGGGCAGAAAGGAACCCACTCAATATATGGAATCCCATGTGTTTCTGAGGGGTGAACTTTTTCCCCTATTTTATCTGCCTCAAAGTCACTACATTGTTTGCGGGCAGCTGTGGGGCTGAATCAAAATAAAAGTAAGTGTAAGCACAAACACTCTGGTGCAATGGATAAATCTAAATTTGTTAAATGTGTGCTCTTTAGTAAAATCACAATGGTGTGCCACTGAGGTTTCCTAAACCACACTGGCAATTATTTTGAATTGTCTTGTTTACATCCATAATGAATCAATGGCAACATTACATCCCTCAACTAAGCACTTAAAGACTCTCTGCTCCTAAACATAATGACGCTTTGATAAATACAGTAACTGCTGAGACGTCTGAGGTCCTTTTAACGTATCAAGGCCTTGTTCTCCACAAAGTTTGAAAGAATTGAACATGCTGCAGCTCCACACCACACCGCTGAGATTGTTTCCCAGGTTTCAATGCAGCAATGTCACATCCCTGTTGATCCAGAGCGACACAGAGGACAACATGTAGACTGTCGCTGTCAAAGGAAACGGTCCAAGGACTAAGGCTCTTTCAAACTTACATCCAGCCACTTTTTTAGGCAGCAGAGTGACTCTAAAAGCTTCTGGCTTATCTGTGTTCTCAGTTTCTCTCCCCTTGTCTCTCTCTCTTATTCAAAACGCTCCCATCCTGTTCAGCACTCGCTCCATAAATCAACACAGGAAGCGATGGGACTCCTTCATCAGTTTCACACTAATTAAATATCACTCTCAACTTGAAATAATTTCCACGATATTCTGTATGTAGACTTTGTCTGTTCTCCATCCAGCTGATCAGCACTTCAGACAAACCTGAGACTGTTCCTCTGAGGTTATCGTCGGGTTCATATTGCATGTGAGAGGTTGACCTCGACCCCTGTCCGTGTTACATGCAAACCTAAAATGTGCTCCGCGCATTTGTGTGGTTAGCAAAAAAAAAAAAAAAGCAGGGAGGAGACATTCCCAGGATTTTCAGCGCAAAGATAAACAGTGAAAGGAAAACAGATGAAAGATGAGGTGAGCCAGCATGTGTGTACAATTGTACGAGCGGCCTGTGAACCTACAGTATAAGTGCTGTTAAAAACTGAGAAAATAATATCCTTCGTCTTGATTATAATCGCATCAGTTTGTGGAAAAAAAAAAGCACCCAGCAGGCCAAGACATCAGCTCCTCTCAATGCACCAGTGTCGAGGAGTATATGTGAAACACTTTGCCTTCAGGTTTTATATGATTTTTAAATAGCATCCAAAACACCTCCAAAAGCAAACTTACATCCAAAGTCCCCAGAAAACATGCAGCTCACCAAACAAGTCTCTTTTGTGAAAAGAGAGGATGTCTGAGAAGTGCCAGAGGCAGCGTTTTTGCCAACCTCATAGCATGTTATTCAGACGTCGCCAAATAAGGGCTCCCGAAGCGCTCAGCTAGGCTAAGATAAGCGTGTCTCTCTTTGCTGCCTTTTTTTTCTGCTTGCTCTTTCCCTCCCAGCTGGGATCTTGAGGAATATAATACACCACTTGTTAGATATTCCCTGACTGTGGTAACATGAACACTTGCCCCACATTTGAAAACTAAATTGTGAGTTTTTAAGGTTTTTGCACTTCAGAGAGCTCCAGTGAGTCCTGACCTCCGAGAAGGGAGCTGGGGAACACGCCTCCCCCCCTCGCTAACGGGGGAGGGAAGGAGCAGGCCTGCTGTCTGGGAGGGCTGCACATATTGTTGCATGTGTACGCACACATCGTATCACACATGGAGGTGTCATGGTGTTAAGTGTGCTCTGTTGGACTGTGTCTGCCTGCAACAGTTCAAGTTTAAATTCCCCTGTGCCAGCTCTGACAGCCATTATGGCTCCATCAATCCCAACCTCCATCCCAGCATTCACATGTTTAAGACTCCACTGCGGAGCCACAGAGCGCAAACAGACAGTAGTGTTTAGCTGGTCAGAGGGGAAGTTGGTGAGGAAAGTCAAGGTAAACAACATTCCCAGCAGCCTCCAGTGAGCTCAAGACTGTTAAGCTGCTTTTTCTGTCTCTGAAGAGGAAAAGGAAAAAGAGGAAGCAGCTTTCAAATCACTGACTTTAAGGAGTAACTTTTAGTTTGAGCCTGAAGCCTGTTCAACCTGAACAACACAGCCTGGCATTTCTGGTCCAGGCCTGAGGGAGAGAGGCTTAAGCCAAAGGCTCTAAAACATCACACTCCATTGATCTCAAAAACATGGTAGTCATAACAGAGCAGACAGCACACACAATCTGTATCATATACTCACCTCACCCACAACCTGAAGTCATGTTACCCAACAGGAAACTGTAGAAGTAAACCTGTGATGCTCTGCTTGGTTTTTATTCTTGCCTTAACATTTGGTGTAATTTGTGCCCCCCCACAGCCTCGCTGCACACTTTCACTCCTGATGTCTGGCCGTGCAAGAGAGGAAAAAAATAAAACAAACACTAACCATGCCGGAGTAGAAGTGTACTCATGGCAACTAAAATGCAAACGTTTTTCTCATTTAGATTAGCAAAAGCCTAAAATATCTACCAAGACCTGGCAAAAGCTACACTCTGGAATACCCTCAGATGAAAATTACCAATAATTACCATCCGCATTTTGTAATTTTCAACAATTTACTTCACAAAGCTTTTCTTATGAAAGAGCCTCTTTAATACAAATAGCCAGCTGAAGCTGTCTACAAAGATTTATGGTTTGAGCAAACAATCACCAGTCCTTTTGGAAGTAATGTATAGCGCAGGGGCAAGGCATGTTGATTTTGTACATGACACAAAATGAAGTACATCCGTGTAAGACTGTGAGATACCAAGACTGGATGTCAAATCAAATGGCGAGGACAATTCATCTCTCAGGCTCAAATTCTCTTTTCCTTGGTATGTATTTCCTGTGAGCACATGAATCCCTTTTCTTGAACAAGGTTTGATCAGAGAGACCAGCAGATTTCAGGGGAAATATGTTGGCAGGAAATCTAGGTAACAAAATAACAGAGATTAAAAGAATTTATGAATGGCAGAGGGTTGTGTCCAAACATTATTTAAAGATGCTTCAAACTCATACATACATAGTATTTACACTAAATAAACTAATGGACGCGGTAAAATAAAAACATTGAGACAGCGCTCTGTGTCACTGTGTGTTTTTCAGTATGTAATTCTTTCGTTTTAATGCCTGATTTCCCCTAAGAATCTTAAGGGACTGGGCTATGCACCATAAAGTGTCCTAAAGAGGAAAGTTACTTTCTAAATCAACTTTTGAGGAAGAGAGACCGTTGTTCATTCCAAGTCATACACTACACATGTGGGTGAACATGTTTTGAAAGTTTCTAAACAGCACAGGAACGCTCTTTGAAATATGGTTGCAATAACACAAGAGGCAGGCCGGAATTTTACACTGGGCAGTAAATTGGACACAGGGATTGTACCAATTCCCGATAAATCCTTTCCAACCCATTCAAAACTATTGGAGATATTGCTTTAACATATTCTCCCTACCAGCTGCCTGTGTAGGGAGAGAATTACAGTGCAAATTGAATCCATGAGATTGACAAACTCTTACACTGTAATGTTTCCTCCAGGGTCAGGCAGGTAAGTATCTGCTCCCTCCCAGACTGGCTGAGACCGAAGCCAGACTGAACAATGAGGTTGCCTGTGTTGTGTTTTTCCATGTCTGAGATTAAGAACAAATGCAATACTGGTGCAGTTATGTGGCCTTTGGTAATTAAGCTCTTTAAAAGTCCAAAAATACATTATGGAGTAGTGTTGCAACTCTTAACTGGTACATTAATAAAGGCAAACACAGAGACAGATTAAAAAGGGTGGTATGTCTCACATTTGCACACATACGCACTTCCACACACACACACACACACACACACACACACAAATTTACACTAGAATTTCAAATTTAGACAATCGCACACACTGAGAGCAAAGAAAAGGGCTTGTCCAGTTTTTGTCATGGCTCAAACTACAAAAAGCACTCAGCTTAACGACTTTTGCAAATTGGACATAACTCTTTCGGAACACCCAATGTTCAGTCCAGCTACCAATTTATGGCTAGTGAACCACATACACTGTACCAGCAGATCAAGCTAAAGTGCAACACCACATTTAATGAACATGGGAAAAAATATCTGGCTGCAATGGTATTACCACTTCATAATTTATATCACAGTTGCGCAGCTGCTATTCAGGGGCGGAGGATTTAAACTCACCATGGCCACAAAGTGATTTCTCATGTGAAAGTCCTTCTATGTGAAACATGATTGAATTAGATAATAAGATAGCAATGTTTTTCCAAAATACTGAAATATGGGTCCATGATCATCTGTGACAAGATATCTATAGCAGTGTAATCTCAACATGAAATCTCTGAATCACTGTCAGAGACAAACATAAACAGCGTCTGGAGCTGAGTGTGGAAACAGCCCAACAGGCCCAAACGTTGGACAAAACAATGCTTGTTTCTTTTTCTAAGAGCACTACACAACTGCAGCGATGAAGCAAGGTGGCGGATGTAGCTGTACAGAGTCAGAATAAAAAAACTTGACCATAAAAACAGCCCTGACCACACTCTTTGGCCTGAACCATATCGCTGCTGCATTCTACCCTGATGTCTAGGAACAGCCCTTGGCAACAGTTACCCGCAGCTACAGCCCTTTGACTTGTGCTGTAATGGCATCTAGGGTCTACCGGAGAAATGGCACTGCGCACACACTGAGCTGTTTGCTTTTCTGAATTCCCATGACGGTTAGAAAGTGGAGTCATGTTTCCGCCACCGAATAAAACCCACTTTGTTTCTGCTCCATCGGTCAAAGGCTCTGAAAATAGTCACAGCTTTTCAAAGTTTATTACTCAGTGTTTTTTACACATTGCTAAAACAAGGGAGGTGGGAGGCCAAAGCACATTTTCCTCAATGTAATTACGCCAGATTTAGTCTCAAAAGCCGAAACGTTTTGTAATTTATCTACAAAAAAGCAGAAGTAAGGAGTCAGAAATCTAGTTTCAGTGGCACTACAACTTACCTTGACCACTCCTTTCCCGTGCATAGTGATGCAATTGTTGGGGTCCTTTGACAGCTGGTACAGGGCCATTGCTGTGTTCTGGTGAACTGCCTTGTCTTTTGACTTGAGGTAACGCACCAGGGGGGCCACAGCTCCGGCATCACCGAATGACGCCCTGTTGCTGCCCCACATGCAGCAGTGGCCGATGGCCTCAGCCAGGTGGCGACGGAGCATGTCATCAGTCTGTGTAGAGGAGAACAGGATGCTATCGGTCTTTACAATGTAGAGAACCAACAAGCTCTACTACAGCTCTGACAGAGACTCCTGGCAATGTTCTCCTCATTAACTGGATTTATGTTACATTTAGTTGGAAAAGGCCGTCTAAAATCCATTGTAAAGACAGCCATTTGTATACTGACAGCAACAGCGGTTTTGTGGAATAATAAAACCTTGTTGTTTGTCCCCAGCAGGGAGTGTACTTACTGTGTTTGTCAACTTGGCCAGCAATGGGACAACCCCGTGATCAGTAAGGACTGCCAGATTCTCCTTGTCTTTGGCTATTTTGGCAATGGCGGCACAAACGCTTGCCAGCACCTCGTTGTTTGTTGACTTCAGCAAATTAACAATCAGTTCCAATCCACCGACGAGGGAGCGCACCATTTCCCCTGCATCCTACAGTCAAGGAGTCTGTTATTAGCTGGTGCTCTGACAAAATGAACAAGAACAATGGTGAAGAACGACACAGAGTGAGGTAGTGTAATGGCCGAGGAAATAGGAGAAGGCAGAGTATTGAAGTGAGGCAGACAAAACAAAGGATGCTAAGTAAGTACAAACAAAGTATTTTCATCAGTTTTACAATTTATAAAAAGTTTTACACTTTATCTGGTAAAACAGATGCTTTAAAAAAATAACAACGCCTTCCTCTACAGCAGACTGTCCTGTGAATCTGGGCGAATAGGCACGATTGACATCTTTTTCAACATCTACTGCTGTCACCCTTTTCATAATAAAGATCAAACATAGAATTTAGATCTTAAAAGAGACGTTTAAAACTTTTGCCCTAAACTGACACACAGTGTAGACTTCATGGCATGAGTTCATAGCACCAGCTAGTACCACAGGACTTTCAGCCACTTATGGGGCAATGCTTACCAAACCAACGGGCTGGTAGGAAGCGCTGACAGAACCACAGCGGAAGAGCTGGCAGAGACCCTTACTTTAGAATGGTTTGGCACATCAGGCCGCTGTTTAAAATCATGAGGAAGTATACATCAAGGTGGCCGAGTCTGTAATGTTCAGGTCTTTGAAAATAGAACAGAAATTTTCCCAAAAGTATACAATTATGGACGAGCAGATGCAAATCACGGAGCGTGCTTAATTTGAGTCAATTTCAACATCGATCTGCATGTCTGAGCTGATGTATGGCACAGTACCGGGGAGAACAGTGATCATGTAGTTTATTATGTGCACTGTATGGCTCTTCTCTATTCTATAAATCATGGGATTTCATCAAATTCAGCACGGACAAAAATCAGTAGCCGATTTACAGTTTTAGTGTACAGCTACATTGAGGGAGCTGGATGTACTGTAGTGTTCTTGTCTCAAACAGAGCTCACAGCTGAGATCAGGTCAGGGTGCCGTGTATGGGCCCTGTGATGCCGTGCCAGAGGATGAGCCATGTGTGCAGTGCAGGGTAGGGAGGGGGGTACTGGGGCCAGGAGCTGACCCCCCGACACACAGGAAGCCCTTCCTCAGGAATACTGATGATGGCTGGCCAGGAGTCCCTGCGACAGAGGAAGCTCTCTCAAGCCACCAGCTGCGATAGACTAGCCAGAATCTCTTTCATGGCCTGGACGGGCCCCCAGATCTGAAAACCGCAACATTATGAGGCTGCACACGAAAAGGCCTTTCTCACTATGCTCTCTCTCCCCTCCTCTTACCCAGGATGAGATGAAATAGAAAACACATTATCTGCTGTGCGTGATCTCGAGCTGAGGGGAGTAAGCCAAGCTCAGAGTGGCAGAAGCATGCACTGACCTCTTCTCTGCAGCAATCAGTCCTCATAAATGGCCACCATGTTAAGGAAAAATTAATCAAGCATCTAAACGTGCCTCTGCATCCAGGCAAATTAATGATACACCCCATTACAGGCAACTGGGAGGCTTCACTTCCTTGATTGGCGAACAAAGATAATTGAATGATTCACTACTAAGTCTTTACAGTAGTGGTATATTACGAAGTGACTTTAAGTTGTGGATCTTTGGGCATAGAGCACGGCGTCTGTCTGTGTCTGTGGAGGGGCAGCATTAGTGTATGGAGCATCCAGCAGATGTATTTATACCACGGTTCTCTGATAAATTCACTATGGAACTGCTAACTCAAACCACATGGGGTTTTTATCTAAATAACGACTGCACCAAAGCAGCTGTATCAGGTTCCTCAACTCGATGGGCAAAAAGCACTATTTAGCTCTTGTCATTGCCCCTGTCCCAGAAAAATCATGCAAAAAGCATGTTCGTGAATTTCCCTCAAAATTGCCACACTGATTCAGACAAACATTGTCAAACTTTGTTAGCATTCAGTAGAAGGTCCTCAGTCCACCTCTCCCTCCATATGGTTGCCATGCATCATTTTCGCTACACTTTGGGCCAGAGAAATTCCAACTAGCAAAAAAAAAGGGCTTCACCCCCAAGACACCTGTCTGGGCCCAATATATCTGTTTAAACTTAACCAGATTGTCCCACTGGCAAGCTGTTTACCTTAATCACAGCGATAATCTAATAGAACAACATTACGTTTGTTGGAAATTATATAAGTGCTCAGGGGATCAAAGGCCTACTGATGTGTAACTGAAATTAGAGCTGACTGACAACGCTGCTGAGTGAGACTAGGCTAAAGGCTCACAATGTTTTCAAAAAGCACTCCGCCAATTTAACATTGCACTTCTATAACACTGTCTGTCTAACAATGGACAGAAACCAGAGAAAACCTGATGTCTACTTTACCCCACAATGCAACTCCACTACTGACAGCTTGGTCAGAGATTTTGGGTTATGCTAGTGGTGGCTAGTGTGAGTCTGTACTTCCTTCCTAATGCGAGTCATTAACCTCAAGCAAAGATGAGGAACTTTTATAAACCTCCGCACTCTCAGAGTTTTGTTCATTTTCAAACTTGACTGACTCAAGTGGCATCACTTGAGGTCATTTGTCAGAATGGAGACCAAAAAAACATTATACATTATTCACATATGCAGTATTATTTTTCTTAAAAGAAATGGACCTAGAAACTCCAATGCATCTATCTGTGCATCCTAAGCATAGTTATATCTAATTATTGTTTTAACAGTTTTGGCAATGTTGTAGGTTCTTTTGGAGGCCATTTCTGCAGTGTTTTCATTTAAGGAGCGGGTTTGCAGAAACTGTCTGATACACGATGCTCCATGTGTGGATTGTGTGCCTCTGTAACTAGTAGCATGTTGAGGGAAGATTTTCAGCTGGGAAATCAGAAGCCATGCCACAGGATATTACTCAGTCTTTCTCCCTGCCTGCTTCCCAATTCACCAATCCCAGTGTGCCAAGGAGGCTTCTCTGCTTCTTATTAGCCTGAGGTTCATGTAAGCCTCCTCTGACACAGCTCTGCCCCTGCTAACCTCCCAGCAGCAGTAGGTTGGAGGGAGAGCTTAGGAGACAAGCATGGTGATATAAGCAGACTTCTGTTCTCTGAAACGACATGAACTCTGCAGACCTCTTTGATTTAGGGACTATCTATGTGCTTTTTGGGTGCTTCACTCCCATAGTCAGAGACAGAGGCAGAAGACAAATGTACCACACTGAAGTGTACCTTTGCATTATTAATGCATGGACAAAGGGCCCATGCAGCACTGGACTGAACATCTGGGCTGGGGTTTTTCAATAAGGACCACACCAGGCGGACTCCATCAAGCTGATCAATGATTCTTTGGGGAGAGAGAGACAGAAAAGTAGTGTGAGGAAAAAAGAGACAGGAATGAACAAGGAATGAAAAATGTGTTGTGATTTCAGTCAGATCATTTCATTAAGCATAATTTCCTGCTTGAAAAATTCAAGAGTATAACGTTTTGGATAATGTTTGGACAGAAGCTGGCTCAACACAACTACAGATAAGTAGGATCAATGCACCCATCGATTTCATTGGCTTTTTTATCACAACTTGCCCTCAGTCCTGCTCAGTTGTGTGAAACCCATCCACTGTCTGTTCACTCAGATGACTTTCCATTTAAATGCTTGGTGATGGTAGGACCATAGGTTAACTTGCATACACTTGTATACAGTGCTTCACATATGTATTTAAAAATAGAAACTGAGACAGACTTCAACTTTACGTTGGTGGCTTGTTTTTCAACCCGAGCCAAAAAGAGGACCTCTTTCCAAATCAAACAGAGTTGGAGACAGGTTGCTCTATATTTCATAGGCTCTAAGTGAAGTTTACTTAGGCATAAGCTGTATTTCATGTCACATACATGACTGTAGTCAAAACTGCAGTCAGAGTCTGGGAACCCAAAGAATTACGCCACAGTGCACCCGTTGTCTGGTATAAATAACATGTAACGTGTTCCCCATGTGTGCTTCCACCAACAAGGCCGACATTGAATGCTGTCATAATTACTTAAACACTCCCTAATCACAGCATCTCCATGACTGGCAACGAGCGAACACTCATCAGGGACGTCCCCTGCGCCATCTGTCTTCCGTTTGCACATAAATCAGTCTAAAGGGATCATAACATCAGATTCCAGTCTGCGGGGCCTCTTAAATCCGGACCAAAAACAAAAGTGAAGTGTCATATCATCCGCCAAAACAGCTCCGTCTTCCCATGAAGCAGGTATGAAACAGATTAGCAATGAAGTTGCAGCTGACAGTGATAGATTAGAGGAGGAGACCACAAGCCCTGGAGGCATTAAACAACGTGTGTTCACTCTTGTAGCTACACAGTATTCATTGGAGGAAGTGCTATGTCATTAACCACACACTGCCTACTGGTTGAGAATGAAAACAAACATATGATTATTTCATGGAAAACCTGAAAGTAATCTATGTTTTTTTGGGCTTTCAATAGTTATGGATGACCTACATCAGAATGATAATGAGAGAATGATTGCTCTGATCAACAGAAGGTGGTGTTTGAGAGAAAAGTTTTGGTTGGTAAAATGAAGTCATGTTAACTGACAAGAATGGTGTAGTTTTAACGGTTTGGTGTCATGCATACATGATCATTATTTTTGTTGAGTAGCCAAACACCGTTTAATAATGGGAATCCAAAAAACAGCTTTGGCAGTGCTAGGATGGAGCAGGAAACAATCAAATGTGAGTTATGTTCATTGCTTTGCAAACTGCTGTGGACATGCATGTCAAAAACAAACATACACAAAAAGCAGCCATCAAAATAAGAACTCTCTATTTGCCGTTAAGCAAGAGGCCTGAATATGCAACAAGCATGGAGAACATGATGAGCCAACATGAAATATTTCTCCTCTTGTGTGAAGTTTACCACAGATAGTGGCTTTATTTTGACATTCTTATTAGTTTTTCATCTACACAAATGTAACAGTCTCATTTGATAGCATTAACAGCTTACTGAAATTGTAAACTCCTTAATTAAGTTGTATTTGTGTCCAGTGCTAATTAAGAAGGGTCTTGTAGTCCATAACAGCCTTGTAAAAACAATGAGGCACAGATGCGAGGCACAGATGGAAGTTCCACAATGCTCTGCAGTATTGAGGGTGAGGTTAAATGAATGCAGAACAAAGACTGCTGTGGATTGTGGTTCACTGTACTTTCCCAGCCATGTAGTCTTGGACAGGGCAGGGCTGTAGGTATGTTTGTCTGACCAGCTCAAGTCCTGACAGCAACCGCAAAGCTATAGTAAAGCACTGGGAATTAAACCACAACCATATTTAACACAGCAGGTACAATAAACAAAGCTTTTACAATCTTTCATTTAGCTGGGGATGAAAAGGAAAAGTACCTGCAGAATTACAAATTAAAGGAGCATAGACTTCTTTAAGCATCAGACCATGACAGGTTAATGATACCGTGTTTGGATCCGAGAATTGGTGTCATTCCCTTGTCAAAATATATGACATCAATACACGGCCTAGAATAGGTGTTTGGAGCTAAGTCAGTAATGACAGTGTGTAAGCCACTAATCACATTTTAAGAGACACCTCACATGGGGCTGTTTGCCTTGTATAAACTATTCTCTAAACCATGAAAGAGACAGAGACTTACGCCATGTTATCCATATCTGTGGCACAGGCACCCACTGCCTTGGTGACATTCATAAGCAGCGCCTGGTTAAATGAGACAAATAAAAGGACATGCTTGAATCAAAATGCATGTGTTAAATATGACATGACCCCTTAATGTGACAAGAGACATTTCAACATGCCTGGTTCGTCCCAGTGAGCAGACTAACTAGTGACTTGATGCCTCCACACTTGCGGATGGTGGCCTTGTTAGCAGGTATCTGGGCAAATTCTCCCAAAGCTCCCACTACATTCACCAGCACTTCTTCAGGCTGATCAGTCAGCAGGCCAACCAGGGTCTGCAGGGCTTTGTACTCCTGAAACCTGTCCAGGGTCACAAAAAAGGAGAGAGGCAGTAGTAACTGATCACTTCAAATCATTTTGGTATTTTGTTTGTATATCTATTACATCAAGTGATACAGAGAGACCAAGGAACAAGAAACAAGACAAAGACTTTACAGCTATGCTAGTGGCTCTGAAAGACTGTGCTTAGGCACATTGGTGCTTTGAGCTAAATGCTGAGATCAGCATGGGTGATGGAAATGTAATTAGTTTTGCAGGTGTTTGTTCATAAACCTGAGTATTGGACCTGATGATGGTGCTCCAGAGAAACCAATGTGATCTACAATTCATCCTAAGAGGGACATGAATGCCTGTACCAAAGTTCATGTGAGCTCACAAATGTGAGCTTCATGGCAGCGCTACATCACTAGAATAAGACGCGAATACGCTGTCAAAGTGACAGGTAGCAGATACACTCAGCCACATGGGCATGGATCTCTTACTGTAACCCAGCAGCACAGTTTTCCCATGGCTGCTCACAGTTGTCCCTTGTACGTAGTTTGCATAATCAAAGCTTTGCTGTGGCTTGGAAACTCTCCCTCCCTCTTTTGCTGTGATTTTGCCTTGTTTGCCAGTGCTATAGACTGGTAAACTATAGTAAACATTTAAAAGGGATATAATGCGGTCGCAAAAAACCTCAACAAACCTCTGATGTACAGTTAAGTTCTATGACTGTTTTTATTCACAGTTACGGTTGCTGGCATCGTGGTCCATAAGCTATTGTAGATGGCCAAGGTCATTTGGTTTTGGTCAGGGTCCACCGACACACAGCCTATTCTTGCAAGTGAAAACACTGCTAATGAACAGAGGAGCTGCCAAAGTTAACTTCAGTGAAGTTCACCATAAAGAAAAACAATGGTTTTCCTATGCCATCACTGAAGTGTCATCTGTAGTTGACTACAGTAGAATTATCTTGTTATCCCAGACATAACTTTTGATAAATGAACAGTAAGTCATGCCTATTTTTGTTAAGCCGATCCCAGCTGAAGTAATTATGCGATGGCATGAGTAACATTATACAAAGCTGCCTGAAGCGGCTTCTACTGCAAACACTGGGCTCCACACGATGGGAAGCTTATTAAAGCCTGTCAGAAGACACAGGAACCACAGTGGGGCTTCTGTGCAGCACATTTTTATGATCGATTGCTTGCCTTTTCCTTTCCTGCTTCCTCTGCTCTCGTCACACGTTCAACTAAGTGCGGAAAGCTTAAATGTTACCTTTTGTACAAACAAGGGTTGTAAAGATGGCCAAAGTGAAATTAAGAGTTTTCATGGACCCAGAGATGCTTAGCAATGACCGTGAAGTGGGAGACACTTGTTCAAGCTGAAATTTAACAGACAGATTGATCTATTTCATTTGAAAGGCAACAGCAGAGCGGTGAATAACTTGGGTGAGCACATAACATTTGTGAGGTAAGGAGAAGTATCATTTGGAAGTGCAATTATGGTGTGCTCATCATAGGGCTGGAACATACATAAGATGGAGGGATAGTCAGTAATTGGAAGCGAACCCCACAATCTTGACCCCAAACATTACTGCGCTGGCAAACACAGTCTGAGACTTGGCAGTCATGACTTTCCATTGCAAAGTTCTTCCCTCACTCTTTTGTTAAGACATTTTACAGCATTTTTGTGTGTCCATAACACCTCAGTATACAGGCTCAAGGGGCCTGCGTATCGATGCATCCATAAATCTGCACTAAATAATGTATCAGTGCTTCCAAACAGGACTTTTACAAAGGCTTTTCTTTTAGTACACACAAGCCTGGCCCACGTATAGCCCGCTCTGTAATATTGTAAGTCTCAGGAAAAACATGAGCTTATGTGGTATTTAAACAAACACATTTAAGTTATGAATGTAATTATATTTCAGGGCATCAATCATCTCTCATTTTGATGCATCATTAATCAGGAAAATGGCTAACACATGCTGCTGCTTGTCTTGAGTGGAGGTCCCCTGGCCTCTATACTGTCCAGACCATGCAAATCATCAGTCACATAAAAGAATCATGTTGTTTGCAATTGGCCACAAGATCTGTTTCATTTGAACATTTACTTAATGAAAGAAAAAAGGAAAAAAATCCACTCTCTGCCTTTATTGCTGTAACAAAATATATTCCAAAATAATTTTCATTTCAGTACATCACTTAGCCTGTGATTGATTCTGAAATGAGCGCATGCCCCTTAAACCCTGCTACCATTAGCAGCCTTTCCTTTTTGACAGTAATGGCTCTGTCAAATCATTCCATGCTTTAGTTTGACCCAGATACTTTAAGTGATTGAAATAAGCATAAGAGAGTATGAAATAGCAGATCCACTTACACGTTCAAGTGTGCATTAAAAACATTTGTGCATCATGCTCTTCCACCTTCATTCACACACAACTGCTCACATCGTCCAAAAAAAAAAAAAACAATAGATAAAAGATGAAATGAGAACACTATTCATATTATGGCCATGCAGTTTTCTCACTAAGATACCTTTTCTGACATGTTGAATTTAGAGTGAGGACAAGCAAAGTAGTTTTTAGTGTTTGTAAATGAAGTAAATGTGGTTTATATGTGATGAATGGCACCGTTGTTGTTATCAGTAGTAATATAAGTATTTTACATAGCAGAAGTGTGCTACGCCATTACATACAGCAGAGAGTCTATACTGGCAAAGAATCAACGAAGCTGCCATATTATTCATGGCCAGTGCATCATGCCAAGCTGCAATCAAAAAGGTTCCCAACCGGTGCCAATTTTGTCTGTTTTTCGTTAAAAAATTATCAAGAAAACAGTTTAGAGGCTTCAGTTTGTACCATGAAAACACAGCTGTCTGACTACTGCAACAGCACTATCTTTAAATTCCCCCAAATGATTTTCTGTCATGAGGTGGGCTAAACAGACAGAGACCTGTCCATCTAGCTTGAAAAGAATTTTGCTGTCATGCTACGGCTCCCGTAGAGGAATCCTCGCTTTAACTCAATGTGGCAGCAGACACTCGGTTCCAGTTGGGAGGACTTAACTTAGACTTTAAATGTAGGATATCATTCTGTCAGTCATGATATATGAAGTGAAGAAAGATCCTTGTGAGTGCTACAGCTCCCTTTTCTTGTTATTTTTAGAGTGGCACTGCAATTTGATCTATACACCATTTATGAGTCAGAAGAAAAGCCTTTTCACATAATCTCACCTCAGTGAAAAGCCTTAAACGTATAAAAAATATCATTTGTCGTAAAAATGATAAAAAGACAATGTCTTATCAGTTTCTAGGCTGCACTGAAGAAAATAGGTTTTGAAATGATTAATATATTACCATGGTATTAAATTACTGCTTGTGGGTTAGAAATTATGGCCCCAGCCTCACATTGAATAAGAAAATAAACAGAGCTAAATCATTCTTTCAAGGGTGCACTAGTGGAAATGTATGAGGCTGCCAGGGCACAGTCTCCGGGCATTTATTTATTTTACAGGGAAAATTACTGGCTTAAAAATCATTTGACAATGAAGTACAAGTCAAAAGCTAATCCAGAAATGTCATTCCTAAAGGAACCAGGCTAAATGACACTTAGATAAACCTCTGTCTTACATGAGAAGTGATTAAAGGCTGTGTGTTCTGACATTACATCTCAAGGCTGATTCTTTCAGTATGCCTTTGTTTGCTTCAATACTAACAGGCCTTGACAAACACATCACTGATGTGACAAAATCAGCACATTGACTTGAGACTTTGTTAACAGTGGAAAAGATCAAATTCTAGTGGCAAATGTTCACATAAAAGATCAGAGCGAATGGGATCCATACGAAAACTTTGCATTTCATGCAAATAATTGCTTTACAATGGTAAAGGAAAGGGAGATATGACAACAGTATGTGAGTGGAAAAAGTGACACAGCTAGTCGTGAATCAAAACGAGGCCCCATAAAAATAACACATTCGATGATGGCATGACAACTACAATGCATGAAGTCAGTTGAAGCGCTTATTGGCTTTCTTTTTTCACAAACTTTAAGACTGCTGCTAACCACATCATCAAGCAAACATATTTTCTAAAAGTTATGGCCACATGTGGGTAAAATGCCAAATGGCTATAAATCCCTTCTTTACATTGAGGCTCATTAGACTGTCATTCCTATGTACAACAAGTGATTTATCAAAGTCATCACCACCAATGACAACCACATCGCAAAACATCCCAAAAGATATGGCTAAAAAGCATTTCTGTATCTCTGGTTTGGTAAGTGTGTGTTTGTGCATGTGTGTTAATGAAAGGTAATAAGGTGAGATCCTGAGTTCCGGCATACTTAGCCACATTCTCCATACTGATGGAGCACTTCCAGATGGCCCCAGTAGCAGCAGCCAGGAGCTGCTTGTTGTCCGCCTTACTCAGCAGTGAAACCAGCGGCTGCAGACCTTTGTACTTACGCACCAGGTCACGAGTTTGTTTGTCCTCTGCACACTACAAAGCAAAAGAGAGAGTCAAGATCTACAATTAGGGGACTAAGGGGTCTAAGAAAAAATATTTTACTCCAGTTCTGTTCATTTTTTCACAGACTATCCGTACGACAAGGAAACAAGTGTGAAAAACACAAACCTTGAAGATTGCACTGGCACAATGCATTTGTAGCTCATCATTGTCACTGCTTAGGTTTTTGACCAAATCCTTGATCATTCCTTCAGCCTGAATGGCAATCCTGTAGCTTTCCTGTAGTAACAGACCACATGATTAATAGACCATGTAATATTTTCACAAGTATCAGTTATTCTGCACACCCTACCAAAAATATTTCACTTTCAATCTCATAACAATAGTTTAAAGGATAATGTTGGCATTTTTCTTATTGTCTCCATTAAATATAATATACAGAATGTGCCCCCCTTCACCTCTGAGGCACACTCCTGCAGGGTGCCCACCACAGGGATGTGCATGTTCTCGTGTGGAGACTTGAGCAAGTGTCCCAGTAGAGGGATACCCCCAGCCTTACGGATGGCCTCCTTGTTCTTGGTACTCTTGCTGCAGCTCCACAATGCCAGAGCCCCACAGCGAGCCACCTCTATATCCCTCTCCTGATTTGCAGTTAGGTTGGCTAAATCAGGGACACAGTCTAGCAGCTTCACCTGAGAAGAGAAACAAGGTACCCAGACTTCCATGTGGATAAACATAAACATGAAAATGTGTGCAAACAAGCAGCCAGACCACACATGTTTAAGCAGAAAACTTTCACACACATTTACACAAACTCAGTGACCTTGACATTCAAATTCAAGCACTATGAAAAAAGTTTGTTTGCAAGATTGAAGTGATAATGGATGGTTCCAGATGGGAATAGCAATTTCTTGGCTGTGATTAAGGGTGTAATTAAAATTCTATTAAAATTGGTCCTGCGAGGATAAAAAAAGCCGGAGACGCTAGGAGTGGAAAACCATCAGGACAGATGTTGATGGTAGGCCTGAAAAGCCCAGTGTGACAGTTTATGACCATCATTCAGTGTTCTAAATCCATAGTTCTCAGCCAGTGAGACGGAGCAGGCAAAGCTATTATACACAGCACAGTTCAAAGGTGGTCTGGTAGCATAGCGTGAAATTAATCTGCCTCCATGAGTGACTTGCACATGAGAACATCCGATTTGGGGCTGAGGAAAATATACAAGGCACGGAGGCTTTAATCACAGGTCTCTCTGTCAACAAACATGAATGCAGGTCAGATGATGAAGGGGACATTCTATCTGTTATACCCCAGCACCCACTCTGCTGTTAGACAGACTGGGGGGAAAAGGATGGATGGGCCACTATCTGGCAATTGTGTACAGTGTGAAAAGGCCATGAATGAGTGATTGATTTGCTGTGCAACAAAACTTGGTTCAGTAAAGTCTGGATATGTGTTTTACACTTTAAACACAATACTAATGGTTATATGTGGATCACATCAGAATGAGGCACATCCTGTTTTTCTAAAGGTTTCGAGGTGTCTGTGGTTTAGTACAAAAAATTCGTACCAAATCACAAACTAGCTGACATAGACATAATGCACACGTTTTTTATTAATGCCAACACAGAAGGATCGGGTCCTGGTTTGCAGTTTTGCAGCTTGTGGTTTTTTTAATACACTTTTTATGTTACACTAGCATCAGTTTACAATTTACACTGCTAATTGCGCCTACACACTACACAACTTCCAAGTCGTCAGATCGCCGTACTGTTCACACCACAGATTGATGAGTCAGCGTGGTCTCAAAACTGAAATACATGTGAGAAAAGACACAGGAAAACCCTGCGCCGACAGGATTTTTTTTCTTCCAAAATGGATGTCCACAAGAAATAAGTGGTTCAAGTTGATATAGGTTTCAGACTACTCCGTCTCTCCCTCTCGAGTCTTCCTTGCCACCGGCCCGTGTCTGTTCTCATTGGCTGTAGCTTGTTGCGTGGCTCTACGACTCTTCCCAACACGACCACATATTTAACTTGCTTGATATCTATTGAGCGCCAGCAAGAGAGCAGTGAGCGCTCAGCGAGCTTTCCAATCACGACTCTGAGCATTTCATGTATAGTGTTTGTTGCTGATGGGAGTGAGCCCCAATTTGCCTGTGATCCGGGGCTTTTGAAAATCATGGCTACAATCCTGCAAAGTGAACTCCATATTATACTCACCAGTTTTTTGATACCACCATGTTGCCTGACGGTTCTCCTTGCTCTGCGGAACTTGGCCACGTTAGCGACAGTCTCAGCAGCTAAGGCTTTGAGGTTCTTGACTGGTGAGTCCAGAATCTTCACAATGCTCTGGAGGCCTCCCATATCAACAATGGCTCGACGGATTTGCACATTGTGACTAATCTTTCTGAGGATTTTCAGAGATCCGATCTAAAAAAAAAAAAACACATAAACTTTAACACTCAGTAACGTTAAGATATCTTTAAGAAAAGGAAAAGACCATTAAGTCAACTGTTGTGTTTATGCCAATTGAGGCCTCGATCTGCACTAAGAGCACATAATATGATATCTAGTAGTCAAACATGAAACCACATTTCTAGGAAAGACTGGACAAAAAGCAGTAATATAATTGGGTTAAAAAGCCCCCATATGTCATTAGGCACAGTGAAGAATAATTGCTACCCTGTGTCTTTAAAGGCACGCCCTCTACCCGGCACTAGTGTTTCTGTAACTAAAACACAGGCTGGCACACACGGCCAGCTCTGTTTATGCCTGCAGGCCATCCAGGTCCAGCTTTGGCACAGCTACTCACTTTGCATTTGACTTCATCTGTATCCAGCAAGTTAATCAGGACTTCAAGGCCACCAACATCCCGGATGGCCAGTTGGCACGTCTCCTGCATCAAATTAAAGTCCATCATGGCGCAGAGAGTGAGCACAGTGGCTGTCTGGTCTCCTCCCTGAAATAATAATGGCAAACATGAATGAATGAAAAAGAGAGACAAAAAGGAAGAGGGGGGGGGTGGAATTAAACATTCAGCAGACATTTGGAAAAGGGAGGATGCAAACTTCCCTCTATTCCCCCATCATCCCCCTCTCGCTCTGTTGTTTCCCCACATATTGCCACTCCTGCTGGGGTTGTTGTGTTTATACCAATGCCTGGTAAGTGTTTAGCTTTGTGATGGTAAACAGTGATAGAAGGAAATTATTGCAAAGTGCAGAAACCGTAAGACATTGCTCCTAAGATAAAAAAAAAGAACACCATTAGCACTAAAACCCTTGAACTTATAGTAAGTTAGCATTTCAAAAGCAGAATATGTTTTGACAGTTGCTACATACACACATATCATTTTAGACCTGCACCCAAGTGATTAGCAACTTAGTAACTACAACATTACAAAGTCAACAAATGCTTTGACAGAGGAAAATCTGATCTACCACTTTAACTCAAGCCCCTCTACACACATGAAGCAGGAAACTGATTAGGTTTGATTGCCACTTAACTACAATGTGTCCGCTAAAAAGAACAAATAAACAATACAGACTTAAAATTAGGCATGTGTGGTCAAATCCTGCCTGAATGTGCAGCAGGGGCAGAATCTAACTTTTCAATATATTTAGTGTCGAAATAATCTTTTTTTCGGATTCACCTCACGCTGCATAAATCCACATCATGTTCTAGGATGTTGACAGCATTATGGCACTTAAAATATCAGCCTTAAGGTTGGTGCTTTCAGATGGTTAAAATACTATCCAGGCAGGCAGAAGCTGTGTTTTTTTTATATTTCCATATTTAGTCTGTATCATATGCAATTGCATAACAAACTTTGTTGACATGAAATGGTTTTGATCATGTGAAGGGGAAAGAATCAGTAGTCAGATAAAACCCATGCTCACAAAAACACAGTTAGCTGCCGTAACACTAGACCTTTGTTATGTGACACTGAAATGTCCAGTTCAAAATCTCCTGGCAAGTGAACAATCATTTCTTTTCCTACTGTGGCTTAAATGTGCCACAGACAGTATTCTCATTTAGTGGATTCAAGGCCGCTTCCACCATTCATAAGCTTTTATTAGTTGCACACTTCACAAACAATTTGAGGCTTCAGGACCATCCTAAATAGATTTCAACCAAACATAAGAATGTAATATGTCCTTCTATCTGCTAGACATATAAGTAGAAAATAGCCTATCGCTATATAGAAGGCTGGGGCAGTAATCTGTTTCATGCAGCTGTTGGAGGGGTTGGCTCATCAGTATAGGCCTATACCACAGTCTCAAGTGGTGTTTGATCATATCTCCCGCACGAAGCAGTGCCCTGACACAGCAGGATAACAGCCACATGTGTTCTCCATATCATGATTCTAGCCTAAATGTGAACCATTTGCCCATTAACGGCAGTGGATCTACCGCTTCCTTTGTCTCCTCTATTCTCACTCTTCAAAGGATTCAGCAAGCGAGGTTCGTACCTTGTAAAAACAACAAGAAAAGCTATGATTAGGAGTGCTAGCTCGGAGAACAGAAAACAGATCGTCTGCCTTCATTTTTGTTAGCTTTGGTCTTGAGGTATTGTCGACATTCTTTAAAATATTGACAACATCTGACAATCTTTTATAGTGAAAGGTCTTTGACTCTACCAGTATGATGGGGGCAGATGCTCAAAGTGAAATCCATTCATATAGTGTTCGACCTCTGAACAAGAAATTAAAAATGTAGTAGTATCTGTAGATGCTAG
The DNA here is from genome assembly GCF_042242105.1 of Pempheris klunzingeri. Lineage (NCBI taxonomy): Eukaryota > Metazoa > Chordata > Actinopteri > Acropomatiformes > Pempheridae > Pempheris > Pempheris klunzingeri. The sequence goes on along the minus strand of NC_092032.1, from coordinate 4,785,144 downwards.
ATGCATAGATACTGCATGCCATGACCTGCTTCATAAACTAAAACGAGCTTCCACCAGGAAAAACGTTTGCTACTGTTGATAGCAGTGATGAATGTCTTGGTAAATAGCACCCAATGAAAAACCAGACTAAGTCTACTGTGAGGCAGTGAGTATCACTCTGGAATTTACAGCATGCTATTTAGGTAGATAATATTCATTATTTTGCAGTTTTAATCTCAGCTCATTTAAAGGCAATTGTATAAATACTTTATCCCCTTGTCTGGTGGAATTACGTAATCAAAAATGGATTTAGAAGAGATTAAGCAGTATGAGAGATCAAATTCCATTCATGAGGTGAACTCGATATCAGCCACTTAAAGGTGCTTTATGCATTTTGTCTCTTCCTTTACTGCAGGTGTCCCAGCCTCAGCCACTAAATAGTTGATGCCTTCACACTACTGAATGAAGGTCTTATTCTAGTCTGGTTCCCCTGGAGCAGCGGAGTGGATTCTGCAGACACAGAGTGCACCGTCTGAGCCACTCCAGGCCTATAATTCACAGCACTCAGCATGGGGGAGCACGGATGGGGTTCATGGGGCTTCAATGATACCTTGTTGACCTCAGGCCCTTTTCCATAATACTATTTTGTTGTGAATATTTTGAGCATGAGTGTGTGTTTGACTTGAACGTCAAGCCAGCAGTGGTAAACATGCATATTGAGTCTGAGGGTTCAGATACATGAGAGTATATGTCTGCAATGCTGGACTGGTGACAAGTGGCCTCAGGCCACTGCCAGCGCTTCGTAGGGCTTAATGTAAGAGAGAAATAGCAGGTCTTGGCAGAGGTCGCGCCATAGAGGATGCATGAGGTTTCATACTTCTCTGCAGTCTACAGCAGACTTAGAGGGAAGGCCACTAATGAAAAGAACAAACCTAGTCCCTAGCTCTATTATATCAAAGGTACTGTGGGGACAGAATGAATGATCACTGGTTGTTTTCTGCTTCACATTTGACATAGGATCTTCTAATATAAAACTTGATCACTTAATAGGCCTTGCTGTCATAAAATGACTGCACAGCATGCTGAGCACATGTCTAGTAAGGTCTTTTAGTTAAAAAGTCATGAGAATAAAATAATGCAATTACTCTTGTAAGTAAATTCTCCAGGTTAGACATGTTGTAAATGCATAGCAGTCATATGAAATAGATTTTTTAATTGAGCAATGCAGTTATTAAAAAAGCAACAAAAATGCTTAACAACTTAGAGCACAACTTCAAACTTTCTTCGGTTGAGAAAATGAGCTGATACTTGCTCTTGTACACTGGAGACAGGATTAGTGTTAGTGTAGCAATTTGCAGGATGGCTCTCATGAAAGACAAGCAGGGCGGTAGTACTGTGACTGCCCAGCAGAGGGGGAGCAACCTTAAAGAGGGCTGAACACAATAACATGTGGGTCAGCTTCTTAAACTAAAGTACTTCAACACTTAAGGTAAACTCACGGTAACAGAAACATGCATAGCGTCATTTTTTTAAAAGCTGTGTGGTGAATTATCCTTTCATTTTGTCACAAAAGATCAGAAAAGGCCATCTGCTGTGTAGAGAAAATGTTTCCAACTCACATATTGAATATATTGAAAGGTTTATCTGTTAACTAGTAACATATTGTATATCAGACATAATATTTGTATCTGTGGGAATATGAAAATCGTTTTATGTTTAGAAAGCTACAGACCAAATAAACTGATTGAATGAATTCTGTCTTTATTTAAACAGACAAAATATTCAAATTTCTTTTTATGGTTTCATTACTAATTTGAAGTTATTCAATCCTTAATAGTAACTTTTCATTTTTTATTTTTGCGATCAAAGTTTCTATTTAGCTTATCATGTTTCCAGAATTTACTGAAGATCTATCTACTTTACACATGCGAAACTATAAATAGATAGATTTAATATAATTCATCTTCCTGACAAGAAGGTGTATTATGTTAAATCAGTTTTTTTTTTTAAATGTCTTTTTTTGTCCATTTGTGTTTTGGCCATCTCGTGCAGTGCATACATACACCCCCATAAACACGTACAGACTACATAAACCTATCTGCATGCTGGATTTTGTGAGAGACCATGTAACCATTTTACAGGCACAGATCTCCAGTCATACAAGTTTAAAAACAAACACGTCGGAAAACTAGGCAAATATTCCCATATAAATATCATTAAAACACAAAACAGAACATCCATGTGTCGCTTTATAAGAGTGTTAAACTTCCTAGACTACAAACGGCAGTCTCCAGTGCAAGAGGGAAAGAGGGAAAAAAGATCTCCTCCTAAAATAAAACAGATATTTAACTTGGCTCATGGTGAGTTTCAGATTCTGATGGTAATGATATTATAAAATGACTACTGGACAAACCCCATAAATAACTGTGCTGTGTGGTTTCCAGACAGATAGAAAGCTGGGACATGTTGGTTACTGCAGTGCAGCATCTTGTTGAAGCAGGAACACACACAACCCTAAGGCTCACGCCACAATCCCTGAAATGTATAAAGTATGAAAACCAGGGAGGTTTTTGAAGCTGAATTTGCTTCTTTCATATCATTTACAGGTTCTTTTTTTCCTTTTTGGAAAGGAATGGCAGCCTACTTTTAGAGTGGGAATTTCCTTCTATTATATTCTATTTTGTTCGGCTAAAAATATCCTCCTAGAATGGAACTTTACAGCAGTGTTTTCTATAAAAGATTAACTTGGTTGCACTGTGAACGATCTCATTCAAAACCAAGCCACAGAACACAAGTCTGCTTGTAATATCAAGAAATCCTATACTTTAGAAAGGATTGTAATGTAGACTATCATCACAGACTGAAATAACATTGACTCATTTCATTTTCTTTAAGTTGAAGCAGCATTTTAGGTATTTCTAAAGTGAAGTAGAAAGGGACAGGTTTGCAGCGTGCAACAAAACAGATTCCTGTCAAAATAAAGTATGTGTAGTCTGTTTTAATATATCTGTCTGAATGATGCTGTCCAGATAAATAGATAATAGAGACCACTGTGTGAGGTAGGATAATCGCTGAAGTCAAGTGGTCGGAGGTATTTCCAGCCAGTCTGGGTCATTGGCGTTTCTATCCTCTTTTCTTTTCCTTCCATGTTTTGACACATTAATATTCACCATATGCCCTGTCAGACCTATCACAGGCATGCTTCATTTTTATGCTTCTGCGGTGTGGGCAAACAGTGCATACAGCTGCTGCCGTCAGACAGCTCTTTCCCCTGTGCCTTGGATCACATGTGCAACCAAAGAGGTCTGTGTCAGAAACCAGGAATCCGAAAGCCGAGCCAAGCACTTCAATAAGTATCTTCCAACAAAGCACCGCTTTAAATGGGAGCAACCTATACTTTATTTCATCTGACATCATGTTGTTTTACTGAGTGGCACCTTGTCTGAGGCAAAACAGACAGGTGGGATTATGTGATTGGAAAATTACCCTTTTGTGATACCAGCCGTCCTGCATTCTCCTGCACCTCCATGGTTAAATATTATTTTCCATGCATTGCAGTTTTGAAGAGGTTTTTGAAGTTGAATACTGAATCAGGATTGCTGAAAAGTTTTTGTACAGATGACAGGAAAAAAGCTTGGACTTTATTGTTTCCTGTCAGTTGTGGCCTGCCTTCATCTGCAGAAGTACAGCTCTCTGTACGAATCACTATTTTGGGTTGAAATCCATCATGGGATGGCAGCAGTGGTGTGCAGGGTAACATCCCCATACCTTGAGGTACTTGACGAGTTTCTGGATTTGCCAGTATTCGGAAGGCAGGTCTGTGTTACTCTCTGAACGGCGCTCTGGCTGCTCTTCCTCCTCCTCGCTCTCAGATGAACTCTCACTGAAGGCGTCCACTGGCATGGCTCCTGCTGGGGTCTTACTGAAAAAAAGGGGAGATAACAGCAAACTTTAGACCTCTAATAACGATCTAGAATGCGTGGGACAGTCTTACAATTAGACAATACATAGCCAGACAGAAGGGATGGAATACTATATGATGAAATCTCTTTTCCTGTGTTTTAAATGGAAAAACAGCCAGCTTATCCCACACCCCATTGTGTATTTTTAAATTCAAATGTCAAGTTTGAACCTCCTCAGAATCGAAAGAGCAGGAAAGTAAAGATTGAAATAATGTCATGAGAGGACTGGAGACTTCATCATATCACGCTTGCTAGGCTATTGATGCAAACAGAAATGCAGATGGCTTTTTAAAGTTGCTCAGGCCACTTGAATATCTGCATCAAGAAAATTGTGCACTGTGGAGCAATGAAATTTGGTACAAATTCAAAAGGGGCCGCTGAGAAACAGTTCCCATGTACATGCAAATAGCATTGACAGGGTAGCGTATTATCTGATGGAGCCAGCCGACATGGGAATGTTTTCAAGGAAGGAAAATGATGAACACCGAACAAGGTCTTAACAGAGCTCCCAGGCCTACACACTGTCCTGGGTGGTGTGCAGTTGTGACTGCGATTGAGTAAATGCACCCTGGGCTCTTTATTGCATGTACACAATTATGGGTAAAGAATGCTGTTAGTGAACAGTGGCTGGTGTCAATTTATGATACTAGCTGTCTGTGTACATTGGCAGATATAAGTATGGAGACAGCCACTTGTACCACTTACTCCACCTGCAGAGAAAGATACAATCCTTATAGATTCTGACAGAGGAGAACTAATTTGCAACACTTACATGTTCAGGGAGGACAGACGTCCAGGTAAAGAGGACACAGAGAAGTCTGCTTTCATCTTACTCTTGGCTCCTGGTCCCAGCTTTTTCTTCTGTATTTCACCAGATTTCTCTCCAGAGAAATTGCTCAGTTTCTTTCCCTCTGCTTTACTGTAATGATGTGAAATAAGAGTCATTATGCCTGCTACTATTTTGAAAACGGTTATTTTTTGAAACATAATCATTATTTAACGATTCAAGACAAGAGTTCAGTGGGCATGTTTTTTTAGCAATTGAGATACTTTTATCTGCAGCCAGTATTTCCTCAAATGGGTATAGTTATCACAAGGTACAGCTGCAACAGCTCAGCTCATGCTAGATCTATTTATCAATCAAAGACCATATGTGATAGATCTTCTGGGATTTTTTTCTAAGACATTTCCCCAAGATCACTGTCTGTGATTGGGCAGAAAGGGTTTCCACATCGTAAATGTATTTATTAACTCAGATCATTGTGTAATCAGAAATACTTTCACTTGCCCTAAAATTTATAAAGCATATAACCATCTCTTTATAATGTGTGACTGCTGGCAGAGACATGGAGCACATGTAATACAGACTTGGCATCAGCCATCTAAAGATCATCTCCTTAACAAGAGGGATCCCATGTGGTAGCCCGAAGATAGTTCAGAACACATCTTACAAAAGGAAATTATCACATACCCACATGGAGACACGAGACCGAGATTCTTCCATCTCAGACTCGGTTCGTATTTTCTCTCGCTGTCTGCCTTGTTCGGTGTATGCCGTTCTCTCGCCTTCTCATGCACATTCTTTTCCTGTCGCCTGTACGACCTCTGGGGTTGGCCTTGTTCCTCCGCATCAACAGATTCCACATGCTGGATCTTTTGTGTTGATGGAAGTTCTTGAACTGCAAAATCCTGTTGGTAAGTGGAAAAAGACAACGGCTCGAGAGTCACACCAAAATCTACTGGTGGAGATAGAAAATAAATGTCATTTGCAAAACTATTTGCACTCAAGTTGTAAACTTCTCCGAATGCTGCTTATTAAAACAGAACATTCACTGTGATGTTCACTTGTTGCTTCTCATCATGATGGTGGGTGGAAAACATGGCACACAGCATGTTTTCCACCCACCATCATGATGAGACATGATGCCTCTCTCTTCAGGTAGTTGCAACATATTACATTTTAACGTGCGACAAAGTGTTGGCCATTTCATTACGAGAAAAGGCTCATAAAAACAACAGAACAGTATCAGTGACACATGAAAAACATAAAATACACATAAAAGCGCTTTCTTCAACAATATGCAGACCTGCATAGCAGTTCAGGCTTTATTGAGGCACTTGAATAAAAGCACACTTTCCCAATGTTTTACACATAAGAGGTCCCCCTCTGTTAATTGGCTGAACAATATCAAAAAGTTTATTGTTTCTGTACATTCCTCCACCTAAAACCTTGCAGCTTGGCACAGACAGAGTAACACCTTTATGCCACTGTTATTCAGTTTTTTGGCTTTTTTTTTTTTTTTTTTTTCAAGTTTTGAAGGTCTTAATATTGAACTTTACAACCTATATACGAAAGCCAATAAGACACATATGAATGGTTTGCAGGCACTGGAGTTTTTAATCACAGACACCTGCTCTGCAGAAATAGCTCAGGCTGTCATTGTTTGTTAGGGGCTCAACATTTTTAAGGGCAGGGAAAAAGAATTAAGATGTATTTCTATGGCTTGTGTTCACGCAAAAGTGGGCGCCAAGCATGCCCAATCACTTATCCAAAGACTTGTTTTTCATAAAGCACAAAGTGACCTGCTATTGGAAACATACAAGTCAATTCACCCAACCACAGACCCACAGTCTGACTTTATTAAGCTAACCAACCTTCTTTAATTCTATTATATGTGAAATGAACAAAGTCCATGTGCTTATAAAGGAGGAATGCTCCAAATTCCTTGACATGCCACAGAAAAAGAAGTCTTATTACAGGTGCCTTTCTGCATTTGAAAACACTACAGGCCTAATGGCAAATACTGTGTTTAACAGGACTCACCCCTGTGGTTATTTTATAGTAGGTGACAATCAATCATTAGCACTTTTATTATATGTTAATTTCAAAGCATTTGACAACTGAAACCTAAACTCCAACTATTTGCATATGTTTGGGGTAGATGTGTATCTAATTCATATGAAGAAAAGTCAGCAGGGCAGCAAATCTGAAGCCATCAACCATAAAACATCTGTCAGTGGCACGATTCAAGCGGTCTTTACTGACTGATTATGACAGTGAGACAGTCTATATTAATTTCAGGATGTGAATAACAAAAACAAATCTACAACCCAGGGAGTTTCTGCTTTTCAGTGAGTGTCTTGTGCATGCAAATACACAGCATGTCCAATTTCCAATCATGCTGTGATGTCAAAACGAATCCACAACGCTGAACAGAGAAGGCGAGTCTGCTTCCTCCCTGTGTTGCTGCCCTCATCTCCTTTGGCTGCCTCTGCTCATTTGATTGAGGCTGTCTAATCTAATAGAACTGTTTAAAAAGACCTGCTTCCTCACATTGGAAAGGAGCAGATATGTTTGGAGATTAGGTGTTGTTATCTTTGGCTATCGCCTTACAAGTTTGGGCTAGCAATCATGGAACTGAGACGGAACTATGCAAGATTGTGTTTCTGACAGAAACTGCAGCCATTGCTCTTTCCTCTCAAATTAAAACTGGGATGGATCATGTCTGTAGGAATGACTGCAATTACTTAATATTTCAGACATGGGATGCATATTGCACCATTTGATTGCTGTCGTCAGCAATCAATCAAATGAATTTCAAAGCAATGTGCTTTTAAGTTGACCTCATCATATGATGGTGATTAGCCCAAATAGAGGCAGAAAGAAAAATATTCAGCGGAGTGAAACTTAAGTTACAGGACACTGCAAAGCACATATCAAAGGAGTTAAAGAATCCAGAAGAAAAAGACCGTGGCGATGATTTGTGCCTCCACAAACTCGTTCACAGCTATTTTTACTGCAGCTGTCCATCATTTTTAGATCTTTCAGAATCAAGGCATTACTCTTCACACAGGGCTCATAAAACATAAAAGCCTGAATGTCTTCTTTTTTTTTTTTTCTACACGGCTCAGCCTGGCACTACTCATAAATTTATACGTTTACTAAAGACTGGAGAAGATGGAGCCGTCCTATGGCGACATGATGATGATCACCTTTATGGTAAGGGTTCATTGGTTCTGAGGCGGATTCTTTTTGTTCTTGTTTTGTGTGAGTTCACCAAACTGTCAGCGATGTTAAAAGGTAATCAAGTATTGAAAATGTAATGTAAAGTCTTCAGCCCCATTCCAACTGACTAATTTACTGACCTTTAGACCTATAATAATCAAAGTACTATTCTACTGTGTACGTTATGCAGTGTAGTCTAAGTATAATTTAATTCAATAAAACTATTCCATACTTCTATACAATTTCTATAGTGAGCAGTAAATTGAGATTTTGGTTACTTTGCATCTTCATTTGACAGGTGTAGAGTGACACAATGATTATTTTTTGTATCTGTAAAATAAAGAGCATTGCATTGTGGGATTGTTACCATAAAGTAGTAATAGTACAAGACACAAAAATTGCTGTCTTTACTCCCCACGTCATTTCCAGCTCCTCTTTCAGCCCTTGGTATTTTTCAAACTTCTCATGTTCTTTCTCCCTGATGGTGCTGGTGCTCGAGATTGCTATGTCTATCACCACTGCCTTCTGCTGTTTGTCAATCAGCACGGTGTCAGGCTGGTTAGCCATCACCAGCTTGTCAGTCTGGATCTGGAAGTCCCCCAGGTTCTTAGCTCGGTCACTCTCAATGATTTAGCGAGGTGTCTTCCATTCTGACCGTGGGACTTCCAGCCCATACTCAGTGCAGATGTTCCTGTACACTATAACAGCCACTTGGTTATGGCGTCCCATGTACGCTGTTCCTGCCTGCATCATACACCCTGATGTTATGTGCTGGATTATTTCAGGAACATCTTTGCACAGCCTACACCTGGGGTCCTGTCTGGTGGGGTAGACCCCCACCTCTACTGCTCTTGTGCTGACATGATTAGTGCTTCTGTGCTGTCTTTTAACCCAGCCTTTTCCAGCCACTGGTAGGATATCTTCTTGATAATTTCTTCTATCTGTCAGTGGTACATGCCAAGTAGCGGCTTGTCCCTTGAGGAAGTTCATCCTCCCCTTCTGCATTATCAGGTTTCTTCTGCCTGAGGTATCCACTTAGCAGCTCATCTCCAGGGGCTATCTTTCTGATGAACTTTTGGATTTTGGTTGTTTTGTCCTGGACAGTTCACCAGTTCTCTGCCTCCCTCGCACAACTTAGTGTACAGTCTCAGGGTGCTGGACTTGGGATGACACCCTCCATGCTTTGGGAGGAGCTTCCTTCTCTTGATATCAGTGGCCTCTTATCATACCAGCAGGGTATCTGATGACTGGCTGGGCGGATATGTTGATGACGCCGACCTTGTTCTTCCGTTTCAGCCGACTTACTCTGTGTAGGTATTTGGCTCCTGAACATCTGCAGTGCTGCCTTCTGGTAGTTCGACCACTTGGTTCTGATCATCTTTCCTCTCTTCAATACCATCCAACCACACTTATCTAGCCCGAATGACATTCCAAAGTATATATATATATATATATATATATATATATATATATATATATACATATATATATCTGTATCAGGTCATAAACCAAAGCATTGAACAGATTAAAATTTTGATCTGATAATGGTGCTAAATAAGAAGTCAGGGGATCAACAAAGTGTTAACAATTCCTCCTGAACAGAGCGTGAATGTCTGTACCAAATTATGTCCAACACACATCATAGATTATGAGATATTTTGCCAGATAGATGAAATCTGAAATAATTAATCTCCATGTTAGTCCTGGGTGATTACCTAGCCAGTTTTGCTTTTAATTTGCACTGTGGATATAATTACACTGTATCGCTCTGAATCATATTTAAACCTTAATTTGCTGAAAATCCCATCATAACAAACAAAACAGAATACAGTGATTCTTTAAAAAAAACTTGTCGCCTTTCCCTATTTTAAGAACAAGGACTGATGTCCACACATCCATAAGTGGTATAAAGACTTTGATGAGTCGATGATGATGCTACCATTTGCAGCAAACATCAGTGAGAGTAAGAAAAAAAAAAAAAGGTCATATTTTTAAAAGATTAAAAGATTGCTGGGTGCAGCTGGAAACTATTATTAAGGTGATTTGTTATGTCGTCAAATTACTGAAGCAGGAAATAGCACTACTGAATAAATCACGCATATTTCAATGTCTGGAAATAAGTATGTGCCTGTCTTTTTGTCTGTGAGCATGTGTGCGTGTGCGTTGAGGGGCTGGATGGTGGGTGGGATGGGGCTGTGCTGTTTTGATGTTGGAACGCGGAGAAGGTTACTTTAGAAATTTTTCAACACAGTGACAACCAGACACTAGCTCACTAGTATGGAACAGCAGAGACACTGATTACACAATCCTAACCAAGCTGTGTTTACGAATGAGTCACATAGCATCAGGGATCAAATCAGAGGTTTCAAGAGAAGGACCTTGTTCATGGGACAAAGAAGCATTTCAACACCCACACATCCTCGCTTTGAGAGCTAAAATTCAAGGCTACAAAAAGGCATCTGCATCTGCCCGGATTCCACTGTACCTGCTTGTTTATGTGCTCAGCAAAATGTGGAGATCTGCTCATCAGAAGTGTTAACAGGTCTTTGTAGATATCACTTGTCCGCTCATAGCCACTCTCCTCCCCCTCCTGTTTTATGCACTGTGAAAACAAAGTGAAAAACAGCTTCATTAATTCTGAAAACCACAATTATAATGTGACCCACATGTCTGCTGGAATAGCTGAGGTTGGAATGCTCCGAGTATCTAAAGGGTGTCTGAAAGAGGAAGTGCAAAACCATGTAAACCGCTAAATTAGGTTTCAGACACTGCTGCTCTTTGAGGTTTCATTCGCATCAATGTCACCCATTAGTTTTAAGGCTGTAGTCTTTTCACCTTGGTCGAACCATTTCCAGTTGAAGAAACAGAGGCAGGAAACCTATGGCTTGTCATCAAAGTCAGTGAAAGAGTGAGAGGTGCTGCAGCATGCAAAATCGTCTCTTAAAAATGATTGCAATAACGTTCAAAGAGATTCCTGGCTGGAATTGCTGGAAGCGCTCTATACAATAATACACTAACTAACTGCACTAACTTAGATTTTGTTGTAGTCTGGTTATATTCACATTCATTGTAAACTAGTATCTGCAACTTTTTTACCATTATTGGGTTATGGTGAGCTTCTCTCTGCCCATTGTCCAAAGATTTTGGAAGCAGTATACCACTGCGCTCTACATTTATTAGTGGGTGGGGTTATTTTGTAGACCACTGTACTTTGTTTAAATACACTGCCTTGTTCCAGCTGGAACAATGTACAGAGGGACTTAAAACTGTCATAAGTGATTACTCATGGTAAGCTCAAGTCGATTTTAAATGATCTGGAAAATAGCGCTCTTGATCAAAGCCTTTGCTACTATAAATGTGTCGTTTTTTACTTTAGTTTGAGAATTGTCTTGGATCATAAGAAATTGTCAATACTCATTTACAGCCTGTCTGTCTGTTTAAGTTGTTTAATTTATTGCTGTAACCAATGGCCTGAGGGACAGCTATAGCGGTGACATATCCACATTGTTTCCTTGCATTTCCTGGAACACAATAAATATTATATTCTATAACAACAATAACAATAAAGAATCATTCTGTTGATGGATAGCTGTGTGCTGTGTAAGGTTAGTACAAGATTGGTATTACAACAGTTAAGGATAGACAGAATAACTAAATTTGATAAGGCCAGCCTTTTACAGTCCAGATTTATGATTGAAGAACAGTACTAGACGAACTGGGAATTTTTTCAAAATCACTGGAGCACTACAAGTGAATATATAGAGGTGAATTTGCTGACAGTTTCCAGACTGATCAATGATGAATTGGTCTATCAGAAATTATTTACTAGAAATTAACCTCACACAAAAATCAATATCAAGTTGTTCCAGTTGATGCAGTCCACAGTGCTTTTTCTTCCCAGTCTTACCCCACTGAGAAAAACTCCAGTAGTGCTGCAAGTGATGTAGAGGGTCTCAGTGTCACAAGGCTCAACCATAAGGTAACACATTTCACCATGCAACTGTCTCCACGGAGGCGAGCGACAGCCATTTGAAAATTCATAATCTAAAAAGCAAAGCAAAGAAAGGAGTTGGCAGTTGTAAAAATCTTGCAGCAAAGTTTATACTATGTAGTGCGGCTGAATATCAAGTCACAAAAAGTTTGTCTCCGAAGGAAGATGGAAACAGGCCAGAACAGGGGAGCAAAAAGGGAAATCATCATCCAAATGCCTGGGCTGCTAAACAGAATGATATAGTACTCCAAGTAGCTCAGGTCTGAGACAAGAGCCAAGGGTAGAGCCACAGGTCTACTTGCAATATAAATCATCCACTAAAAAACAGAGCCACATAGTGACAGTATCATATTTCAAGGCTGGTTGGGGGATTATTTTCATAGAAGGTGTCAATTGAGAGAAATATGAGAAAAATATGAGAATGAGAAATAGGGACATTTACTATTTTTATCACTTGGTGTGCATATACTGCTTTGTTAGGACGTGATAAATGCACTGCAACAAAGTACAAAACAAACACTGACTAACGACTTGGTAAACTGGAATCTGACTGATATAATGACTTCCATGTCATTCGTGGCAGCAGAACACAGACTTTTTATGCTTTGGAATATCCAGCATTAGTGTTAATATCAATTGCTTTCCTTGCAACCCAGTGAAATGTGGACATAATTCAAACCTGATGTGTATCGAACCGACTTCAGCACCCTGTTCTCCCCTTCATTGCAGAATCGTTTCAACAACTCCACGTCATTCTTCACTGCGGTGGGGTCAAGCCTGACTTGTCTGTAATAAAAATGTAGGAAAACAAAACAAACATCCGTTTCATCTCATTCACTCGCGGTTCCTTTTCTAAAGCCGATGCCTATTCCAATCAAAAATTGTGTGATAGAGGATAGCCGTGGAGGATGGATAGATGCTGAGAGAGCTGGAGATGCACCTACTCAGATATCTCTTTGAGACATTTGATGAGGAGCTGGTTATCCATATTTCGGAGCAACAGGAACAGCTTAATCTTGACTTCCAAGTCCTTCCCTTGATCTTCCTCTGTCACTTTGGCTACCAGACTTAGAACATCAGTGTGGCCATCTTCTTTCTCCATGATGCTGGCAAAGCTGCCACCAAGAATCTTAACCATGAGGTCTCTATTTTCTGAACAATAAGAGGTTAGCCTTAGCAGATCCAGGGAATGATCACAGTGTCTACGAAAATGTGAGTCGGATTCATTTTGAACTAACGATACAACAGGCCTCACATTTCTTTTCACAAACTAAGGCAGAATTCCCTCTGTATAAAAAATTCAACAGCAATCAATGGGTTGTCACCATATTCATCATGTATTCTTCTGTCAGACAAATACATATTATTTTATCTCTTTTTAGCTGTGAACCTAAAGTAAGTCAAATGTGGCATAATTGAGCAGTTGTAGAGAATAAGTAGGAGGACAAACAACTTAAGTCTGTGGGTTACAGAGGTATGCTGGTAACTGGACTACTTAGGATGCAAATTAGATTCAAATCTTATCCATGATCATGCTTACCTTCTAGACATGCTCGAACCTCTTCCAGCTTTTTATCATCTGCCAGATGAACTAGTTTAGAGACCTGGCTGAAGCTACGCACATAAAGAGTAGGAGGGGAGAGCAGCAACAATGGATGTCCTTCGCTGTCTTTCTCATTGGACTGTACATCTGAGTCACTGTAGAGAAAGGAAAACAAATCTTTAATAATCCAGATAATGACATGTGTTGCATTAAATTGTAAATGCCAACACACGTAAGGAAGATTAGAGTCTGTACTTTTGTTTTTGTACTCTGCTTCCCAGCTACGAGATACAAAACTAACCACACACTGAAATTAGACCAGAACATCTGATGAAATAAAATGGAATGTACTCAGTCTAACTGAAGCTGAAAAACAAATTAATTATACCCTGCTGCTTTGAGTATTGCCAAGGTAAAATACACTTGGACACCATGGTGACAGCATATCCTGCACAGACACATAATACCTAAAGCACCGGCCAGGCAGCTGCCTGCCTCATGATTAGACTAACCTGATGTCATAGACTGTTTTGAAATCAGATGCCACTAAAGTGGTACTCCACTGGAGTGGCTCCTCAAACACATGCTCTGCCTCCTGTGGGTGTTGGGAGCTGAATTGCTCCACAAAGCAAAGAATTTCTTTCAACAAGGACTCATTCATTGGCGTGACCTCCAGTTTGCCAGCACCAGAAGTGGCTGTGGTCCACTGGGCTGCCCTGGTCAGCGATACCCCCATCGGACAGGCTGGGATGTTCTGAACCTGGAAACTGAAAAGCAACACTCTCTTAAACAATCTGTGGCTTATGAGAGAGAGAGGAGAGGACCCTGGACTCTGGACTCACCTGATTTACTTTTGTGTTTGAAGTTTATTCTTATTCTTTTGGAGCTGTGTGTAACAAAAAACAATTTCCCCCTGGAGATTATTAAAGTGATTCTGATTCTGATTCTGATTCTGATTCTGATGAGTTTTTAGCATGATGCCTGTCTTCACCTCGCCTTTTATCAACATGGACAAATGTGGAGATAAAAAGAAAAGACTGTGCGAGGTTTCTAAAGAAGTAGTTTGATATATTTACAGAGCTAAAACACTTAGTCAGTTCATTGATTCCTTACAGAAAACTATGTAGCAACTACTTCGAATTAATGCCGAACATCACCAGGATGAAGCTTCTCTATTTTCTGTCATTTAGTGACTAAAACGATTAAATGAGGAAGTATTTGTCAGATTAATTGATAACGAAACATATGTTTCCAAACAAAGTTAAACCAGCTGTGCTTGGCATACAAACAGATGGAGCTAATGCTAAACGTGCTAAAGATCTTCTCTGTAAAGATCAGTTGGTACAGTCCATCCATCAAACGTACATACAAAACATGCTGTGGTGCTCAATAATGTCTACGAGGTGAGTGGAACATTTTATAACTTATTGTGGTTACATAGCTTGAATATTTGCACACATACTTGACGCGTTATTTGCTTTCTTTGCACTATTCTCGTCATTTAACGCCACACAGAACTCTGAACGTTGGTTTAGCCCCCTCAGTAGTGCTGGTACACAGTTTTTAGCTAACGGTAACTTAAGTGCAGCCATTTTCAGGGCTTCCTACATACACGCGCTACGTGTTTCTGCCAAGATTTGTGAAGTGTACACATGTATTAAAGAGCAAACTTACCGTGTATTTCAAGCTTCTGCGCTACTTTAAAAAACTAGCAACAGTTCAGTGGTGTCCATGGAAACCACGCGCTACGCTCCCTTTGGTTGCTATGATACAGAGCCGAATACAACGGAAAGCGAGTTGGGTCAAACATGACCAAACCACCCACAAAAGTGGAGGAAGTCTGTGATCCACACGGAAGCGATAACCAACCTACATAACATTACCACAACTAATGCAATACAAAGCAGACGCTCTGTCATTAATGTACTGTTCAGAGTCCCTTTGAATGGTAATAGCATAGACCTAATAATTCAAAGATTATATTTATTTTGTCACATTCTCAGACAATGTGTGCTGTGCAGTGCAGGGTGGTATGATGGGACAATAAAGAATAATAAGTAGATTAGAAAAATATTCAATGTACAAGTTAGATACGTGTGTGTGTGTGTGTGTGTGTGTGTAGTCTAGTGCTGTGACTTGCATGGTCAGGAACTCTAAAATGTCAAGTCAAACGTCATAATAATAAAATAAAAAAAGCTGGAGGCTTTCCTTGTAGAGTGTTCACATAACCGCATATTTTAGAGCCTATTTCCTCTCTTACTACTGGTTTGGCACTGACAAACATTGGCTACTGAAAACAGTCTATTTGGGTGGATACTCTCTGTTTAGACACAGCGAGTAAGTTCACTGAGTTCAAAGTTAATAAACCAAGCAAGCCAGGTATGTTAAGCCTTACTCTTGACATGGAGATGCAAAGGTAAATCAAGTTTCATTCTCACTCTACTTTTGAATGTGTTAAAAGGCAAAACCCAATATCAGTTAGAAATGTAAGGAAAGCCACTTTACATGGGACATGATGACAGTGATTTGCTGATACGACTAAAGCTATGAACAAGAAAATCCTACTTGTGATATTAGTCAGAAACAGTATGGTGGGCAGCTTGTATGAATTCAAACATGGTCCCAGACACATGGTTCGTTAAATGGGGTGCAGACATGTTTTCACTCAATGTATTAAACCCCTTCCGTCTAAAAAGAGCAAATGTGTGTCCATACTGTTGCAGCTGCCCATTCATGATGTCCTGAGGCTGACTGAGAGAAGGGGTACCTCCTGGCCAGTGAAACCGCTGATTTCCTCTGGTGCTCGCCTTGTTTGGCACACCGCTGAGACCTAGCCCTTTCAGCCTGGTGTACACGCACAGCAGGTGGAACTACTTCAACCTAAGTTGGGGGGTAGCTCATCTCTGGTATCGAGAGAGATCATTCTGGATATTGTTGTTAGAGGAGTGGATTAATGAGTCTGCCTCCCCTTCCAGGTATTTTATTTGGAACAAGCGAAAAGCTGTCAAAGTTAAGAAGCACTGAGAATATGCAATGGGGCGCTGGAGCTGGGGGGCTGAAGGGCAATGGAGCACAGGCATGCGTAGAGTGAACTCAGACAGAGATGAGGTAAAGTGTGTGCATCTGTACGTGTGTCTGAGTTTGCCTGACTGTGATGTAATAAGGAGAAGAAAAAAAAACAAAATGTAAAAGGATGACGGACCAAAAGAAAAAGAAGGGAAGAAAAGCAGGATAAACAAGGGTCTTAATTCGTCTAACCCAAGGTCTCATTAGTGAGCCTAATTGCTGTTCGTTAAAAGGGATTAAATGAAACGCTCTCCCCAGGCTGGGTCTTTTAGAAAGTAAAACAAATATGCTCCGAGCTCAGAAGCACCTGCTCACTCTTAGATGTCCTTTGACTAAAACCTAATACAGCATAATAAACACAACTGTTCTCCATGCTATTTCTCCAATGCTTGAGTTCAGCCACTGATTGAACTGCATGGAAACATGCAGATGACACACACACACACACACACACACACACACACACACACACACACACACACACAGAAAGGTACTGCGGCCAGGCCTCTTTACACATGGATATCATGATTGCATCCGTTCGCGGCGTGTCCAACCTCCACAACACTCCATTAACACTCAGATTAAACATACACAAAAGCGGTGCGTGAGTAACAAGAGTGATGACGAGGAGGTGCACAGACTACTGTTCCTGTTCCTGGTTTGAAAGGGAACTGGAAAACGGATCTCCTGAGTCCCCCCCACCCACCCCCCACCCCCCACCCCCCACCCCCCTTGCTTTCAGGCATGGATTCACATTCTCCAAAGAGCTCTAATGTTGACGTCATGTCAAGTCCAGTTCAGCACGGCTCATGGCTGAAAGCAGGAAAGGGATGACACTGGTCATTGTAATGAGCACCTGTGAAACGTGTCCCTCTAATTGATGAGAGGTTCTAAAATTGAAAACAGTAAAAGGGACCGTAACAAGAGGGAGTGACCACATCTCCTGCTTGTAAAAAGCTCCGGACTGTCGTTTCCCATAATCCTCTGTGTTCTTAGGCACAGAGAACGTGAGGCAAGTGCTTTTAAATGGGATTCAGCATGGGTGACTTGTGATTGACAAGAAGCCTGAAGACCTGTCGTATAACTTTTTATTCCAAGGAAGCTCATGGCGTGCATTGGGTACTCTGTAGCGTACTGTGGGTCACCGCTAACAAGTTTATCTTGATTTTTCCTCTTTTCAATCTAACAGTAAAATTCAAATTACTTGACTCTGCACAAGTAATTGCGTAAAGTGACTGTTTGAATAGGCACTAATACATCAGGCCAATGGAAAATTGCATTAGGCCCTGCTCAAACTGCAAAGACCAATAATGGACAGCAGTGCCAAAGAAAACTGAACATAATTATTCCTAACACACACACACACACACCGCCTGATCATTGTGTTATGTTACTCGTCAAAATAAGGGTAATCTCATGTTTGGCAATAACCACAAAGAGGAAAATGACTGCAATATTTTGCCGATAAAATATGTCATATTTTCCTCAAAGTTGCATGCAGAGTGTTCACAACATGAAAATTAATCAAAATCTGTTCTAAATGAGTCTCAGCAAACAAAACCTGATACTGCTGAGAATTTTTTTTTCCCATTTCAATATCATCGCTTGAGCTTCTCATGCACATAAACCTGCAATTGTGGTTTTCAATGACTGTGTATAGGATGTATTTCAAGTGCCGATCACTTAGTGCCACTGCTTTCTTTAGAGAGGAAGGACGCTTGTCAAATATAGAAAGCAACACGAGATTTATGACCATAGGGATTCTGGTGAAAACCAATGACAAAGACTACAGCTACTCGACTTAAAACACATCTTGTTGGTTTTGGTTGCAATTCTGCGAGGCGACACTTGGCTCCTCTTGCAGGATCATCCAGGCGCTTTACAAGTGCTTTTATGTATTTCAAGAAATGCTGAATGAGCACATGTAACCACAAAACATACCTTAGAGAAAATCATATCACCATAAACATGAATATTCCCAGCCCCTCTAACTGACCGATAGTGTTTTCTTTAAATTCGCAGGTTGTCATTTAATACAAAAATAGAAAAACCAATATGAAGCCATGTTAACATGGATGTCACGAGCAGATTCGAGAGGGGAAATGGGTGCGTGCTGCTTTAATATGGAGCAGATCACATGCAGGCATTGAATTTTTTTAATTACAGGATTTTCACATCATTACTAAAATGATTTTGTCAGTGTTGTGTAGTTTAACCAGTATCGTGTAGTGATTTAATCACCCAATTGTACACGAGATACCAAATTGTACACGGTCAGGCAGACTGGTGAGCTCAGTTGTTTGGAGCATGTATGTGGCTGTAGATGTGTGAGCAACTATTGCTGACCCTGCCTGGTACTGAGAAATACAGTCCTTGTTAGACAAAGCACACAGATGTTTACTCAAGAGCAGACACTTGACTAAAAAGTGAAACCATTACGCAATGGTAGGTTCAAAATAACATAAAAACAAGTGTAGATGAGATTGATTCATTACAATTGGGTATTACAAAACTGTGTTGAAATGTATTTAAATGTTTTACAGTTCAAATAAGTTTCCTCTAAATGCAGAATGATTCCCCTGTTTAATGAGAAACACCGGTGGGCCATGGCTCTGTGACTGGGGAGACTCTGCTAAGGCATGTCTAGGGGTGGCTCCATAGAATCCCCACCACAGTGACTGATTATTCTTTGAATTATTCCAAACATTTTTTAAACTAAAACCCATCCTGCATGGACTGACTGACCTGGTGGGGGGTGCTATGGCAAAACATTGTGATTGGGCCCCACATGCCCCCCCCACACTGTGTCATAGATTTCTCAATCAATCACTCTTCATTTATAGAGCGCCAATTCATAACAGCGTTATCTCCAGACTCTTTCCATAAAGAGCAGGTCTAGACCAAACTCTTTGATTAAGAAAGAGACCCAACGATTCAGGAATTCAACATTAAGGATTCAAAAATCCCCACATGAGCAACATCAGATGTTATATTAGGCAACAGTGGCTGGAAGAACTCCTCTTTAACGGGAAGAAACCTGGAACAGAACCAGGCTCAGAGGGGGGGGGCTTTCTGTCGGGGTCCGTGTTGGGTGGAGGTTGGACAGTGAGGGGGGCTCAATTGAAATGCAGTGAAACTGGACTTTTGGGGGTCTGTCCGGCCTGGGGTGCCAATTATGCCCCATTTGTGATCCCGCCTTGGTTCTGCTGGCCTTGGGGTGTTAGATGCTGACATTATACAGAAACAGCAACATTGCTGGTTCAAGTTCGGTCAGCAACCTTAGTTGCGTGTCACTCCTCCTCATTTCCTGTCACCTCTCTGTTGTTCACTATCAAAAGAAAGTTAATAATGCCCAAATAGTTACTTTAAAAAACAAATGTAAAAGCTGTCTTTTGTCTAGTTCATGTGAGGGTGACCAGATAAAGGCCTTTAAAAACACTGGAGCTGGCTAAATCCATTCTGCTGGACTGATCACATTGCCTCTGCTCCTCCCTCGCCTCGCCCAGAGATTACAGCTTGTTCTATTCTTTCAAGAAGTCCTACAAGCTTAAATAAAAACACAGATTTTCCCCCTCTTTCTTTTTTCCTGTCTTCTCCTTGCTCTTCTGTCCCTCTCACTTCATCTCTTACAAATGTAATTACTATTTTGAAAGTGCAGTCTGAGAGGCCGTCCACGCCTGGCACTGCCTCACTCGCTAATAATCAGGGAGCTCTAATACAATTTGACTTCTGCTGTACGACCTCTCCAGGAAGACATCAGGGGCCCTTTGTTCCTTCTCTTCCCCGCCTCAGGATGAAGGGAGAGCCGAGGTAGCAGCTGAGAACAGGAGAGGAGAGAGGTAAGTCAAGAGGTAATAAAAGCAAGGAGGGAGGGGGAGAGGAGTGAGTGGTAGGCCTGTGTTTTTGGAAAGGGAGCGAAGAAGAACACGTGGATGAAAAGATGAAGATAGATGTTGAGTGGAAGGTGGAAACTGAAAAGGCAGGGAAGGGAGGAGAGAGTGAGATCAGACGAAGAGGGTGACGTGTTAAGTGTACACGGAGGTGAGTGAGGGAGGACGCTGGTCCCCTGTCCTCCCATCAGTGGAGAGGAGGTGCTGCTTGAGGGCTTTTTGTTGGTGCAGCTCCAGCGCTGGCGCCACCAGGCCAATCAGAAAAAGAACGGGGATTATTGCTATTTGGAAATAATGAGACATCCATGTGAAAGTCAAGAAAAGAGAGAGAGAGACTTCCCTGTGAACAGACAAATAGAAGTTAGAGAAGACTGTGCCTCTGTTGTTCATATGATCGGTCTTGGTTATCCTCTATTTCAAGTATAAGATTTTTAGTATTGTATGTTTATGGTTGCATGTGTTTTCCTTTTGCTATTTGCCGCATTATTATTTTGGACAGTGGATGGCGGTAATTAGATGCACTGGGCTGTATATGTAGGGGCAGGGGTTACAGGAAGGGGTGGGGCACAGGTGGACGGGGCACACAGTTCTCACCTGGCTGACTGGCAGGCAGACGCACAGGAACAAAAAAAAACACTCCAACAACAGGATTGGAAACCCGGTATGTTCACCATTGCTCAGCCCACTCAATAAACCACAAGCTAAAGCGCTATCGATGTCTGGAGAATCAGTTTTAGCTCAGCGTAAGAACACTCTCACTGCACCTGGACGGTCATGGCAACAAGAAAGAACATTGGAAAAACAGGAGAACATTTAAAATTACATTATAATTACCATGTTGTGTCTTGTTGGTTTAATCTGTGCATGAGCCGTAATGTAAAAATGGCACATTGCACTATTACAGGAAGTTACCGGGAAGTTGAGGCTCCAGGACCTTATTGCACCTGGCTGCCCTTCGCCTAGAGGCAGAGTCAGCATGTCACCTCCAGCAGAAATATGATGCGTCATTAAATCTGGGTTTGAGCTTTACTGGTAGGCAGAGTTTGTTACATTTGGACGCTGCTACTGCTAAACTAATATCTTCCTGGCTCCAGTCGTGTTTTTTTTTTTCTTCTTCTAAATATATTTCTTAAGCAAAAGAAGCACAGTACAAAATACTGATGACAGTTTGACAATAATGATCAGAGTTAAAATGTGGAGAAATAGTGGGATCAGATGTCATGTGTCGGCAGAGACAACAGGCCGCATTGCTAATCATATATGCACGTATAGGAAAACAAAACAATTGGAAAATGAAATTCCTGTGAAAATAACCAGCCAGACAAACATTAAGAAGAAGAAAAAAGGATAGAGAGAAGGGAAAAGGTGTGGAGTGCATCACCAGAGATTAGCCACGTTTTTAATAATGCATATCCATGAGAGTGGTATCAGTCTGAAAGAAAATCTGTGTATTTTATCATTCGTTAATTTTTTGTTTCTGACTTCAACAATCATATTGTAACACCGTGGGGAAAGCTGATCTAGCATTGGAGAAAATAATGAAAGGAGCAAATGACTTACTTTTGCAATCCAGTAACACTTATCAGGCAAGCACAGAGCTGTTTGGATGCCAGTTTGTCTCACAGGCGTGAGTGTTGAAGGTTGGGAGCCACGATGAAGCCTGGCTGAAGCCGAGCTGAAAAACACCCTGCTGGACTCCATGACCGTCACTTGGCCTTTTCCTCATATGCCTCAGCCGACCCCATACTGTGATTAACAGGCAGCCACAACGGGAGCGCAGTGAGTTCAGACGTAGCTGGCTGCCAGGGTCACTGTACATGGCGACCAATCGTCCTTAGTTGGCCCGTGAGTCATTTATGGAGAGTTAACATAGATTTTGAGGTATAAAATATCATATTTGTTTTATTTCTGTGCTGACCGTGTTACTGCACAGGAAGTGTTTTACAGGAAGACAAAACATTTACTGGCAAACAATAAAATGCAGGAGCTAAATATAGACTGATGCAAGTCTGCTCCTTGAGATCTTTGTTCCGTCTGAGCTTGTGCAAGGGGATTTCAGATTTCAAGATCATTCACACTTTCTTTTTTTTTTTTTTGCCCAAGTTGTTGTCTGTAGTGAAAGTAGATTAAGTCCAGGCCATACTGATACAAAAGTACACTAAAAGGAACATACTCTAAAGGTATTTGAGCACCATTTGTCTATGACATCACATTTGCAGGACCATTAGAAGCCTCGTATAACTCAACATTTTGGCTCACACGTCCTGTTTCAGACCTTCAGCTGTCATTGCAGCTTCTGTTATTGCAGAAGGAGGAAGGCACATCACGCATCAGGCACAGCTTGTGCGTCAGGTAAGCGCTAATACTTGTCTATTGTTACCAAACAGTAGCCTTTCCAGTGCTCAAAGACCAGAACAGCTGCACTCAGGGAGTATCCCACTAGCTACTTTGAAGCTTAAGATTTTTAGAAATACAATATGTTTCAGGACAAGTTTTTAACAGGCCAAGGAAAGGCAGTGAAAGTCAGTGCTGCTCCAATGTTAACAGCGTATTCTAATCACAAAGCTCTGAGGACTAATCAGTCTGTCTGTGGCCTGCGTGTGAGCCCTGCTGCTGCACAGACTTGTGGAAAGGGGTGTGTGGGGAGGGGGGAGGAGGGGGTCGAGTCGGGCCTCACGGCGGGAGCCTCTCTGGAGAGCTGCAGAGCGGTCAGATTGCCAGGCAGCCAGACGTTGGACTGTGGGCATTTCCTTCTTTCAGATGGCTTCAGTTAAAGGAGCGCTCCGTTCTCTCAACCTCTGGCTGGCAGCGCACACTAGCCCCATGTGGAGCATCACTCGTTAGGGCCTGTTGTCTGCAGCCAAAACCTCAACTGCTCCCCAAGCCACCACGGCACCACTCCCGGCCATCAACACCTGCTAACACATGACACGCAGGCTGCACACGAACTGCTGGGAAGAACTTCCTTTTGCACTGCCGCCTCTGGATTTGAACTAACAAGGCCCTCAGCATCCCTTTCTCTGTCTGACGCCCCGCTCGTCAGATGGCCCCTGTTAGCTGCCTTTTCCTTTTTTTTTTGATCTCATGCTGTGTTTTCTCAAAAAACGCCTCAGAGTTCCCAAAGTCATGTCACTCAAGTGTAAAACTAACTGTTATTAGTTGGCAAAGGTTTGTTTAAAGGCCCCGTCACATAGTTCCTGTCTTATGAGTCACAATTGCTTTGATAATTTAGTGTCTTGTGTTAAAAAGACCTTCTCACATCCACTAGGTCTGGCCTGGCAGCCCAGTCTCCTGTCTGCTCAACACATAATACATTGGACCTATGGCTGGAAAATTGAATCACCTCATAAAGGGATGTGACCCACAAAATCACTCTGCTTAATGTTATTGTTCTTCACAGTCTCTCTCTCTACTCTCATTCGGTGACCTTTTAATTTAATATTTCTGCCTTCGCTTTGTTTTTTATCTGTTGGATCATGTGAGTTCCCATCGTATCTCCAAGGTGGGAGAGCAGACATCGCGAACGGAGTGGCAGTTGATCAGGAACACAAACCATATACGGCGAGTGTGTATGCAGCCGCCCTGTGCTTTTCCTCATTCGTAACCATCCAAAAAAAAAAAAAAAACAGATGACAATGTGTCAAAACAGGGTGCGTGGAGTGTGTATGTTCAGGGGCCAGGCCTTGGCTCTTAGGCTCTGTGATCACCATAATCAGGGTTGTCAGCCCTGCACCGTGTTGATAAAGAGATGCCACGAGCTCCTAACATATCATATTTCCCAGAACATGGGAACAACGTGATGGCTACATGTCCATTACTTTGTCTCTTTGTCTTTGTCTCCAGCTGGAAACCGCACAAAAAATATGCCCGTTAGGTGTACAACTTCTTAAATGCAGACATTTATAACGTGATGATGTCTAGACTTGTGAAATCAAACGTGTGTTTTCACATTTCTATGGGGAAGCCAACATTGTTAGTTAAAATATGTCCTTTAAACCATCAAGATCAGATGTGTATTAAATGGTATTTTTGGAAATCAAGGCAAAATCCATGAAGAACCAAATATTAAATATAGAATAGTCAAAAAAAAATTCAATCTGACGCAAAAAAAACTTTCTTGGATTTACTCAGATCCACTGATCGCAATGATTCAACTGAAACGAATCGATCTCACAATATAGTCTTTCTCAGTAGGGAACTGTTCATGAAAAATTAATGCTACTGTTTTGACTAAAGCGGCACATAAAACACATGCAAAAATCCAGTTCCCCTCTCAGAAACCAAAAAGCTACAAATATAATGACAAATCTGAAGCTGAATGTGGTGAGGTGATCACAGGTAGGGCTATACTCAGTAATCACTTCACTCGTACAGACTTCACTGATCTCTCTTGATCTTTACAAGGTTCTTTCCGTTTCAGAGAGCCGTCAGCTCATCTGAGGCCCTGCACAAAGCAATGAGCTTCTCAGGGATCTTGGAGGTCCTGGACTCAGTCACGGTGGTACAGCTGCTGCCACATGGAGGTAACTCTACCGGACTCAATATTAATGACCAGTGACCAGGGCCTCCTTGTAATCCACTTATCGTCATTACACAGGGTCAGCGTGGCTACTGCTGCTGGGCTCTCATACCCCTGCTGGACGCACTGTACATTCCATTTGAGTGGTGTACGGTTTGGAAGATGCAGAAACACTGTTTTGCTAGTTCCATTTGCATGTATTGGGTTGTATAAAGTTGCACCGAGTTCTTCAAATGACAGCGCTGCTGGAAACCTATCAGGATAATACAGACTATTAAAAGAATGCTTCATTGCAATAAAAACAGACACACATTTGGAAAGCAGATCATATTTTTTTTTTTTTTTGCCTTTCTCACTCTAACCTAACTAAAGGAAATCGTGGCAGCGATGAGACTAATTTGCAAAACACACGAGGAAGGTCCTGACCTCGAAAGCACCAAGTTTAAAAATGACAGTTTAGAATCAGTGTAATTAAAACCGTTTCGATAGAGGTCAACAAGGCTCGGGGGGAAAGCCACAGAGAAAGTTTAAGAAAATACAAGTGGACAGCTCTGAACTCCTCTAACATAGTCAGTGCCTTTGTGCGTCCTCCGTCCTTGTACGCTGCTTTAGCTCCACATGTGTCAGGGGAATTTTTCAGTCCCGAGGACTCTCCAAGTTGAACTTTTACCACTTGGTCTCATTTTCAAAAGCACACACAGAGTTAAGTTAACCTTCGCAGCACCAGCAGGCAGTGTATACATACGCTACCCTGCATTAATGACCCACTGTGCTGCAGCTATTAGACGGAGCTGGTTGTTATGATTTCCACGCATTCTCATCGGGGTGAGAAGGCGTTCTCAGGCCAAGGAGGAATGAGGGGCATCCCCTGTCCGCTCCTCACTCCCCACACTCCGGTTCCTAAAGTCCTGTAATTGAGAAATACAGCTCAAGGTAACATGCCCTGAAGACCTTTGCCTACAGAC
Organism: Pempheris klunzingeri; assembly: GCF_042242105.1. Lineage (NCBI taxonomy): Eukaryota > Metazoa > Chordata > Actinopteri > Acropomatiformes > Pempheridae > Pempheris > Pempheris klunzingeri. Next base: position 4,759,223 of record NC_092032.1, on the reverse strand, counting down.
ATGAGGTAATAGTGAGGCTAATTAGAGTGAGGAGACAGGGTGGGCAGAAGCTCCTGGCCTGAAGCCCCATTAGTCTACAGTCTCCCTATGGTCAAGGGTATTTACCCATGGATGAGGAAAACAGAGCAGCATCGCTGGCTGGCTCCTATGGTAAAGCCGTGGTGATGAACTGAGTCACCACATGAAAGACTGTGCAAAGGCAGGATAGCAAAACGGCGGAGAAAAAGAAGCGAGAGACTGAGAGAGAAAGGCTCATTCAAGACCAGTGCTTATGAAAACTGATGAGAAATCTCAGCAGGAGCCTGGCCCCCCCACCTTTTTACTCTGCCTTTGATGCTCATGACGTATACTTTGTCTTGGTACAAAGGCAGGACCCTGATGCTGAAATTTTAACAAAGTCAACATTATGTGAGACATTTAGCCATTCTGCTTTGAAAGGTTTCCAAAATGCGTCGGGGGGGGGGGGGGACCTCTATGACATGTCACTGGACCGGCTTTCTGACTTTTCCACAACTTAATCCCCCTTTTACCTCGGCTCGGCCCACTTCTCCTCCTGCCTCTGTCCTGCCTGTCTGGCTTCAGTCCTTATCTCCTGCACAATGGGTTCAGTTAATTCAGCATTTATGAACATGATAATCAATAAATCAGTTCCATTGACATCATCACCCTGAACGGCAGCTCCTCCAAAAGAGTATTTACTTATAATCCACCAGTAATACAACACTTCTTGAGAATAACTGACATGATTAGAAAGGGTGGGGAAGGTGCTAATTAAGTCAAAAGCAAACTGTTTAACCAAGAAGGGAGAGAATGGAGAATATAAGGATATTAATGTTCCTATGGTGGAAAAGTTACCGTGGGACATGCTCCAACTCCCCCCAACTACAGAGCTCTACACTGTGGAAACACACCAATTGCTCGACCCGAAACCCCCCCATGGACCCGTGAGACAAACCTCAATCACTAATAACCAAATTCCTCTGCCACAAAATGAAAGAAGAGATTCTGCACAAGGCCTGGAGAAAGAAAAGTGTTTTTCAACAGGAGATTAATATATGTCAACCAAGGCTACCCCCCCCCCCCCCCCCCCAGAAGTCCTGCTGAAGGGAAAGAATACTCTGAGGCAAAATGGGCAGGACAATACCTAGACTGTTTCCTGACAAGCTGCGAGTATTTTATGACAGTGGAGGAGCAGAAAACACAATTTACATAAACAGTGAATGAAAATAATAAAAAAGTGAATGAAGTGAAATTCAGGAGGCCTTTTAATTACTGTACGCTGTGAATCTGCCGAGCTCAAAACGACACCTGCCTAAATTCCCTAGATTTGCCCACTGTACATGAGGAAGAAAATAAGATGATAAGTGATGACATAACTGGGGGATCAGATGGACTCATGGCAGAGTGGTGTAAATAATTCAAAGATGAGTTAACATCTATTTTACTCCCTGAACTAAACTGGATTTTTAAAAAGGCACAATGAAGAAAATGATAGGCAGAGATGCGGATGATATTTTTGATCTACAGTGCTGCTTGATAGTATGTGAACCTCTTGAGCAGCATAGCATAGAACTTTCTGTTGTTTTACCATGATCAACAGTTCTTTTTTATATATAAAATGTTAGGTCTATGTTCAATTGCATGTACTTTTAGAGGGAATCGTGAGAGCAGCCAAACAAAATGACGTGAAACAACAGAATGAGTGAATGTGCTGAAGTAAGTGAACTCCCAGCTGCATTAGCAAAGTCAAGGAGTTCACAGATTCAGGTGAAACACAATTGGGTGCTTAATTAATCAATTAAGCAGGCCAATCAAATGAGACAGCCGTAGGGAAGGGGGGAGGGGCAACACTTAAAAGAGAGAGGAAACCATCCAAACCTAAAATAAAAATATAAAAAAAAAAAAAAAAAAATGCAGACAAAGGGCAAGAAAGAGACTGGAGAACAATTCAAGAGAACTCATTACAATGCATCATTAATCTCCAGGGTTGAGATAAACACAGAATCCTACATACAATAAATCCTTAGATCCCCAGTGTGTTCTGTTAAATTATTATAGTTGGCGGAACGAAAGGGGAACAGACAGAGCAGCTCTTTGATTTGGTGAGTGCTAGTGTTCATGTCTGAGCTGGGGAAGCCATCACTTGGTCTTTACTCACATGGCAGCTCACTTTTCATGGGATGATGGAGAATGATGAATAAAGAGGAAGGGGAATTGGTTATCTTAAATCAGTCAGAGGGTGCAGGCAGACTTTTATACAACTACACAAAGATTTATGGAAGAACAATTATTTTTGCTACTACTTACTACGGGGCATGCATATTTTTTTTTTTTTCAGGATTACATCATCAGTCTTCTAAAGTATCTTGGCATATGTGGCCGATTCCTGGCCCGTTGCTATTCGTGTCGGGGGAAATCTAATCTGTGAACATGTGTTTCTGTCGTCCTCAGTTGCAAGAGAATAACATGCAGCATCCGGCTGATGCAACACCCGCATCACTCTGACAGTGGTGTGGGCTTACTCAGGGCGCATGCTGATGACATGTCAAGAAACCAGGAAGAAAAATAAAGGGTGTCTGTCGCTACCTTTGACACCGAATCAGGCTCTCATCATTTGTTACAGAAAAACATCGTGGGAGTCCAGGCAGTGTCGCCCCCTTCTCGGGCAATTGGAGTGCTATTAAAACAAAGCTTGACACCTTCGGTCAGGCTGAATCAAATAAACACATGTAAAAAAAAAAAATGAGTGGATTAGATGGAAGGTGAATGTGAACATGAGTTTGAGTGTAATGGGTAGAACTGTGGAATGTGAAAAAACTCACTGGTGCTCCAGAAGGTCTAACGTCCCTGTCCAAGCATCCCCCTAGCTGCCGAGCTACCCAGGACAGGATGGCTTTGTGATAAACATACATCACTGAGCTTGATGACTTTTGGAAGGGCAAAACCTTTGGACATTCACTCATTTAACCACCTTGGCTCAAACAGCGTGACGGGCCAGCGCCATGTTCCGCAACCTTTCAGTCTCCTGCCGTCACTCTGTTAACCTAATTGAGAAGACATTGTGTATAGTGAGCAAGACGTGGCTCTTCAGCCTGGGCGAGTACCTGACCTTTCCTGCCACCTCCTCCTCCTCGTCCTCCTTGCGTGCTCATCCACCTTGGCTGTAAACTCCTCGTCTTCTTCACAAAGCCATTAAAGGGGAAATGCGAGGGTTAGAAGACCTGATTCGGACCAGTGGGGGATTCTTTTGGAACTTCGTCAAGTGGAGGCCTGTAGAATCCTCCAGGTTGAAGGCGGGACTTCTCAAGAGCTTCCCTTTATCACCCCCACCAGCTCCCCTTGCTCACAGAGCCACTGTTTTCAAAGGTCCAGTGACATCTGAGTTAATCATTTGGCAGCAGGACACACTGGGGTTAGGTGGTGTCAGCAGTCATTGGATTCAGGCCTTTTTCTTCAATCTCTTTTCATCACTCTTGTTTTGATTGTCACTCTTTAAATGACATCATCTCGTTGTTGTGCCCTCCTCCTCTGAAATGGTTTGATTACACCCCGACTTGAGAATTGGTGCCACCTGTTTTTCCAAATGCGCCCAACTCCAAATAAACAGAAGTGGATGGAAACACACATTAATATTATCGTAAATGTAGACGGACACCTGGCTTATGACAAGTGCACTTGTGACGATGACAAGCAGTTCATGAGTACGATAACAGGGCTATACAAGGTGTCTGAAAGTCTGCAGAGAGGGATTCATCGTTTTTAAAGTTAGTTTTCATCTTCATTTTGATCAGATCGTAAAAGACAAAAGCCAACTGTACCACTTTAAACTTTAAATGCAGTGCGGAGAAACATATTCTGATATTGTCAGAATCAAATTCAGCTGCACTGACTCACAGGTGAGATAAACAGCCAGTGACTGACATCTACTACACTCTAGCGCTGCCATTTAACAAAATAAAAGGCGTCAGCTCTGTTTACACAACTGTGCACTCTGGACTGAACCTCTCTATGGGGCAGCTGAAAGATCTCGCTGGAAGATATTTCTCAAAACGGAGCTAAGGATAGATGTGACTGGCACTCAAGGGCACAACTCTCAGAAAAAAAACGGAATATTTTTCACATGCCATTCCACCACACACACACACACACACACACACACACACACACACACACACAGCTGCTCTCAGTCTTTGCCCAGCTAAAGACATGAATTCATTTAACATCTTTGAAAGACAAGTTTAGTCTGATTTTCTTTAATATAAAATGTAGCAGTTATCAAGAATAATGTAAATTCATACAATTTGCCTCAAACAGCATTTCACTTACAGCAGGAATTAGAAATATTCTCTGGAGACTGTACAAATCTGATTCTGACCAATAAAACATATGGCAAAAGGGTGTGATATGTGGCGAACAAGTAAAATAACATATCAAAAAGGGGAACTTACAACAGTTAAAAGAGAAGATCGATAACACTCTTACATTTGTACATTAAGTAAGAAGCTAGAGCCTGAAGGTAATTAGCCTGTCTTAGCATACAGACTAGAACCAGGGGGAAACAGCTACACTTGGTCTTTGTCCAAAGTAAAAAACTGTGTACTAGCACTTTAAAGCACACAAAGTAATACATACAGAAACCGCGAGTTCATTAAATTACAATTTTAGAGGTACAGTAGGCGTATTTTTAAACTTTGGACAGAGCAAAGCGAACCATTTCCCTCATTCTGAAGTCTTCACAGTAGGCTCAGTTAATTGCCTCTCCGCTCTTGGTCCGTACAGAATCGAATGACTTGAACGTGGTATCGAACTTCTCATCTCACTTCAAGCACGAGAGCCAGTGAGGGGGGGCAAATTATTCCCTTAAAGTGTGAAGCGTTGCTCTTCGTCGGCTGCTTAGAAAATCAATGTCCTAAAAGTTAGTGTTAAGCTTAAAAAAAAAAAAAAAAAGACTCAGTAAAAAAAAAAAAAAGTTAGACTGGGATGGGAGAGTCAAATTAGCAATAAACTTCTAATGCTCATAAAGTCAGGAGCGGCTACTTTGCATTTCTCTGAGTTAAAATCCTGGACGTGTGCTGTGGACGCTCTATTAGCAGCCGTGCCAAAGCCATTTTATGTGAATAAAAATAAAGACTCCACCCTAATAAAACACAATTGTGAACATTTTCTTCTAGCAGCGGCCAAAAGTCTCCGGTTCTGGGACGTTAAATGGCAAAGCTGTTATGCTGGGCACCTTCATATGAAGGCTGGCTGTTCAAAAAGCTCCTAAATGGAATATATAACACCTAAATAAAATGGCTCTCTATGTGCTTTGTAGGGGAAAAATAGATTTGGGTAATGAAATCAAAACACTTAAGTGAAAGAAGAGATGCCTCTTGTGTTAAAAGCTGTCAGAGAGTGGCTGCAGTTGAGATCAGGTAGCTCTTGGAGTAAAGATATGTAAAGATATGTATATAAAAAATGGTATGCATAACACAAATTGAGGATATTGGAAAATATATTAACTTCTCTTAAATAAATTTACACTTACTGCCCTTTCTTCAGAGTGTACCTGACGATGCTTTGTTTGGAGTGACAGTCGTGGAAGCATTATGGAAGCACAGAAAAATAGTAAGACAGAAGGCAAATATGCTCTCTCTCTTCCCGTGTATCCCCTCTGAGGTTGTGTTCTTTTACAGTGGTATACATGGAAGCTGTCCGCCAAGAAGAAATGTGTCAATCCCTTTGGTTCTAATGGTCTAACGGTTCTGGTCGGCGCAGATATGCTCGTGCTGCGATGGTCTCTGGGGGAGGGGGGGGGGCATTAACACATTCTGGTTTGGACTAAGGAGGTCCAGCTCGTGGCCGTGGTTGCGTGACCCAGACCGAGACCCAGATCAGCATCCTAGGCTCATATTCTGGACAGATGCCCTTAACCTCAACCCTGTCAGATCTGCTCAGACCTGGAGATCTGCAGCCACACTGCAGCTGCCTTCTAAATCCAACCTGATCCCAGGCGATCCCAGCTTCTTTTCAGCTCTGTGCAGCTCAGGTATGGCAACGCAGGAGTCTGCCGCTGTCTTGTTTTATTCCTGTTACCCCCCCCCCACACACACACACACACACGCACACACACACACACACACACACACACACACACACACACACACCAGCCATAGCAGAGACACAGAAAGATATAAACCTGCATATTTTTTGTCAAAGCCCTTCCCTTTTTCTTTTTTTTTTTTTTTTACTTTCACAGTCTGCGTCGATCTCAAGAGTGAGTCCAGCTGACTGGAACCCAGTGAGTTTCCATTTCCACTTTCTTAAGTGCCGACCGCAGTTCGCTGAAGGCAGTCGGGAGGTCATCGTTGACAATGACCTTTTCAAACAGATGGCCATATTGACTCTCCATCGTCCGGGCAGTGCTCACCATCTCCTGAAAGTCCTCCTCCTGCAGTGCATGTGAGAAGAGAGAGAGAGGAGAGAGGTGAAAAAGACAAAAAAGCAGAGATACAGGCACAAACCAAACTGTTCATTTCAGGCTGCCTATCTGCTGCAAAGACACCGGCCACAGTAAACAAGAGAGGAGATAAATTCACATACTGTAAACACAAATTACATGGCCTCGAACACGCAAATACACATAATGCGGCCCATATGGAGCCCGTTATAACCTCCCAGTGACACGGTACCCGCACATGAACCCGGGCAAAGACCACGCACTAAAACCTCTCCATGCAACAACCTGACCTCAAGGAATTTTCATAATTTCCTCCACCGAACACACACGGTTATCCAATTCACAAAGAAAATAAAATATCCTCAAAATAAGCAGACGACAAAACATAACCATAATTTCCAAAAGACAAGTCTGGATTTTATACTTGTGATAGGGAAATGACAGCTTGTGCCTATTCTGGAGTCCGAACTGAGAGCTGCGACCGTGTGAACCTGCTGCACAGCCTGCTGGATCTGCTGGAGCTGGCAAACAGGGACATCATGAAGACTGAGTGTCAGGGTCTGCAAACATTTCTATCTAATGTGTCTATCCCACAGATTGAAGTGTACCTGAAGGGGCAGAGTCAAACGGAAGTTGCGCCACAAGACTTTATCCCAAACAATTAAAAAGCAACTCAATTGTGACATCCGGTAAAAGAAGACATGTCCCTTATCACTGTAAAGTCGTTGCGTACTGACATGAGGGCTTTAACTCTGGTTCTCCAGAGGGACAAAGAGTTTTCCAAGTCAATATGCAAATCAGCCGTCCAGTGTAAAGAACAAAACCACGTGCTGACTGGTCAGGCTGGGAGTAAACATTCCGGGGATCCTGTATTCATAGACGCAGTATTCTGAGAGCGCCCAGGTATCTCTCCACGGTGGTCCCTCTGAGGCTTTCTGGTTTTAGGTGTTTGGAGCCGATCCCGCCCTCAGCGCAGCAGCACGGCTACAGCGGCTGCACTGATTTAGCTTCATGTTTTTACTTGCAACACTCAACTTTTAGATTTCTGGACAGATATGGGTTTGGTTTTTATAGTGAGCCCCTTTGCCAAACACACAATTATAAATCCACACAGATGCACATTCATGCACGGATACTCTCTAACACACACACACACACACACACACACCCATAAATGAGCTGAGTGTGTGTACACAATGTTTACACATATACACACAAGGCATCATTAAAGTTTAAACTCCCAAACGGTTCAGTTTTTAGAGACGCTCCTTCCAGAGTTACTTCAGAATGTTTCTGGCGGTTTTCCGCTTCATAATGGATTAGCTGCGCAACTACATAGAAACACTCACTCACTGTGACACACAGCTAGAACCTTTTCTGCCTTCCTGTCTTGGATGCATCTACCTTACGAAAAAGCCGAGCCACGCCATCTCACGCTCTACTGTCTTTTGTGAGGAAGGTATGATGGTTTTATCAGCCGCGTCTTGGAAGATGACAGTAGGAAGACAGGCTGAGACAAAAAGGCGGCTCAGGGAGGGCAGGAGGTTTGTTGGCCTGTGGAGAAAAACTGTTCCACACAAAACCTCCGCAGGACTTCCACATGTTTGGACCAGGACTTACAGATGACCAACTGTGTCCAAGGTGTCCGCTGTGTCCTCTCACCTGACCTGGCAACTAAATAAACTTAGGAGACTGTGCGCTGCCTTGTGTGTGTGTGTGTGTGTGTGTGATGTTTCCATGTCCAGCAAGGAGTCTCTGTGTCTACCCCTAAGCCATTCCAGGTAAAAGAACATTAATCACAGCAGGAAGCTGCTTAAGGGACAGCGAGCTGAGTAGAGTGATGGAAAGAGAATCAAAAAAAAAAAAAGAGGGGAAGAAAATAACAAGATAGATGTAGGATGAAATAAAAGGGGCACAGAGATGAATATAATGAAGGTAAAAGAGGAAAATGGAAAGCTGGGCAACTAGGAGTGAGTGAATATTCTTTGGCAACCACTGATCCGTGCTGGATTGCTCTCCTCAGAGGGCAGTTTGAGCTGATGCCACAACCGAAGGGCCAAACTGGAGACGAAAAGCACCGGGGACTCATTTCTCCCCGCTGCCATTAGATTGCTTAATTTCCACATGAAATAATGCAGCGTCTTGTGCCTGTTCAAGTACTTTGTTCTAGCACAGATAGATGGCAGTTTTCATTGAACTATATGAGGCTATTGACTCACAGTTTGGTTTTTACTACATATGTTCCTTCCTGTTTTAGATTTTAATTGATGTGATGTTTTATGGCCTGTTTTTCTCTTTATTCTTTTCTCTATTACATTAAGTTATGATTTCACTATGTCCGTTTAGACTTTAATGGCCCGAAACAGCATGTGTCAGCCTCGGATGTCATCTTTTCAAACACACACACACACACACACACACCCGTCGTCAATGGGAAACCTTCATTATCGATCTCAATAGTAAACCACACCATCACAAACCAAACAGATGTTTAGAAATCAGCTTGAAATGATCGTCATCATTATCATTTCAGATAACAAGCCACATTTTGTGCATGTTACAACCTGAATTATGCAATACATCAGGCCGCCTTCGCTTGCTTCTACATCATCATGCTTCAGCTCTTGGAATTCAGCTCCAGCTGAAACAGTGGGGCCGAAGTCAGACTGCTCCAGCTGAAACAATGAGATGACTGTTCCTCGGCCTTTATCATTAAAGCAGGCCTGGCGCTCTGAGAGAGAAATACAGCTGGAGGAGGATAGAAAATGTCTGAGACGACTCACCCAACAACAGTTTTCTCTTTCAGGGGCCTTTAACAACAAATCTGAGGTGGCTTACCTCCTGTCAGTGTACATGAACAATTACACAGAATCTGGTTTACTACCTGGCTGAAATATGCCTCCTTGTCACACAGTTTTATAGAGGTGTATTTGTATTACTTGAGAGAATAGGAGAAGCTAATAAACCGAGTGAGTAATAACAGCAACAGCATGGCTTGTTAGCAATCATCGCATTTCTGACAACTAAAGCTCATTGTTTTCAGGAACCCCCGCTGAGAAATGAAGTAGCGGACAGAGGCTAAATGATATTTCACCGTGGAACTAATGCAAGCAGACTTTCTGTCTGTAAAACTTGACAGTGAATTTAAATATCTATGAGGTGTTCTGATGTCTGACCATAAACTGTGACCTAACTGCATGCGGTGCTGTATGTTGGTGTGTTTGACTGATGGTGTGTAAAGCTGTATGCAATGTTTTAAGGCTCCGAGGTGCTGACCAGTACTGCTGGTGCTGCTCAGGTGGACCTCTGCCAGTTTGGACTGGGTCACAGGGTCTCTTTCTCTGAAAACGTATATATGCACAGTGGGTTTGGGTGTCCCTTGGGTCCATTCTGATTTGGATCCAAAATTTCATGAAGCTACGATGATAGGCTGACACCTTCACCACTGAGCTACCGATGGATTGCTGTTGCACTTTTGAGAGTTATTTTAGGAGAAAATGAGCTGATTGCTCAGTGTGTAAAAAGTGTAAAAAAGTTTGAGAGTAAAAGTTTAGTAATGCTGTGAACAACAGCCTGATTAGAAACAGAAGAAAGGCAGGGATCTTAAAACTGGACTGTTTCTGGCAACATGAGGTCACAACCGAAGATGGAACCTTTTTCAGGAGTTTTGGGGGAAATTTAAGTGCTGATTTCATTAGGTCTTTAAGATTATTACATCCAGTCAGGAACGAAAAGTCAAACTTAAAATGTTCGATGATTGATAAGATTTAGTGTATTCAATTTTTTTTTGTCAGAAAAGAACGTGGGAGGTGGAGATTATTCAACGGAGTGAAGAAGTCGTCTGTTGATGTTGCTTGCATACGTTTTCAATAAACACGGATTCAAAAATGAAAAAGCCAGAGACGTCGCACATCGCCTGTCATGTTGAATTCACACCTGCAGACCACTCCACCTGCCCCCACTGTTCCTTTGCTTCGCGGTCAGTCTTAATGTCTTTGACAGCCTCGTCTCTCTCTCTCTCAGCTTTCCCATCTTCTTTTGTCTCTTACCTCCTGCTGTTCCATCCGGACACGCTGGTGCGTTCGCTGACCAGCGTGAGCGTTGCGCCTCTGGCGAGCGAGACACGCGAGACACGCGAGCGAGTGAGTGAGTGTCAGCCGTGAAGGGGCTGGGAAAACCATCATCTACCTCACAACCCCCACCCCACTCCAACTTGCTTCCCCACCCGGCAATTTCACAGCTGCACAAAACACAGGCTAATTGGTTTCATCTGCGTCCCTGCAGGGCTGAGATAAATGTATGTAAGGGGTGACCTCATCACTCACACACACATATACTGTACGTTCACAAGGTCCAGACAGCGTTTCTGTTATTTCTTCTGCTGAAAATCAGCGAGATGCAAAACTATCTTTCTCCAGTTTTACACCATGCAGTCAGTGGACTGTGTGCTTAGTGTGTGACTGGTCTTCTTATACCTTACGAGTGTCAGCATCTTGTACAGGCTTTGGTTGTTTACAGTTTTGACCTTAAGGCTTAAATAATGTCATATATTTCACTGTGTATCTGTTGTAAATTTGCTCCCTGGCTGTATGTTTAATACCCCCCTTTATCCTTACTTGTGTATAACAGGATCTGGCTAATAGCTGCATCCTGTTATTTTCTTCCGCAGTGATCCAATTTCCTTGCACGACTCATTAAACTTTAATTTAACTTAATTTAACTGATTTGAATTGTATTTACAAATACCAACCAGGGTGTTAGATAGTAGATCAAACTGATTTCCTGTCATTGTCTAAATCAAGGCAAAACTGATCCATCTGGTGCTTCATTAAACAACATATTTTGTTGATCAATGTCTGAATTGGCGTACCGTAAATGGCTTGGCAAATCCCTTGTCGTCCTTGCCTGATATCATTTTGGCATTCTGTCTGGTCTCCCTCAATCTCTCAATCGTTGGAGGCTTCACAAACACTACAAAGGGTTTAAACTCTGCCGTCCGCAAGTGCTTTATCGTCTGAAAAGAGAAAAAGGGAAAGCTAATGTGAACAAGCGACAAGCTTTGAGCAACGAGAGGGAGGAGACAGAGATGAAACTGGAATGCAAAAGTAATTTTATACACATTTATTAATCTCTTAATTAACTGCTAACATGCTCACAATGAAAATGCTACACGAATGTGTTTAGCAGTCAATATTTAACAGGACTCTGGGGAGGGCTGACTGTCATGGTCGCTATGGCCAGGGTTGTTTGAGAACATGACGTATATAATGGGCCATGATTTTCGAATATTTGTTGAATTATAAAAAATTGAATAGTTTACATGACAATCGTGTTATTTAAAAACTAAAGTAGTATGGCCGTCAGGAGCAGTAGATTGATACGGGGCTTTGAGATGGAGCCAGGTACAAACAGTCTCTGATTTTTTTGTAGTTTGGGCAGCCTGAGTCCCATTTCATCCAGCTGCTCTTCCCGTGACCGGACATTAGCCAGAAGCAGCCTTAAGTACGGGCCGGGTCGGCTTAGAGATGATGTGGGCTGAAAAAACTAATTTGAACATGTAATTCTGCCACAAGTGATAGGTGTTATAGTACAGTAATAAAGGCACAGTGACAATTTGTGCAGGATCTGATCGCCATGGCCCAAGATATATAGAGGAAATCTACAAATACAGGAAATAAGCAGTAACTGATTGCTCAAAATGCCTCCCTTTAACACCTGCTCTGGTGACCCAGTGAGCAGCCAAGGCCTGAGGAAGCCAGGGAAGAGAGGGATGTGCCTCTGAGGTAGGTATGGGCAGAGGTGCCACAGGGCTAAAATACAGGGGGGGGGAAGTGAGGGATAGTGGGATGGAGAGACTAGAATGGGTTAGAGAGGAAGGGTTTCAGTGACTCACATGAGGCTGGACGTCCAGTAGGCACACTTTGTTTTTGGAAAGGACAGAGCGTATGGAGTCTAGACATGTCCCGTAGTAATTCCCTTTGTACTCGCCGTACTCGATGAACCTGAAGGGTGGGATGGAAGAAGATTGAAAGAGAGAAGAAATGAGAAGATTACTGGACAATAAAACACCTTTCTGTGTGGGATTAGCATCTAATGCGACACTAATATCGGTGGTTGGCGTCAGCACACACTCCGGAGATTCATCTTAGAAATACTGATGCATAAAAACCCTACAAATCCGCAGAGAAAGGACGATTACTCTTTCAACCGCTAACAGAACCGAAGACAGCGCTCTTTAAAACTTAAAATCCAGACGTTTTGCCCGAGCATGTTTTCATACAATGTCTTAACACTGACCTTTCAATCAGTAACACCTGTTTGTTCGAGAAAGACCACAAAGCCCCTGAATCCCAAAACCCTCCCCTCGTGGAACCCACAAGGATTTTAACCCAACAAGCAACAGCGTGGGCGCGAGCTAACAAACTACTTTCCACTAGATAATCTTCCCTCTTTCACACCAATCAGCTGCTGTGAAAAAGTACACCCGTGTATTTTTAGCTAAAAACAAGAAAAAGAAAAAAAAGCAGCGAGGAGGAGTAACGACGTGGAAAGAATCCGAAGCTAATAGGACTGCGTGGCATGCTTGCAGTCTGCCATGACGAGTATTGGATAGAATGACTGCTTCAGTGTGACTGATGGCATGTAAAAAAGAAAGTTTTATAGTAATTGTCCATGTAAGAAAGTTTTACTCAGCGTTTTTTTTTTTTAAAAAGACAGGAGGCTTAAGTCTCTAAAAAAAAACACCGTTCAGTTATGGGAAATTCATTTAAGAGCTTACAGTAGCCTTTGTTTAAAAAACTCACACCTTGCAGCATTCGGCGCTGTTTGTCGTCAAAGGAGAAGGTAGATGGACCACAGCGAGGCATGCCGCTGGAGGTTCGACTGTGTTGAGAGTATCATCGTGGAGTGTTGCCATTTTGACACAGAACAGGGCTTCCCTTGGGAAAGTTGTTCAAGCTAAACACAAGTTGTTGTGGCCCCAGTTCGGAGACCTTTTGATTTCCGCACGGAGCGCATTGTTTCTGCTGCATGCAATGAGGCATAACGCAAACAAGTTCATCTCACTCCTCGTCTACTTTGCTGCCTTGTAATTTCAGCGTGGAGTGTCCCACGCATTCGCCCCACATCACAGCTCTGTCACTCACCCCTCCGACTCCCCGAAAAACATTGCATGCCTTGACCTGCACCGCAACATGGCCTAAATATACAGCCCCCCTTTTCCCTTCTTCTCCCTGCATGCTCTGACACTCAATATGCACTCACCACCACAGGCATCCCTCTATGTCATAAGCAGTGTATGTGTGTATTTGCGTGCGTAAATGTTTTGCATGTGCACCCTTCAGTATATCTTCACCCCCTGGCCCCCCCCCTTCCAGCTTGTGTGAGACCAGCAGAAAGGCATCAATCATTCTTATGACTATTACAACTTGCATTTCAATTTGTTGGCCACAAATGTCAAGGCAGGCTGTAGTGCGGCTGGATTCAGAGAGAGCGCCTAAAGAAAGGAGGAAGCAGAGACAGGAGACCTTGGGGCCACTGTCTGGAGATCCGTGACCAACACAGGGCCCAGCCCTGTCAACACCAGCTCACACTCAGTTACAGAGACGCGGACGACAACAGGGAGGCTGTGTTTGAACAGTGGCAGCAAGCGTTTGACCGGTCAGTCAGACTGCTGCTTTTGCTTGCACTGCCTCTTAGTGGTCCACAGCCCAGACAGAGGTGGATTCTGTTGTTGTTCTCACCGGCGTACAGTCCCATATCTCACATAGTCTAAACAGTCTGTTTGGTAACATGTTGAAATAACCAAAAAACTACATTTACATTGTTTCTAATGTGATTACGGCTGAAAGATTACTTTGTATGAAAGTATGAAATTGCCAGCAATTTTAACAATCACTTATTGTTTTAACTTATTTATAAAGCAAAAAATGCCAGACATTTGCTCGTTCATGCTTGTCCAGCGTGAGGATTTATTTTCTGTTTTAATTGAACTAAGTGGACGATGAATCAGCTCTTCTAAATCCCTATTTAACTGACTCGCTTAGTGTTAGGACCACTGCTGTGAAGAAAATATTTTTAAGGGTGAAGTCAAAACATCTCAGGAGGATGTCATTTTATGGGAATTAAGTTTAAATTTGATGAGAAAAGTTATAAAAATTTGACAATAAAGTCATAATATCATGGGATATTTACTCCACCTTAAAAAACACATCACATGTAAAGTAAGGGACGGATGGAATGCGGGTGAAAATAACAAAATAACAATAAGACTTCAGGATATTTAAATAAGATTGATTGAAGAACTGATTACATTATTCAGTCCTAAAAGTGTTTCTTGAGAAAAGGGAGTGTAGCACAGTGTGATATCAACCTGTTACATCTAAACAAATGATATTTTAGTACAGACGACTCTTCAGACAAGACGGAAGTTATCTAATCGCAAGTGTTTTAAAGAGGACTCAATAGGAGGTTAAAAGAATACTTGGTAAAATGGATTTACTCCTAGTGTGAGGGAAAAGAAGGGTAGCTTTGAGATCTGATTTTCACTTGTTTACAATGGACGGACAGTCTCAGTTTGAGGTAATCATTGTATTCACAAAGTGCTGCAGAGGTATTATGGTTTTACCGTTGTAAATACTGACATGGTGAATATCTGTAGTCCATGACCGCTGCAAAGTTAGAATGTGAAAGTCGGGTCTGTAATTAGTTTTTGGGTCTCTGACGCAGCTGTGCCTACTTGTTGTTGTGGATGTCGGTCTCGAAAAGGTGTTTGGAGATGAAGTGGTACTCCACGCCGTCGCTCTCCTGGTTCCTCTTGGCCCGACTGGTGTCTAAGAGAAGGCAGAAGAGAAGGAGTGATTACCTCAAACCCAGACTGTCTGACTCACTGCTGGGGCTGGAAGCATCTGAACTGAGCCCCTTATTAACGTCGCTGGATGTCTGAAAAACGGCACGCTGGGCCATGCCAACCCTTGTAAGTATTATTGTGTAATAGCACTATAAAATACACAACCTGTAGTGCTGCAGCGCTAAACTCAGACACTTAACTGACATTCAGCAGAGGTTTACTATGCCTTATTTAAATTTGTCTCTTGTAATGTGGCTGCAGTGCCTGTAGAAACAGAAGCTCTAGCATTAGCCGACAGCTTTAGCGGCTGGAAGGTAATTGAGTTTGGGAGCTCTCATTAACATCAAGACTCTACATTTACTTGGCCATAAAACATGCAGCTTTGCTGTAAAATGGAAGGCGGGGGCAGCGGAGGGACGTGAGCAGACAGCGCTGGTGGATGCGTAAAGGTCACGGGGTCAATTCACACAATGGCTTGTTTCAGAGGTGCTTCGGGAGGTCAGAGGGGAGAGATGTACATCCGTCGGACACCCCGATCGGCTCCAAAACAAACTATTAAACTTTTATCACCCGCAACAAACACTGCCAAGCAGCGCTTTCCTCTCCTCTAGGTTGTGCCCTGTTAGTGGACCCCTGCCTCTACTTTATACGGTCCAGACTGATCTACAGGGTTCACAGAAAACCAACGGTGTGATTTATACAACGTGTCGCTTGCATGAGAGGGAAAGACAGCGATAAATCCAACCGCGGTGCACAAGACACTGAGGAAGATCAATGACGGCAGTGTCATAAGATAACATATACACGTGCCTCCCATTCAGAAATGTGTCAGCCAAACAGCCCTTCAGTTGTTAGGCCGACACCATCCGCCATGATTTTTTTTTTTGGCATCTGTTTTGTGGCACAGAAAATAATTACAGTGCAACAAAAGAATGTGCACCCGTTCAATCCCAAATCATGGAAAATATTAGTAAACTTGGACTGGAATAAAAATGTTTAACCCCCTACTCTAATGACTTATTGCGGTGCTCCTGATGTTTCTTAGACGGCTGGTTTACATTTTACAGCGACGAGCGGAGCAAGAGCGAGAGAAAGAACAAATCTTAACCTGGGCAACGAGCTGGTGGTCTCCAAAGCTCCGGTTTTCAAATTAACAAAAAGGGATAATGCATTCGGGCTTAATCCGAAACAACAGCAAGTGTTAAACACATCCATGTGTCCATTGGCAGCAATCAACCATTAAAAAAAGACGGAGAGATA
This sequence comes from Pempheris klunzingeri, assembly GCF_042242105.1. Taxonomy (NCBI): domain Eukaryota; kingdom Metazoa; phylum Chordata; class Actinopteri; order Acropomatiformes; family Pempheridae; genus Pempheris; species Pempheris klunzingeri. The sequence continues at coordinate 4,742,676 of NC_092032.1, read as the reverse complement.
CTTTCTGAGTCTCTCTTCTTTCAATGAGAGCCATGGCTTGTGCCATATGTCTTCCATATACGTCAGAATCAGGCTGTCTGGCTTCTATTAAACACAGCATCACAGGTCACATTTGAGAACAATTAACATGCCTTATGGAAAAAAGGCCCCACCAATGGGATTTTAATACTAGGGACATTGCAAGTGTCAGACTTCGACTGGGACACATTCATTATGCCACACGGCATGCAACAAAGACGACAATTAATATCAGCGCTCCTCAAATTTCCAAAAACGCGTGTCGCAGTTCCCCTCCAAGCCCCAGATGGTAACTATGCAATTACTAATGTCATTGCCCTGCTTCTATGTAGAAATCTAAAAGGTTTATTTATCCCAACATGCTGGCTGTGGGACATCTCAGAACTGCAAAAAAAGCTAAAAAAAAAAAAAAAAAAAAGCTTGAAGGGCTCGGAGAGACAGTTGTTTGCAGCAGAGCTGGATGGTGTTTAGGATTATGGCGAGCCGTCGGTGAACACTTTAAGGGAGAAAAAGAGAGGAGGCAGCAGAGGAAAGAGGACAGAAAGAGACAGCGAGAGTGAGTGAGAAATAAGCTGAGAAAAACAGGAGAGAGTTGGTAGCTGTGTGCCAAAATTGTGAAGCAGTTGGAATGGCATGTTTTCAGGAGGTAGAAAAACTTTGTTTCCTCCATCATTCGAAGCTTGTCAGGCAGCCGGTGAAAAGCTGACAATTACACAGGAGGAGAAACAAGCGCCTTGAGAGGACCAGCCACAATGCCTGAGAGCTGCCCCGGGTCCTATTCACTGCCAGACAGCTCCTCGTGTGTGTGTGTGTGTGTGTGTGTGTGTGTCTCGGGCTGGAACTCCATCACTTAAACAGCCCTCTCACATACACTGCGAAAACTAAACTGGAACAAGTAAACTAAACATCCTTCACCCAAAGTGATTATTATGACTTGTCGCTACAAAGTCGGGGGGTGCACTGGGGGTGCCGTGTAATCAGAATTTGATCTGGCATCTTATGCACTTACATTTCTCCGGGGGTGTATTTCCAGTGTGTTTGTCTTGATGGACAGATGTACCAGAGGCTTCTCGAGCACAGGTGGATTCAGAAGAGTGGAGAGGAGGTACACTACACTGCTGTAGTGTCAACTATTTACTGGGAGCAGCTCACCAACAGCTAACACTGATACAGATAGATGCTTGTTTTAGTTTAAAGTGTCCTCTTCTTTTTTGAGAACAAGCCAAATTCCATAATATAGAGATACATTTCAGTGATAAAAGGTTTTGCTTGGGCACCCTGGTGGTTAAGACACATGCAACATCAGTGGTTCAGCTCTGGCTCAGGATCATTCTTGCACGTCCTACCATTCTCTCTCTCCTGTTTCCTGTCTGTAATTCTACACACTACAACTAAATAAAAGCAAAAATTATAAAAAAAAATGTATTTACACCTTAATATTTGAACCTTTTCTGTAGCAATAAGAAGCTTTTATAGGTTTGTAGGTTGAACTGCTGTATGCTGTCGCAGTTTTCTGATGTCCCACAGTTCACCTGGCTTTCTTTTAACCCCTGTATGGTGTTCACCCGTTTTCATGTTCTTTATCAAAAGAAAAATTATACGATTAATAATTTTTTCAAACTCAGACTCATCAATATGAGCCAAGGCCAATGAGTCTGAGTTTGGAAAAATAATGAATCGTATCATTTTGCTCTTGCTAAAAAAAATGAAAACGGGTCCCACAGACCCGAACACCATACAAAGGGTTAAGCAGCATATGGAGAAAGTCCAAAGAAGTCTTCATTCCCTTTGGACATTCTTAAGGCGTTCACACTTAAAGACTGGACCGCCGACACACATGCACAAACAGGGCTCGACCTAATCTGAGTGTGATGAGTGGAGTGAACTTACGTGGGATGGTGACACTGAAGTGCTGGGGGTCTGAGATCAACAGTTTCCTCTTGAGCTCATTCATGCCAACTCCTGTGGGTCCTGCACAAACACAAACACAACGTGATCACGACAGAGGTCACAGAATACATCACCACCTCCCTCCAATCAGGACAGGCTGCCATGCTAAATGCTTTCCCTTCAAAACTTAATTTAGGTCGCCATGGTTAATGCTATTAGTAACACGTGTGCTTTTGTTTTTTTTCATTTATAATTTTTTTTTAATTTTCAAAAAGGTATTATCATACTGCACACACCACACACACAACCTATAATAGCATACCACAAAACAGTAACAAAGGTTATGTAATGCGAGATACACAACAACAATGAAGCAGAATAATTATTTAAAAAATGATATAATAAAATAAATGATAAAACAGCAGTCACAAGGTAAAACAAGTCAAGTCATGGTTGATCAGAGTCCAGTCCAGTCCACAAGAGTGGTATTTTCTTGATCAGCTCAAACACCTTGAACCAATCAGATTGCTCATCCTCATATCGTTAAACAAGGTCTGTGGTGACCACGACAACTGTCCTACAAGTGTGCACATTTCCAATGTAGTACAATAAGCTGTTTGGCTGTCACACAACCAGTGATTAACGGTCGTTGGTCGAGCCTTGAGGTGTGAAGTAGAAGAAGCACAGCTGAGGATCCCCGGTGACTGACAGTTCTAACATTCTATCTGTCCTCACTGGGGTGGACTATATCCTGTGTACCATTTTACAGTGAATCAGCTGGATTTTCACTGAGACTTTGGGAAGGTTTTTCCAAGTCGAACCCCAAACATCTGCATCTATGGTCATCCCTAGGCCTCTTTCCCAAATGCCTTGAAGGGCACCCCACCCACCGGCCCGAGAGCAGCTCAATAATTTGTAAATCTTTGAAGCAACACTTTCTTCTATCCTTCACTTCAGTTAGACTTTTAAATGTCATCTCCCTAATTTCTATCTTTTCTTCTATTATTTGTTTAATTCAAATACTTCTTTAGGGCTTTCCTCACCTGCTGCCAGTCTCTGTGATGTGAATGATCTCATCTTAACTTGAATGTCTTTCTACTGTTCTGTTACAGTGACATGGTTTACTGCCTACAGACAGGACAGGGAAACCTTGTTTTTATTTAATATCACATCAATTTACCACAGTGTGAATTTAATTTCTTATTTTTTTCAAACACGATTAACCCAATAAAATCATTTGGACGAAGACAACTGATTTAATATGACAAAGCTGTAGCAATTCTACAGTTAGTTTTTAACCAGTTGCTCTCATATTGTAGTTTGGTAGAACATGAAACCTGATAAAAATGTGGGTGCATAGTAGAGGTAAGGAAGCCTTCTCATGAGTTTGGGAGAGGGAGGTGAAAAAGACTGATGGAGTACTGTTTATTGATTTATCTGTAGCTTTAAATGCTCGGCATCAATCCAGCATTAGCCAATTCGCCCACATATGGAGATGGCAAAGTTCAATTTTGATATTAACAAACTCTTACTTTAATGCAAAAATGCAGCTGTACCAGCATGTGCAGAGATAAATAGTTTTTTTTTTTAATCTAAGAACCTTGTTGCCACTGGTTTTCGTTTGGTGGAAGTAAATGGTAAATGGTCTGTATTTGTACGGCACCTTTCTAGTTATTTCAACTACTCAAAGCACTTTTACATTACATCATACAGGAGGAATCTAAGTTGGAGGAGACTATTCTTTCACATTCAGTGCCTTGCCCATGGACACTTCGGCACACTGACTCATAGGAGCTGGGGATCGAACCACCGACCTTCTGATTGAGGGACGACCCGCTCTACCTCTGAGCCACAGCCGCCAACTATCCAAATTTTTCTTGTTTTAAGTTTCCCTTTCGTCTCTTTTTCTACTCCTGTCTTTCGAAGCCATTTCGCAGTATTTTGGTGGCTGTTACCAGGGTGCTACATCATCCTAATTTGAACCGACTGGCATCAGTGTCTTCAAGGAACTGGACAAGAAATTAGGTTTGGAAGTACAAGTGCACGCCTCTGTGTTTCAGTGTTTTACCACAGCTCTGAAGTGTGTGGACAGTTAGAGACAGCACTTGATCTGGGCTTGAGATTTCACATGCCTGACGTTCTGGGCAGGCACTACAATCGCATCGAACTCTATTGGAAATTTGTTTCTCCAGGCAAATGTGTTTAGCAGGCCGCTCCTCTAAAACAAACGGACAATGAGTTCACTTGGTGATGTGGATTAGGTGAAAAGAGAGGAAGAACGGAGAGAAGAAAAATGGCGAAAAAGACCAGCAGCGTATTTTTTAAGTGTGCTGTTTCCTCTAGTGATAGCTGTTCCTCAACAACCTTGTGTGAAACAGTAAGGTTTTTGGAAAGATCCACAACCTGATAAATACGTGTGGACAACATGTCTTCTTTTAAACACAATCCCTGAACGCTGGCAGCCTTCTCACGCCGACAAATTCATGCCATGCGTCGCTGTTACTTCTACACCCAGTAATACATGGTTTGGGCCCCATTGTGCGACTGCTCTAAGTGATAAAAGCTGTTTCCTCAGCGCACTAACACACTCTACAGTAAATTCAAGAAGAGAAATGGGGAAAAAAAAAAAAAGGAAAAACACAGAAAAAATACCCCGACCCCTTTTTGGATCGACAGTGCGAAGCATTCTGTGGTTACTGTCTCACATAAACAAGCACATGGCCAAGCAAAGACAGCAATCAATCTTAGCCGGGAGAAGGAGTTTTTCAGTCAGGGAAAAAAGTCAGAGAACTTGGGGTTGAGTACGTGGTTGATTTATTAAGACGAGGAAATAGAGTTCATTTTGAATTTGTTTCTGGAGCTGTGGACCAATGTTGTTGTAGGTGCTGAAGGTGGCAGAGCGTGTTAAAGAGGCTCTTTTACGAGCCCTATCACAGTAGTGCAGACAGTCCTCCAGGGAGGCCGCAGAACCTCCGCACAAGCCTGTTTACTTGAGCCTGAGCTTGGATATCAGGGCCCAGGCACAGGGGACCAACAGAGCAATTTGAACTACCCTTGGTACTGACAGCCTCACTTCGGCACACTCCTAAAACCATTTCCACCTTGTGCATTGCTCCCTTGCTTGCCACTTGTGATATCGATAATGCACGGCAGCAGGTCTCCATCAGAGCACCTCAGATGGTGATTAACGCTTATTTCAGCCGTACCACCACCTACCAGTGGGGCCCAGCAGGACCACCATCAGGTCTTTTACAAGCACAAGCACGCCACCTCTTTGTGCATTGTTTGTTTTACACAACCCCCCCCCCCCAATACAACAGCAACATTATAAATCTGAACATCACAATAAAAAAAAAAACCATATAATTCTAAATTTTCTGGACCGAGCTGCAGTATTTACATCGTGTTTATGAGTTTTTTTGTCTCCCTTCATTTGTCTCTCTCGTTGGCCCTCTTGTGGTACTTCTGGCCTTGCAGATTGTCATGCCAGTAAAAGTGTCAGACTTCATTACCACACTCATTAGAGAAGTTGCCTTTAATATCACAGGCGTAATAACTTCCAGGCCAAGCGTGGAGCACATCGCATGCAGTTTGTGCTGAGAGGCTGAGGCCAAGCCTGACGAGGCCCAGCTCTGTGTCTCAGAGCCCTGACCCAGCCGAAAAAAACTCCCCAGCCTTCCTCGCATCCGGGGCAGGGTGTATCACGGCATTACACGTGGGTCTTTGCTGCAACCGTATTTAAAGGATAAAGGATTTACAGGATGATCCACCTATCACCTAACATCACATCACAGCCTTCAAAGTTTAAATTTGATTCATTTGGATACCACATAATCATTCACCTAGGCATTGTAGGCAATACATCTTACTGTAAATTCAGTGTGTCAAGTTACAAGGCCATATGGAGATCAGCACAAAACCATCACTTTGATGTGAAAATAATATTGTGCATCGTGCTGAGCCGGTCAGAAAACATGTAAGGCCGATGTCAAGAGTTGTGTCACGTCTGAAAGTCCTGCGACAATGCAGACTTTCATTCCCCATCTGCCAAGAAGCACATCATTCCCCAACTATGATGTTTTGTGATCTATTATGTCTATTGTAGTATCTTCCAACTGTCCTGGATGCTACAAGAGTTTACGGTAAAGCTGGTGGGTCTGTTTTAGAGAGGTCCCGTTTGAAGTTTCACAACTATACAAGTTGCTTTAACGGATCAAATGAAGATCAGATACATTTAGCTGAAAGTGATTTTTCTCAAGGAACGAAACATCTCACCTCTGGACGACAAAAAAAAAAAAAGAGCAGTAACTGAAAAGAGACAGAAATATTTCTAATAAGAAAAATCAAGGAGCTCCAGGGAGAGGAAGAAGGAGAGAGGGAGGCAGAGAAACATAAAGCAGATCTTTCCAATAGCCCTCTGCTTCGTTACGTATGAAATTGTCCATAAGTTGTCCTCCAAATTATGGAAGTTAATTGAAAATATTTACTTTAACATGACAGGGGAAAGGTACAGCATCCTCTGTGTAAGGCTGTGAAATGCTGGCAGGAAAAACGGGCTTGCTAATTTGCAACACGCCTGATGAAGTCCATGCACTGTGTGGCATATTTAAGTGAAGCGAGGCCTGGTCAATCAGGAAAGGAGCACACCTCTGCACTGAGCGTGTGTGAGAAGGGAAAAAAAACAAAAAAAAAAAAACGTTGTGACCTTGTTGCCAGTGGTGTAAATTTCTAAATTAACCTCACAAATGTTCAAGCATTCCTGTTGGCTTATGTGAAGATAAAAACCTGGGACAGAGATTTGAATATTCATTCCCTTAGTATATCTCTTGATTAATGGATATAAATTTGAAAGAATCACACTGGAAAGAGAATGTTTTGTTCCATCTATGTCTGGGACATTCTTGTCATTTTTTTTGTTACAAGTAACAAACCTTAAAAGGAAAAATGTGGAAAAGCCTAGAACTCACTGATGGTACAGTTGGTCCTGAGAAAGATTTAAGTCTTTACTGTTGCACCTGGCTTTAGCGTATTGTTCCACCATTTACTGGCAATGCTCATCGTCTAACTACAAATACAAAATGAGAAACCACTAAATTCATTTCAAGACCTTGGCGCATTATAAAGCTCTTTGGAGGGCTTTGTAACACCCACTCCTGGAGGCAAGTGTTAACAATTCCATCGACTTTAAAAAAAAAAACTGAAAGGACATTGAGAGTGAGGTGCCGTAAATGAAAGTACTAAATATGACTGATTAATACGAGGTCTGCTCTGTCGATTCCACTTAGTGCCAAAAGCATAAATTAAGGAGTGACTGTGGGTGAGTCCCCGCATTGGAAAGCTCAATCCTGGGTTAGGGGTCGTGGAGGGGCAAGGCTGGGCTTCTGGAGCTGCAGAACTCTGAGTCACAGAAATGCGTCACCATAGCGGGAGGTGAGGACTTTTATTAAAATCTATGGTGCCAAGTTTGACAGAGCCGTAACCTCCTAAAAAAAAAAAAAAAACTTCTACACAAAGTGTAAGGTAGACGGTGACATTAGAGCTCGACAATAGTGGCTTTTTTTTTTTTTTTTTTTGAATGTGTCTGGACTCCAGCTGCCTACTCACCTGCTAGGACCACCAGTCTGTGTTTAGCTCCACTCTGCCTGCGGTACATGGTGACCTCCTCGTACGTGGGCACGTCGGCCATGTCGTATATTTCACTCTTCTTACACTCATACATGGACTTGTTGGTCTTCTTGTCCCTCCTGCTGAGACGGAAGCTCCTCCTGAACCCAGCTTGAGGTGAGGACAAAATTGACAGAAGAAAGGCAGAGGAGACAGAAAGAAACACGTTCACCTTAAATATACGAAAAAGTTTTGTGTGTTCAGCAAAAATGTATGCACATGTAAGCCTGCAGCTGTGCAATCCGATTTATGATCGGTTCAGTGTCTTGGCAAACACCTTCGCGGCTCAGTGTCCAAAACCTCATATTGTATTGTGCAGCTCAGTTCATGACAGCTATCTTTGTTGTAGGTGAAAGAACAACGATACAACACTGGGCCAAACGGTTTCCCTGGATATCACACTGAAAACAGTTAATTCAGATTCTCCCCTTGTGACATGCAGAGGATTTAAATTTTCTTCTTTTGTGCGCACAGATATCTCCCTTGGAGGCTGGTTTCAGCTATAAGCTATACAAAACAATATTGGATGTTTGCTAATTAACTATATTCTCTCTTTCTCTTCAAAAGTAGGAACGACTCATCCCTGTTTTTTATATCCGTTTTGAATCTTGTGGTCTCTCGAGCCGGATTCCTGCTGATTAATGGAAGAAACAAGATGATCTCTTTATGTAATTGACCGCTATCGTCTGAGGATTTCAAAGAGTGCGATTTGCATTTCGTTCACATTGCAATTTCAGATATTAATCAGTTATGTGTGTACCTCTTAGTGTTCTCTGACAGGCTGCAAAGGAAAGGTTCCCCCATGTGTGCAGGTCACTTTATAATAGCAGTCATCTGATTGGTTTATGATGCACATCATGTCCTCTGACTTCTGTCACAAAGGCTTTTTTTTTTTTACTGATCCAAGAGTGTGCATGCCTAATTTCTATGACATTATCAAAAGCTGACATTTACCCCCACTTTGACCCAGGATGTCTCATTTCCTATTTCTGCGTATGGGTTGTTTTCAGCGTTCTCTATCCTTAATACAGTTTTTAATCAGTAATTAATGAATTAATGAATATGATGCAAGGTGCCTGAGTAAGAATAAGGCCGCACTGAGAGAAGAATCACATGCTGAAATAGCTCCTGTTACCCACCACCCTAATACTTGCCACAACTTTTCAAAACACTATGGGACTGTGCAGACTAGAGTCTATATTCCACTCAGCTTATTCTTTTCCTAAAAGCCCCTTTTAATATGGATATGGAGCTAAGGGATGGAGCTATGGACCTATGCTGAGTTACAAATGAAAAACACAGTAAGTCACTGGAGCAGAATAATAATGTTTTTGCATGAGCTTGTGTATACGTATGAGTGTACAAACACACCCCGGCACTGAATATAGTGTTACATTGAACATTAAAGGCAGACTCTGTTCCACTGTGGGCAAGCTGCGGTTTGCGTTGTCTGTGCCATTTCTCGGTGGTTAATCTACTCATTCAGCACCCTCAGCCCCCCCCCGCCCCCACCCCAGGAGTTTTACCCCGTGCCACACAGTGGAAAACATGCACCGCTCATCTGCATTTCTCCTGTAAAGACATCAGACTGTAACCAATATCCACGAGGGTAGACATCATTACAATAAACATTAAAAGTATGATGTTAATGATATCGTATTGAGAGTTTAGACCTCAAAACCCACTCTGGTCAGTTATTTATCACAAGGTAAACATACTACTGGCAAATTAGGCTTTAAGTAATACCATGAAAGTCATTAATTCTATCTGTCTTGAAGTATTACAAGCTGCCATCGCATTGGCTCAGGCTAAGGGCAATCTATTACTTTCCACAAGGTAGGCAGGTGCAAAGGGTCTCATTACAAAGCTATGCAGTTATTACGCACTAACTGGCCACTTTATTAAGCAGCAAGGTAACCTAATGAAGTGGCCATGTGGTCCTCTGCTGCTGTAGCCCATCTGCTTCAAGCTTTGATGTGTCGTGTGCATTGAGAGATGCTCTTCCTCGTCTCTCTGCTCTGAATTGAACAGAGAGGATGGAAATGAATTTGATCCAGAACAAAGGAATGAATCAAATCCCGTTCAAGCAAAGACAGGCTACCTGTTTGTCATGAAATGCCTGGGGTATGTTCAAAGACCAACACAGAAGGCCAGGAGGCTTGCTAGTCGAAAAGAACCGTGTGATATATTAGCCTCCGAGGTCCAATACCTGTCTCAGTGGTTTGACAGGTCAAATCAAATTTGCCGAAAATAGTTCTGTTTTTAATTTCCCTGGAATGACGGCTGAGGAGCAACAGTGTCCTGGTGTGTTTTCTGCTAAAGCGTGTTGTGTGTCTTGGGGTATATGGAGTTTAAGTTTCCCTGCTGAAGTCCCACATACGCACACGCATATCCTAATAGTGTACACCAGGCTGTCACTGGATTATTGCCAAAACGAGAACTGAATACTTGCATGTACGGACTCTGACTCACTCACTCACACACACACGCGCTTGGAAGTCGCCAGCAGTCCTGCAAGCCCATTTTCCAGTGTGATAATATCTAACAGCCACGTAGGAAATTCATCAAGCACATAAAAAACGCACGGAGGCCTCTGCAAACTGCGAATACAAACTGCCAACTCGGACATTAACATCCTGTGAATTGCTACAAACCCGCACCTGTAAAAGAAACGGCCACAAATGTAAAAGGAAAAGAAAAGTACGGCGCAGTAAGACAAGTATTCATAAAAAAAATAACAGACGACTCAAAAATACTCAAGTCATGCCTTTGCCAATGGGCGTCTGAAAGAGGAGAAGCCTGAGAACAATACAAGCATCGGGTCTTCCAGACATCACGCGTAGGCGATCAGCGAGATGACAACATAGAGAAGAATAAAAAATGACTGCCGTTTTCCCTCCAATCAAACTTAATTTTCTGCAGAGAGTGGTTAAGCTAAGAGAGAAAGGCTCATAGTGAAACCACCTGTTGCAAGGCCCCGGTGCAGTGATGCAGGGCAGCTGTCTGGGGCCTGTGACCTAACTACAGGAGATGGAGCTGACAGCTCCAGTGCCATCCTGGCTCTCTTGGTGGAGGCCCTCCGTCCTCTGGACTAAAAGAGACAACATCTATGGAATTAACCAGTCATGGCAGCTGGGGATTAATTGACTATTACGCTCTTGGCTAGATGCTACATGCTGTGATTTAATGCTGTAACACTTAGTATGGTTCGTGGGCACGAAATGTGGGAAGCATTACTGGCTCTTCTTGCCTCATTATGCTTGTCTATTACTGGCTCGGTTGGAAGGGATGATGAGGGCTCATAGTAGGCAGCTGAGGAGAGAGAGAGATAGAGAGATAGAGATAGAGATAGAGATAGATAGAATAACCTGCAGCTTGCTCCTTGTGCATCTCTCCACCACCATCTCCAGTGACTCCAGGCTTCTACCCACCACTGAACCAGCCTTTTCAACCAGCTTGTCCAGCCGCCTGGTGTTCTGAGCTGCCATGCCCTCCCCAGCAGACTGCCGCAGAAAACAATACACCGTCAGGGTGCACACCCAGGTATTTGCAGGACTGCGCTACCTCGTTGTTCAGGTACTGGAATGAGACATGATGTTTTCCACAGACCCGCAGCCCTCCCTGTCTAGATCCTCTGGAGGGGCTCCACCATTCGGGCTTGACGGACCTTAAGCAGTCTCGGACACACACAGCATCTGGTTCAGCTGCTTTTGCTGGGTGCAACCTCTTGAGCTCCGCCCCCTCACCTCGTCTGTCGTGAGGGTGCAGGGAGGGCCCAGATGAGGGAGGAGACGCAGCCACAGTTTTGGGGGCGCAATGAAGCGGAGGAGATGGCGGGGGGGGGTGAGGCTGTGCCAGCATGGGCAGGGCAGGGCAGGGCAGACATTGGCCCCAGTGTCAAACCTATTGTAGAACTGTTTTAACTTCATTTGGGGAAACAGTGTACATTCATTCCTTGTATAACCACGTCCCTAAAGAAGTTAATATAGTCTGTAGTGCAGTCAACCATTATATCAATGTCAGAGTCCCAAGTTCATGTTATTTTCCTGTGACCCCAGCAGTACATCCCAATCTGTGCACTCAAAGCAGGCCCTAAGAGATTCACTGGCCTCTGGTGTCCACTTCCTGAATGTGCGGGTGGCTGCAGGCTGCCTCACTACACAGGTTTTGTAGGAAGACTTCAAACGGACCAGGTTGTGATCTGATCTGCCAAGTGGTGGAGGTTGCTGAAGCAGTGTGTGCCTCCTTGGCATTTGCATAAAGCAGATCAAGTGTCCTGCTTTCCCTTGTGGGACAGTCAACATACTGTGTCAAGGCAGTCAAAGGGGAGATGAGGCCGACATGATTAAATGGACGATTTCCACGCTGGCAGCCGTTATTACCCGAAGCTCTGCTGCTCATAGTGACAAAATTACAAAAACATGGGGTTGACAGAAAAGCTGCTCTGAGATTTATCACCAGTTTGCTTTGACTGCATAACACGAGAATGTATGCTAGACTGTCGAGGCATGACATGCCCAGATTTCTGGAGATCTGACTTTATTGTAAAGACAGAAGTTAAGCCATGTAACTGTGGGTCAACGTACTGCCAAATACCTCCAGAAGATTCAAGGTCTCGAGGAGAGGAGAACACTGGAGAGGCAGAATGAGTGGCAATATGGAAGTGGATATCTCTAGACAGACAGACAGACAGACAGACAGACAGACAGACAGACGTGTGTCTTTCTAAAGTCAACACGCATCTGTGGAAACGATTCTGGTACAGTAGTAAAGTGTGCTCCATGGCTGAGTATTTGATTGTATCAAACATCTAACTATTTATGGACAAGACCACAACAGCCCCTAAGACAGCCTCTGGGCTTTAGGGATATTAAGAAAGCAAGTTTCAGTCAGATTGCAGCCAGGGCGCTGTATTTCACTCCTCTCCTAATAAATGTAATGAAAGCAAAGGTGACAATCACGGGTGTGACGTTTGAAATATGGACGTAACAGTCCTCCGTGGTGAACTCATTAGAGCTGTTATCTGGGGTGAACACATTCCGGGAGTAGTTTCCACAGTCTCCGCACTAAGCATTTGGAAAGTGTCACCCAACCCAAGTGTTACAGGCTTATATAGTGGAATATGGCTCTAGACCATTGGCTGTAAGGGGTCCATTTGTGTTTAGTGCTATTTGTTTTTCCCCTCAGTCTTATCCCACAGCTCTTTGGGCTCAGGAATGTCTCGTCTCAAAATGATGCCTAATGCCTTGTGTGTTGGCTAAAGAAAGAGAAAAAAAAACCTCACACACACACACACACACACACACAAGTAATTCTGCTTTCACTGGACTTGAAGCCTCTATCAACATGCCAAAAGGGGCCTCTGAGTGCCAAAAGCGCTAAGGCTAAATGTCTGTTTTCCTGTTTGTCTCAACAGTCTGATGTTCAGGGAAGATGCTATGCAACAAAGCCACAGTCAAGGAAATTCCACATCTCTTTTCTGACTCATTAAACAAATGGAATGGTTGGCTACTACTGCTGACGAAAGCACACCTGTCAAGTCAGCGCACATACCTGCTCTGACTGTATCCAAATGTTAGATATCCATTGAAATTTCAATCTTGTGAAGGAAAAACCTTTCCTCTTTGGATTATGGGGGGGGGGCACTCACTATTCCCAGTGTATTAGCTGCTACGTGTCCAAAACTACTGAACCTGCAGCCTGATGAAGTCCTATCATTTTTTTCACAACTTAGCCGTAATTGGATTGCAAGGGGCTGACGGATATCGCTGCTCCCCGTCATTCAGCTTTAACTGAGCATTAACATTCAGCTTTAGGATTTGGGGGTTATGTCACTGGTGTGACGTGTTGTGGCGAATATACAGTACATCCATATCACAGTGCAAGTGTATCGTTGTGCACTGATGGATGACTGGAAAAACTAATCTTTTCGTGCATCCTCTACACATACAGTGTGCCCTGGCTTACCAAACTGCTCTTAAATTCTCTGGACAGAAATGAAAGTCTCCAAGCACTGGTTTCTAGAAAGGCCCGATAAGAGGAAATCACTGGACACAGCTTTCCTCCTCGTGCTTGAGCGGTGCTCCAGGATTGTGTTTGGCAAAGGACTTACAGACGTTGCATCACTGAGAGAGGCATGAAGAAAAAAACAACCCAAAAACTAAGGACAACAACTACCTACCCCCTCCCACCGCCTCCTTTATTTCCCCATGCAACCTCAGTAACATTGCAAAAGCATGTGTAAGCTCTGCGATTTCAAATTTGAAGGAACGGGCCAACTCTAAATCATACAACCACATTCAACAGGCTGAAAAGCCATGCAGCAAGTACTCTCAGAGAAGATGTTATTATAACTCACAATTTTTTTTTTCTTCTCCTCCTCCTGAAGTTCTCTTATTTCAGTGAAACCTCATTCTGGGCTGCTGGAGTAGAGAAATGCTGCTAACCCGCTACAGTGCTGGATGTTGTTTGGGTACCGAGGAGGAAAAGGAGAGGCTGAGGTCATTGACCTCATGGAGGAGGCAGGGTGACACCAAGGGCAAGCCTGAAGGGGACATGAGTGGAAAAAAAATGGACTGGTGTTTGGCATAGTTCAGCCTTGGGAAGTGACCCTGATTGAGCTTGGCAGACATGGCTCAGCTCAGTATTTATAAACTTGCTTGTGGACTGGATATCCTGTGAAATCTGTAGTCTAAACGGTGTAGTGTGCAAGGAGAGCGCTGAGGCTGTATCACCTCTTGAACTTCACATCTGAATATAGACACAATGGGACAAAGAGAGAGAGAGACAGAGAAAGATATAAAGAGACAGAAACAAAAGAAAGAGGGGGAGATGGACAGCCAGAGGATTTGTGTATGAGCCAGCTAGTACGGCCTGTGGTCTTCCAGAGGGACGATACCTTATGATTTGTCGGGAAAATGACAGTGGTAATAAAAACATGATGGGGAACATTTTCAGTACAAGACAGAGAATTGGAAGCAGCTCTCTGGAAAGGGCTGCAGAACCAAAGTGGGCCATGGTAATTGTCATTAAGTCTGACCGGGACCACATCAACGAAACGGGCCCTCGGCCGGACCTCCAGAACAAAGCGTGGAAAACAAGCCGTCCTTTTAACCCAAATCCATCCAGAACCATTCTCAAAGATGTCTTCAGACCCACAGCAGAGGCAGAACAGGATAAGTACTACATTCTGCAAATCCATGACATGATCTGCCAGTGCACTTGCGCTTTCAGCAAGAGAGCAGAAATAGAAACCCAAGGCTAGTCTACCACAACAGAACTCCTCTTTGTGTTTTTACATGGGAGTCCACGTTTAATCAGTCGCACTCAAATCACTCCGAGTTTTAAAAGAACACGCCAATCACATTATGAAAAACAGGAAGCTATTTCTCAGTGTAACATGACTACGTACACACTACAAAGCCTGATCTATTAAGGAAGGGCTTATGGGTGAGGGGAACATAAATGGAGAGGAAAACTGTAAATCTAACAGTCTTGGCCACTGTGTTCACTGCACTGATGAAATGGTCACATCAGGAGAGCAGAGGACAACATGATAAAGAAGAAGACAACATCTCTCACCTAGGTGGAATCCGCTACTATAGTCAGCATCCTCTGGTGATGAGAAGAGAAAGAAAGGAGAAGCCAGAAGAGAGGCACAATATAATGTTAAAGAGAAGGTCAGACATGAGGCGGCTATCCCTCTAACCACATACTGGGGTAAAAGGAGGTAAAAGGACAAGTCCATAGAAATACATGAGAAAAACATACAGGTACAGTTAACAAGACAGAAATCTGATTAGTTGTTTTTGTTTGTAGATTTTCATTTTGTCCAGAGTGATAGCCATTGATGTAGTAGTAGATAAGAAAAGAGGTTGTTCATGGCGACCAACATAAGCAAAAATGTTATTCTTTATTCCTCCCTATAGAAATAACAGTGGATAGAATTTAAAAAATTGGTCACCAAAAATGTGGATAAACTACATTCTTTGAATATGAACTTAGATAATAATTGACATAATCTCAATTTAAGTTTACATTTCACTACATCCCCGGCCATTACTTTGGATGTTGTTGTAAATCTATGAATAACTGTGTGTAATGTTAGTGACTTCGGCAGGTGCATGATTATTGATGGTGTACACGTGAAGGAATGATTCTAAAAACAGTGTCCACTCTAATGAAGATAACAAGTTAGATGGTGACTAGGTAAGAAGCAATAACCTACAAACTCTCCAGTTTTTATGTTTTTAAGAGGGGAAATTGACAGGGAGGTCTGTTGCTTCTCTTTAATAGTGATTGGCTTTGACATGGGAAGACAGGGCAAAGGAAAACAAAAATGATGAAAAACAGAGGTGAGCGGTAGAACTTTCATTACACACAAGAAATTATGACAGGGAGCCAATTACGAATGGTTTTACTGTTTGTGTTTTGAAACACTATCACTCGGTGAGATAATCAGTTAAGTCCTGTTCGATGGGCGATGTCAGAAAAGCAATACCTTCAATTTCCTCAGCTGCGAGCGCAACAGAAGCAAGGAAGGGAAATGACTCACGATTAGGGAAAATGTTTGGATTACATGTAAGTTGAGTGAATAGATGACTGGATGACTAGATGAATAAGAAGAGGTAACCTACCAAATTCTACAGCCACATCATCTTAGAAAAGCAAAAAAACAGAAAAAAGAAAAAAAAATGACAAAAGAAAGAATTAAAACTTTAATTTCTTATGTGAAACATTTAAATTGAACTGGAGTTAAGTTGGTTCGGCTCGCTGTATTATTAAGTGCACTAGTACGATGCTGTGACAATTCAATACAAAAATATTGTTTTGAATTGAGTAATTTACAAAATTACATAATAATTAAAATGGTTTGTGAAAGATGCTTGGATCCACTACTATCAAACTAAATCCATGACTCGGTTATGTACTACGGATACACGTTTACTGCAGTTATCACTACTGTGCATAAAACTACTACAGTGACTTACAAAAAAATGTTAAAATATTCTAACTCAAAGTTCACTTACTAGCTTTTTTCAAAGCTTTCAACATCAACTTGTTGTTTTCATTAGCTGGTGAATTACGCCCAGTTGACGGGAGGACAGCTCAGTGTCATCACATGAACAAAGTAGGGAACTTTGGGAGGGATATTGTAAACATGACCTGAAGAAGTTGAAAGCTCAAGCTAGTAAATAGATGTTGAGTTCATATTTTCATTCTATCATACTATAAAAACAAACTTTCACATTCTACTAAATAACATTTCTACTACTTCACTTTTGATAAAACACATTTATATCCATTGTTACCTAGTGAGACACAGCCTGTGGTACATGTCTGTGGTGCATTCACTGTGACTTCACAGAAAGAAAGATGTTTCAATTTAAAAGCCTCCAAAGTGCTAAATAACATTGAGGCAACATTAGTTCAGACCTAAATATTAAAAAGACACAGTAAAGTTGTTCATTTCAACCTAAAGTAGCTTTTGAAATGACTCCAATCTAACAGCTATAGGATGATCGTTACAGAATCGTAGTGAATGCAGGATCTGTGTTGTGTTTGGTTTAAGATGACGTGAACGTTTGCGGGCATTTATAGATGCTTCCTCCCCTTTACGTGTTCCCATTTTGGCCGAACAAGGTTGAATAAAAACATACATAGCGCTGTCTACCACAGTATGGGGCTTGCCTCACAGCACTGCAGTCATTTCCCAGAGCACACCACAGCCCAAGGAGATGTAGCGTCACAGCTGGACGTATGACTACCCAAAACAGCAGTCAGGACTGATCGCTGCAAACGTCGTTTTCTCGCTTAAAACATAGGGACTTGAGAGCAGCCATTGTTCTGAAGTGTGGAGCCAAATGTGTCTGGCTTTATCCAACACATTTTTTCACATGTTTATGTTTCAAGGTAATATTCCTACAGATGCCGTCATCCTCCTGTAGTCATGTGACATTTTTAGTTGAGGGTGAACTTGAAAGAGAAAACAACAAGAACAATGACAATCACAAAGACTTCTAATATGCTTCCAGGTCATGTCCTTATTACACTCTGGAAGGCTTTCATCTGGTGCTTATCTGCCACGGGAAGGGTTTGCCTTGCCTAATGGCCTTGTACAATCACATTCCTTCTGCAGCGGAACATCATGCGATAACACGTGAATGTAAATCAACAGGGCACGGCCTATCTGAGAATGGTTAAATGCTTCTCTTTTGCCTTTTCTGCCAGTCCCTTTAACTAGCTCGCCCATTTTGACGATGATGAGAGTGAGCTGGAGTCGTGATCGCGATGATGATGACGATGATTGCATGTGTATGTGGATGGCCAGACCTGCAGTGATGGTGGCAGCCAAGTCTATCATTTACTGAGCGCAGGGAGACGAGGCTGCCAAAATTGCGGCTGCCGACTTTGTGCACGCAGCCATCCAGTCTACCACCAGCCAGCTAACCAGCCTCACTGGATGCTTCACGGTCAACTTGCTCTCCTGAGATGGGATGCACGCTTAGGCGTATATCACATGTCACCCACATACTAAAGATTCACTACGGAGGACGACAAAGGGGGTGAGGTGAGGGTACTGCAAGAGAGGGTAAGGAAAAGAACGGATGGCAATAGAGAGATCTGAAAGGATGTGGAGTTTAAGCTTAAGGATAGTTCTAGTATATTATAATGTGGGTCTTATTTAAACAGTCTTGGCTGTTGTTTTCATTGGTTATAATCACACTGCACTCATTGTTACTGATAAGATCTAGAAACACAACACTTGCAATTAGGTGGGAAGGGGATAGAAATTACAGCTGGATTATCTAAGCCAATTTATTTTAGTGAGTAAAACCATAAGAGAGTACACTCAACATTTACATCAATTTAATCCTTTGTTGCACAAGAACACTGAGTGGGTACAACTACGGTGGGTCCAAGTTGGACGAGGAGGTTCGGGTAATGATTTTACCATTCATCCTTGTTTTCCCTTCCAAATAAATCTGGCAGTGACATCAACTAGTTGGATTTTGCAGTGAGTGATCTAACCGATCCCTTTTACCGTCCTTGTCATTGACAACGCGAATGTAAATGAGTCATATTACACATTAAAGTCCCATAAGATTGTTGGTGTGTTTACTCTTTAGATCGTTCTTGGCTTTTGGATCACTTCTGCACAGTTTAGCAGAGTTTCAGTGCCGCGTGGGTGCACGAAAAATCTTTCAGTTATGTCCTTACAACAGAGGCAGAGACAAAGGAATGACCCCTAGTCAGCACCATCTAAATGGCCCTGAGTTATGAGCTGATGTAACCCTCGCAGCGAGCCAGCAAACAGATGGCCTTCTCCTTGAACAAACTGGACGCTGTCACTTTCTCTCTTGCTCACTACATCTCTCTCTTTTTTAAACAACCAACATGAGACCGGTGGAATTTTCCAGATGATAGAAAATTAAATCTTTGTCATGCACCTCTTGGCCTTCAAATGTTGAGCTGATTATTCAAAGTCAGAATGAGGAAGTGAATGAAAGACAGAGTTGAACTGGTCTGCATTACCCCCCCCACCTACCTTGCATTAGCTGAATTTTTCACATTACAAAATGCTACAACCAATTATAATAAAGCGTAACTGGGATACTGAAAATGACCCGAAGTGCAGGGAGTTTTCATGTGACGGGAAAAATAACTCGCTCTAAAACATTCTGAGGGTGGTCTCCACTGTGTTATCTTGCCCTAACCTTTGAAAATAAAATGGAACTTGAAACGGAATAAAATAGCGCACCCAGCACTTTTAAATTTACTCCCCTCTTTGAGTGACTGACCGGATAAACTGAACACAGGGCCAGGTTCAGGGCCACTTAAGAGCAATCGTGAGCGTCATTTAAAAATGCTTCAGAGAGAGAGGGGGAGGAAGGGTAAGAGGGACAGTGCTGTAATATATCGTCACCTTCTTAAAATAATTGCCTAAGTCGTTTTTTTACAAAAATGATTTTTTTGCCTAAATCATCTCCTCATGATGCTGGCCACCTCTGGTAAAATTGCCTACATCCTCAGTTAAACAGATCATGCCATTCTACCCCTTTAGTATAATTGCCTATGTCAAGAGTGTGACTTAGGCAGTTTTATTTTGCCTAAGTCACAAGACAATATAACTTAGGCAATTTTACAAGCTTTTCAAGATGGCAGCTGATTCAAGAAGAAGATAATTCTACACAGTTTCTGACGTTATTTCCACGATTCAGGGCTCCTCCCATATTGGTAGGTGAAGATGTTTACTATAATATACACTAGGCTATAAATATTGCATAATATTTCATGTTTTTATTCAGTCTTTTTAGTTAAAATTTCAGTTTAAGAATTTAGCTAAAAAGCACAAAAAGTGGATAGGCTCCAGAATCTATGGCTTTTACAAGTGATAAGCTTTCTGTTAACTTTTTATGTCTTATCAAACAATATTTGAACAAACAGTATTGCTTTTTGTCTAATTTTCTCCACAGTACATCATCTAATTAAGAAATCATAACATGATTTGACTGGAATTATAGTATGCCTGTTCTGCTGTGTCTAGAGACAACTTGCAAACCATTTTGGGAATCCTAGGTGTAGCTTAATACAATTGACTACAAGGCAATTCATGTTTCTCAGAATGATCACACATTTTTGAAGGGTTTAAATATTTTTTTTTCCATTTTGGTAGGAGATGCACTTGACAATCATGACACCAGTCTGTCCTCATCTACTGAGGATGACAATGAGACTATCATTAAAGAGATAATGCAGCATGTTGATAATGATGCAGCATCAGCTCCCATGGATGATGTTAAAGATGCGAATGCATACTCTGAGCTTGCAAGGAAATATGGGGTACTAATAACACAGAAATACCTTGTTGCAGGTCATACACAAATGGAGTGCGACAGCATGCATAGTACTATTGAACGCAAAATAGTTGCAGATATCTTCACCCCAAGAGACTATGTTATTATACTTCTATACTTCAGGCAAGAATCAGGCCATCACCTTATCATGTGAAAGTGCTCAAGCACGATGAGTTCCTGAAACTGAATGGAGCTTACTTCTTTAGCATCAGACCAGGCAAAAAAGCTGGAGACCTGACTTGCGGGCTCTTCAGTTTAGCAGTGAAGGCAAGGTCCATTTCAGACTGTCCTTCTCAAAAGGGAAGAACTGCCACAAAGGGTACAGGTGCCAAATGGGCCAATGGCATGGATAAGATTGTTTCCATGTGCTCTGCCAATCAAGGAGAGAAAGTTCCAGGACCTCCAGTCAATGAAACCCATCATGCCTGTCGAGTGTCATCACTTCTTTGACAATTTGCCACACAAATAGACATCAGTCAAGAATCCAGCAAAGAAGAGCTGGAGGGAGAAGTGAAGAAATGCACATGCCTCCTCAGCATTAGGTTTAGTTAGTTTATTAGTTATGCTTTATTCTTGACAGAGTAGAAGGTTTGAAATTGCCTAAGTCACAAAGGCATGTTCAAAAATTTGCCTAAGTCATTTAATTCTCTCATGTTCCATGTTTGACTGACATTGTTGTTTGTATGTCAATAGGCATCTGTTGTTATAACTATTTTGATTAAAATTGTTAGTAAATATCATATATTCAACAAATGGTTCAGTTTTTTGTGTTTCCTGAAAAATCTGAAAAAATGACTTGGGCGATTATTTTAAGAAGGCGTCGATATGGAGAGATGTAGAAAGACCCCAAGGTGAGCGATAAGTATGTACACGTGTTTGGCAGACTGCAAACCAAACCAAACAATCAGACAGTGGAGAGGTTTGCATGTCAGAGAGAGGAACAGATATGCCTCAAGAAAGCCCAGAGAGCTGTTAGTATGTTCAGAGAGAGCAGATGGGGAAGCTGGAGGAGAGCCAGATATCTATTGAAAGGATCTGGGGGGTAAAAAAGGGAGGCAGCCAGGCCAGGAGGACAAGTAAAGATGAAAAATAATTGATCTAACCCCTGTACCTGATTAATAACTGGCTTTAACAGCGAAACTGATGGCACTTTAAACATCAGTTTCATAACCGAGAAATATATCCATGAAAGCAGCAACATTGAGGAAAGGGATTATTTATATCTCGCAACTGTTAGGCGTAAATGGACACGGTTAAGCAATGCTCGCCGCAGCCCCTCGCCAAGACCAATATTGTTCCAGCCGATGTAGCTCCTGGGCTGGAAAGAGAGCGGGACCCCCTCCTCAATCACTACCTTTGTCCTCTGCTCGGTAACAGCAGGGTCTCTGCAGTATCCTTCAATTAGGTTGGAGTTTATGGCCCTAGGGCCCAGCCAGTCCACTGTATATGGAGCCAGAACCTGGCTTTGTCTCCCTCCATCTCTCCTAACCCAGCCACCACCACCCCACAGGGCCGCATCTGCTACCGAATGTGACCCCTCCACTGCTCCCCTCTCCATCTATTCCTCTTTCAGTCCACCCATTTGTTTTATTTTTTTCTTTTCTGAATCTCTTTTTTTAGTCGGGACTTTCTTTTCCACCCTTCACTTTATAGTCATGTTCATATTCCCCTATGTCATGCCTTACTTTTCAACTGGATCAACATTTTTCTCCAATTGAGTTTTTTATTTTGAACACTGGGAAGTGAATGTGTGTGTGTGTGTGTGTGTGTGTGTGTGTGTGCAAGAACAGAGACTGAACTATTATCATTCCCCAGTTGTTCATCTAGTCCTAACTGGGCCACGTCAAGAGGCTTCCTACTGCTACTGCTGAGCACACAATCCCTACATTATGTACGACATTAGGAAGAAAGTTTTGCTACAGTCAAAAGGAGACTTATGTTCCTTTGCTAAGGGCCACAGCGGACTGTGCTACATTTGACACCTGTACTCTGTGCATAGGAGAGGTTTCTAATTTCATAACTTATGAGAGGAACTGGACCATTAAAATGAAATAGTGAGGGGAACACTACAGCACTGTCTGTCTTTAACTTTTCAGCAGGATATTTTTGGCCATCCTACAGCATGTTTGCCAGTATGCGGTTAAACATAACCAGGAAATGACAACATCCATAATTCACTCAAGGGCTTGAATCTGAGGTAAAAGTTCCTAATGCTATGTTTAGAGGTGGTCAGCGAAGCTCTGTTGGTTATTTCAGAGCTACATATTGAAAGAGTCACGTTACATTGAGGGTTCACCACCATATTAAGGGAAACAAGTACTCAAATGGACATGTCCGTCTCATGTCTCATCTTTCACTCTGGCAACCCTAAGTTATAGTCTATAATGTCTAGAACCTGCACACTTCTGTATGTGTGTGGGGCAGTGAGCCCACAAGTTCTGCGACGTCCACAGCAGATATTGGCAACACCAAATTCCTATTTTGGCAACTATTTGTAAATCAGAATTTATGTGTTTGTCATTCTTAGACTGCATCACACATCAGGGCCTCGCTTATACAGCTTTTCAGTGTGGGCAGGAGGGCACTTGTCTGGAAAAGGCCTATGCAGACCTCTACTACACACTCCTTAGGACAACATTTCCTTCTGGTGACTGGAGGGAGCGGAGGTGGAGAAGATATTCGACCACTGTTGTTAAGTCTAAATCAATGTTGTATGAGGAGCTGCTGGACTGGGTATTTTGCTTCCTAAATGTTGGAAAGGTTAGGATGAGACACACCTACAGCATCTCTACACTCTAAATTTGCTGCAGTGAGACTCCTTGTATTGGCGTATGATCCTCTTTTCTAGTCGTAACCCTAAAACCACTTGTTTCTGCTTCTGTCCTTTTCTTGTGTAACATGGATTATGTCCCTGTCTTTATTATGAAGCAATCAACTACTTTAGCTATAAGGTAATTTAGCTATAACCCCTCCATTTCCTGATCCCCTACATCCAGCATATCCCTGCTCCTGCTATCTGCTCTCCCCAGCTTTGATTCAAGGACTAGCCAGTAACTAACCAAGGGTACTGCAGAGGCGTGCGTTATAAGGTAAATTATTGTGCTCCGGGGAGCAGCGTTGAGTCTCCACCACATCTGTAGGTCTGCTATCAGATCATTAATACGTCATTAGGCCCTCTGAGATACGGAGAGGTGAGCTGGATGGATAGGCTGGCTGGTGTTTTGGTTTTAGGTGTAAAGGCTCAGAGGTTTCCGAGAGGCCAAACCTCCTCCTCGTCATTCCGTTACAGCCTCTGCATGACTTAGACCACATCAACACATTGAAAGGCAGAGGGGGACAGAAGCAAGACAGTCTGGCAAGAGAATGAAAGACAAGTGAAACATGGAGTAGAAAGGAAAACAAGGACAGTAAATCCAGACAGAACACTTCCTCTGATGACAGGCACTAAGCAGTGCAACTGTACGGCAGGCTTTAGCGGTGCTAAGTTAGTGCTAAACAACATCCCTAACTTTCATCGTTTGTTAGTCACCCCCTCTCTGCATTACCTCTCCCACTAAGCTTAACCATCTGTTGCAGTGTGTTGTCATGTTCTGGTTCGTTAGGGCCTATCACATTAGATGACAAATGCTTACAGGATCTTCGGCTGGAGGTCCTCTGTAACTGCAGAGTCGCGACGGGTCGCGGTAGTGCCAATCTCCTGGGAGAGGAGAGAGGAGGATGAAGAAAGAGGAGAAGAGAGAGAAAGGGCACAGTGCAACCATCAATTTTTCATGATACAAAGAGCCCACTCTTCAAGATCCACCACTTTCATTCTGTCTGCTGAGACTGGTGAGAGAAAAGACAGGAGAAGGTGTGAGGAAACTGCAGAATTAAATCGGAATGTTTATGAAATGTTTTGCTCCCTTCCCTCCCACTTTTTGTGAGCGTGTTTTTTTTTTTTTTTTTCCTCTTTGGGTGCTCTTGGACAGTGCCAAGAAACTGCCCCGGCCTCTTGAGCTCTGTGTTGCACATCAAGTGCGGCCATTGATTTTCCATTCACTTGCCGTCCAAAGTGGATCGGTACCAGCGCTATCATTTTCTGTCATTACTCATTTTGCGCCAGACGTGCGGAAATCCAGACTATTTTGGCAGTGGGAAGGAAGCAAAAAAAAAAAAAAAAAGAAGCAAAAAAAAAAAAAAAAAAAGGAGAGAGAGGGAGAAAAGAGTGGAACTTGAGTGAAGTGTGATTGTGACAGCAGTGAAGACAGTTAGGCCAGCCTTGTTAAGAGGCCAGGGTAGACAGGACAGGCTGATCTAGCTGTTTCGTACCTCTCCTGGAACTGTTTGGACGGGATAAGGCCAGCACGGGGATTGGCGTCCCCCTCGTGTTTGGCCTGCCACCAGGTTGCATCATCTTGGCTCATGATCTGAAGGATGGAGCCCTTCTTGAAGGCCAGTCCAGCCTCCTTACATGGGATGGCTTTGTCCTCCTTGGGGTCGTAGTCAAAGAGTGCCTTCATAAACACCTACAGAGGAGAGGAGAGGGAGGAAAGAGAAACAGAGAGCCGGATTGAGGACGCAACAGGAAAAAGCAACGGTTCACTGTAAATGACCTTTTACTCCGTTGCGTAGAGTGTGAACTCTGAAGGCACGCCACCAACGGTAAACAAAAAAGGTGCTTCACAAACGCTCGGGGTGATTATTCTAGAAAGGTCGTTGCAATCAGAATGAAACCTGCTGCTGCTGGCCAAGTTTTCTCCATGTTGTTCCATCAACACTCACGATGGCCTAAGACCTGTCACCACCTTCCAAGTGTGGTCAGACATAACATCTCCTGAGTCAGAGACTCCAGTTGGAAGTACAATGTTCCACCCACTGACAAATCCTAAACACAAACTAATATCAGGAATCTTTCCACATAAACGAACAAACCAATCCAGAAAAAAGTGTGTGTGTGTGTGTGTGTGTGTGTGTGTGTGTGTGTGGGGAGGGTTGGACCTTGGACCTTATATTGGAAAAATCTCTGACATTTCTTCATGTTTTGGGCGGCAAGCTTGCAACCTAAAGCACCTTGCTGTGTCTTCTGCCCAAATTGATTTCTGTCATGATGAATTATTGCTCCTAAGATACCTCAGTACAAGTGGAAAGAGGGAGAAAAGTGGGGGGGAAGGAAAGAGTGTGAGCATGAAAAAGAGAAAACAAGGGAGAGGGAAGGAGAGATTAAATGTTTCGATGTCGTATTGATTTAAACAGCGCTTTGTGCCATATATTAAAATGATGTTTCAGACGGAGATATTTTGTTTGGGTCATACAGTTATACCCTCCGGCAGAATACACTCATACATCTACACATTAAAATCTCCTGCTTTTCTTCTCTTGGCTCAGTTCTTTTGGCCTGTACGTGCTTAGCCACTTAGCAGCCCTTTGATGCATAGACACTGCCTGATGTAAGCACAAAGACTATTTTCACGAAGGAGTGGCTGAGTGTGAGTGTGTGTGTGTGTGTGTGTGTGTGTGTGTGTGTGTGTGTGTGTGTGTGTGTGTGTGAACACTGGTGAGTGGATCCAGCCTCTGTCTGCTACTGATAGATGACAATGTGAGAAATGGTGCATCAACAGCCTAGTGGGTGACAATGATGTTATGTTGTCACTTAAACCACCCTCAAAATGGATGGTTACAAGCTACTGTCTACTGGTGCAATCCACATGAATGACGGATGAAGAATCCTTGTCCTACATATGGCTGGATGCCAAAGCCAAGTACTTTTTTGGTACCAACAGAAATGTGTCTTTAGTGCGGAGTATTGAAGTTCAAAAGCTGGCATGTATTTCCTGAACCAAATGAGTTTTTCTTTACTTGTTCTTTGATAAAGTTCTTCTGTGAGTAACGCCTTATGCCCAAGGTGGAGCGCAACATCACATTCAAACGAGTGCTACTACTACTACTGCTACTTCTAACTATTTACTTTTGACTATTAACTACTTTTCACAGTGTTAAGGCAACTTTACATCCTTTGCACCACTTATTCACAGCCCCAATTCTGTCGCTTTCTATTTTCTCCACTACATCTGCTGAGGCTTTGCTTCGCTAAGCTAGTAGTGCAAACAAGCCTGGCTTTGAAGCACTGTCTAGTCTTGTCAGTGAATTTACACACTAAAACAAGCCAGTAACTACAGTTACTACAGTTCTGTAAACAATGGATGATTGACAGATATATTATCTAGACATTAACATGGTTAAAAAACAGGAGTGTGGATGCAGTGAGGTGTATTCGAATATGTGAAGTGGATGTGGTCTTTAACATTTGGGAAAAAACATTTTGTAAAGAAATAGTTATTTTCTGAAAAGTAAGGTATCACAAATGTGTTATTGGTCAGGCTTTTCTCCATTCGTATCTAAATGTTTCAATAATTTAATTATTTTGCAACTCTTCTCTTTCCTTGTACATACATAGTTTCCTCACTGTGGCTCAAAAACATTGTTCTCCATCCAACAAAAAGACCAGAGCAGTGAAGATCTCACTCTTAGTTGAGGAGAGTCAGCATAATGATTAAGGACCTACCTTTGGCTCCTTGGTTGGCACTTCCTCCTTGATGCCAGGGACAACTTTAAATGTAATGGCTCCTTGTGACTGGGCCTGAAAAATCATAAAGGCAACGTAGCTACAATTTAGGTTCACATGAAGGGGGTGGAAACACCAGTCATCTGACCAGTAGTCCGATCAAAATCCCATGCAAAACACTGATTTTATTTGGGCTTCGACAACGCTGCATGGCAGGGTGTGTGTGTGTGTGTGTGTGGGAGAGGGGGAAGGGGGTTATCATTTCCTCTGGAGGCTTTTTTTTTTGTCAAAGAAAACCTCCAGAGTTGAAGAGACTCTCTTTTCCTCTCCACCCCAGCAGAGTTGAGGTCCGTGACGGAGCTTATTTAAGGCCCGTGGCACAGCCTGCTTGCAGGAACTGCGAAACATCAGTCTCATCCATGAGGAGGCGCGTGGATCAATGCACGTGGCCAGGAAAAGGCTTGTAGAGAACGGCAAGTGTATTTGGTTTCAAGACAGCAATGGGGGTTATGGGGTACTACATAAGTTCGGGGAGGATTTTGCCATCACAAACATGAAATGTTATTTTCGTCAAGGGAGCGGAGAAACATGAAAGAAACTCTTGGACAGCACAAAATCACAATTTCACACAAACAGATGGGGCTTACCAGAATACGAATGATTTCCTCTGGTTTCTTGTCATCCACAGGGATTCCATTGACCTCCTTCAGTTCATCCCCTACATGAATCAGTCCTACCACACAGAAACACAGAGCTTCTATAGTCTCTTGGAGATTCTTCTGTTCTAATGTCCTACTATAAGTGAACTACTGTGTTAAAGTCCAGTGCTCACAAAGCCTGGGGATGTTTACAATGCACCAGATTAATGTTTATCGTCATGGTGGCATTTTAGGTTGGAAAAGAATCAAAACATTATTGTCAACACATGTGGAAATTTGCCTTTGGCTCAACTGTGACAGAGCTGAAAAACAGACTGGACACAATGAATGCTAAATCAAACAGAAAACATGTGGAAAACAAGGAGAGCCTCTCAGTATACTTGTCACTCGTGCTCATATTTACAAAATGGAAAAGGACAGTTTATGGTACAGGACTGGTGGATTCAGGTGCAAGGATAATTCCTGTATATGTTCCACTTCCTTGTTCCACACTGGACACAATCCTGTTGTATACAATAAATCCCGTTCACACTTGCGAGCGTGGGTGGGGGGGCGATCAGCTCCGGCAGCCGCCGCGCTGGCGGAACACGTCGCACACGCCGGCAGTGAGGTTTAGCCTTAAGAGAGACGAAGAGGTAGAACTGACCGCTTCTGTCGGCTGCCCCTCCTCTCATGATTCGGGCCACGAGGATGGCTCCTGTGTGGTCGTCACGTCTTATCGTTGCTCCCTGCGAAGGAATCAAAGACCAAGTAAGCACTGTATTTCCACTCAGTTTGAAGTTGCATTGTTTAAATATCAAAATGATGGTGATGATCAAAATTCAAGCACTTAAATTGTTAGTGCTTAAAAATTAATTAGGGTGTCCACTCTTAACAAAATGGCTGAATTATGATTCATGATTTGATGTCTTCTCAACAGCAAATAGAACAAATTGTGGATTTTAAGTGTTTTTATACACAGAATTAGGCCTTGATGTCAGTATAAGCAGTTGGTCGAGTTTAACGATGGGAAAACAAAGGCTGAATACTTGCTGAGTGTGACACCCCAGTCCTTAAGACAGATCAGCAATGACACAAAACCAAAGGTAGTAGACTCAAAGCACACACATGCGCTAAAGCCTCCCCTGTCCTCTTTTATGGGCTTGGTACTCCGCCAGAGAGACACACGAAAAAGAGAGAGAGCGTTTGAACTCCCTTAGTTGAAATGACACTGTTCAGCAGTGAACCCAAAGAACCTTTTCCCTTTACAATTAAACAATGGGCTTCATAGGTGCCAACCTGTCACAGGCCTCCTACAAACACTATCTAGGCACCAGCCTGGCTGGGAACAGGGTGAAAGAGGATAGCAACCCAAAGTTTGGCGTTACCTCGCTTTGACAACCTGAACCAGGCAGATGCATTGTCTCGTCAACACATAGTTTGTCAGGCCTACAACTCGTCCTTTCACGCTGTCCTTGCTGCTATTTCCATCATCCCTGAAGCTTATTTTTTTTTATTTCTGCTGCACAAAAAGGAACACATTTGGAGCCCTCCTCATCCCACTCAGCTGTCCTAATTCCTTGCCGCCCAGGTTGCGTGCTGGAGTGCAACAACAGCTTGCCATGTGGCACGTCGGTCCAGTTTGTGTCATTATCCGGTTTACCTTCCTTCGACAGGCCCAAAGTAGTTCTGGCCACGACCATCGATGGGAAGCACTGGAGATATATAAAAAAAACAGCTCCTCACAGACCAAAGGAGCTTCTGCTTTGTGCCACTTTGCCTATTCATTAGCATGTCATCTTGGTTGTTTTCACAACCTTTTCACACATAATGGTTTTCCTCCTAGATAATGGTTTTCTCAAGGCCTTTGGGGCATAAAGATGGAAAAAGAGAAGGACATCAGGATAAGGCAGTGGTAGGGTCTGCAGAGAGTTGAGGACCTAATAGAATAATTTGGCTGACTGAAGAAAACCAAGAGGTTGCAGAAGGAGTGAAATCAGTGGAGCGGGCCAGCAAGAGGGGAAGGCACTGTCAGACCCTGGTGTCAGCGTCACATATAACCTCTCACTGTGACTTAAAGCAGCTGTCTGTGATGCAATGGCCCCTAGACAGACAGAGAGGCTTTTGTGTGTATGTCTGAAAGACTAGAGCACTGCAGGAAAAGAGACTGACTGTAACAGACAACAGGGTGAGATGTGGAGTCTGCAGGAAATCTCACAGGAGTATACAGACATGTGGTCATTAACTTTCTCTACTTTTTTTTCTGACTCCTTTTTCGAGCTGGCTTATAGCCAGTGGTATGATAGATGTTTTTATTGTGTCCCCTGGGGTCCCCGGTGGTAGTCTAAAGGCTAACTAAACAACAGAGAGGCAGCCTTGGACTCAGAGGCTGTTACGACAATAGGCTGTCTGCACAAAGCCCACAGACATATTGTTCACCACATGTCTATGGCTATCTACGGAATCTGCTCACATATGGTGCATAGATATAAATTGTGTTTTGACACATATGGCTTATATCACATGTTGAAACCATGATGCCATTTTGAAACACCACTTTTACGACTTTTATTGCAAGTGGCAATGGTGATTATAGGGCAGCGCATTTAGCATGCAAACTCGAACAGATGGGGTCGTCAACCCGAATCTCTGGCAAGCAAGGAGACCGTTTTATCTCCATCCATTTTCATCACCATGCCTTTTGTATTTTTACACCAGTAGAGAAACAAACTGGGGCATCAGTAGCACAAATCTGACCATGCTTATTCTCCTTCTCACTCTCTATTAGGCGTTATTTGAAACTGCGGTAATTTTGAAGCCTTTATTCTTTCCAATTCTCATCTGACCCACTGCCCTTCAACGTGATGGACCTGCGTAGGCCGGCCAAGCCAGCAGCAAGGGAGTTGGGAATTTATGAAGAAAGGGGGAGCCTCCCTTCACAATCTGGCCAAACCCAGTCTGTACTCAGCACCGGTACAGTAGCCAAATGAGCTTGGTCTGATAAGAAAAGCTGAGAGAGGCCAAAACGCTCCAGTGGCAACACAAGCGAGCCAGACTGGAGGGTAAGTAGAAGACCAGAAGAGAGTCAGGAGGGAGAGAGGGAGGACAGTGGGTAAATGAGGAGGGGTCGAGGTTGAAAGTCCAGGTGGGTGTGAGTGAGTGAGTGACTAAGTGAAAGAATGAATAAGAAGATAATATAAAAGACTAAAAAAGAAAGAATAAAAGAAGGGTGAGGTACAAAAAGGCTAAAAATAGATATAGAATAACATTGTTTGGAGAGAGATTTTCACTGGAAGTATTATTCATCGCAGCAAGTCCTTCACGCTGAGCTTTGTCAATAGTTGGACGAGCCGATTTCTGAAGCTGCAGAGCTGATTGGTGCGATGATGAGATTTGAGAGATGTGCACATTGGCTCCTCAAGTGATCCATGGTTACCTATACAAACTTGCGTGAGCTCACACAGACATTTGTCTTTGTAAAGGCATATAACACCAGATGGAAAACTAAAGGTGATTCCGGTCGCAGGTTCTGCAGGACTCCGTTTTTCCTGATCCTTGATTATTCTGAGTGTGCCACATTTTTCCCTTCACCAAAAATACAGTCGGTTTTCAATGTCTCAAGACTCCAGGGGTATATGAGCCTCTCCCGAAGGCCTCATGAATGCTTTGGAAGCACTGAGAGGCAGCTGGAACAAGCGGGGCAAATCCAACCTCCTGAACTCAGTATCACCTCCCCCTGTGCCTTGATACCCTATGGGTGCTATCATCAGCATCCAGCCAAGCATGGCTACTAATGAGAAGTCCCTGCTCTGTTAAACAAATATATAAACAGTGAGGCTGGAATCTAAATAAACTGCATGATGTGTGTGTGTGGGGTGGCGTACATAAGGAAGAAACACAGTAGGTAAAGACCCTCAAGCTCAAAGATGGGCTTCCTGGTGTAGCAGTTAAGCACTAGCATGAACTGATGTCTAGGTTTACACTGAGCCTTCAACGCCTACTGGCACATGGAAGCCATTTCAGACTTTTCCCTGTGCATGGAAACAGTGCAGGAAGTCAGAAGGGGAATGGCTACGTCTGTCAAAGCACATACTCGCATGAGTGACAGCATGTGTAGGTGTGTTTTTGTGTGCATGCAAGCATGTCTGCATGTGTTTCTTTGAGAGTATAGCCGTGGGCTTCTACCTGAAGTCAGGCCAAACAGGCCCTAGAAAAACCTCAAAAGACTGGATGATTGATGTTGGACAGTCACTAAGCCTGATGAATGGACTACACTATGTTAGCAATTAGAGACAAGGCGCCACTTAACCATCACGTGGCTCAATTACGCTATTTGCACGGAAAAAAGATAGCATGGTGTGCACACTGGATGGTAAAAAAAAAAAAAAATGTCAGGGTGGGATTCTCTCATCCTGCCATCAACCACCGGTGCAGTTTGCCCTTTAGACGAGTATCACATTAAAACAGAAAAGTCTCTCCAGAAATCAAACATCGAAGGGTAGGAGGCACAGAAGTACACAGTCAAAAGCAGAGGCGAGAGGGGGGTCATCTTGGACTGGGGAGGGCCTTCTAGCTGTGGTCAATTAGTCATCAGTAAGGAGATCCGAAGCCTCCAGTCCTAACGTGATCAGCTCCATATGCAGCCACTGCTCCCAGCTCTATTCCTCCATTTCTAACACATAAATGCCTGTGATTGTTATTGTTGGGCTGGCCAAACGCAAACGGCTTAGCCTCCACTATGTGATGAGGAGAACTGCAGGGACGCTCGTCCGTATCAAGCCATCACCCCTCCCAGCGCAAGCACTGGAGAACACATGCTGACATGGTAGCCAAATTAAGTATGTGATGACAAATGGCTCACACCTCATCCAGTACAGAAAAAAGAAAGAATAGGGACTGAAATTTGGATCCCCTCATGTATGAGCGTTTGTGTTTATTAAAAAGGGAATGGAATGAAAGCAACACTGTCCAGGGAACTGTCAGCCCATAGTAGTGCCATGAAACTTCAGCAGATAAGAGAAGTAAGACAAGCTGATTGTTGGATGTCTCATCACAACAGTTTGGCTACAATTGGCTACAATGACGTTCTGGCAAGCTAAGTCTTTATGGGGCAATTACAGTGCCCTCTGGCTGATGAAGTAGATGGATGGCTGGATGACATGATGGAAGCTGGCTGGCTTGTACGCTGGTTGTATGGATGACGAGAAAGCTGGCTAGATGTCTTGGCCTGGCTCATCACACCTCCTGGTCCAGGGCAGTCCATGTGTGGCCTAGTCTAGTAAGTGCCACAGTGGAAAAGAAGGATTCTCGGATCCCTTTACCTTTGCTATGGCCACATCTAAAGCCACTTCACAATTTCTAACCCGCCAGGGAAAACAAGCATGGTACTCCATTTCAAACACACAGCCCTCGGCCCATAACAACCACTCAAAACATCACCCTGTGAACCGAACCGAACATTGCAGCATTTGACAAATATTATTTCTCCCTTCAAATTGAGAGCGACAAGGGAAAACAAATGCGAGTGGCCTGGGCAGAGAGGCCGATGTGTTTTGACATGATGTCACTTAACAGCAAAAGTGTAACAACGACAATAAACTCCTGCCGACTGCTGTGTTGACTGCTATGTTTAGAGGTATAAATACA
Organism: Pempheris klunzingeri; assembly: GCF_042242105.1. Lineage (NCBI taxonomy): Eukaryota > Metazoa > Chordata > Actinopteri > Acropomatiformes > Pempheridae > Pempheris > Pempheris klunzingeri. The sequence continues at coordinate 4,709,422 of NC_092032.1, read as the reverse complement.
AGTGTAGTGGAAACACATGCTGCCGTTCTTAACACCAGATGTTGACCATGGAAAAACCAAATAGAAGGTAGGATTGGGTCCTCTGGACATTAAAATACAATTACCTCAAATCATATCTAGTGCTGGAGTGTGTCATTTCTTCTTACCTCACTGAGATGGCATAGAGCCCCCCCCCACACACACACACACACACACACACACATCACACATGACCATTCCACACCTTCCAACATATTTATGACTTCTTACATACTCGCTCAAAGCACCACAGACTCCGGCGCTGCACAGAAATAATAAAAGCATGTATTATTAGTGTATTCAATCACGATCAAGAAAATCCTTTTAGTGTTATGGTGACATATAAAGATTAATACAGCCCTGTAAAGAATTAGCAGGCTCCAAGATGAATATCTAGATTACTGATGCAAAAGGGGAGAAACAAAAGAATTAAGTCGGAGATCAGTGGAAGGTACGCAAGGTTTTATGTCAAATAATTTTTCTAGCTGATGCAACACCTAGAAAATCCAATCCCCTCTGGGTGACCTATTGCATGTCTTTCCACCTGTTTTATTAAATCACTTGTGATTGCAACCAATAAAAGCTACACCTCTCTTCCCTCTCCCCCAACTGTACCTTTCCTCCCTCATTCTTAAGTCTCCCCTCTTGGACTAAATCAGGTTCTGGTTTCCCGTTTTATTTCCTTAACCCCAGTCTTGACCTACCAGTCATAATTAACAAGTGTACTGAGAAAAAGGAAAATTGCGGGTCATTATTATGATAATTATGGCGAGCACAAGAGATTCCAGGAGAAGCTGCCAGGTAGTGTAATGCATAGGACCCTGTGACGGAACAGCTTACCTTCATTTGTCTTCCTCCACCCCCTCTTTCCTTTTCCTCCTCTGCCTCTTTAAACTTTTAATGTTAGCGCAGGTCATTACCCAGCTGCTATGAAAACACACTTAACAGCCCACCTCTGTACTTCAGACAGGTGCTGGTGACTTTGGGTGTGTGAATCTGCAGTTATCTTGCCAAATACTTGCATTTGTTTCCATGCAGTCTGCATGAATCACCATGTAGTCTGAACAGATTGTTGTCTCATGGCTAAAAACTGGACAGTGCCAAATATTTAGTCATGTACTGTGTGTGTGTGTGTGTGTGTCTTGTCTAAGAGCCCTATATGAGCTGTATCAGTGCACACAAAGAGACAGTTGTGTCACAGACAGAGGTCTATCTCTGCTCTGGGATTGTTTAGTGTTTTCCCCGTCATTATCCGAAGTAAAGAAAACAGCACTTTCACATGTCACTTCTCATTTCCAAAGCGGGCTGGGAAGCAGGGCCGCTGAGGAGCACCCGGCCCGATGGGCAACAATGCCCACATTCAGCCTCCGAGCTCTTCGCCTCTTTGAGCGCCGAGCGGAAAAGAGCGAGAGTGCCGGCATGTGCGTCCACGTTTATGATTACACACGAGGGGAGAAGGACATTTTATTTAAGAGGACCGTGAGATTAGGATCTGGGAATGCCTCAGATGTGGCTTTGGGAGCCGTGCACGTTTTCACATTCGCAACTCGACAGGCTGCGAGGGTGGTGTAACAGCCTGAGAGTACAACAAAGGTGCTTTCCATGAACGCTTTGTGCAATGTTGTAATTTTTTACTGATTTTTGTAGCAATGTCATGACGCACTATGGTTTGTAAGGTACGTTGCTGGATTAGCAAAAAAAAAAAAAGATGCATTCCTATTTTAATATTTTATCAATAAACAGTTTCCAAATTAATCTGCCATATTTTTGTATATGTTTAAGATCGTATTCATATAACCTTAATTTGTATACAATCATACATACTGTCCTATAAACAGGTACACACCATATACACACCCAATAGCTTTAAGCGGCTCAATCGCATTAAGCTGCAGAATGACATTATATTTGTGCCCAGTGGCTCTGATAACTTCAGTCCAATACAAGACTTGTATTGGAAGTAACAACGAAATTTCGACAAGTATCTCTTGACTTGACTGTCAGAAGTGTGGTCCAAATAGTCTTTCTGCTCTCTGCTTGAGGTTTGGACACCAGTACACCAATTATCTGCAACTCGGATAGCAGCTACTCCTCCAAGGGTCCACACACACACACACACAAAAAAAAAAACATACCATATAAAAAAGACGTAAAACACATGCAAAAAGTCTCAATAAGAGCATGTTCGAGACAAGTATTGGCAAAACAGAGACAAACATCACAACATGTCAAACTGCATCCCATCATAGCTGTTCAGGTCACTTAATTAACCTTGGGGTTATTGGGGTTAATATGCTTTTTTAGTAGTCTTTTAAAACTTGCCTCACTGTGTCATAGTTGGTTAACATGTACCACATTGTGATGGCTCTGTACATTGCCGATCTAAAAACTGCATCTGTTCAAAGTTCTGTTTTCAGTATGTTTCTCCCATGATTGCTAACCACTCAGTCGAACATCAAGCAGATTTGCCTCTCTTGAAGCTGTCCCACATCCGAGCCTTTGGGTGATAGCTACAGCCGATTATCATCATCTATTCTATTCTGTTCTATTCTACAATAATACAAGCATTAAAGCAGGAAAAATAGTGGGTGTATACACACGTGGCATGAAACAGTGAGCCCGTCAACACCAGCAGTGCTCTCCACTTGTCCTCCAGTTTTAAAGCGCGGTGCTCCATCTTCCTTTGCAGCGCTCCCAAGACGCTGGCCTAATCCATCAAGTGAAAGATATATTGCTTTTAAAGCACATGGGTCTATCTGTTAAACACTAACATGTGTGCTGTTTGCTCTAATCTCATTAGATGCTCCATTAATTCCCAGACAGTGTCATTACTTTCCCCTTGCTTTCCACATTCTGATGTAAACAGACAATAGAAAAGTCACTTCAAAAAATACATCTATCTTGTCCCTCCTTTGATAGTCTGTCTCAATCAAAGTACTTTTCTGCAAGATTTTCAGCCATACTCGAAATGTAGTCACCGTGTAAACCTGTGTTTGTGTACGTTCACACCAGCACAGTTTAAAACATAATAACGTGGATGGTATTAAGACTCAGTTGAGAGGCACGCTGACTATCTGGATTAATGCATTTTGGAAGGCTTCCAGACAAATGGAACCGGAGCGAGCCATGATCTGACCGTTCTATTTGTGTCAGAGTGGAGAGGAGGCCTGTTTGCCGCAGATGAGAAAAGCATGGCATGTCAGAATGCCAACAGCTCATTCCTGCGTCTGCCATTCATGGAAAACTAGCTTCGTCACAAACCGAATCGATTACAAAACTTTCCTGTCTCTTTGCAATTATCAACTCTCCTATTAAGTAAAGAAAATCCACTGACATCAATCACACAGTTGGAGCTTTTACAATAATAATGTTGGACATGTCATCTACATTTGTATGTGCTGCAGCTACTACAGCTCTGAAGTTGTGGGTCTATAATGAGAAGTCCAGCCGATCCACTGGTATCCAGTGGCGGGCTGGCCAGGCCCTGTAGTGGTATAGCTATATTGATTGGTGCTAGCTGGTGCCAGGCAGGATGCTATGTAGGTTGGCACTGCCAACTGGTTGGCATGGACATTGCAGTATACAGTTTCTATTTAGTTACACCCAATGACACCCAGTCATAATGGGAAAACCAATCCTCTGTGTGCAACAACACTGAGAAAACAGAAAAAGGGAAGACGAAAAGAATGAGAATGATAGAGCCTGACAATGATTCTAACACATTCCTGGCAGTGGGGGCTTTATGGCTGCTAAAGATGCCTATTAACCTGGGATGGAAGAATTAAGGACGAATTAAGTGAAAAGGGGATGATAGTGTCAACTTTGCACCAGTAATGACAAAAACACACAAATGCACAACAGGAATGTGGAAAGGTGCCACAAATCTACACTCCTGAACAACAGATGTCCATATATACAAGGCAGAGAAGAGAGAAGGGGTAGCCCTGTCCATGAATGACAGCAGAAATGTGACCTCTTAAAAGTAACTACTGCCTCACCTCAGACAAAATGTGTTACCAAAGATTTTAATGCACAATTATGGCAAGAGAAATAGACCTAATAGGAATACCAGATGAAACAAATGAATTAGAGAGTGGTAGTAACGTGGAGAGACTTGGAGAAAGTGAAAGATTACCTGCTAAAGTAGGACAACGACTAACGATGAACTAAGTGGGAGAGTGAATGAAAGGTGCTAGGACGACGAAATGAGCCGGCACCGACTAAACGGCACTGAGCAAGCTGGCAAATGACAAACGGTATAAAACGAACGCGAAAAACAGTGGGGCACATGCAGCAAGCATCTCCAAGTCTGCTATTTACATCTTGCATCGCTGGGCTTCGAGAACATCCAAATGAGAGGAACAGAGACTGCCACAGCAGGCTTGTCAGCCTCAAATGTTCTCACATCATAGCGATGGTCACCCTGAGCAGCTGTGGTGTACCCTTTTGTGGGCGTTGGAAGTAGTCTTTTACTGCTTAACGCATTTTGTGTGTCGGGATTTGGATTTTCCAAAATGCTTTGGGCTGATGCTGTGGCTCCACTAGAGAAAAGGCACTAGACACTAGTACCAAGAAAACGACACTTAAATCTACAGAAATTGGGTTGATTAAGGGTTTCATTAACGATTATGAAATGTGTAACACTTTATAACGTATTTCTAAGGTGGACGTTCTTGTATCCCATGTATATGGTCTCTATTTTTTGGCTGGGGGGGACATGAGTTGTGTAACAGCAGCGCATTCTGGCTTCCTCCAACTTTTTGTCCACAGTTCTCCTATTAGTCAGTCTGTACTCCAGCCCTTTATCACCAGAGGCAAACTTCACCAGTATATCAGCAGCACCGCCAAATCCTCAACGCTGACGCAACCCCCTTAACAGTCAAATTTAGACCCCCACCAAAACTGTTCTGAAACCTCATCCAAAATAGCACATTCTTTCAATAAAAAGACATGGCTGGGCTGATGTTTCTGTATGCGCACACATGTTTATGCTGCTCTCCAAACCCAATTATTTCATTGTCCCGACACTTGAGGTAATAAATCAGCTGGGTTAGGGGAACAGCGGGAGAGCAGGGAGTACAACAGACAAAAGGGGAAAGAGGGAGGTTGTCTTGGAAGATAGAGTTTTAACAGTTTTACTGAAATGTGGCATGAAGTCACACTCTGAAAAATGATAGCAATTAATCATAGCTACTGAATACAATCCACTCGGCTAATCACAATTAACTCAATGGATGAGTCACAAGGAAAGAGGCCTGCGTGCAAACTGTAGCCTAGTCTCCACGAGGTCCAAACTTATAGAATGATACAAAGACAGACAAATGAAAAGTCAATGCAAAAGAAAAGACCAAAGCAGGGAGAGACGGAAAAGAAATTAGATATTGTGCAGCCACGTTGTTATGATGTCAAGTTTGATAATTTCAGGCTGATTATATGAAACGGAGAGTTAAAGGGCACATCCAAATCAATTTGGTGCAGCAGTGAATGAGGAGGCTGCACAATTAGAGGGTTTTTTATTGGTTAGTGGAATGGTTGTGACTTCACCGTGAGCATCTGACCCGCTGGCCGCTTCCTTAATGTACGATCTAATGTATGATCTAACTGCTGATTAAGGTCAGCTTCCCTTCAAAGACGTATAGAACGTTAATTGTCAGGGGGCCACAGACAGAGAAGTCAGAGAAGCTTCACCTCCGCAAATGACGAGGTAACATTAGGTTTTTAGGACCATAGAAAGCAACATTTTGATGAATGTTAATGCCATGTCAGCACATTTATGGGTGTATACGGTGTTACAGAATGAGGAGATATTGTGCTGGAATACAGTGGTCCCTCGTTTATTGCGGGGGTTACACTCTAAAAATAACCCGCAATAGGCGAAAAAATATTTTTTACAATTATTCTATATATTTTAAGGCTGTAAAACCCCTCACCATACAGTTTATACACTTTTCTCAGACAGGCATTAACATTTTCTCACATTTATCTCTTGTTTGACTTGTTTGTTTGTCTCGCAAACAGGCAGCACTTAAAAGTCACACTGCTAGCGATTGAACATTTATGTGATAATTTGGCAAGCCGAACGCATTCTGTACTGTACAGAGACACGGCACGGAGGAGATCGATCGACATTGGTCTACAGTCCCTTAGCCAATCAGGACGCAGAACACAATGCGCGTTCATACACTGTAAAAAAAAAAAAAAAGCATGCAAAATTGCACTAAAAAAATCTGCGAAACAGCAAAAGGTGAACCGCGTTAAAGCGAGGGACGACTGTACTGAATTATATTTCTGATTCATAACCAGTTCAAATGTATTGCTTGTTATTGTGTTAATAACCTTATTGTTCAATAAAACATGTATCTGATTATATAGCAGCCAATTGTGGGATGTATCCTAAACAAAAAACGGCATTATCTAAAAGTTCTGTGACAAGCAGGAGCAGCAATGAAAATAGAGCAGAAGAGGTATGGCAGTGCTGCTGCAGAGTTATAACTTTTTTTGGGGGGGGGATGAAGTAAAAGATTGTGGGTAAACCTTTCTGGCATATACATCAGGAGAAAAGATCACTACTTGATGCTACATGTCAGCAGTAAAAAAAACAGAAATACATAAAGGCTGTGTAGTTCAAACAGTGAAGTATGTTCACAGGTCGGCCGCAAAGCTTGAAAATATTTGCAGCTGATTTAGTGTGAAAGGTTAATGTGCATAAAAATGATAAATCGCAGAGCATCCAATGGGTGTGAAAAGGCTTTTAGCTACAGTAGTATATACTGTAGTAGCCACTATAGGTGTCCAGCCTTTTTACTGCAAGTTTACATTACAACAGCCAGAGATGTGTGGATACAACTAGGATAGAAAATGTAAGCATGGTCTCTGAAGTGGCCAAGGTACAGTCTCTTGTTTTTATCTTCTAAGGCGATTCAAGTCGCCCTTCTCTTCCTGCCCCTAGTACAAATACTTGATGATCACACATACGATTTCTGTGATTGTTTAGTGTTATGCTAGCAGCCCTTTAGCATTCATTGTTTCTTTCATGCATACATATTAAAAAAAAAAAAAAAAAAAAAAAAAAAACTACGCTGAGCAGTAAAATCCTTCTGTTGTCGACACAATGATCAGGTTTTAAGTATAGCCACGGGAGATTATGGTCAGCAGTCTTGCTCTGTGGGTTCAATTGGCAGTGAGAGGGCGTTTAAGACTCACAAGGAGGAAATTGCCCCACAGCAATGAGCTGAAACTTTCGTCGCATTCCTCCAGCATGTAAGATGTCATTGTATAGTTTGATTTGGTTTTCTCACTGCTGTGTAATTATTTGCAGAACCCCGCTAAGTGGCTGTTATTACATTCATGAATAAAACGTGTCGCCTTATGCAAGTTGGAAGTTATTATGACTTGATTTCCTGCCATAGATCTAATTTGGAAGCCTGCAGGGACTGAACATAATTAAATATACTGGTAAAAAAAACTTCCCTGCCATTGCACCAATATTGTGGTGATACTGATGACATATTGTATTCACTGAACCACGTTATATGAAAGCTCTTTTATATTAGTTAAGTAATTATAAAACGGAGGTAGTGTTGATCCTTAAAAGAACACTGGAGGCACACACCCTTTTCTATCGTACCACAAAAATATATTCTACACAATTAACAAATTAAATATTGTAAAATAAACACATTGTAAATGTGTCTTTCAGGAGTCAGATCACTGACACAAAAAAGAATCAACTTGTCTAATGTACCACCACCAGCCAGATGATTAAACTGACTTGTGCGGGAGTAAATCACATTATGGTTTCAGGAAATGTGATCAAACATCAGACTAGGGAAAGGCCAGAGAGTAAGCGCCTGCGGCAACATGTGTTCAGAGAGTGAGACATCCTCCAAGCCACATTATTGCATTTAGCAGCTCCAAAGAACATGGAACAGGCAGAAATGCAAAAATGGCTTAGGTGTGTTCTCCTTCCCTGGGTGTGGTGAGAGGAGTGCACCGGCCTGTAGCCAAGATGGTGGTCAGAGAGCAAACCACAAAGTGAAAATAGAGGCAGCCTGTGCCAGGATGTATCCAGGACAGATCAAACATGGGCGGGGCCTCAGCATACAACAGACTTTGAGCAGCGGAGCATTTATGTGTCGCAGGACGCCGATGTCCCATCAAAAGAAAAACAAAGACAATCATGCAACAAAGCAGAAGACATAAAAGCTATGTGGTGCAACCAAAGCCAGTGCAAATCCGGTCTGTTGGGGTTACAGAAGTCCTTTCCCAAACATGCCTCACTTGCTGACATGACCAGGGGAATGCATGGAATGGCAGCCACCAGACGTTGCATCAGACAGGGGTCAAAGGGGTGGAGTGAAAATGAGCATGCCGGCTAAGATGTTGCTGCTATACAGTCGGGGCCCAAGGTGGAGACAGACGGGTGGTTATTGACTGTCTGGGACAATGTCTGAAGAGCACGGACGAGGGAAGCATGTTACAATGAGAGAGAAACACTGACCAGGACAGAAAAAGAAGCCATTCGCAGACACCAAGCCTAGACTGGCTGAAAATACTCGTGGCCAAGAGCAGGGTAATTGTGGTCAGTTTTGGTGCACTTACAACTTCAAGGTTGTGGGTTGGATTCCCACAAGCAAGTACCTCAAAATCATGTATGGTGTTGGCTTGACTTGTGGTACGAATACTGCTTTGATAGAGGACACCATGATATAAAGATAATAAAGAACCCAATGACACATTTGTGTTGGAGAAGACAGATGGGGAACAACATGCAACAAAAGGTGCCTGGCGTGTTAGTGTTTTAACACCTAGGGTGCCCCCGGACGCATCGAGTTTCACAATCAGTTAACTTCCTAAAACTATCCTTCAAACTCCTGGCAGCTGCTGAGAACCACTATGCAGAAATCAAATACATAATTTCTCAAGATGACTATCAAAGTTACTTACAAGAGGTTCCTTGTTTTTGACCAGTCTTATGATTTTCACTGAATCCTCATCGTCATCAATATCTTCAGGCAGTGGAGGTAGTTCAGGGTCGTAACTCTTCTGGGCAACAGTGTCATGGACTGACAGGAGGCTCTAGAGGAAGGAGAGGGGATAAAGGAATGGATAGAGGAAAGAAACAAGAGGTAAGGGTTATCTATCACTCCGTAAAGGCCTTAGCTTTACCTCAGTCTAATTAGCCAAACAAAAGTATTGCAATACATTCTATTAAGAGTTCAATCTATCATTTCTTTCTTTGAGCAAGGCAGAGAAAATGCAGAGACTGCAGGGAGGATGGTTATGAATTGGGGTGTCTCCCTCAAGCGCTGGGTGATGGATTTGAAAGCATTCAGAGCCAGAACTTGAAGCTAACATGCGTTAATTGTCATTAGGCCCATGCTCTCCATCCATACATCTCTCTGATTAAAGGCAGCCAGCACCCGCCCTGGACCACTGCTCACCAGGGGCTCCGAGTGAAGGAGGGAGCAGGGGGGGTGGGGGTGGGGTGAGGTGGGGTGGGGGGGTCTGCACTGTTTGGCGGCAGGCTCAAAGTAATGAAGTTCTCAGTCGCTTCACATATTTCACACGTTCACAAGCAGATATAAAATAGAGACGGGACGCAGACAAGAATGATGCCATTGAGACATTTATTTTTCAAACTATTTAACGTCTCCATGTCCAGACCAAAATGCAGCTGGACGCGTGCTGCTTTTTCCGTGGTTGAGGAAGAGAGAGAAAAGTGAGAAAACATCTTCGCCCCTGTAGTGCCAGACAAAAGTAGAGAGAGAGAGAGAGAGAGAGAGAGAGAAGGATATGATGAGAAGAGGAGCAGTGTGTTTTATGACATGGGAGCATACTACACTACACCGTTCAAGATGTTGCTAACTGGGAGCAGATGAGAGGAGGAGACACAAGTGGAGCTCTGTGGCCGTGATCCACCAGGAGACAGGCTGACCAACACACATGCAGATGCACAAACACAGATTCTCTCTCTCTCTCTCCTCTAATTTCCTGTCGTCTATACACTGTCCAATCTGTAAGGAAGGCTTAAATTGTCCCAAATAAAGAAAAATAAAAACTAAAATAAATAAATCACATTCTACAAAGTTCATTGCTGAGATTTGACATTGGAACATCACTAAAACAGAATACACTGGGGGGGGGGGGGGGGGGGAAACATGAACAAACCTACCGTACTTACTAGGGGTGGGCAATATGGCCAAAACCTTCTATCACGGTAATGGTATAAGTTTCTCAATACAGTGAATTCAACTAAGAATCTGTCTAAAATAGCTACACTGTACTTCATCACATTGGATTATTTTATTCGTTTATTTAAAACTTCCATACAAACACGAAAAAAAAACTGCCTCACATTAAACAACACGAGTTAAAAAACTGCACATTCAAAACAGTAAAAGTAACACTCTCTTGGACAGAAGCTTAAAAGGTTCCAAATGAGAAGGATAACTTCAAGCGTTACAGGTCTTAAAGTTAACAGGTGTGAATAGATACCAGCCTGACTTCAGTCAGAGGGATGTCCCCTTTTCCTGCCCAGTATTTACAATTTCACTCTCCTCCTTAGATCCATGCTGTAAAAAACGGAGACTTTCCTTTAACTAAACCTAATCCTGATACTAACCCTAAGTGAGGTTCTAACCTGCCCACTGAAGTGGTGCAAACCAAACAAAATACCCAAAAGGGAAAAAAGGACTTCCTAGAAGAGGAAACATCTAATTTCACATTGTTCTTATTCTTTTTTCCCCTGACTTTCTTGTTTTCTTGGTCCTCCTGTCCAACCTTTGCTCAAATGCCATTTATCCTGTCTTCTTATTTGCTCTTCTTCAGTTTTATCTTTCATGTATTTTCCCCAAAGTGTTCCAGCATCAGTTTGTTCATACATGAGAACAGACCTACGAACGTGTTCCTGGCTTTCGTTTGTACCATACATTAACACACACACTTTGTGTTGTATTGTATGTCTGGGGATGCTGTCATTATGGTATTGAAATATGCTCCTGGAGCACTTGGAGGGGAAAACTGTTTGCAGATGAGCAGATGAGCAGAGGACGATAAAAGCAAACTGAAAGGGAATGTGGTCCCAAACCTGAGCTTGATACAACATATTTATTACCTTCATAGCACCATGTTAACACAGGGATGGACAGTTTGCAGTTCCACGGGACTGTGATGAGATCAATAATGTTGCTTTCTAAGTCTCTAAGCAGCACATGAACATTCCTGACTTTGTAGGAGCTCTAGCCAGTCACTACGAGTAGCACTCTATTCAGAGCTAAATAAAATATCACAGGGCAGATACTTTATTTTAACTTAGTGTAATAATATTTATTTATAACTTTGTGGCCACAGTTTCTTCTTCTGTTTTCTTCACATTTCTCTCTGTTGTTTTTTTTTTTTTCCTCTCTCTTACTGGTATGCCAAAAAAGAAACTATTTTAATCAAAATCAGAGTTTTTCAAAAAACACCCTCTGGTGAAAGTCAGCCCGTACTGTGACAGCGAGTCTGGGAAAAACAGGTACAGTTTTTTTAAAGTTTGAGTTTGGATACATATGGTCTTGTAGCTCTCTTTATGATGTAGGACTGTCAGTCACAGCACCTGATCTGGGTCACGACAACATGCGGGTCAGCCAGGCATCCATTAGCCTCTCAGCAGGTTGGGACATCCATGCGGGCCTGGTGCCCAAAAAGGAGAGCTGCTGTGCTTTGCTGACACTGTGCAGCTTTAGTTCCTAGAATGGGGTTGGAGTAGTGCTGAAACCTTTGAATTATCTATCAATCAAGTAGATGATTGACATAGAATCGACAACAATATAGCTAATTGACTGAGTTTACCCTGTGGAAAAGTTGAACAACAGTTCAACTCATAAATCAAGCAAAAATGCCATTCAAACGTCAAAACGTAGCTTGCCAAATATGAGTTTTATCTCACACTGAATTGAAAAACATCGAATATGAACTGTTAGTTGAGCAAATGATCAAACTTGGCCTTTGGTTAATTCAAATGTGTTTCCCTGAATTCATTTAATAGACTTGATGTTTGACCAATGAATACACAAACTAGATTTTAGATTAAAGAGTAACTTAGTAGTTGCAGTAGTAAATAAATAGTACAAAACACAGTTAAAGTTACAAAATGAAGAGAACTTCCACGGAAACGTTTACCGTCTCTCCAACATGTTTCCATCTAATGCTCACCTCGGCCTTTCCTGCCATTCTCTGTTTCCTCTGAACTCTATCCATCAGGCCTAATATCCTGACCTGTGAGTGTCCTTTTATCAATGGCACTTCCTTGAATCTGGCATTGCTCCCCACCAACACATTCTCCCCCATGGCTATGCCTAACAACCCGTAACAGCTAATTCCTTGTGAAAACTCTAGGAAGTAGCAATAACTGCTGTATGCTAATAGATAGCACATGGTGCGTGCCATGGCTGGCGACTGTTGACATATGAGTACAACTGCATAGGCACAAATGATTTATGCACACACACACACACACACACACACACCTGATCACAGGTCTCACACGTGCACACACACACACACACACACACACACACACACACAGACAGGTAATTGTACTGAAGCTTTCTATCTGGGCTGATATGAGTCAGTGGGTCTAGTTGTAGCTCAGTGTCGGTGGATTAGCTGCATAATCAAATCTAGAATGATATCCCTGTACAGACCCTGCAGCCGAGGCCTGAAGAGAAGAGGATAAAGGGAAGTGAAACCACCCATGTTTTCCAGGCATCCCGTCCGTCCTCAGTTCACGTGTTTGTGTTCATTAGGCATAATAGGGATCCTAGAAAAACAGATCACTGTGCTTGACTAAATAAACCTGCTCATACATTCCTGGCATTGGCCTCTCATTAAACCCCCCCCCCCCCCCCCCCCCCCAGCCCTGTCACCAGCCCACTCATTTTTCAGCTGGCGGTGCAGGATCTGTGTAGGGTAACTGCCTTCCCCAGGTGGGAAGAACCCCGCTGTGAGCGTTCTGCAATTGAAGCACTGCTGTTGTCCAGCTGGGATTTGACACTCTTCACCACCCTCCCCGAGCCTTGAACCTCAGCATGCGCTGCCCCGAGCCCAACACATTTTGCAAGCATGTACACACACACACACACACACACACACACACACACACACACACACCTCCAAACATGCAGGCAGAAAACAGTTGGCCATCATAATTGGCACTTTCATCACTGTCAATATTTGTCTTGCTTTTTTTTTTCTTCATGTGCAAATCGTAAAGAGAAAAGTTTGAGGCAGAGAGGGAAGGCAAGAACGTGAAAGGAAGAGAAAGAGAGAGGGGAGTTTTAAAGAGCGTAATTTATATCCCCACCCTAGGAATGGATCATTTCAGCCATAATTAAGAGTGATACAGTTACTATCGCACAGAGGCGCCATTCAAAGGCAGCAGCCATCTGCTTGTGTTTTACACCTCCAGCCATGTGATTTACACTGGGGCTGGCTGGTATGGTATCAAGTGCCCTGGAGGACAGATGAAGACAGAAAAGTTTTTATATTCTATTCTTAAAGCTCACATCTTGCCTATAGTTTGAGACACATTGACAGGTAAAAGAAAAAAAAAAAAATCAAGCGTGTCTTTACCAATATGCTACAGTCCGACCTCCACACCAAGATACCTGAACTATTGTTGACCAAGTGTTCCTGCTGAAGGCAGCAGGAGCACTTATCCTGGCACTTTAAGGCCCAGGCACTCAAAACTTGAACCAACACACAAGAGAGGAGGTAAAGTAGGAAAACAAACCGTGTGAACACATGCAGATCTATCAGGCTATAGCTGAACGCGACAATACCAGGTATGATGCCTCAGGAACTGTGAGGGTTTTCACGAACAGGTTCCAATGCTGTTTGAATATTTTCTACAAAATTTTGTGGCATCTCACCATCATGAAATGTTTGAAATAAATCAGGTGCTTCTGACAACGCTGTACGTCGGCATTAGAGGAAGAGCCGCTCGAGCAGTGCATAGAGGTGGTTGAAGAATGGAGAAAAAGCAGCGAATATAGAAAGCAAATAGGGAGAAAGTGACAAGTAAATATTGGCTCTTCCTAAATGGATAAAGCTGAATTTGGAGAGGATTTTGTATCAATTTGTGACCATTAATCTAATTTTTTTCAAGTGGGGAAAACCTTTATCTCAATATATATCTACAGACATGCTCAAATTTGTTGGTACCCCCCCCACAAAAACAAAGAATGCACAATTGAATAACTTGAAACTGACAAAAGTAATTAGCGTCAACCGTTGTTTTTATTTTCTACATTTTTTATTCAACACAATATGTATAAAAATAGCACTGACAAAATAATGGAACCCGTAACCTAATATTTTGGTAATCAATGCAATCATCTCTGAATGAGATTTCTGTTCCTGATGACTCATCGTTTGGCCCTGACTGTAAGTTTCAACTCTTTCCAGGATTCAGATCAGAACTCATTGAAGGACACTTCAACAGTCCAATGTTTTCTTATCTATTATCCATTATCTTGGGTGCTTTTAGTTGTGATTTTTCGGTCACTATCCTGTTGAAGAACCCATGACCTGCGACTGAGATCGAGCTTCCTGACACAAGGGAGTGAGTTTCGCTGCAGAATGCCTCGATAGCCTTGGGATTTCATTGTACCCTACACAGGTTTAAGGCATCTTGTGCAGGTGCAGTAAAGCAGACCCACAAGAAAACGAAGCTTCCTCCATGTTTCACTGTAGTAATGGTGTTCTTTTCATCAATCCATTCATCCATCCAATATCTATACCGCTTATCCGTCAGGGTCGAGGGGTCTCACACCTAACAGGCAATTTTAGAATCACCAGTTGACCTAACCTGCATGTCTTTGGACTGTGGGAGGAAGCCGGCGTTCTTTTCATTGAAAGCTTAATTTTTACATAAATCTGACGTGACTTGCCAAACAGCTCTAATTTTGACTCCCCTGTCCAAAAGACATTGTCCCTAGCAAATTCCAGTCTAGCTTTTTTGGGGCTTTTCTTTGAAATTGGAGTCCTTCTAGCTGTTCTTTTTTGTTTGTTTGTTTGTTTTTACCACTATCCTTCTTTTCCAATCTGGGGTTAATTTATGTAATTTTAATATCACACTAATCTAAAAAAAAAAAATCTGATTATTTGGAAATATCACTATAATCCAATTATTTATCTTTTCTGAGTGATACCAACAAATGTGCCCAGGCCCTTTTAGAGTATTTTTGTAGATCATCTCCTGTCACGGTCAATTTCATCACTTTTCAGGACGGATCAAGCATTATTTCAGCTCGTTATTTGAGCTGTAAGGGTAGCAACAAAAGCTGAGCACTTCTGTAATCTAATTTAATAAAAGCAGCTTTGAATGCCCTTAATGGATGAAAGACTACTGGCACACTGATTCAAGTCAGTCAGCTGTGATTTGGGAACAGGCTTTGGAATCAACTAACAGTTGCAGTGGCTACATCTTCTATTCAATGAGAGGAGAAACAAGTGAAGGAACTTCCAGAAAATGGCAGTAAGCTGAAATTTCCCATTTCTTTGTTTAGTAGAAAGTCCAACTGGCAATGCTTGATACGACGTGAACCCAAAACAAATCTGAAAATATAATGCTCAGCGCATCTTATAAATTTAGAAGAGCTAGGACATTCCCATATAGTGGAGTCATACTGCATGATTTATACTGATTTACACATTAAACACCTTACCACCTAGAAGGGGCTATAGCTAGTTTTACCTGTCACATACACGAGAGGGCAGGATATTGTATTGGCCTGTGTGTGTGTGTACATACACCTGGCGTGCGGTCCTGTTTTCCACCTTCACCTCTCTTCACCTCATCAGCCGAAGTTGTCGAGCTTCCTGATCGGTGACTTTCACGAGCGCTGTGTTTTGATGGATCGATCCTCGCCAAGCCAAATACCTTTGCTGTAAGCGTAATTAAAATAATAAACGCGGGGTTTCTGACACAGACGGGCTTCATGGCAAGCGCATTTTAGTTTCGCGGTTGACGGAGATGAAGGAAATCACAGCGTCCCCACGTAGCAAAGCAGGAGAGCGAGCCTGATAGATTGCCACCATGTGTCTTCGGGATATTGGCTATGTGAGAATGTGTATGCTTGAGTGTGTATCCACCATTATATGGCTATGTGCAACTCTATCCTATTTTCTAAATCCTATTTTCTAGTGTCTTAAGATGTATAATTGTGCATCTACTGTACCCGTTTCTACATGTATTGTTGAATTAAAGACATTACATCACTAGCACAGACCTTCAAAAACCACAGGAGTTGGAAACCCTCTCGTCTTTTCCCAACCATTGACAAGGAGAGGTATTGAATCTTTATATGCAATGTGCTGTGTGTGTTTGTGTGTGTGTGTGTGTTTGTGTGTGTATTGTGTACTGTGATGGGGGAGGACTTTGTAATGAACCGTTGTTTCTGGCTGAGCCCAAATAAGCAAGATGACAGTGCATTAAAGTGCATTAAAGAAGGAGGCTGTCCAGCTCTCTCTGTATCCCAC
This sequence comes from Pempheris klunzingeri, assembly GCF_042242105.1. Taxonomy (NCBI): domain Eukaryota; kingdom Metazoa; phylum Chordata; class Actinopteri; order Acropomatiformes; family Pempheridae; genus Pempheris; species Pempheris klunzingeri. The sequence goes on along the minus strand of NC_092032.1, from coordinate 4,692,877 downwards.
GTCTATCCCTCATGAAGGCAGCTTGGCCTGGCTGAGACACCTGGAGTACTAGACCGATGACCAGAGTTATGCATTTGAAAATAAAAATGTGTAAATTAATGTTGTAACTGTCAAGGTCTGGCTAACGAGGCCCGCGAAGCCAAGAAAAAGCCCTGCCAGGATTTTGTCGCCTAATTGTTTTATATACAGCACGATAATCACATCAGTGAGAATACAAGCCAAAGCTTGTGTTTAATTTAGTGTGCGACAGCCAGACATGCCAGGTATTTTGATGGGTTTTTTTTTTTTTGTCCTCCACAGAGAGGATCTTTGCTTGATGTGCTTAATAAAGACTGTAATGAATAACGGGAGCCAAAATCACCTTCACATGTGGTTTGGCCAGTAGTTGAAGAAGCTCTTTGATTTCTCGATTGGCTGATTTTCCTTCCAGCTCCTCAGACAGCTAAAAAAAGAGAAGACACAGATTGTTCACAAAAGCGCATTTACAATATGATAAAGCGATCAAATATGCAGATGGGACATCTTCTGAATTTATACTTGATGCAAGAGTTCAATGGCAATTCTGTTAAATGTCAGAGCGGGTTTTGATTAATAGTTCAGCATCAGATTGCAGCTGTCCATGGCACCAATGCAACACTACACAGAGAGCAATGATGGCAAGGAGCAGAAGGGCTTCTACTGTATTGTTTTGGCTAGACTGTGGTACTGAAAATGAGAAGATACCTCACTCAACCAGTACAGTACTAACATAGCACATAGGACCTTGTGTGTAACAATGAGTAACCCCTTAAAAGCACGGTTAAAAGTGCAGATGCACACTCGAGGGTACTGGCTGTGTTTGTACTGGCAGGCGGCCCCAAGCAACGAGGAATCGCTGGTCAGGAAAGGTGATGTTCTGCTAAATTAGGTCATTAGGTCAAGGATTTGTCCTTGTTGCCACATTTCTCTCGATGAAAAGGATCCTTTTCAATGAAAATCAGAAACTAAAAGAAAAGTCCATTCCTCTTGGAAACAACAAGCGCTGTGGGAGCATCCCAGAGCAATGGGACTGAGCTGGACAACATTCATGATGAATGTCTGGTAGCGCTGAGATGAATAGCTCCGCCTGTAAGGCCCAGGCCATGCTCCTCTGTCTGCGCTCCGATTTATGGATGATCCTCTTGGACGTGGTTTGGGTGTAGAGAGAAGAGAGTTGTCACACACAAAGACCTGCTTGTTCTTAACTGGGATCAAGTCGACTACTCTAATAGGGCCAATGGAGTTTGGGACGTGAAGGGAGAGCTAGCAGTGATACAGAAAAACCACTCACATGCACATCATGCTATGGTTTTTTTTTTTCATACTGGCCATACTGTACATGATGTATTCTGTGCCACATATATGTGAAATGTAGCAAAGGTTGAGTAGTTCAGCCTTTGAGCATACTACAAAGACACCACAGCCACCCAGGTGTCCTTACATGAGTGTTTGGTGTACTTTTCCCTTTTTCTTCAATTCAGCATATACAAGCAGCATTATTTTAAGAATAACGACATGTAGAGCTGAACTGATGAGACAGAAAATTGGGTGAATTGAAACTGAAAAAAAAAAAATTGAAAATATTTTTTCTTTTGTTACAGTCATAGTCATTAGTATAAATAAAATCAAATGATTGATAGCTCTACTTAGCTCTTGATTAGATGCTATGTACTTTATTAAATTGTTCTAATTCTCCATATTGTAAGTCCAGTCGTGCCAATATTGTCTAACCTGCACACAAAACACCTATAGCATCTCTGTCCACCCTGGAAAAGAGATCAATAACTTGTTGCTCTTTCTGAGGTCTCATGTTCAGAATTGTTCCTTATCCAAATTATGGGTTAAAGGAAAGAGGATGTCATGTTTGGTGCAGACTGTAAAGCCTTCTGAGCCAGTATTTGTGATTTTGTGGCAACAGGAACAACAAAACTTTATCTAACAGCAAAATAATTATATAAATAAATCATAATTCAGTTACTAGCTAAGTGTATTACTGCTGTTTGCTCATCTATTCCAATAATCAGACTTGTTTATAGTACAATGTGGCTGCTCACTGGAAATATTTTCTTAAATAAACCATGACTGTTAAATTCACAAGTCAAATAATGAAAAAGAAACAAACATTATAAAAATGTCACATGGCGATGAACACTTGAACAGAAATTGTGTATGTTAAAAGTGTTCGCATGAAGTGTGAAGAGACACACTGATCGTTTTAGTGCATAACAGATAAGCTGAACAGGCAAATCGCTATAAAAAAGCAGGATACTCTGTCATCAGGCAGATGATGACAGAGGTTGGGAAAACCTAAGGTTTGTTTGACTAACGACACATGTGGTGCAGGACTACGGCAACAGAAGTGAGGCAGAGGTAAAGGCAGGGGGATGAGGGTTAGACTGGGGTTAGGGAGGATGCTTTGTCATTTTACCCTAAGACGGGAACATATGCTTTTGCCTTGGGGGTGGTGGTGGTGGGGGGGGGGCTTTTCAAAGTTTCCATTAGCTTTCACCCGAAGGGAGTGAGACCATGCTAATGAACAGTGACAGTGGTCAAAGTTAGTCCAGCTGACTTTAACACATATACAATAAAAAAAGATGAATCTGAAAGAGTAAGATCAGAGGGACAGAGAGAAAGACTGAGAAAATGCAGCTGAGACCAAAGTGTGGATAGGCAAGAAGTGGGAGAAGAAGAGATAGCACACATGATCAAAGGAGAAGAGAAGAGAGAGAAAAAAAAGGTGAGAGGTGAGAGAAGAATTGTGGATGAGAGAAAGGTAGAGCTAGGGGAGTCAGGGGTTGGGGTCTTTAGTAAGGGAAAATCTCTCGCTCTGATACGCCGTCATCCATCATCTCATCGCCAAGCTGTTTACAGCGGGGGAGGGAGGCAAAGATGGACGGCGAACTGTAAATTGTCGGTCTCTCATGTTGTCCTATTAAAGCACTATGTCCCATAACTCAGCGCGGAGGACAGATGGGACATGTTTGACAACACGCACTGCTCTCTACCTTCATGCTTCTACGTTAGAGTCACATTTTCCATCCTCAGACCTTCACAGAGAGTGAGGGAGGTTGCAAAACAAATTATGCTGGTCTCCTCTGAGATTGTGTTCATTTCATTTGTTAAATGTCATGGCAGGCACTGCGGTGTTAAATAAGTTTGATCCCAGCATGCCACTTTATAGCTCTTGTTTGAACCATTACGGCTGAGCGCTGACTAATTTGATATATAGCTGCCAATACAACAAGCTGACCTTTTTTGACCTACTTTTTTATTTTTTTAAATGGGAAAAAAAATCAAGCCAGTTAGTCATCAATTTCATACGGCGGATAAAATGCACTTTGGCTTGATTTAGTGTGCAACTGATCATTAACGCCACTTGACAGCAGTAAGAATTTAACCTGAAGTCATTCTCATACTACATTTTGATTAGATTTTACACAGTCATGCATGAAGATGTTTTCCTATTATTATATTTTAGAGCTTTCAATAAAGGTTTTAAAGTCTCACCGTCTAAATTCTAGCCATACTATTAAAGGAAAAAGGAAATAATGATAATAATGACTTTTCTCGTGCAAATAATCAGATTTACAGAGAACAAAAATATTCCAAACAGAGACACATGCATTTGTAATGTGTTCATGTTTTAAATACATTAAATATATCAGTGGAACTGTATATTGTTCACCTATTTTAACCTGCAACAATACTTTGCAGGACTTCTTGTTTCAAGCTTTCTCACACAAACCTCATTTTGATACTGTATGTAATATGTATAATATGACACTGCACACTGTATGTGAGCTCTATGAGAGGGAGAGCAATGCCTCCCTTTTAAATGCGAGGATCAAAATGTGATGGACAAAACTAAAATGAAATTCAACAATAAGGGACAAATCTCAAAAGCTAGTGCTCCAATAAAGCAGCGTCAGCTCATAATTCCACTCGATAATGTTGAGCCTCTTCTCTTAATGGCTGCAACGTTTACTGCAAGTATGATTATATAGATTTTGTGTGTTTACAACAATTTCTTAAGAAGAATCGCCTTTACAGTGGAAAACAGACTGGTGAATCTAAAAAGGTGACCCTTTACTGCTCTCTTTACTCCTGCAGCTGCAAAATAGTGGTGTTACCAGTTCTTACATCAGCGTCAGCCAAAAGTAAAAGAAAAAATATCTAGTTATGGCCAATGAAATTCAAAATTGCAGCATTTTAACTCGTGATAACACCTCTCCAAATTCTTACATGAAATACTTACTTACATACCGACAGTACCTGTGTCATATTCTGATACTCTGGTCTGAATTTGTATTCACATTTTTAAGATACTGGACCCACCAAAGGCTTGTGGAGCCATAATTTGCTAACGTAAGAGCTGACAGTGCAGAGCCAGACTGCAGACCGGTGCTCTCTGATGGCACCCTGTGGGCTTCCCTTGCAACAGCAGGCATTTGGGCAAGTATGAAGATGCTGGAAAGTGGGCCGGGTAGGAAAATGTGGCATTGACGGGAGAAGAATACAAGTCTGCCACGGGGACATACAATCTCAGTTCAAATGATGGCTGATCTGAAGAAGGTGGCATTTAACTGACTGTGTTCAGCTTCTGACAGGATTGATAGAGACTAATTGGATAAATTGGCCGTAATTTACACGGAGCTTGTTCATGGGTGAGGTTGATTTACCGCGTTTGATTAATGTAATGTGGTGATTCACATTCCACAATAAAGCAAAGTGCTTCTATTTCAGTCTTAATCAGGGCTTGAGAGAATCTGCACGTGCAGTTATACACGTCTAGAAATCCATAAAAAGGGTGTATGCAGTCACCCACCGACATATCTTTATACAAATGTAACACAGCACCTATTCCTCGGGTCCGGTATTGATTGTGTTTCAGACTGCGTTGGCAGTGCTACTTTGTTTGAGCAGTGGCAGTCACCTGCTGTGCGTACTAGACAGTGCTGCCGGGGGCAGAAAGGGGTTGAAGTGTCATTTTATGTTAGGCAATAAATTAAGCCTCCATTATCCGAAACCCAAGCCCGAAATGAATTTCATCTAACTGTAGATCTCCCCCATTGCACTCCAGCGCTCAGCCACCACTTCAATAGTGTTCATTTGGAGCGGTGACACGGGTGAAAAACAATCCGCTTTAAAAATACACTTCAACGCTCCAGGTTAGGAGTTTTTCTTTTTTGTGACTAGCCGAGGAAGGGGGGGGGGGGCGCAGGACTGCGGTGTGCTGTGAGACGCTTTGATACACCATCTCTGTGCTTTATTCTGATACCTGATAATCCCAGGGAGACGCTTTGCAGGGCATTTACCAGGAAGCATAAATTTGAGAGTCTGTAATTTGACAAAAAGAAGGAGAAAGAAAATCTGTAAGGGGGAGGGAAGATGGAGGCTGATAGTTGGGGGTCTCTCGAACGGTCCACGGCCTCTTTGCCGCAACCTGGAGAGGCAGAGCAAATACTTAGGAAAGAGAAACAGAAGCGATCCGTCACATGCTGCTGGCTGCTTGAATCTGGTGGAATTCTTGTTTTGGTGTTATCTGGTTAGCGGTGTTCTTTGCCAGGACTAACAGCAGGGTAGGACAAACACACAGACAGAAAAGGAGCAATAAAATTTCTATTTGAGAATACTGTCCCTGCAGATTCAAGCTCAGCAATCCTGGTTTCGTTAAGGGTCCTGGGCGGTTTGGGAGTCCTGTCATCTGTACTGGTGTGTGTGAATCTTCCAGGATGGAACGTTCTGGCTCCTCCACTGACACTTGTGGCCAGTAAGGTCAGGAAAACCACTCTAGACCACAAGACGGCCTTTCTCTCACGACAGTCTCAGGACACTGGATTCTCTCCTCCACGGTCTCTACACCGAACGACTGTATATACAAAAAAAATAAAAAATTCAGCCCCTCTTTCTTTCTTGTCTTTCCCTTTACTCAGTACTAATTAGGATGATGTATGGCTGTGGGCTCTTTAGAAGGGGTGGAATAGTTGGAGGCACTTTGATTACAATAAACAGAGCTAGCGATTTCAAACAAAACCACACACCAGCAAATGGGCTTTTCCTCCTCTCCGCTCACTGTGCCAGGCTGGTTCTGGGGTTTACACAGGTGTGGGCGTGCGCATGTATGTGCACATGTGGATATGAGTGGGATATTTGCATTTGTATGCGCACACGTGGCTCTCTATAAATATTGCAGATAAACAACACTGTAACACAAACGTCAGGACACTGGACATTTACTGAATGAAGCAGACACCATTACTGTCTGTGTGATTCTTATTAGCAGGTTATGAGGAGGTGCTGCATGTCATGCCTCCTCTCTCTGAATCTGAATATTTAATGTTTTTCATCTTCCTCTGACCTCCGGTCTGGAGTGGCCTTTCTATTCGGTTCCTGCCCAAAGAAAATGATCGGTATGTCCTTGCAGAATTGGATTTTCGATTTTGTGGTGTCCGGCTAGATGTTTGGGCAAAGAGCGGGTGGCAGGGTAGGCGGTGGGTAGGGACAGTCTAGTGTTATTGTAACAGAGTCTACACAACTAAACTGGCAAGAGGACAGTTCAGGGTTTACTCAAGGGGAAGAGGCATGGAAGGGTGTGAGTGTACGCATCAGTGACTCAGTGTGTGTGTTTCTGTGTGACAGGAATACAATAAAGAGGCACTTGACACTTTAACTTTTTAAGGTCTTGAGTCCAGTCTGCACAGTATCTAAAAGCTGCACTGTGGAAAATGAAAAATGACCTACTTGCTTACACTACGTCTTCTCTGGACTTGAGTATAAGCAAATCACGCGTGCATGATCTGAACTCAAACATCAAGACAGGGCACGCGAGAAATGAAAATACAAAACGACTGTGTTGGAGGGTGACAAATGAGAGGAAAAACTGCGCAGAGAAACACAGCGACTTCACAGATCTCCATATAGGACACGAGCACTCACAGGATGACGAGTATGATGCGAATCACAAGCACAGTCTCAACCCAACTCACCACACACAGATAAATAAAAACCGTAGGTGGAAATAGACGAGCTGCCGTTCCTGCAGTGGCAGCTCTCTTATAAACCTGTGTTTAAAGCCAGAAGTGGATCCTGCAGAACTAGATATATCATCAACATATAGAGACATCAAATGCCATTAAAGGGGCAATTGGTAGAATTGGAAACGCAGTGGGCTTAGCCTCAGACTGTGAAAGAGTACAACTTCCAGGTCCGTCTCCCTCCCTCTCCACTGCACTCCAGTTCGGCCACAGAGCTCTGGGTACGAAGTGGGAGCCGCAGAGGTCCGCGGGGATGGCAGGCCAGCCTGGTTCGATTTGGGCTTCAGACCATGCAACTGTGGGCTGCTGGCTGGCTGTCCCCCGATCTCCAAGGCCCCTGCTCGCTGCTGCTGGCTTAGGATCCCCCTGCTGTTCTCCTGGAGTTTCAATTCCCCTGACCCCCCCCTCCCCCCACGATGACATTTCAGAAGCCCTTCCTCTGTATTTATTAGAGACAGGCTAATGTCACTAGTGTTTGTGACTGTGTTTTTTGAATTATAAACTTTATTCCACATATTTGGTTGGTGTGTCTAAACAGAGTGCAAGACGGACAAGCACACACAAGCAGACAGACACAGACACGGAGAGAGGTGGGGGTGGCTGCTTCAATTATAAACTATTTTATTAATAAGCATCAGAAATGAACTTCTCGTGTCAACAGCCAGGCTGCTAGCGTTTCTCAGCCATTGTGTTTATAAAGCTCCTTCTCCTCTTGCAGACGGGGGGGGGGGGGGGGGGTCGTGATTAACACTGCGTTAGAGACTCCTTCTGCTCTGATTACTTGCTTTCATTCAGATGCAATAGATTCTTGCAAACGACATTAGGAGCACGAGTCAAAGCTTACCTGTCACATGAACCACTGTCAGGATATGGTGACAGTTTCAGCAGATATGACAAAGATATTTTCATAAAAGTTACCAAACGGCGACCAGTGGCAGCCCCACAACTTAATAAGAAAGTTTGTATTGTTTTTTTCTTTCATTTGTCATCCATCTGTATGTACAACTTCATAAATGGAAACTGTCCATTCAAAAAAAAAGAACTTACTTCATGAGCCAGAAACGCAGCGCTGTCCAGGACAGGGACAGGTTTGCTCTCTTCGTAGTGCTGCAGCTGTTCGTGGATCTGAAAGGACAGATTGTGTTCATCAGTAAATAAGAGTCAGAGTGAGAGAGAGAGAGAGATCAAGAGCAAGAGGAAGGAGGTCATTGTTGGGTTGCAGAGGCCACAGCGAGGCTTCCCTGAGCAAACATACATACGTGTGACCAAAGTGTGCACACAAAAAACCCTGCGCCCTGCTACGAGCACACATATATTAAAACATGTACAGCCTCCATCCACACCACCACCTTATGCTGCACCCCTACAGTAGATCAAAATGTCAAGCTGTTACACAAACACCCAAAGACGACATGCATCTCTTTCACACAGAGCTCCCTCAAGTGAGCACAACAAATGCCTCTAAGTATTTGAGCTTGCTTATTTTCTGTACAAACAATCCAGTTTTCCACCATGCATTTGATATGCCCTAGCGGCCGGGTGAGGATTCCTAATCATTTCAACAGTCTGGTTAAATTGGCTAAACATTTCCTTATCAACCTCAACACTGCAACTCCATAATGTTGAGAGACAAAGCCGTATCTCTGGAGAGTTACTAAAATGGAAAGTAGGGCCGGCTCTGTGTTAACGTTTACTCATTTACACACATAAGAACACTTCATCACTCAAAATCTGATATGTGGAGCGGAGAAGGAATAATTTATACACGCAGTCTCACGCCTGCTCCTACGCACATGCAGTCAAACGCACAGTTCCACATACAAAAAACACTGCAGTCATCCCATTTGTGATTTAAGAGCAGCTGTGCAGGAATGCGTTGAGAGCCCAAAGGCTACTGTCAGGTCTCATCAGACAGGGAGAACAGACAGGGATGTCTGTCCTCTCAACATCCGCTCCTGAGTCTCTCCTCAACCCAGCATGGTGAAAGGGAGCTAGGCCATGGCTCTGACTGATAGCTGGGTCCAGCTCCGGAGCCTCCGGCTGGATGTCCCAGAAAGCATTCCAGCACAATGGTGGAACAGAAGGCTGTCTGGCTGGGGAGAGTGACAGGGAAGCCCCCGGGCCAACTTGGTGTATGAATGGCCAAATCCCCGCACACACATGGAGCAGTGTCAATTTGCGACAGAGAGTCGATCTCACAAAGCGACAAGAAAGCTCCAGATGCTGTGTGCAATTAAAACATCTGTTTGACGATTGTTAGACATAATATGTCCTCCTTGCTACACAAACCATGTTTTTTTTTTTAAACCAGGCAGCATCCCACAGTAGCAGCACCTTGGATACTGTGAAAGCTAGTCGGAGAGGAGTGAACGCTGTGAGATGACAATCAGGAATGGGATCTGTCCCAACTAATGACATTCCACTAGAAAATGATTTTTCAGTATTTTGGCTCTGGGCTAGACATGTTGCTCTAAAGCAACATGTGTAGATGAGTTCATTTGAATCTTTTCAAATTTTCATCTGTCTTTGATAAGCACCAGAGTCCACAATACAAAGACACTACAGTCAGCATTCCAAAGGCACTTTTATGACCTTCTGGTGAGAAAATGCAGCAGAGATATTTGTCTTAGCATGTGTGTGCCCCTTTTCTGCTCATCATAACACTAGCTTAACTGTTGGCCTTAAACAGGTACGGCCACTTCAGCTTGACTTATCTACACAGTCTCCTGCGATAAATCATGACCTGTTAGGACTGAGTCTTCGCCAACAGAGCAGCCAAGTTTCAAGGTGCGCTTAGAGGTTCAAATCCCTGCGTAAAGCCGACATTAGTCTGCTATAAAACATGGTGCATTAGGCGTGTCATGAAGGCAATCTGTTGCCTGAGGGAGGCACACGGTTGCTCAGCTCAGCAGTGCAGAGTGCAGAAGCTGTGACTTGAGGACCCCAGAACGAGGCAGACAAATGGCGACAAAGAAACGCAAGCGATGCAGTGCGTTTGCAATGCCCTAAAGAGTCACAGGAAATTGCACAAGAGATAACTTTAGGGACGGACATAAAATTAGCACAAGCCGGAGTGGTGCTGACATATGTCCGAGTAGACTAATGTTTAAGTGGTTTTGAGCTTAACTGCGTCCCATGTTTTATGGCATCAAATCTAAAAACTGCCACTCTAGGGCAATTCCCTGAAACTTCCATCCTCAACTGTTTAATTTCACACAGCCACGTCATATTTGAATAGCTTCTCTCTACTCTTCATGAAGTCCGAATGACTCCACCCTGTACTCTGACTCCCCTGTCTGTTCTTCTACAGCAGAAGGTTATAAAAGATCGGGCAGGCAGCTCCAGTTACTTCATCTGTCCTGATCATCTTTGTAAGAAAACAGATGAAAAAATAAATGAGAGAGGTTGCCAGTGTCTTTAGCGCTCCAACATACCACAGTCCTAGTGACATCTGCTTAGGTAGTTGTTGCTCCACCATCTTGGCTTAGTTACTGTGGAATTTCTCCTCTGCTCAGTGAGCAAACGCGAGATTGAAATGCTTTTATTTACAGTTCAGGACACTTTCCAAGTGCCTGTACATGACACAGTAATATATTTTAAAGTCATTACACCCCTTTTTACATAGCACATTCTCAGTCCCCTTGGTGAGGCAGCAGTGCTCCTGGCAAACTGGACATGTGGCCTTGTGGAATTAGAAAAAAAAAAAAAAAAAACACAAAACAGTGAGAGACAGTGTGCTACAGCCAAAGAGGGCTTTGCTCAAACCACAGTGCAACTCCTGGACACATAACCAACTCAAAGACAAGGATTCCTGAAGCTTCTCAGATGAGAAATGTGGTGCTAATTTTGTGTAAAATAAAGCAGGAGAGCTCAAAAGTTAGGGAGGACCGTTCGCTGAAGTAGAGACTGAGAAAAGGTGAATTCATTCGCACCTTCACTGAAGGCTTAAAAAAACATGCTACAAAAGGAGCAGTGTTTCCTCTCTCCACAGAGGCCTCGGATTTGGTTCTATTTGCTTCCAGAAATACCCCACGGCCTTAAAATATAGACAGAAAAACACAAGGAAAAATGTGAAGAAAGCCACAAACACAGGTGAAAAAAATTTCAGACAAAAAAAGTCCAACTAGGACAGACTGTAACAAAAATGTAACATCCATCTTCATCTTCTTTTACTGAAGCTCGAACTGCAAAGGATCACTTTTGAGGTTAGGGGTGAGACATCTTGGAGACCTTTCGAGTAATGAAATTCAGTAATTCAAACTGTTCTCTTCATGATCAATTGTCAACATGGAAGTATAGCCGAGGAAAAAAAAGCGCGCCCTACAAATACTACTTGAGACACACAACAGCAAGCAATGTCTGGCAGAGAAAGAGGGAGAGAGCGTGCAAGCAAGTGAAGGCTTGAAAGATTGGAGAGGTGTGCTGATGGAAGGAGAAAGAGAGGTCTGGATATCACAGGGCTGGATAGTGTTACTGTTTCTGAGTCCTGCAAAGAGGCTCAAGGACTCTGGTTAATGTCCACTGCCCAGAAAACCCTTAAGGGTTGACGATCTTCCTCCCTCTGCTGTTTCTATATCTACCCACCAGAGCAGATCCAGTATCAGGCCTCTTCTAATTCACCCAGGTCTGATCATTTGGTCTGATCCAGAACACCTTGTCAAGGCACAGTGGCCTCGTAGACTAGGCCACGTTAGGGTGATGGGACTGGGGGATTACAGACAGACATGCAGGATTGCAACTGGAATAGTTGTGAAATGATATGTTTACTCAAGTGGCAGAAGGAGAAAAGTTGAGATCTGCTTGGTTCGTGAACAGTCCTGCAGATGATAGTACAATGTGGCCAATCCTGCCAACTAGAGTTAACGCAAACCAAAATTAGATTCAAGCCAGTGTCAAGGAGCAGATATAAGAAATGACAGCATCCAGTCAACAGCTTTCATCGTGGATCTGCCATCCCAAATTAATTGTCTCAGACAATTTTCTGTGGTCGCTGATCAACTTTTTAGAAATATAAAAACATTCCAGCAATACTATTAGGAAGGTCTGCAGACATTTTTCTGTCAATCACTATTTTAAAGGACACAACACTATGATCCAATCAGTCTTTTCTGCCTTTTATGGCTTTATTGGACAGAGAATAGATTGGAAAGAGTAAAAAAAATAAAAATAAAAAAATTATATATATATATAGCCAAGGCAGCTGGCCAACAATCATGACAGCCACATCATTTAGATAGGGGATACGTTTCCTCCAGGAGCTACAACCAAAGGAAGTGGCATACATTAATCAAGCTAATTATTCATGTGATGAATAGCTGCTATTGGGTTAGGAAGCAGTGTTATGAATGACTGAAGGCATCAAGCCAGGACAAATACACTCATTTGCTAAATTAGATTGATTTGAATACTTTTGAGGCAGTCAGTTGAACATAAAAAATTTGTTAAGACTATCTTTAAAAGCTCCAGGTGAGCCCATGATGTCTTCGGGCAGTTCTCAGGCCACGAGGGATCCATAAATGCAATGTATGGCACCATGAACCTAATTTTCCATATTTTGTGTTTTGCTTCAATGCTTCTATTAAGATTGGCTTTGTATTGTATAGAACTTCTGGTTTCATTTTGAGTCCTTTTTTTCCAAAGGAATACAAAATTGGGGTCAACTAACATGACCTGGAATAATGGTCGTGGCTTTTTCTTAATAACCAATACAGACATTTGACTGATAAAATGGGGACTGGTGGATCGGAAGGCCTCTACTAGTTTTTACTGCTCCCGCCAGTGCTCCAGATATGGCTCAAGTGAATAAGTTTAAAGGTTGTTCAGTAGTTAACAGACCATAGTGTAGCCTGTTTGACTGTCTGCTGTACTAAGGAGTTTTTCTCCTCCATTCTACTGTCCTTTTCACAACCTTGCCTTTGGCTTCATCCATCATCTATTTGTCTAGCTCCTCTGGCTCAATTCAGAGGTACTTGTTTGTGGATATTGAGCATGATCTTTCGACGTCATGTTGTAGTCTACCATTAAACTCCTTTGAAAATGTCTGGAAGGTAGCCTAAGCGCATAGTATAACATTGCAAGGAAGGGGATTTATTTTGGATTGAAGTGAGGTTTGCAAACCATAAATAACTACCCGACATGTGTCAGAAAGAATATTTTCTAATAACAAATGGAAAGTTTAATCACTGTAACTAAGGTTCATACAGAGTTCCTTAATTTGCAATTACTACCAGACAAAGCTTTTTCATTAAGAATACAAGAATTTATACAAATTGACAAAACTCAGTTGCTCAGAAGGCAAAAAGAATACGGAGGTCATCTCTTTTTTAAGAATGGAAGCTCCTTTTTCCAAAGCAGCAAAGCCTTCTGCAGATACTCATTTAACTCTCAGCAAGGGTTCCTGTTCCCCCAGAATAATAAATACAGACCTAAGAGGCGAGCACAGGACGTGTTGACATCAGACAGTACGAGTGGATCTCTGTGGTGGTATAAAATAAGGGTAGTGAACCAGAGACGATCAGCCAGGTTTTGTTGCTGGGAAGAGACACCCTCTATTATATCTGTCTCAGAGAGACATATAGAGAGACATAGAAGACATTGCAGTAGGGTGGCAGGTTTTTTCCTTTTTGTGATCTTCCTTGGTAATAGGGAACTGAAGCAAGGTATGTTTTGAGGTGTGGAAAGGATGAGATAAGTGCCAAAAGGGTAAGTCTACGGTTCTTGTCAAGGAGTACAGTTGATGGACATTACAGTCATAAAAATGGAAACCTAGAGCTCATCCCAGTTATTCATCGGATACCAAGTCTAATACTCAAGGAATACAGTCCAGTTTGTCTGAAACTGAGTTCACCTTGCAGCTGACACTCATCTTGAGTACGGGTGTCAGCTGCAGGACCTTTACATGTCATTAAAGGCTTGATGCACTGAAGAACAAATCAGCAAGCCCACAACAGTAAGACTGTGTAAAAACAATGCAAGTCCCAAGGCGATTAGCGACTAACTGGAGAACAATTTAAGGGAAAACTGACTGACCGCAAAATGAGGGATCTCGGGGCCTGGCTAAAGGCCTGCTGACAGAAACTTGGTCTTAAAGGGGAGCCTCACCTGAGGCAGGTGGAAATTGAATATTGTATTACATTTCCTGTGGTTTTTTGTGGAGCTAGAACTTGGCAGTGGAACAGCAAGTGTGGTGGAATTTATAGAAAGCACACTTGGGTAACTCCCTTTAATTTAAAAGAGGGGAACTGTCAGCACCAGTGTTCCCATTTCATGTGTGCACTGATGAAAACACTGCAAAACGATGCAAGCCCGTGATGTGATATTAAATGGTATGATACGGTATTAGAAAATATTCGTTTCATGTTTTTGGATTAGGAGGGCAATGAAAGGCTGTCCCAACCATCTGATGAGGGCAGGTGAGGAGAGGCAGAAAGAAACCAAGTCTGGTTTCAGTCTTTGTGTAGGTCTGAATTCTCTCCTTTTTCTTGTCTCTCTCTCTCTCTCTCCATCTTTGATACCTTTCCGCTGGTCCTCCTCTCTCCCAAAAGACAGACTGACCAGTAACTGATGCTCCATAATTAGCCGGGTGAGGCTTGAGTGTTTCCATATGAGCGACCTGGGTTGCCAAGCTTGTCAGATTAACATGATGCGTGTATCTTCTCTCTGCTGTTTAGCCATTCCCAAAGTATCCCCTTCACAGCCTTGTAGAAGAGAAGGTGAAATCTGTGGAGATTTTGTGGCGGGGCTTTAGAGGAAGAGGCCAATTAAGGTTTTATTAATGGTGTGCCACTGACGTTAGCCATGTTCACCTAAATGTTGCCTCGCGGTGCTGGTCTCTGCTGTAAGGTGAGATGGTTGTTCTGTACTTCTGTGTGTTTCAAAGTATGCCTGTCTGTCCACTTGGCTCGCTAGCTGACAGGCTGGCTCACATCTCAGTACCAAGAGAGAGAGAGGAGGAAGCACATTGTTCTGCTTGCCACTTATACCCCACGCTAATGATGAGAGATGGTAAAAACAGCCAAGTTTCTCTCCCCTGAATAAAAAGGAAGAATGATAAAACAGGTCATCAGGGCTCATTTTGGCAAAGAAATCATGTTGCTCTTTGATGTTATATTGACGTATTTGAGGATTTTGTGGCTGCCATGGCAAGACAAGGCCATAACGTTATTGTATTAGGGTACTGCTGCAGTAGCAATAGTTAATGGGGGGGCACATTAGCCTAGATCTTAACTGATTCTTACAGATTTGCACTGACATGACCCCAAGGTGAGAGCCACTCAATATCTTGCTGGCAAAGGAACAAAGTGGCAAATTTCATAATGGCATTTAGAGAGTGGTTTTGAAATCACACAACTGTCCTAATGCAAACACACATACTCAACCAAAGCTCAGGTGTCAGAATTGGTGTTTAGACTATCTGATGAGGGATGCACTGATCGGTCCTCGTGTATACTCTCGTAAACACACACACACACTAACAAAGGAGCATCAAATTAAGATACTTGAACAACCTCAATTGGCTCTTCTCAACGGAAAAAGGGCAGGAGTTCCAGCTCATCACATCATCCCTTAAAGTGAGCCTCAAAATGCCATGTAAAGAAAAGTATCCACAATCTAGTTCTTTTTGTAAATACACAAAACTCAAAGATTGGTAGTTAAAATGAGGGATTCCCCTTCCTTCATGCTCCCTCTTCACCACAACAGTCCAGTACAATGCCTGCTTTCTGTTGATGCACTGATCCATCCGATGATCTCATGGTCCATTTTAGCCCCAACCATTCCTCCGTGGCTTTTGTGTGGAATCAAAATTCACAAAAAAAACAACAAAAAAAAAAGACTTTCTGTATCACAAGCTATCTGCCATTCACATTCTCTGTTACATCTTAATTATTGGGGTCCTGGATGGTAGTGATTGAGAACATTGAAGAGAAAAAGCTTTCTACCTGTGAAGAAACAGCACTTTGTGTCTGAGCAGCACTGACCCGTTCTCCCCTTTGAGTTTAGCTTGAAAGTTAAGCTAGGCATAAACAGGGGTGGTTTAGAGGGCTAGGTGAATTTTGGGTGCTCCACCCTTACGCCTGGCTAAATATCACAGAAACATAATGCCACCTTCATTAGCATCATTCGCTCTGCCCCACACTATGCAGTGTTTTCTTTGGGGCCGGCGGAAATGAGAGCCTGAGCCTGCCCATCATTATCCATGTTCAAGATGCCTTATTCTTTGGCCATCCATAACAATCCAGGCATCGGAAGAAACCAGAAGGATTTCATCTGGTTTCCTCAAGTCCCGACATCAGGGTTTTACTTCAGCGTCTGAAGTACGCCATAACTCAGACACTTTTACACACTCGCAGTGGCGCATTACAACCCTGGATCCTGAACAAACATGCTTACACAGAAAAGATTTCTTTTAAGGGAGGGGGTGAAAATTATGTTGATTCTCTCTCTCAATCATCTCTGTGACATTATGATTCTGGCAGGAGAGAAAGAGAGACCACCAAAAGGGGGCAATACATCATGCCAGCACATGAAAACACCGTTTGGCATTCTTTCAAACTAAAACCATTCTGACGGGATACAGTCAGATGTAGCTCCTGGAATTAGAGAGGTTTTTTTCTTGGTGAATTGAAAGCATTCTCACTCAGAGGGAGCTGAAGCAGTTCTTATATAGATATATGTTTTTACTGGTTGAATAGTGACTGACAAACAAGCTTAATTGCACTACCAAATCCCCATGCGATGAAAACCCTTCTGTTCCCTTGTCAGTAGCAGGAGGTGAAGAAGGGGATTGCCTGTGGACTGGAGAAAATCTCTCTTGAAGATGAGCTTGGGCAGACAGACAGAATGTGTTTCATTCATTACCTCTGTCTGTCTGCTAGCGTATAAAGATATCAAGTGTGCTCATCTTCTCCCTCGTGCTCTGCAGCTATCTAGTTAAACAGGCAGTAACCGGACCACATGCCAATTCATGCCGTCAGAGGAGGAGCTACAAGATCTGGGTAGACTGTTGGAATGACAAAAAAAAAACTAATGTATGAATGAGACTGCGGGGTAGAACGCTGGATAAAACACTCTTCGAGCAAATTTGCAAGCGTGTTTTTATGTGAATCGAAGAGCTCGGCTCAGGGGTGGAGCAGACAGGGTTCAGATCCTGTTCTGTCCCGTGAGAGGAAGGATGGAACAATAAAGGCGGGTAACTTAGACTTAGACATAGATTTAGGGAGATATCAAATCCAATGTTAAAATAGATATCGTCTGTCTGGCTTGAGGTTGTAATAACTTCGGCTATTTCCTACTTTAATATTTTCTAACCATGAACTAACTACTTTTATAACTTTTTGGATTTAAATAAAGTAAGATGAATAGCATCCACTTTTCTGATGCCACCTAAATGTTGGGGTTTTTTTTTTTTTTTGCTTCCAGGCTGGAACATAATTTCTGAACTATTGATGGGGGGTTTAAAAATGTTCCGATTAGGGACGCACTGATTCTGCTTTTTTCAGTCTCAGTACTCATTCCGATATCTGGGCTTTGGTCATCAGTCCATACAGAGTACTGAGCTGGTTACGGTCGCACTCATCCAACTTTTTAAGTCAAATACCGATTCCGATACAAGCGCTTTAGGTATCAGCTGACACTGAGTATCAATCCCCTGACACTGTTTAATTAATAAGCTGTATACCTCACTACATGGAAGAGACTGAGATCAGTGTTTTAAGTGTTTTTGTAACATTGCTTTATGGATCCTCTATGGGCCTGTCAGTGAAAATATCAGGGCTTATAGCTTGGCTCTTGACGAGTGCATTAGGAGCTGTTCTCCCCGTTTGTACCTCGTGCAGCTCCAGTCACAGACTCGTAGGTGGGCTACGTTGGCAATGACGTAGTACGCACTCATAGATGTAAACAGAATTTAACTGAACAGATTGGCCCGATCCCAGATCAATTGAATTGCCATTCACCATTTTTTTTTTTTTAGTAACGCTTAAATGTTGCGCTCTGGGCGACAGCGCAATGTTTCCAGGTGATTTCTTTAGCGTATCGTATCGATGTACGAGTTAACCCTTTGGTCGAAAGATTAGACAGGTTGCTTTTCAGCCATTGTAAACATTTTCATGCACTCAAAAATGTCACTGCAGCAAATGATGAGGGACATTTAATCGGCAAAACTAAAAGCTGTGAAGTAAATTTGACAGGACAGAGGGAAATCTCAGGAAACAGGGGGAACCTTTAGCTGCTGAAATAAAATGTTTTAACGTTTTGACAGCTGTGGTGGATTCTCAGGATTTATCTGGAGTACAGTGGCTTTATTCTGAATAATTTCACTTTATCTACCTGGATTTTGTGTGAGTGTGATCTTCCAAATGTGTAGAAGAACAAAGAACATTAATCAAACTTAGATCCTCACCGACCCTGACAGTAACATTACATATCCATTTCTCTGTCATTATTATTTTCACAGTTGTTTTGTTCATCATTGATTATTATTTTGTTAACGTGCACAATTTCTATTACTATTTTTTCTGTTGAACTGTTCACCAGTTGGCATGTTAGCTGTCTTTTGCTGGCACATTTTGTTATTGGATATATTTTCATGCAGAGACGCAGGTGCAGATCACTGCACTGTCAATGTGCTGTTATCTATCTGTGCTCTCTCAGCTGCTCAGTCATTGTGACAGATCTTCTGCTGCAGAAGACTGTGGGTCCGAACAGCTCAGAAGTTAAAAAGTATGCTGGATTCCATACCGATAAAGGCAACTGGAGAACATTCCGGTATTTTTGGCATACCGTAGTGACTACAGCTGTTAGTTTTTCGGCTTAAATGTGCCACATTATTTGCTGCAGTGACATTACTGAGTACAAGGAAACATTTACAAATACCAAAGGCAGCCTCTCTAATCTTTAAAGTAAATTGCGAAAGAAAACCCTGACATTAATACAACACTCCATAAAGAAATCACCAGGAAAACTTACACTGCAGTCCATAATGCTACATTTGAATACTGAGAAATGAAAGACAGAAAAATAGTGAATGGCTTTTCGTGTCTCTGAGGATATAATTTTTTCAAGAATACTAAGATTTTGCATTATGAGCTGCTACAGATGTATGAGCAAGAGTGTCAAAGTCCCATCTGTATGCCTACTGCATGGAAAGTATGTTCTTTGTGAGGGCAGCATCAGTATGTACTATGGTAAAAAGAAAAAGTGTGTGATTAGCAGACACACACACACACACACACACACAGAGCGGAATTATTAAATTGTTAAGTATTTACAACAAATCGCTAGCTCGATGGTATGCATTTGTAAAAACTGAAGTGCCTCAACTGTGATGGATATCATTTATTCAACTACAATGTCCTGGCAAACAGCAACATAAGTATTCTAATCTGAAAAATATCTTAATTGAACCACTAAGCAGAACTTGAACACATTACTCTAAAAGAACTGAATGTTTTTTTTTTTGTTTTACCTTGACCAGCGAGTGGAGGCTCCTCTCCCCAAACATGTCCTGCAGGAAGGCATTGTCCTCAGGGCGACTGACATGGGGCTGCAGCTGGGAGGGCAGAGCTGCCAGCAGCTCATACAGACCTGCCGACGGGGGAAGAGGAAACCAGTCAAACGCAAGAAACTCATGCATACATGTGCGGATTAATGCGAAATAAAAGACAAGAAGTGTATGCATTTCTAATCATACGCATAAATGTCTATACGAGGGGTTGACAGGCTCACACACATCATCATCCCTGCTTCTTTATCTCTTCTTCAGATGTGCCCGTCCAAATACTCAAAACAAAGCAAATCACACACTTCACAGTGCGACAACCAACAGGAAAACTACTCTAATGCCACTCTTCTGCTAGTCACTGGAAGGTAAAGGAAACATAGAGGTGATAAAGCATCCCCCCCCCCCCAGCCTATACTTCCCACAATTGTCACAGCTTTTCCTGTTGTTTGCGGTCTTCATTCAGAAACGACATCTAAAATCCATGTTGGGCAACTGCGAATTCCACTTCTTCATCAATTGAAAAGTTCAATATGAGTTTTTGTTTTACCCCAACCAAACAGATGGCGCACATGCCTCAGGAGGATTTCCATCCAGACATCTTATTTTTTTGCCTGCAAACAATCAATTTGTGGGGTAAAGTGCATGTTTGCTGAACAGAAGTTCTGGAAGAAGTATAAATTCTTTTTTTGTATTCTGAAAGCCTCAACTGGAATTGAACTGTTCTGAGCAAACATTTGGCAACTGGATTTGAGGAAGTGAAGTGAACAGGCTTGGCTGTTCAAGAAGTGACACATAAGCTCCCAAGGACAGTGGACATTTGAATGTATCCAGCATACCCGTATAAAAGGTCTACACCATAGCCTGAGCAAAGTTTGTTGGTGTCAGTGTGAGAAACAGGTTGCACAGATCAGCAGTCTCATAGCTGAATATAAATCCCCTCAGAATGACACGTGCTCAAATCTGTAAGGCCTTTTTGGGGGTTTCTATCCTGGCTTATAAAAAGGAATGAATATTTCAACTTCTATCTACAGAGAACCAGACTGGGAAAGCTGATGGTTTCATGATTAAGCGGAGGGGAGGTGAAGCACAGAGAGAGAGAGAGAGACAGAGAGAGTGAGAGTGAGAGAACAAAACCAGCAAGTGAGCAGTGCTCCTTCCAAACACAACAGAGTCCTGGGCAACAAGTGATGGAGAGTATCAGCAGATACTTGTTTATTGTTCTGTTCTGTCTTCAACGTAGCTGCGATCCACTAAACCAGGACACACATTGGAGGTCAGGCCCATTTAGACTGGAGTCAAGCTAGGTTATAAGCATCAAAGACCCCTTGACATACGCGCCAGAAAAGGCTACCAGATTCAAATTCCTCAAACACAACCACACAGTGTTTGAGACCGTTTGAACTGCCACTGATCATGTGAAGAAACTCTAAACACATTCGCAGAGTAGCCATCGAAATGTCAAAACAACCCTGAGCGACTTGGCGGCTCTCGGAGTGTCTTTCATCGGAGGATGGAGTGAAAGAGAGGAAGGAGGGAGGAAAAAAAAAAAAAAAAAAAAAAAAGCACCACAGATGCAACTGAAGTAATTCATAGCTTAACATGAGTGACTGAAAACAATGGTTGACGTCGTTGGCTGGTGAATGACTGACTGAACTGGCGGGCTCTCTGTCTGGGTTAGAGCAAGTGTGTGCTGGCAGCTCAGACCACTTGGCAGGAGAACCATGGCAGACTAACTTAGCTCATGTGCTGCTGCTGCTGCCGCTGCTTCTTACAGACGTATGGAGTGTCATCTGCCACTCTCAACCCTTCCATTTGGATGTGATTTCGGGCTCGAGTCTCAGAGATCTTTGAGCAGACGCACAGGATACAACATGATACCCTGCCCTGTTCTTCAGCTCACAACATCAATTTTGTAAATACCTCACTGCTACTCTTGTAGCAGTGAGGTATGAGGTGGCCGCCACTGAACAAGAGGTTTTACACACAACAGATGTGTACCAGTCATTACAACAACCCCCATAATTTTACTCAAGCTTGGCGTGTAGTATTGTTCTCTTGTCTCGATCAGCTAATGGCTGGTTCTGTGGTCCTCATCACCAGAAACTCTCCAGCTTTTTAACTAACAGGGAGCTGGTCTGCTCAACCATTTACAACTTGGAACTCCCAAAAGAACATCTCACATTATATATTAAATAAAAATTTTAAGAGACATGGGGTGAGGTGAGGGGCGTAGGAATGGTAAGAGTGGGGGGGTGGGTGGGTTAGGTATGGTAATGTCATCACTATTGGCAATGCTATGATCCTAGTAGGAGGAGATGAAGGGAACAAGGAAAAGAAGAAGAAAGCAAGAGTCCTTCTTTTCCCAGGTGCAAAGTTGTTCCGCCTGTCTACACTGTTAATGATTCAATTCTTCAGTCCGTCTGACAACAATTCCTCCCTATCCATGTGGGGAAAACCTGCACGGGCTATGCGGTGTGTGCCAATGGCATATTATGGGAAACACATCAACTCTATTAGCTTATCAGAAATAATAACAATTTGAGGAAAAATAAGATAAGAGACCAGCTGCCCACTGCGCTCGCCTTCTGGGGTCACTATGTCAGGCTGAACCTCGTGAACTTGAGAAAACCAAGTCTCAAACAACAACAAAAAGAGCTGTACGAGAGCCAAGAGCTAAACAAGGACTCTGCAAAGCTGAAATTAAATATAAGAATGTATGGGTGGACAAGGGCAGAGGAAAAATGGAAGCAGAAAGAGAGGAAATGAGCCAAAAACCAACCACAATGGTGGTAAAAATCACTGTGTGTGGACACTATAAAAAAAAGTGGAGAGAAATAAATCCATGTCCAGATATATAGGCACATGCGTATATCTGTAACATCAGAAACCGTGTCCAGCATAGACAGTGAGAGACAAAATGTGAGAAGGGGAAAGTAGAAGAAGAAAGGGAACATGATTGCGCCAAACCTTCACCACCAAAAGGGTAGACGGACTTGTTTCTTGCAGGGCTGGTCTGGCTTCATTTGATTTGTTTTGGCCAGACTATTCTGGACCCTCTCGTGCGGTGTCTGTGAATTGCGGAGCTGGCAGTGTTTTGTAGTAGACCACTAGGTTCTGTTGTGGCTAGTGCTGGACCAGCCCAGCCTCGAGGTCGTGAAGACCAGCATGATGTTGAACAGGATGGCTGCAACCGTCCTCAGAGAAATTGGAGAGGCCTAGGCCTCTGAAGCTTCCCATATGGAGGAAGTGACCACTTTAACTTCCAAACAGCATTTCCCCTCTCATGCCCATACCTCTACAGCGGTTAAAGAAAATAACAGTGTTTTTTAACAGATTCCTTTTATGTAAAACACAAAAACAATATCCCAGACCCCTGCCATCCCACATGACCCTTGCCTTCAAAATTGTAAATTCAGCACAACTTACTTACACGCCACACATGTGCATGGGCTGCTGGGAGACAAATTTATCAGTCATATAACTTTACGTGTTCAACTGTACAGCGTGGTTTGCTGGGAGCCCAATTCCATCTTGTAAATGAACTTCATATAGAAAGACAAACTAACTGTCTTGTCTGGTGAAAATGAACTTGTCCAAATACAGGAAATGAATGCTGGTTTCGACTCAATTTCCTCCCCTCTGCACTTTCTCCCAGGTGCTGAATGAGTTATAGACCTCATTTATCTTTCAGGAACATATAAAGTGCACAATGTTCATGGGCCTCAGCACACTGCTGGAGGAACAGAATTGTGACAACATGTGGGAGCTTTCTTAGCAGGTCAGTATTTCAAAAATTGCCTTGCCTTGTATAGAAAATGGTGGCAGCAAAAGAAGCAATTGCAGAATGTAGCCTAATTCACTTGATTTAGCTCCTTATTCTCTATCCAAGAGAGGAGGAAAGTGTAGCAAAGGAAGACCAAGACACCTCGAAGAGAAAGATTACTTAGTGCTTAGAGAAGAATTAAGAGAGATATACTGACATCTGATTAGAGTGTGTGTGTACAGACAGAATGATGAGACTGGAGACAAGGATGAGAATAAATACTGTGAAAAGCCCGGGGAGTTATGGCTTTCTACAACAGCAAGAAATAACAATTACAGTGATGATGATTAACGAACTTATGTAAACATGACTTTATCCAAAGGGAGACACTCCAGACAGACAGTGGGTGGGAGGATGGATTTTACCAAAGTCAGGTGCCAAGCGAAAAGAGAAGTGTCTTGTTCACAGCCAACACAGGACAGGACAGACGCCCGTGCCTCCATGCAGCTTCTGTTCTGACCGAGGATCAGTGCCTGACCACTTTCTTTCTACTGAAGTAGCATGCAGGAGCATGGAATGCAAATGGGGGCCCTGGTTTTTCTGGATCAAATGACCATTTAACCGGTGCAGCACCTAGCAGACATGAAATTATATAGAATTACGAGATGCATCCAGCAGCATCCTACTTGGGACAGAACAGTGGCAAACCATGGACGAGCATGGAGGGAAGGCTAGCCCATGAATGTAACAGCAGGTGTCCACAACCCATTCAAGCCCACAAGCCCCCCCATTACCAGTTCCACAGACCAAACAAGTTCTCCATAGGTCAGGGGACTACGCCTTCCAATATCATCTTCAATGATATTTACAGTGACACAGCCTCTAAACAACTCCACCATTAGGAAAAACCTGAGAGTGGCTTTTGCAAGACGTTAGTTAGGGCACCACTGCATGGAAAAATTACTTCAAGAAGTACAGTGGACTGGGCCAGGTGCAATCAACCGTCACTCTGATCATATATGGACAGTTTCATTACCGCAGGCTGAACTCTGGATGTACGTCATTTCCGGGCCTACAAAGAATCTGTGACCCTTGCCGAGATCAGGCCTGATTCAGGGGGAGCAAAAAGAATCCAGGGTGCAGGACCTTATCAAAGTTGCCTGGACAGGCCAAGCAACAGGACATTGGATATCACGTAGTAAGCGCCTCGCCTGTCCTCTGCTCCATGCTCGTCACACCTCTACACTTCAAAAGGGCTGTCAGCACATTGAAAACAGAGCCCGGGACAAAAGCACAAGTCTAATCAACCTAATTGAAAGCACAGAGTCGGCAGGATCTGTCAGCAACCTGAAGAGCCAGCAGTGTTTTCAGCTAGAACAACTTTAACAATCACACTGCAGACAAGTGAGGCTTGAGTGAAAGCACCTGCGACAGGGCTGGGATGAAGTAACTTATAGGAAAATTGGTATCTTGTCCACGTAAAAGTACTTAAACTTCCCTCCAACTCCACTTCCCAAAAACTCACAAATTATATAGGGAAGGATAATGAGGAAGAGAAATTCAACACGGAGAAAAAAACTTAAGGTTAGGAATATCTATATCAGAAAAAAAAGATGATGACAGAGACAGTATCATACATAAAGACAGATTCACAGGATGTGGAGGATGGAGAATATAGTACCAGTCAAGTGTTTGTTGGGTGGTGGGATGTAAAGGTCCGAGGTATATAGGAAGGCTGCGTTTGGCAGTGGCCATTTAGGACCTCTCTTTCCCCAGATGGAGTTAAAAGGCTGCCGTTTGGCCCAGTCCTAGTCAGCTGAGCTTAGATTTGCTCTAATATGGTCGAGAAAACACAGAAGCCACAACAAGCCAGCCAGATCCAAATGACCTGCCACCTCTACTTATTGTGGCAATGGGACAGCAGCAAGACCTTTTGGCACAGACCTGCACTTTCTGTCCACTTATTTCTATCAAGTCTATGTGGGATATCAGGGGCAGACATCCCAATACCCCCCAAAGACTTCATTTTGATCATACATTAATAGCAGCACTTGTGAAAATTTGTAAATTTACACCTTTCAATTTACGCTGTCTGAGTCTCAAAGTTGCAAGCTAATACTCAACATCCCATTGCCTGGTTGTCAAACACAGCACATGGTCTGTAAAGTGTGCTTTGGAAGGGAACAGTTGAGGCAAAAGAATTCTTCATATTCAAACAAACACAAGTTATCATTCCTTTAACTGTGCTTTTATTTATTCATTTTTTGCTAAAATGATGTGGAAGTTTTAGTTCTGATGGAACTCTTTCTAAATCCTTGTGTTTGGATACTGTGGCACTGCGGCACAGAGCCGGCTATTGGCCAGGGACCACGACAAATGGCTCGAAGCTCCCGGAGGAACACCCCCCAAGTCCTCCTCCAACCCCACCCAATGTCTTCCATGAGTTGAAACCGGCCAAGGCCAGATGCTCTGGTTTCTTGACATCATGATGGAAAAATGTACTGTTAACCTTGACTAAGGAAGAAAAAAAAAACAATATGACTGTATTCTTATCATATCACTCACATATGTAGAAACACAAATTTCTGAATAATATATTTGTCCTACACTGGAGACCATGTGTGTGGAAGCAACAATACAGTGAAGTCACAAAACTTCACCAGAGGAATATCTGCGTCTCGTTATTCAGTATCGTTATAGAGCCATCACCTTCTGCAACAGAGGGTGTTCAAGATTGGAGAGAAAAAGATGGCTGGAATCGCTCATCAATTGCTCCTGCACAAACATGCACACAGGCAGCCAGTAAGTTATTAGCGTATCTGGTAAAAGCGTTGTCCCATCGAAACATTTCCATGTGTAGTCCTTCATGTGAATGTCGCCAACCTCCTCCGCAGCTGTGCATGGCTGAACCACCCTTATCTTTAAGTGCTGTGCAGGGGCTGTAAACCTTGATAGGACACGCAGATATGGCTTGGAATAACACTGTTAATTTTAATAAGGTTAATAAAAGGGCATCAGGGTCCTTAGAAGTGCTTGTTGAAGAGTGTGTGTAGAAGGATTTGGGCTGGTCCCAGGTGTGTGGTTTAAGGGGCACCACGCATGACCGAATTTGACTCAGTGGCAGTATTGGACAGGGCAATCAGTGAAAACCAACCGATTTCAAACAATGACCTGTTAATTACTCAAACCAATGAGTACCTTGTTTACTGAATCAAGTAGAAAGTACAAGAGAACTAATAGGAACATATTTCTATACGTAATTCAATTAATGACCTGCATTTCATATATGATCATGAGAGTTTAGTTCATTGAAATGAATGTGGGTTTTCTTAGAAAATCAGCCTAGTCAGTCATGACTAGAAATTATAACATAACGGATCATTTGAGGCTAGCATCAATGTTGATATTTGAGTTTAAAAGAAAAATTCTGATACACACAACATAAACGGACGAACATCGTCCATAAGCATCTGTTTCAATTCTCTGTAGTATGTAATTCCATCACATCTCATTTCTATACTACTTCTTCTTAGAGGCTTCTGTTCTGTTCTGCCTGGCCAATTTGTCAATCACACCCTACTGAAAATGTCATTATTAGTAGTATTCAAATTCAAAAATGGGGGGGGGGCTGCCTACTTTTCATCATACTCATCTTCAGGACCCTTGCCAGAAGCTTGTAAAAAGGCCATCACTGATAAATTAGCATAGTGGACAAGTGAAGACAAAATGTAAAAATTCAGTTGCACCATAATCTCAAGACACATAGTGCAGTTGTATGCAATCTTTGGGAAAAACAGACCGACTATGCTGAAGGGAAGGATGGACATCCCTGGAGGGCAGCATCATGCACCACACCGTATGGGTCGTGTTCTACGTAATTCAGACAGATAAGATTAATTTAATATCAGTGAATAAAGACTTTTTCAAAAAAAGGGGCTGCAGTAATGTAAGCAAATATTTCATTAGACTCATCTGACACATGTGAAACAAGAGATGGCAAAGCATCGCCCACTATCATCCAAGAGAGATTTAAGTCAAGTTGTTCGCTCTAAAACACCAGTATCACCCCATTCTACCTCTCCCCCACAAATGAACCAATCCACCGCCAAACTGCTGTCACATAACAGCAGGAGCAGGGGAGGAAATGGGGCTATGAGGAGGCAAACGCCCACTCTCACTCCAGGAAGCTCACTGACCTCTGAATGGCATAAACCAGATGTTGTATGTGTAAGGGTCTTCAATGGGAGCAAGTGAGGAAGCTGACAGCGAGCTGCCATTACTGTACAGCTCTTATCAAGTGATGGGGCAAGTTGTTACTGAACTGACTCTGAGCCTCGATCATCACAACCAAATTGTATGTTTTGATCATGATTATTATCTGATGTGAGAGACAACAAACAAACGACAAAGGGAAGGCCACAATAAGAACGCAACAAAACACAGACACCCACACTGTAAAAAAAAATAAAAAATCTTGTAACTGAACCATAGAGCTAATAGAGTTCAGTAGGGAGATTAAATGGTGTGGAGCAGACAGGAGTGGGCTGGGTTTGTCTGTCTGAAGATCCCCGAGTGGGAGCAGAAATGAATTGAGAGAGCCGAGATGAGCCGAGCCAAACTGAGCGGAGGCGTAACAGTTATCTGTCCCCGACTGAGCTCACAACAAAACTCCATCACAGCTGAACAGGAGGAGAAATAACTAAAAAGCAGCTATCTGGCGGTGAGAAATGACCACAAAAGCAGCTGCATAGCTTTTGGTTTGGAGGTGGTGGTAGGGTGGTGGGGGGTGGGGGTTACAGAGTGTTCGGGTTAATCTGAGCAAATGTTTTGACTTATTGCCTGAGCGTCTCTGTGGAGCAGGCTGTGAAGTGTTTGCACAATTAAAAGCTAATTTTCTGTCTCTTCTTGGCTGCCTTGTTAGAATGTGAATTAATGTGTGTTTGTGTATTAGGTCCCAAGAAAAGCAGCCAATAAAATGTCACATAACAGCGTCCTCAAAGCGTGGGGCAGGGTTTTCTGGATGTTGAAGCACGGAGAGTAGGGGTTGGATACAATCAGACAAAATGTTTCAAACACCAAAAGCAGGGCCAGCATCATCAACCAAAGCCCTGACATTAAATCTGCTTCCAACCATTTATAAAAAAAACCTTCAAACTCACACAGTGAAGTGGGTCTATAGTAACCTAATCACCAGGACAGCCTTTCCAGCGTTCCCCACAGTCATATTTTAAGGCCACGTTTTCCAATATTTTATTGTTTTCCAAGTTTACTTTCACACTTTTTAGCTGCATTAATTAGAATCTAATTCACACAGAGGTCTGATGTTTATTTGGGCTGAGACGAGGGGGGGGGGGGTATGGTATGATCTTACATGTGCCCTCCATTTGTCTGCCCACGTGTTTGCTCTCCAAACACTCCAATAATGAGCATTTTAATATGATCTACACACACACACACACACACACACACTTACAGTCTCCTGCCCAAATCTGGCGATGAAATAGGAGAGTTGTTACTAAAGAACAGTTAAATTAATGATAATATTTTCCCCATTATGTTAAAAGCCCAAGCACAGTACTTCATCTTTCATGTGTGTGTGGTGAGACTGGTGATGAGAGGTCTGCAGATGGTAGGGCTGCTAAAGAAAAGAAGCTATGGTACTGGCAAAATAATGTACGGGCTCTGGAATTACTGGCAGCCACAAGATGTGAAGAAGGTATTGTTTGTCTCTGTGGATTTATGCTCGTCTGCCGAGGCGCTGCTGCCTACATGCCAAATCTGAGTCCTCTAAACTGAAACTACACTGCAGCCACCGCAACTTCAAATCCTCTGCTATTAATAAAAATGCTTACTTGCAAACTGGTGCCATTATTGTTATTATTATTATTTTTTTTATTACAAAGAAAAGGAACAGAGCCATATTGAAAATAATATCACAAAGTTCGTAAAAATGGTAAATGTAAAAGGTAAATGTAGACCCACAGAATTCACGTAGAGTCAACACAAAGGAAGTATATTTAAATGAAAATACTATTGTTTAATAACATCTTTTTAACCATGAACAAAGATTATCTCCTGTGAGCTACAGATTTCCAAAAAAAAAAAAAATCAAGGCTTCATGACTATCAGCTTGAGAGGTGTATTTACTCATATACACAGACAGAAACAAGAAAACCCAGGCCTTTAGGGTAAGGAGCCAGTTGAATTTCATAACCGTCAAGGCCATTAAAATCAGCTTAAAGGGCAAACTCAACACTTCATAGTATATGGCATCAAGGAGCAAAGGCAGACTGAGACAAGCCACTGTAAGATCTGAAGGGCTGCTATTCTATCTACTACCTCTTATCCCACGGTCTTGTGTGGTGGTATACAGGTACACACAGGCTGGAAAAAATATCACATTAAATATGAAGCGAAGTTTGAAGGAGCCACGGCAAACGGAGGTCACAATCTGCTATTTTCTTAGTTTGCCGAAAAGACTTTTTACCTACGTCAGAAAATGAAAGCGTGGGGTTTAAGTTTGGATCAAGAGCAGTACATGTCGAGACGATTACTGCCATGACACAGGAAGTGAACAAAAAAATGCAGTCGTGAATTGCAATTTTTTTTTTTGCTAAATTTCAAATGTGTGAAAGTTAACGTGTTAATTTTGTTATTAATTTGTCAAATTTGACAGCACTACAATATTTCCGATCAAATGTGTGATATATATAATAATATGTGTGATAGACGGTCATTTGTGCTTTTAAAAAGAGACATTCCGAGATGTGATTGCTTATAAAATATCCATGTACGGAGTCTGACCAAGAGCAGCTGTAGCTGAAAGGTTTTGGTCTTGAAGCGAACCATGAATGCAGTTTTGTACCACCTCTTGAAATCATCAGCACTTCTTAAGATACCAGGAGTAATGCTGCTAGTATTCTGTGTAACCTTTGGTACAATGCTGGGTAGTCCCAAAGTCCGGCCTGCCGCAGCTATTTGGGCCCTCACCAGGGTTCACCAGATCGGCGACCTGACGTTCATCCATAATGTTCATCATGTTTCACCTGCACACACAGCTTCACAGGACCATCAAGGGGCGAAGCAGAGGAGATGGGCCGGAGGAGTCTTTACGTGTTTTATTTGGAAACCCGAGCCCTTGCCGGTAATTGCCCAAAATGACTCTCATCGTAATTGACGGTCTGGCTTTCCACTTTGTCTGCACAACTTTCCAGGACGACGGGGGCTACAGTAACTCTATAAAAAGTCTGTACACAGTAATGCACACACTCTTTATCCATCAGGGCAGGGCTTAATGTCCGTCGTCCTTTTGCTATCCTGTTCTTGTCGGGTTGCATCCTCTGCATGTGTGTGTGTGTGTGTGTGTGAATGCGTTGATGATGTAGCTAGCCATTAAGTCAGACTGAGGGTAGAAGTGGTGATTTCTGGCAGCTGTCTCGGCATCGACAAGCTCGACTCTGACATCACACGCTCATCCATACGCACGCTCCTCAGAAGAGAGCGGAGACGATGCACACAACCATAAAAATATATAGACTTCAAGGCCGGGATCACACTTGCATTACTTCTCTTCTGTTTGTGCACCGATGATAGACACAGAAACATGACTCGAAGTAACAAAATTCTTTTGTATTATTTGCTGCAAGCCCCACATTTTATAAGAGCGTTTTACTGGTTCTGTGTTTTGTTGTGCTCCTGGCCAAAACATCTGTACCTGGCTCGTGGCCGGCTCCGGTGGCCAGGGCAGGCATGGCTCCCGACGGCTGCTTCCTGGTTCCCCTCAGGCTGTGGAAAATGGCAGCGAGGCGTCAGAGTAGTGAACTGCTCGGCAGCTCTCCCCAGGGACCAGCTGAATCTGAGGACAGGCTTTATGCCATGGAGCCCTGCAAGAGAACAAGATTTTAGGGCCTACTTGTCAAATGGCAGAATGGCAACATGCACGTGTGTGTCAGTCAGCTACTGTGTCTGTTTGGTGTGTGTCTTTCAAGCTACCCGTAGCCATGGATATGGATACCTACCATACTAGCAAATGTATGTATTTGTGTGTAGGTGAGCCAACAATTGACAGCGAATGACCCGCTGAGTTTGTGTGTTCCTGCGTGTGTTGACAGTACATTCACAGTTGACTCAGTGTGTTTACAACCTGACACAAGCTGCTGAACATCCTGCTTTGTACATGAGCCAATATCACCTCACCCGGCGCCCATATATGCACATGCACTCAGCTATTCCACACTTTATTCGGCATCCAGCGGAAACAAGGGAAACTTTATCCACTGAGGGTAAGTAAGCAAACACATGCAACAGACCTGTGAAAAATCAAACAGGCGTGGAAAAGCATCGCTTCGTAAATAATGGCGCTCAACTGGAAAGCCAGATAGAGCAGGGAAATGAAGAAAGGGGATGTAGAACACATATAAAAAGTCGGTAGCTTATTGAAATCCCCCTCTGCAGTGAATAAACAGGTGTGGACACACACAGTAGCGTGCTATAAAACCGAAAACCAACCGGGGGAAAAAAAAACGATTTGTTGATTTATTAATTCGACAAGCTCCGAACACGCTCTTCATGAAGATCTGAAGATTTGGAGACTTGCATCAGAAAAAGGAGGACTTGAATCTCTATTTCAACTCTACTGAACTGAGACATTATTTGATTTATACTTGCCTCCCTATAGACCTGCCTTTATTTGAAACTTTCATTCAAATCCTAAGTTTAGTGAATCCTCAGAACCAAGAAAAATGGTCAGGCAGACCTTCCATAGTCACATGGCTTCAATATTTAAAAAAAAAATTATTTATCAAGCGCCGACTTAGCCGACACTATTAATGGCTTTGAAAGGGGACATTAATTGACACAGCATTTTACTTTCAGACACCTGAAAGACTTGCAAGAGAGGATCATATGTGCTATAATGTGGCAAATGCAAATCGGTGGGAACTTGTAAGACCTTAAACCATAAATGTGTCTTCACAATTGTTTCATCCTGAGGGGACAGGGTGGTAGTTCAGGGGTCTCAGCTTATGCCCTCACCCCAGGCCATCCATCCTTCCGAGGCCTCGACTCTGTCCCAAACTCTTCTCAATGCATACGACATTTATCATAGCCTCTTTTTTTTTTTGAAAGACCACTAGAAACAGATCCAGCTAAATCCTGCCACCAGCACAAATAGTTTCTGAAAAAGGGAGAAATTTTCTCTAAAAAGGGGACAATCCATTCTATGTCAGCTCCAATGTGTTGTGGCTCAGTCAAACTAAGTCACTCTACAGTAGAGCAAATGCCTAAAATAAACCCCAGCAAGGAGATAAGTTTCATTCTGTGTTGTAAAGTGATTTAGAACCACTCGGCCAGCGATACGGACAGCCAAGATTCCTGCGCCCTTCTAGTTCATCGGGACAGTCTTCGCTTATTAGGCACTGCCAGCCACACACATTTGAAGCTTCAAATGCTGTGACTTCATGTCCATCTCAGCGGGTCGAAAAGTGGACCGGAAATTCACTACAAATGTGTTCTCTGCAAAGAAACTCTCAGTCAGCCCCCGCACTGACAGCTGCACAGGAGTGACTATTTCCTGGCACTTTGCCCTGCATGTGTGTAGACACGCAGAGGTCAAGATTCATGTCTGCCAAGACGGCAGCCCACGTAGAAAAATGCTACCACGGCCCGTCTGACATACTGTGATATGAACTTACCTCAGGGCCTCGTCGACCCCAGGTGGAGCTTTGTGGAAAAAGCATCTAGACAATGCAGTCCAGAAGATGCCTTGGTGAGCAGGTAAGCACCCCATTAATGAGCATATCAGAAAAAAGGTATTTTTCTTCTGTATTGAGATGTACAAAATATGGTGCATTCATCAAACGGCACTTGGGGAAAGGATCGATTTTCCAACGAGAGGAGATCTGGGAGACAAATTCAGAATCCTGCTACAATGTCACGCCAGCAACGATTTCGGGGCCAGATTTGTGGGTCATTTGCATGAGTTTTGCATGAGAATCGAACACAAATGAAAAACCTCATTGAAATGAAGTTGAAGTTCAGCGCTGTTGCATACTTTAATAAAATAGGTTAAGGGGAGCAGCAGAGAAGGGCAGCAGCATCTCGAGCACTGACCACAAAATCTCTCCAACAGGCCAGTTTGAACAGGGAACTAAACCCAACAGCCACTGAGCTCGCGCCAAGAGAACTGACCCATGCTAAATCAGTTCAGTGTTTCACAGAAGGAGTTACAGTACGGTTTTGTCATAAGACTTTGTGATTGGAATGACAGACTACAGGAGACAAGGGACGTGAATACTCTTAAGGTATGCCGCACTGCAATATCAGTCCTAACAATTCTGTTGCATCCAAAGGGGAGTGACAACATATTCCCCAATCTGAGGAAGAATCCGTCTTTCCATTTGAGCAGCTTTCTGCGAGCCAAGAAGCATGTCGCAGAGACGGGAACACCTGGGACTTTTTAAAAGGCCCAGAAGGATCGTAACTGACCGACTTTAAGAAACATTCCCCACTGTCAGAATGCTCAAACCGTGTCTGTTCAGATCACACAATATCAGATGGTCATGGGAGGAGTAAAGGGACACTTTGCCATGTGGACAGGAGATGGGATACGCTTAATTGCAATGATATGTTCCTCCTTCTACCCCTGAGAAGTCTGACATCTTCAAATGCTTTTGCTACCATCTAGTGGGAACTTTCACTATTGTGTGGAGTATTCACCCTCAAAAACCAGCTGTGACGCAACCCCAGTAACCTCTCCCTAACAGAGGTGCGTATGTAGGGATATCAGGAGACGCTGTCTGCGTCTGCTTGGCCTTGTTCTGCATATAAAACCTAAGGTTCAATAAGTGTATAAGGGGAAAACAGCTTGGGATGATCCTCATTCACACAGGAGGAATGTAATTTGGAGGAGACTATTCTTTCATACTCATTCACACACTGAAGCCATGCTTCAGGAGCAAGTTGGGGTTCAGTGTCTTCGACACTTCGACATGTTGACCCATAGGAGCTGGGGATCGAACCCCCGAGCTTCTGATTGAGGGACGACCCACTCCACCACTGATCCACAGCCGCCCCAACTCTTCTTCTCTTTTCAGAAACAAGCCCGTCAGTCCTGAGGGAGTGCAGGTGGATCCTCACCTAGATGTTGATGAAGTTAGTGAGAGGGAGACTGAGGGACAGTGAAAAACACTGTAAGGCCTGTCATGTCAAAGGGCCATTTCAAAATCTGAAAGCATGCTGTGACGTTTACATCCGTTTTATGGGTCTTCTTTTGCTTCTTCGCCTCCTCTTAAGGGTTGCCTGAACTGCTCACAGTTCAAGGCAATTTATCACAAGACTACAAGATCCTACTCGGGGAAAAGAAACGAGGAGAAAAACGTTACGCTCCCAAGTGTTCGCAGGGTTCACTGGGTGGAACAGTTCTCCATTCATGCTGCCTCCATCTGGGCCTGGACAGGAAGTTCTACACCGCAGAGGTCAACTTTGCCATTCAGCACCACTGAAACCCTAAGTGCCACTGAGGTTTGGGGTCTTGAATTGCTCCACATCATATGACAGGTTAGCCAGCTACTGGCTGGAGTTTTTACTGGGCCGCCATTAAATGACTCTGATCCGCTTCATCACATGACAGACGCCCATCCAAAGCCACCCCTGTCACACCTGCTCCGGTTACAGCTCTAAGGACCAAAGATATACACCAGCTTTCACATCTGCTGATCTGCTCCAATGTGATGAGTTTATCTACATTGGTCCTTGGTGAGATGATAGAAGATCTGTTTGGCAGCCAGTGTGTCATCTGCTCAGGTTACCAGTTCTGTATGGTCTCTTCCAACAGGGTAAGGTTCTGCATTTATCTTAGTGGCTTGTGAAACCAGGGATACTAGGCTTTGTTGCTCAATGTGCTGCTGCTTCTGTCTTTATGCATCTTGACCTGTTGCAAGAAGCTGCATTGACCTTTCCAGATCTGCCAGAAGTCACAGTTTGTAAGGTCTGGTTATTGTAAAATGGAAAAGGTTAGGTTAAGATAGTGATACCAAAACAATATTTATTTGGAATTTAACAAAGTCAGCCAACATTTCCAAATGTCAGATTTTATATAAACTCAAGTAGCCATGCAAGAACATTGCATATATAATATAGCTCCAAACTGGCAACTTTTCTAATTTGATTACACATTCAATGATGCCGTTTAGAGAGGAAAGGTTCGACAAGGCTGCAGAGACAGAAAAAGAGAGGTCCACTACCATGTGGATTAAAAAAAGAAAATAAAAGTTCCTTTTATGGAAAATGATGTTCTTTTACTTCAAGTCCAGAAACACTGGCATTTAAAATTGGTGAGCTTTGGGTATTGGTAAGCTGTGAAGACAGACTGGATGTAAAATCAATTTGTATTTCAGCTATTCTACATCATATTTCGTTGTAGGAACCACAAAGTGCAAAGTCAGACAGACAGAAGTAGATAGAGTTACAGCCACACGCACACAACCATAAGAGAGTAATTGCAGCGCATCCAACTGTGGGAAAGGCGAACATTCATTTACACACAGGCTCACAGTGGAACTACATTTCAATGGGCTATGCATAATTGCAGGTCGAGGGAAATGTTCATCCACATGCACTTTGAAATTATAACACTGTTTCCAGAAAAAAAAAAAAGAAAAAAGAAAAGAAAATCAAAAATCCTGTGGATGCAAGCCCCCACATATGCAGCTGTTTGCCTTTTTCTGTTCCTTCTATGGAAAAACACATCGTTGAATAATGTCTTTCTCCTGCTTCGGCGCAGCTCTGCCAAAACGTCACCACATCGATTCCTATTATGCATGAGGCGCATGACGCTGGCGGGACGGGGTTGTGTTTTCAAGCATGTGCCACATGACTTCTCGTTAATGGCTGTTAGCTTTACGAGGGATTGGGGCTGCTTAAATTAAGACTCAGCGGTGCCTGGCACGGCTGATGTTCCTGGAATGATTGACTGCAGTGGAGGAGCAGTAATAATGATGAGCAATTGGAAGAAGTGGATGCGTACGACTAAAAAGCATATGGAAACAGATTAGGGGAGCAAATGTGGAATATCAATGAAATCTATAAAACCGTGACGAAGAAAACTTCTATCAACAAGAATGGCTTCATCCAAATTTGATAGGTTAAAAGAGAAATGGGAAAAGTCGGCTCTCTTCTGAGTCTCAGGTGGGATTTTTTGACAGCTCGGAATCAGCACTCTGCCACATGTTGCTCATAAGCGTCCAGTCTTTCCACATAAAATACATCTGCTCTTGTGTATGTACATGTGTGTTGTTAGCACACACACACACACACACACATATAAATCTGTTTAGGTCAACCTGTCTTTCCAGAGGCATGAAGTCATCCCTCCGCATTCAGTCACAACTGCCTGGAGCGTTTCATTTTACTTAGAAAATGCCTTTTAAAAAGAGATCCGTCCAGAATTTACAAGAGCTGTGGAAAGTTTGTTTCAAAGCTAACTGATACGGAAGAATATGAGTCAGGGCCCTCCTACAAAATAAAAGGTGACACGCTATGACTTTCTAGTGTAATAGAATTATTTACATTTTAAGTATTATTTATAGCATTATTTACATTGTATCCGTGATCATTTAGGCTGTTAATCATTATTAACTACTAGTAACTACTAGTGAGTAAAGCAGATAAGACCTGATCTAACAAATGAAGATATACTATTGCAGATCGTGACAAGAACCAGAAGAAAGGCACAAAAGCTGTGCAGGGTCTTACCAGGACACTTCCTGCAACACAAACACCGCCTCACATGCAGCAGCAGGCACACACTGCACTATTACAGGGCACGAAAAACCTAAATCCTCCCTTACAGGAAGACATCCGCCCACCAGGTGTATCAACTCACCTGAACGGACCTGAAACTCAAGTTTTCTTTTCCTGCCTAAAGGCCTACAACGCTACGCCCTTTTTTACTTCACACAACTCAACTGTAAACAAAAAGAACAGAGACCAGTGTTAACCAATGTGGGAAACTCATTTCACTTTCCAGGAAGCTTACAGGATCTAACAGTATTTCGTCTTTCCCAGCTGTTTATGTTATACTATTGGGAAATAATCTAACAATTGTTAAACGCTCCAGAAGGGTCGCTGCTATCTGGCTTTTATTACATAGGGTCTTGAAACCATATCTGGTCCTAGCACTCTACAGTGACCAGATCAAAAATGTCATTTTATCAGTTATTTCCTTAATTATTCTTTGACCACAACTTTGCTGAGAAACTCCCAGACTTTCCCTCTGATGTGCATCTATGACAATGTCATTCCAGGAGTGTGCATATATGGTGGAGACCATTGGCAAAAATATATTAGGGTGGACAAAACTAATTGAATTCATAATTCATTATT
This sequence comes from Pempheris klunzingeri, assembly GCF_042242105.1. Classification (NCBI taxonomy): domain Eukaryota; kingdom Metazoa; phylum Chordata; class Actinopteri; order Acropomatiformes; family Pempheridae; genus Pempheris; species Pempheris klunzingeri. Next base: position 4,655,178 of record NC_092032.1, on the reverse strand, counting down.
ATTTCTTCTATTTATTGTCGTGTTGTTTGTTTTAAGGAATAACGCTCAGCCCAGATATCATGTTGTCATGCTACTCACAGTTGCAGCGTCCTTTCAAGACGTAGTGACAACAAGTGACCACTAGATGGAGCAATCAGCTCACTAAATCTCTGCTGTATCTACATTGTGCAGAAAAAAAAAACAATTATGGCGAGTAGGAGACGATGCAAGTTTAAATGGTTGCTTTTGTGTGTGTATATTTGTGGGCAGAACTCAGTGTGTGTGTGTGTCTTTGTCCCCATTCCGACCTCAGATATGCCTCAGGGTGCCAGTAAAGATGGGCACCAGAAATCTCTGCACTGCCTGCCAGGGCCCATTATAACTAAAATCATGATGAGGCAACTCAGAATGACAGCAAGCTGTTAAATACACACAGCAACATGTTCTGTTATTGGGGGGGGGGGGGTGAGTTTGGGGTGCACGCAGAAAATAAAAATCATATGACAATACAGTTTGAGAACTAAAAACTATTTTGTAGAACCTTTCTATGACGTCAGCACCTTTACGGTTATCAACAACGGCTGCTTTCTAACTGACAGGAGGTGTTTTAATAGGCCAGATTTCACAGTATGCCAACTCCATGACTCTGTTTAAGACTCCACTGTTTAAGAGATGGTATAGCAATACTTCAATCAAGCTAAATATTAAGCAACGGCATGTCAGTGGGAAACACACAGGGTTTAAATAATAAACCTAATATCTGAGATGTTACCTCTGAAAAAGATGACTTCATGAAAATAATCATTAGTTGCACACTTGCATTGTTCTCTCGAGTACTTCCTTGTTTTAACACCTCTTCTACCCCTTTGTCCTCCTCCCATCCCTGCTCTCTGGTTCCCATGCAGACACAACAGCTCTTTGTCTCTCTCTGACCCATTAACAGGGACAGGAGACCACAGTCACTGTCAGTCGCCACTCACGCATTCCACTGTCTCTCTCTCTGTCTCTCTCTCTGTCTCTCTCTCTGTCTCTCTCTCTGTCTCTCTCTCTGTCTCTCTCTCTGTCTCTCTCTCAAACGCATAAACACACAGACACACATTCACACTGAAGGTTCGCCCGTTAATGACCAATTAATGGAAGATATGACATTAATTAATTATCCTATAAACTCACCGGAAGGATAGTGAGGCAGAGGAAGGATAGAGTGAAGTCAATGGTGGTGCAGGGGATTAAAAAAAAAATTTAAAAAAAGATAAAACACACTTTGCTTAATCAAGAAATATCATCGATGTAAGTGCTATACTGATTTGCGTAAGCCCCGCAGAAGCCTGATTGAAATTGTAACAGAGGTCACTGCATTAATCCACTATACAAAGAGCATATATGTGTACCCTGTAACTCCACCTCCCACTTACATTAATTAGATGATGACGGATTTTCAGATGAGTGATTTAAGCTGCAAATAGCCATGCACCTGCAAATGAGAGGCAGAGAGAGACAGACAGAGAGCAGCAGGTAGCCATAAGCCTCACTAATCTGGAAGTCCTTTTTAAATGCCAGTGTTTCTGGGTAACCTACATCCTCAGCCGATATTGCTGGAGTGAATTGTTCTACCTGGAGCACTCTGGTGGGGGGGGGGGGGGGGGGGGGGGGGGGGGGGCAGGGAGAACCAGAAAGAGACAGCTGGTCCGACAGACGAAGAGAGGAACAGATTTGACAAAACAGATAAAAAAAAAAATTTTTAAAAAAACAGTGATGCAACAGAGGCCAACGAGGAAAAGTCAGGTCTTAGTCAGGTCCGAGGTTCTACACGTGGACACACGTGCACAGCCGCTGTGCGTGTTCCCAGGAAAAGTCAGTGGTGGTTGCAGTGCATGATTGTTAGAGCTGGTCGAGGGATCCAGAGAGGAAGGCTGCGATAGGATGGGCAGAGCCAACAGCAGAGAAAGAAGGAGATGATGTCGTGTGTGTAAAGGTAGAACAACTGAGAAAGAGCGACACAGAGAACATTCATTTGAACGTGGGGGGCAACATGCATACATATTCGTACTATAATGACTTGTTTGAAAATTCTAAATGTAAAGTCTATGAGCCCAACAGGCCTTCTGATCACATGGTAGTTTGCCCTGTGATCCAGCAGAGGGTGCTGCTGCTTCACTATCAGCTTGGCCCACTGTGTGCTCTATGACCTATCAGTAAACTTAACTAATAATGTAATGTTGTGCATTCAAATTCATTCGAGCAAATTACATTTCATCATTTCACATTTGTTCAATCTTGCTCTTTGGAAAAAGTGACGGCCTCCGCACACTATGAAGCCGTTTGGCCCACTTTGGGATAAAGATAATAGTGTTTTTGTGTTTACTCATCACTGCCACTAAAAATAATCCCTCCTGACTATAAACAAGCATTTGTGGCAAAATTGTAGGCTTGAGACACAAGTCAAAGAAACAGCCGCATACTGACCGACGCATCTTTGATGTTTCTGCTCTGCAAGCTCTTGATAACGTTTGCGGTCATTTCGAAAAAACGGTGTCTCCACGGCACAGCCTGTCCAACAGTCCACACCGAATAGATCGTCTTTACCTTGGAAGATATCCCAGTCAGTACAGATCCACATCAGCAAGATAAAAAGTCTACAGCCACGCAGGGCAGCTGTGAGTTTGTACTCGGCACCAAACACAAAGCATAGCTGATGCTGATGGGAGTGTCATCAGTTTCGCAGGTATTTGTGTCATAGACACGTGAAGTGAAACGTGAAGGCATTGTCAAAATTGTTACAATTCACACAACAGACATCGTCATCAAGTGGCGGCGATAATGTGGTAAAAATGCTTGTTTATGGTGTCATCCAATCTTTGCAACTAGTAGCGGCTCTACAGGGTACGACACCCGAGTGTTCCATGAATTTAAAACAGGAAGCATCAGAGCAAAAGTTATGACCATGAAAACACAAAGAATCCTGCACACTGATGAGCATTTTGCTCACTTCATTAATGGCCTATAAGGGGAATTCTCATGTGCCACCAGCAGTGTGGGCCCAACAGGGAAAGGGGGTGGGGTGGTGGTGGTGGTGATGGGAGCTCAGATGGCAGAGCAAGCGCGTCAGGACGGCCAGAGAGACGGCTTGATGAAGAGGGTCAAAGTCTGTCACCTGGTTACGTTACACCAATGAGGACCCAAAAATACACCCCATCACACTGAGGAGATGGAACGCTAAACACTTTAGTTTAAGACAGCCCCTCGTCTACTCGGGGAGGTTTAGAGATCACAGACAGAGTAAGGTGCGTGTTAAATCGGCAGCCATATGAGCAGGTAGACGTTCATCATCATCATCATCATCATCAGCGAAAGAGCAATCTAAAAATAGGGCTTTTATTTAGTTAATCCCCAGAGAGGTGGCTTTTAGGAAATGCTGCGTTTTCACTGGACAGTTTCAAAAAAAAAAAAGATCCTCAACTGTTCAGGCCTGAACACGAGTGTAATGGGATCATTGTCCACTTTGTGCTGCTTCACTAGCTACAATAAATTAAATCAGGTGTCGTAATCGTAACCGTAATCTGCCACAGACTTATAGACTTGTCCGATTTCAAGAAAACACCTAAATTAAATAAACTACTCTGTTTCTCGGAACTCATTATGATTTCCGTCCGCGGTGATGGCCTGGCTCCGGCCCTCAGTCTTGCAGCTCCTCAGCAACACGCAGGTATTCGAGCAGCATTGAGCCTTCTCTTTTGTGCTTTTGTGCTTTCACTGCTTTTGACCTTGGCAATAAAGCAGCAAGAGCCCCCCCCCCCCCCCCCCCACCCCAGCTCTCCCAACGGCACAGGTGCTCCAGCCGGCTCTGAGGGGAAGAGTGAGACGCTGGAACTGAGAGACCCGACCTCCATGTTTTGCTTGGAGGATAAGACGTGAGCCAGCCCTCCTGCTGTGACACAAACACATCACTTGTAGCGACCGATAATCCCGGTGCTGAGCTGCTTATGATAGAAAACAAACAATTACTAGATGCCACCCGGCTGATGGTGCCACCCACCGGACTCAGGAACAGGACGGAAAAGGAAGTTTTGGGAAACATACAGTGTAACCAGTCAAGAAGAAGAAAGAAAAACGTGAAGCCACATTTGAGGTTTTCCAATGGGTTTTCTTCAAAAACTGGATGAAATGTGTTTCGCCCGCACAATAATAGCATTTTTAAGCACATTTATCATCCAGTCCTCAATTCCTGGCATTATCTCAGACTTTCTGTCTCTCTGGGGGGCCACCATGCCACCCACTGGAGCCACATCTTCCTTTTAGCCACAGTATACAGGCTCCTGCTTAGGATACAAACACAGGCGTTAATCAGCTGAGGTGACTGAGGCTCTCTGCACTGTTACTCACTCTGGCAGGAGGATTCCAAACTACTGAACATCCTCAATGCAGCCCTGTCCTCAATCAAACTCCTTTGCCCTCCCACTCAGAGCCCAAAGACAGTTGAGGCCTCTTAAGAAGCATTTACAAAAAAAAAGGGGGCAGGTTTAAATATGTTGTTGCTTGTGAATAAAAGAGCAGTAAGGGAAGAAAAAAAAAAAAAAAGAGTGGAAGAGATTTGTCAAATAGCAACTTGGGCTCAGCAAACAGCAAGACGAGCCCAGAGCTTTCTGTGCTCTGAAGTACTCCGAGCATTTGGTTCGAATTCCACAGGGTAGACAAAGATCCACTGTTTGGAGAAGAGACACAAATGAAGCACCAATAATGAATGTTAATGTTACTTACTCTAGAATGGCTAAAAGTCAAGGTTACCCTTTTCCCACACGTGCTTGTTTTTTTTTTCCCCTCTGTAAGCAGGATGCTAGCTACGATCATTACCAACATCAAGCTCAAATTCATTCATATTCAAGCAAACCAACCGTGAGGGTTTTAGTTAACTGTCTTTTCCTCACGCGTGAACCAGGGTTTGGAGTCCGATCATCTCCGGTTCACAAACATACCTTCCCCTTTTTCCCCTTCACACTCCTACCGCTCTGCACCCTATTCTACACTTGTCCATTCTCCCCCTCTATGCGGACACACGATCCCCTAGAGAGTAATGAAGCAAGTCCTCGAGGCGACCCAGACCTGACCCTGACCAGGACTCACAAGACAGATAGACAGATGGGCTGCAGCAACCAACAGCTGAGCCACACACTGAGCCTGATAACATATGGGAAGCTCAAGTGTGTGTGTGTGTGTGTGTGTGTGTGTGTGTGTGTGTGAACTGAGCAAAGCTGGAAAAACCTGACATTCTCTCTTGCGAGATAACTGCTGGATTTCAGGGCCTCGTAGTACGATGTTAGTAAATGCCTTTCAAATAAAGAAGCTGCTACATAAACCTGCTGTGTTAACTAGAGAGTGTAACATGATGGATGTCGGCATGGAGACGAGCATGCATCGCTAACCACTGGAGCTTTGCAGGCTAAGCGCTGCTGTGTTATTTCTCTCTGTTCGGAGCATTACTGCATCATCAGATGAAACACTACACTGGCGCAGCAGTCTACAGTGACACCCGAGAGGTGTGCACGTCTGTCAAACGACAGCATCATCGTTTTCTACCGAGTGTACGGCGCGAGGTTGTGAAGAGTCTGCTGAGAGAGGCTCGGAGCATAGCTGACGAGCAGTGAAAAGTATCTGTTGATATCAGCAGCCTGCTCCATGTCATACTTGTGTGAACATGCTTTATTTAGACGTGCACCGAGTATATTGTACAGCTCGACTGTGTGGCTCAGGACGCCTCATTTCCAACCAAATGGAGAAAATCGGACCTTGAAAGGCGGCGAGATTGTTTGTGGGCAACTTTGCTGGTGACAGATGTCGCACTAAAAGGTACTCCTCTGACAGCCACCCAGCTCTTGCTATGGTCAGTCAGTATATCACCAGACTGGCACCAGACATATCAGCAATGTCAGGCAGCAAAATAGACCAACGTAATTTAGATCTGCAATGCAAGACACTCACTTAACTCACCAAAGACTAAAAAGGTTTGTACAAGAAGTTGGCTTTCTAATATATTTACCCAGTTAATCCTATAAGGAGACAGGGCCTATTGAAATAACTCAGGGAAGACCGTCCTTAAACTGTTTTCAGTGTTTGCCATACATAGTAGCCTACCTATTCTTTCTCACACACGCTCTCCTGAGAAACATTTTCTCTAGAATTACGTCCCACTGATTGTGGTGCATCTGCCCCCGTTTAATGTAGAAAAATGTGTAGGCTTAAGTACGCCTGCTTGAGGCCAATATCATTTGGTACCATGTTGGATATGTCCGGCATGCACGTGAAAACCAAATCGTGGGTGATGAAAAATCCAAAAATTGCAAGTTGTCCTTATTGGGTATTATTGGGTATTATTGGGTATTATTGGGTAAACATACTGCTGAAGGAAAAAAAAAGTGAACAGAGCAGACACACAAAAGGAGAGACGAGGCGGCGAGCACTAAGAGGCTTTTATAAGTATAGTTAGTTAGCTAGAATGGGGTTTAGAATCATGTAGAAATATATTATGATGAAACAAGAAGCACTGGGTTATGTATTCATTCAAATGTTTTCAGTAGACAAATATACACCCCCCCCCCCCCGCACTGTTACACCGTCATTTTGTGGGAAGAAATGTTTCTCTCCTAAAGCCTAAAAAAAATACAGTTTGAAAACACTGATAAAACATAAATGTCACCATTGTCGGACCTGTCTGTGGATGAGAGACCTCAAACAAGGCCAAGTGTGTGTGTGTGTGTGTGTGAAAGAGTTTTGTGAGTACTTTTGATAATCCTGTCAGCACATGACATCGTCAAGATTTTATTATCCCTGAGGTTAGACATGGACGCGGACACACACACACACACACACACACACACACACACACATACACACACACACACACACACACACACACGCCTGTGAGCAGATGGGATGGATCTACAGAATCAATCCCGATACAATACGCTTTTGCCTGACCTTGAAGACAGCATTTTCCCGCAGCAGAGCGGTGTCAGAGAGCATCATGCATCATCGTAGCCGTCCCCCCGGTACAGTGAAAGGGCCATTATGGAGCGTCAGCGATTAGCGTCTCCTACACAACCAACACACACAAGTCAGCACGCAGCCTAATACAGAGCGAGCGCACGGGGGTGCCAAGCCTTCGGTCTTACCAAAATTTCCCACAGTCTGATCGCCCGTCCTGATAGAGGCCATTACAATGTCATTAGGCTCTGTAATGCATTGTGCTCAAAAAAACACACACACTATTGCCATATGAAGCACTGCCAACTGTAACAGGAGCTCAGGATGATCCTGGAGTGACCCTCGAGTTGTGCGTCGTCCATTCTGATGCTTAAAGTTCAGGTTGAGCTCTTCAGTTTATAAAGATCTAACATGTCCCACAGTTCAAGGTTGTCTTCCTCCAATTAAAAAGACCGAGCAGGTCTCCACGGTAAGACTCTGGTTTGTTTTTAGAGGAGCTTAACAGTCAGGTTGCAGGGTCAAGGGGATAAGCTAAAATGATGATGGGGTCGATAAGTGGTGTTGAGACTGCATGTGCGTATCCCTGTCTGGCCAAAGATACCTGCCCTTCTGGTTCTTGTTTAGATAAGAGTTGAGCAGTAACTCTAGATGCCCGTGGGAGCTCCGCAGAGCCTGTCTCAGCAAGAAAAGGGGATCAAAATGTGATCTGAACATCCAATTTGGCTCCGCGGCTCATTTGATTCGTTTGATTTCAGAGCCTGACTCAGATGCGAGGCATCGGCCGGGCGTTGCGTCACATCAACACGTCTGTTTCTGCAGGTTTCGCGTGCGTGCTGAAAATCAGTTTGTAATCTCGTCTAGAAGCAGAGGAAAATAATTCAGGCGATGGCGTGTATAAACAGGCCTGCGTGCAGCGGGTTGGAGTGGCCACAAATATGTTTAGTAACTGCTGTGAGGTAGAAAGGACGTTTCTTCAGTATGGGGTTTAAGACATGAGATCTATTTAATGGTTCTGATGCACTGAGGAACAACGTGGATTGCAGGGACGCTCGTTTTGCATGTCATACCCCTACTGTTGTGTTATTATATTAGGGCTGTTACTAATCTGCCTTAAGCTAATTGTTTAAAAAAAAAATACAGCAAATTTTCTTACAGTCCAAGATGATGTTTTACAATGTCTTGTTGTGTCTGACCAGGGAAATGTAGTTTACAATGATATAATAATTTAATGATGATCAAAACATCGACCATCACCGCAGCTCCGTATCATACAGCTATTTCTCTGGCAAGGTGCTGGAGGGTGGTGCTTATCTATTACCGTACTGATGGAGGATTGAAGGTATGAGGTGAGACAAAGGAGGAGGAGAAAAGAAGAAGTAGCAGAAGATGAAATGATGACACGTTGCTCCTCAACCACCCGTCCATTTTAAATGGTCTGGAGTTGTGTAGCGCCTCTCTGGTCATCTCGACTGCTTTTACATTACATCCTCATCCACACATTCACACATCATTCATACATGAGTAATCTAAACGGGAGGAGACAACCCACTCTTCCTTTGAGCCACAGATTCGCCCCAAAAAACAACCCCCCCCACGCCCCCCAAACTAAATTACTAACGAGGTCAGTATGCTTCAAACAAAGTGCTTGTTGGATCACTGAGCCTGAAATCCCTCCCACCACCACCTTTCTCATATCCACATTTTTTTTTTTAAATTGACAATCCAGCAATCGGCCAGGAGTGCAGATGTGAGAAAGCATGCAGAGTGAGAGCTTTCATCTCGTTCAATTCTTGAAAACCTACATGGTAGGTGCCCGTCAAGCCTTGATGAGTCTACAGCATTTCAGCTGTGAACAAAAGTCACTTAAATAAACTTACTAGGACAACCGAGCACTTGAATGATTGACTTTGTTACCATCATTCTGGACCACCAGTGGTTTTTATTAATCTCACCTGAGGCAGGGAATGGAGACAAGAGTTGATCCAGCCTAAAAACAGGCAGGAAAACGAACTCTCCGTCTGCTCAAATGCTACACCAGAGGGCCTCCTTTATCTTTCAGCCAGCTTCGCCAATTAACACATTCTTCCACCCTGTTGTGCAGTCCGAGCATATATTGGACTGATAATTGAAAACATGGGTGAGTGTAACCCCATTTCCTGGTACCCTTTGTCGTTTTGCTCGGGCTTTCAGTACTCGGAAAGAGCAGGCGTGAAGTAGGGAGGAGGCATAAAGAACAATGCTTCAATTGAGTATCACAGAGTGCCAACTGTGACCTCACCTCTTTTAAATAGCACAAGTCGTTAAGTGACAGTCGAACGATGCACTGAATAGGATCATCAAGAGAGTTGTGTACACCACAGTGAATGAATGTGCCACTAATATGTGCGATTCTGCTTGAATTAAAGTTTCAGACCGTCTGTTTACTGTCCGTGTGAGTCAGATAATTGCCTACTGCTCTTTTCAGTTGTGTTCCTTCCATCACTTCCATTAGATGAGTGCGTTGTCCAAGCTGAAAGACGTTTCTTAGAGCCGACGATGATCCCTACTGTCTCTGCAGCCTTTTTAAAGTGATTGAGCGGCACCTTTCAGCAGCCCGATAAAGACACACCTCTCCTTTAATTACCCATCGCCCCACCTTCATCCACCATCCTCCACACACACACACACACACACTGACAAACAGCCAGCACTTCCTCCCTCACTTGAGCTAAGAAATATCACTTTCTACCACAGCCTGCCTCTCATCTCACTGCTGCTTTGTCAGTGAAATCAGAGACATGGGAGAGCAGTTTATTAAGCCTGGAATAAAACGGAAAACAGTGAGAAGCAAGAGCTTCAAAAGTTGATAAAAAAAAGATTTAATGCAAAAGCATAATGAAACTAAAGAATCGTTGCACAATCCAACTCCACCCGATAAAACACCAGGAGTCATTTTGTGCAGAGGCCTTCTATCACTGAAACCAGCTGGGCGACGAGTGCCTTCACAAACAAGGGGGACAAACTGGTTCATGAACTGCAGATGCTGAATAAACAACTCTTTTAGACTCAAACTGAAGATAAGCCTTTGGTCCAGCCTAAACTTTGCTACCCTATCAACAGGTATTCAGGTATGAAAATCTAAACTCAAGCCACTTCACGAACATATTTCCAGTCCACATTTCACCGACCTCCAGGTGCAAATGCGGAGTAGCCTTCTCTGTAACACACCGAAACTTCTTTTTCAGATAGCAAATTCTTGGAACTCAGCTTATCATTTGACTGAGAGAGGGCTTCAGTGAGTCAGTGGAGGAGAACCTGGCAGCCATCTCCAGTGAGAATGAGATCATGCTAGTGTACACACACACACACACACACACACACACACACAATCTGGCTTTCACTTTTGACAATTAAAACAGTGATACAAGAAGATTGAAGACTAAAGTTTAATTGATCGCTTAGATTAAAAAGAGCAATAACAAATATTTTAAACTTGCTTTAAAAGCATGCGTTAAGTGTGCATTTTGTATTTATGTTGGTTTCATGTCGTTTTAAATGAGATTTTCAACATTTTCTTTAACAAAAAGGTGAGACTCCATGTGTCTGAAGATGTCGAATGGTGTAACCACAAAAGAATGAGAAACTTTAAATAGTTCATTCACCTCAAGTTTACTTAGAATTACTTTATTCTAAAATATCTTAAACCTCACATTAAAATAGATTTTATTAGGCTTATCTCTACATCTAAATTGTATGTGTTTCTAGAATATTGAGTGGAACATTTGCTGAGAACACCTCTTGTTTTCTAAATAATCTTTGAGAAATGACGTAATGTTAGAAACCCTGTTATAACACTGGAATAGATGATTACATTCATTTTCCTCCTGTTCCATCTTTTCTTTTTTTTTGTGTCTGAAATACCTGTAACTGCAATTGACACAAACCAGTTCCACCACCTGACTGTGCCGCTTCTACAGTCAAGGGCCATTGTTTGTTAAAGGAATTGAAACTGAAAATCGAGCATGTAAGTCAACAAGCTCAACTAAACTGGTTTCATTTGGTAACATCTGACAACAAGAATCAACGTGCGTCTCCTATTGCAGTGGCTAATACCCTGTCCTGACACGCCAGTGAGTGTTCGACAGTTGTATCGCACCGTGTAACACCGGACCCTCCTGTCCACACCAAGTCTGTCAAATATGCACTTCTGGTTGTCACCATGGAAACAAACCCTGTAGCTGCCAACTGATTAGACTGGAGGCGTAACCACTCCAGTAAAAAAAATAAATAAATAAATGAGGACACTCATCTCACGTTTACGCTTTTAAAACTGAAAATGTTGTGGTATTTAGACGTTTCTTTACTGGAGATGACATAATCCAGCCGACAGCATCAGGCTGTTATCATCAACATGAGCTCTCTGTGACCTCCCTGCAGCCAGCTGCTGAATTTAGTTTGGTTTTTGTTGTGAAATAAGGAGCCATCATATAGAACGAAGTCCTCATTTCAACTTCAGCTGTTCCTCATCTATTACAGCGCTTTCAGAGTGGCAGTAATACAAATCCGACAAAAGTTAAACTCAAAACAGCGTGCGGTGTCGCTCGAGTCCGACAGGAAACGGGGCAATCAAGCGGATTGTTTTCACTGATGACTGCTTTGCTTGTTTTTAGGACAGTGTGTAACACTCATCGTCAGATTACTCCTGACCTGACATCCTTTGACACGCACGTTTGTTTTTGTGCTAGAAACCCATCTTTCACGTCTTTTGGCAAGGTCACTGGCGCTAGCAACAGGATCAGTATTCCCTCGTGCTCTGTGACGAGCCACTTTCCCCCGTGCTTCAAAGTGGGGAAAAGAGGCTCAGTTATGATGAATTTGCAGATGTGAATTTTAATCTCTCCCATCACCGAATTATTAGATTTTTTAGGACTTTTAAAGCTGCTGTTCATGTTCCACAGTAGGTGTCGCTGCTAATTAAGTTAATGGAATACAGACATGCATCTGCGTCAAAGAAAAACACGTCAAAAACACCAGGGTGATGCAGCACAATGATTTTATCCTAGCCTTTCAGGGCTTGGATAATAAAGCTGTAGATAAATCACCCCTTTTTCAAAAAATTTAACGCTTGAAAAAAAACTCAAAAAAAGTTATATCTATAAGTTAGCTCTTAGTGCATCTTTAATCAGCATCATACTTCACTGCTATCTGACAAAATTGACCTCAAACAGGAAGGAATCTCATTTTAATCCTACAAGAAGACTGTATCACTAAACTTTGGTTAAGAGTTGGGTTTTAGTCAAGGTAAGATCAACCTGAACAAAAACCTAAGAGGTTTACCAACACACTGAGGATGAAGGTTTCCTGTGCGTCAGTGGTAGTGAACCATTAGCCAAGATGTGCTATTCAGCAATATCAGCTGCTACTGATGTCTGTTCTGAATAAAATATGCATTGCGTTGGGTGTCATAGTTGACAACCATCCCAAAGCAGGCCAACACAATAAAATGGTTTGAAACCCAAGCCTAAGGTAGCTCTCCCTTTGTCAGCTAATTAGGCAAAATGAGGCGTCCTATAGCCATGTAGGTGTTTTCAGGCATGCGCTACACAAGCCGAGTTCAGCAATTAGCCTTCACTGACATTCAGCAACTTAATTAAAAGTTAATCTGAAGGACCAAAGCTTAAAGACTTAGGTAGTGTATGCTGTAGTAATGTTCCTGTTGGGAAACACTTGTAATCAGACGAATCGACAGTTATCTTAAATGAAGTTAGACTTCAATACAATCCATACACTTTACCTTCCAAATCTTACAGGAACAGGCAGTTTGAGGGGTGGAGGTGGGGGTGGGGGTGGGTGGTGCAGAATTTTCACAGGATGAAAATAGAATTTGTTCCTTTCATGATCACACTGTCTGTTCGCTGGCTTATTAAGGATGAACACCGCGAGAGCAGATCAGATACTAAGCAGGTAATCTAAATGACTGTGTATATCCATGGCAACAACAGTGGGTTCACTCTTTTTCACAATCATTTAGCCAAATGTTGTAAAACCCAGATCCAAGTGTTCAAATGCAGAGAGGGATAGTGTCACTTTGCTACAGGACTGCAGTGGGAGCAGGACTCGATGGGTAATGTGAGACCTAACAAAAATCTGGCAGGAGCGAGCACTACTCCAGGCTGCTTTTGACATTTGTGAGATTTATAGTGTAAACATATCTAATGATTTGGTAAAGGTAATACTGGTAGCTCAGCTAAGGATTACCTTGGGTGGCACACACACTATTTCACTAATATCAAATGTCACTCTCAGAATAATTTCTTACTATGATAGAAAGAGACATTTCTTTGAAATGTATTTCAGGCCTAAAAATTGTACTGAATGATTAATAGTGTATCAGCTAACTTGGTACCAAACCATCACTGACCCTTTAAATACTGTGAATGTGTTAATATCTTTTGCCTGCAGGCCTGAATTTGCACTGGTACCGGCATTTCCCCCCCTCAGGTGGCTGGTTGCTGGATGTATCCCTGGCAGATCTCCCCCACAAGATTCTGGAGCTTTAACACCAGTTCCATCCTGTTAAGAAGCTGTGTGTCCCACAGCGGCCGACTGGCACACAATACTTCTTTGTTCACTGGATGCCAGTCATCACCCTCGATGCCACCCCTCCCCACCCCTCTTTTGCTCTTTCTGTATCTGTCTTTCCCTGACCACGACAGAAGCTGGTGATGGTCAGTCAGATTAGCATCCAGCCGTTGAAGGGACGACTTCAAAATGCACAAAGAAAGAGCTGCTTTGTCTCGATCTGGCCTGACTACCCCAGAAGTAAAGGGAGGAAACGGAGTGAACAAAAAAAAAGCATTACAAGAGCCATTCTAATGACCAACTGTGAGAGTTTTTTATGAAAGGCATCACATCAGACTCGTGCAAAATCACATCTTAGCTGTTTTAAGAGATATCAGAGATTTATAACTTTGACAATCATTTGTTTTTTAGAGAGTTGTATCGTTACAATTGACCACCAAAGGTTACAATCCACAACTATTGCACATCTGCTGTAGGTTTTGAGTTATCCAGTAACATGCCAATCCATACACTATACAGTCCTTTCACACACACACACACACACACTGTACTGTGAACAAACTCCGTGACCAAGTGAAGCCACAACCCAAAGCCCAGCTCCACCCTGTGAAGTGAATCTATTCAAACTCCATTCAAATCTAAACCGACTCTACCAACTGCAACACGACACGGTCACCATCAACGCAGATAAAATAAACTCCTCCAACACATACTCCTGCATGAACACCATATGACATCAAGGCTCAGCAATCCACAGCAAACTATAAATATCAGTTTAATTTCATCACAGCGAAAAACCTCCACTTTCCATACGGTTACTTTGCAATTAGTGGTGAGCTAAGGGATAAGTTATCAGAGAAGCCCGTCCTTTGGTTTGACGGCACAACATGATAGACAGCAAAGAATGATTACAGCTGTTTCTTAATGCTTCTTAAATAAAGGGCAAATGACATCTGCGGCAACGATGGGCTCAGATTATGGCAGCCACGCATGTTTTTTTTTTTTTTGGACTTTATACTTTCAATTTCGTAAAACTGACAAACAACATGCTGACATGTACTTGAGGAAATATGTGTTTAGATAGCTCACAATCCTTCCCTCCGACCGTCTGACTGCCTGAACAGATTTAATCGCATAAGGCCGAGCCATCAACGTGCAAAGATTGCACAGCTAATGGTTCTAATCAGTTGTTGTTCTAAGTGGACTCAATGAGCGACAAGGGAATAGACAGAGAGCGGGACAGGTGGACTCAAGAGGAGTGAATGCTTGTCTGATGCATGCGCACACAGAAGCTCAAGAACATGCTTTCAAGTTCATACAAAAAAAAAAAGCATGCATTAACACACACACACACACGCACACACACGCACACTCACACACACGTTGTGGAGTGTAGCTGAGAGGAATTTAAAGAGGGTTACAGATGTTAAATAGTCATTTGCAAGCTGGAGACTCCATCCAATCAATGTGCAGGAAAATGATCTAGGAACTAGATTTTCATAAAAATATACTCATCTATTCCCTACAGTGACTTCTGGAGTTGTTTTTGTGAGAGAATTTTAATTCCACATCTGAAAAAGCCGGAAGTGACGCAACATACGGGAGAGCGGTAGATTTAAACGATAGAAATGAATGGATCTGAAACCAATTTTGATACTGAGGAGGTTTTAAATGTTCATTCACACAGCCATGATGGACCGCAGTCGTAGAATTAGCCTGCCTGTTAGGCATCCAAGAGATCAGGAACAGACTAGGATTAGATGGTATAACAGTCAGAGGCAGGCATCTTGGTGAGTGATCAGCATTGCATTGCTCGATAACGCTACACATATACACTACTCACAAAAAGTTAGGGATATTCGGCTTTCAGGTGAAATTTCAGGATGAACCTAAAATGCATTGTAACCTTTCCAGGTGAACTTAATGTGACCTTCTCTAAACCTTTGAATGCACATGTCCAACTGTTCAGTGTCTCAGTACTTTCTGCACCAGCTGCTGTTCTCTAACAAGAAGCTTAACAGCAACATTCACAACAGGTTTGATCCATGAATCCACCAATACATTTCCTGCTTCAGTTAGAATTGGTATTTAAACAGTCCTCCTCATCCTGCTGTTCACATTCTGACATCATGAGACCAAGACGACACCTAACAGTTGATCAGCAGCACCTCAACACTGGAGGCTTCAAACAGGAAGTCCTCAGACGGAGGTGTTCACTGAGCTTAGAGGGTCACAGAGTGTCATCAGGAGGTTGGAACAGTGATACAGAGACTGGAAGAGTCACAGAAAGGAGAGGAGTGGACGTCCTTTGGCCACATCCCAATTTATTGAGACACTGAAAATGTTTTGTTGTGGTATACCTACCACTGTTGGTAGATTTTCTTTCAATAAATTGTTTAAGATGAATAAAACTACCATTGCATGCTTCTACTTAAATGCCCTACTTTCATGATATAATATCACTGTAGCATTCACTTTTTACATTTTCCATATATTTCACCTGAAAGTCGAATATCCCTAACTTTTTGTGAGTAGTGTATATCGATGAGCTATTAGCTCATGTGTATGTGTATTATTACACATAACAGAAAGTAAGGCGCTACTGTGAGTTTGTATCATCTGTCGCAATACGTGGGGGTTGGGGGGGTGGGTCACTGCCTGACTATAATTACTCTGTGTTACTGACACTGTGTGTCATTGTGCTGACAAACTTGGAAGTTAACAAAAGTTAGAAAAACCAGACTTACGGGACACAGTGCATGTTTTCGTTGAACCGAGTCTCTGACAGATTTGTGAGCACCGCTCGCTGCTGCGGCAGAACCAGAAGCTCCCGGTGAAGCCGCTGTGTGCACTGAAGGAACAGCAGCAGCTTTCAGTCTTACACAGCCTCTGCTTTGAAATCCCATCCTAAACTCCATCATATTGCCAGGAAGATAATCCTCCAGTCTAAAATAAGCGCCACAAATGAACATGTTTTTAGTAACATTGAAGCAGCACTCCTGGGTGCACAGAACACACCCAGGCACCAAAGCTAGCAGCTTTCCTTTTCCTGCTACAGGAAAACTGTGGAAAATGCAACTAAAAAACTACTGATAAGGCACCAGCTCACTACCACTCAGCCTCAGTACCACCACCTCCGGCAGCAGACAGGGACCGCCTTGTGTTACGTCATATGACGCTTGTTGAAAGAAAAAAAAACAACAACACACTACAAAACAGCCACTTTCCCTCTGAATTTCTGCTCTTGTGTCTTGTAAAACATATCAGATCCTGCATTACCATTTAAAATTGTCATTTTCAGACAAGGTTATATATAAATGTAAAAAAAAATAATAATAATTTACCTGCAAGTTGCTCTATAACGTGCAAATAAAAGTTCTGCCTGATGGGGCAGCCTGGATCCAGAAGGAAGTGACAGGAGACACAGCAACAAGTGTAGAGAGCTGCAGATGACACTACTTAAGACGCCCCACACACCGAGGGGGAATTGAGCCTGAGCTTCTGTCTGGAAAGAGTCCCTGCCAAAACATGATAACATGAAGCTAAAGAAAACCCTCTGGGCTAATCAGCACTAAGATACAGGGCTCAAGGCCTCTGCAAGACGCTACCCACCTTCATACTGAACCCAGTATATCTAATTACTCAATCTCCACAATTTGCCCCTCAGGGAGCAGATGATGATCTGCATTTAGACTGGGACCAAAAAGGGCGCATATATGTAACCATTTTTTTGTTTGCCCAGGAATCAAAGATTGGCATTCATGTGAGTGCATCCACTGGCAGTTGGTGCACTGCATGCAAAGTTTGATGCAAGTGTATGTTGCAGTGCACAATGTGTATGTCACGTGTGCACAGCAGCATAGAACTTCAATTCAATTCAATTAGAAGTCGATGTCCTGTCAGCATGAGCGTAAAGCTGAGATTTACTGGACAGAGCCACAAACAAGTACACACTCTGGCCTATTTTGGTTCCGTTCGCTCTAACTTTGTTGAATTATTCACAGGACTGCCATAAGTGGAATAGGCGTAGTAATGCTAGAAGGGGGCCATGCATGGAAGACCCTCATAAATAAAACATTTGACAAATAAGCTTGACGTCAGTAGAGTGAACCCAACACAAGCCTTTGCTTGTAAGCCTTCACCACTCCTGATAAACTGGTGACAAGCAGTTACAGACACAATACGTCTCCATTTGGTTGACTAACAATTCCTTTTGTGAAGCAATTTCTTTTAAACAATGGACCTTCAAAACCCTACAATCATCGAATTTGCAAGATTTTCTGTAGACAATATTCCAACAGCAACAGTTTATTGTACAAATTCCTGTTAGCCCAAGGCTTTAAATGCCAATCATGACCACTGTATTTTGCAACAGAGGCTTCTCATCTCATCTCATTTTCTATACCGCTTGTCCGTCAGGGTCGCGGGGGAGCTGGAGCCAATCCCAGCTGAACACAGCAGTACACCCTGAACCACTCACAGGGCCACATAGAGAGACAGACAGGTCCTAACAACAATTAACCTAATGTGCATGTCTTTGGATTGTGGGAGGAAGCCGGAGCACCCGGAGAGAACCCACGCTAGCATGGGGAGAACATGCAAACTCCACACAGAAAGACCCCGGGTTCAAACCGGGATTCGAACCTTCTTGCTGTGAGGCAACAGCGCTAACCACAGCACCACCATGCTGCTGGAGCAACAGAGGCTTCACACTTCTTAATGGTGTCCGCCTTCAAACCGGAATGTAGCACAAAACACATGTCTAGACCTACATACAGCAACACATTCTAACTTAACCTTTACTCTGAAGGCTCAGAGCCTAGCTTGTTTTCCACACTCAGTATTTTCATTAATATGCCATTCACCGAGCCCCTCTGCTTTCTCCATCAAAAGACTCGCCTGCGGTGAGTCAGGAGGGCAGCTTGCTTGCATGGTGACCACAGCGTGGGAGCTGGAATAGAATGACGCCAACACAGGTGTCTGATGGCTGGCATCTGCTTGGTGGGCTCATTCCAGTGCAGAGCTGCAGAGGCTTAAGGGGTGCTGAGAGAAACCCTACTCCTCTGTAAGGCAGGCAGGAGCAAAACAACACAGTGTCACTACTGGCGATGCTCATCAACTGTGACCCTGCCAGAGACCCTGCCAAGTACATCACTTTAATCGCCCTGTTGAGATCAGCAGACCAGGAGGAGGCTCACAAGTCCATTGGGGACATGCAATGGAGATTACTGATGCCAGGGTGAATGGATAAATACATGGATGAGTAGAGTGAGACAAAATAGGTGGCTGGATGAGTTCAAGAATGAAGGAATGAGAAGTAAATGAATGGAGGAAACCGGGGCGACACTGGGCGTACGTATAGTTGGATGTACTGCCCTACTGTATATTTGCTGCTCAACTCAACACAACCATAATGGAGAGATCTTCAGTTAGCAATAAACCAAGGCAGATTAACTCAAAGATGATCTCTTCCACTAATGACAGATTTGTTCTTCTAGTGCCTGGATGTTTGATTTCACTATCTAGTCATTTTCTTAGCTGTCAATTTCCCAACAGGGATTACAACACTTCTGACAAGTGTAGTCATGGAAAAATACAGGTTTAATATGTCAAACAAATATACACATGCAGCATATCGGTCTGATTACAGACCTTATAACTAGATTAAGCTGCTGCAACATGCTTGTATTCATATTTCATATGATGCCAAGTTTAGCAATGGCTGGTAATAAAGTAGGTTCACCTCAAAATGTCAGGAGGCAGCACTCAGAGACTTGAGCTGAGAAACCATATGACATGATGAAGAGGCAGAGAACTCTACACAAGCTAATGCTTAAGGAAAGCCGAAACTATCAGACAACCCCTCTTTACACTCTCTAGCTGCTGAGTCTTGCTTCACTTCAGTACCAGAATGACTGAATTCCTGTAGGAACAAGAATTTCTAATTGTTTTTGCTCTAATTGTGATTCAGACTGAGCTGAACTCGAGAGTCTTAAACCATTGTATCCCGTCCACCCTTCGGCCCCAAGAAAAGAGCCTTGCTGTTGGCAAACATTTGCGGAGGTCAGCTCTCAGCTTTGTCCCCGGCCATGCAATGGGCTGCTGACAGGTTCCCCATCAACACAAGCAGGGCTTTTTGCAATGACAGGAAGTGTTTGTCTCACTCAGCAGGTTGCTCGCATGAATTCTGGGAGTTCAAACTTGCGTGCATTGCATTCTTAGTTCCCACACCTCTCTCCCCCTACTCAGTGACCCTCCATGCCAGGAACAAAACCCTGGGAATGTGAACTATGCAGGGCTGCAGCTTGGAGACACCTGTTCAGACAGCAGACACAAGAAAGAACTCCTATGCCGGGCCTCGTCTGAGCCGCGGCATTCGACCCCCTGACGACCACGGCTGCCTCCGTACACACACTCTGGCGTTCTGGGTGCAAAAGTCAAGACGCAAGCACTTGTTTTCATAACACAGGCAAGGGCAGTCCAGATAAGTCCCCGGTGGCAAACCTTTGCCGCTCTTATGAACACCTTTCTCTCGTATGATGGCTTGAACCTCTTCATTATGGAGCGTGTGAACCCACTTACCACATAAAGTGAGGGCACACGGCTCGATGCTAAGCTGCTGACCTCATAAAGCCACTGTAAGGAACTGGACGAACACATTTATTATAATCAAAGTCTCACAAGAGCCGCCCTGCTAAACTGGAACACAATCTAAAAGGTCTCCCACCTTCTTTTTCTAGGAAAGATTTAAAAGAAGAACTGGGCTATTCCCAGGGAGAGCAGAGCGGCCGACCAAAACTGCAGACTAACCACTGAGATTGCAGAGTTTACACAGAGAAATGCCAGCTCTCTAGAGATTCCCCCTCAGGGCCATTCAAATACAAGAGAAGCAGTTTTTTTTTTTCCCCCCCTCTTTCTCTCACAGCCAAAGCACTTTAATGGTGACTAGGAAACAACCAAGAAACAACATTAATGATTAATGGAACATGATGCAGACATTGTACCTGGCAAACAAGCAGTGAGGTTTCAAACGAAGTTATTAGACATACGACAAGAAAGTCTATCGGTCAATTCATTTTACCATAGTTATGCACTGCATTTCTGTTGAATGATGGCCCTGTGAGCATTCAAGAAGTATAGTATAGTATAGTATGTATGTATGTGCAGGGAGCAAATGACTCACTTGAATGCCCGATAATGGCGTTTTCATTTATAACAAATTGCTACTGCCATCTCAGATGTGTCTAACTTCTAACCGCACGACAAAACAGATGTCACTACAGCTTGGTGACACTCAAAGGGTTTTAACTGGAAGCATTTTGACAAACGCTCACTCGCAGCACGACCTTCCACACCTTCAAGCAAATGAACTGGCGTGGGACAAAAACACACTGGTGTCCCGTATCACCAGAACATGCAGACTCAGAACAGGCCAGGCGAGCGGCTCAGTTAGTATGGGACGGGACGGGACGGGATGGAAGCCGGCCAAGTGCTGATGCTCCTCCAGGACTGCCAAGTCAGAGGCTCGGTGCTGTCATCCAGTGAAAAGCTCCGTGTCACCACACTTGGCTGTGCAGGGGGGGGGGGCACAAGGGCTCTGTAGCCATCACCACCCCACCCCAATACTACATGGTACAGTGTACTTCCTGGAGAAAAGGAACCCCCTGCACACAGTGTGTGTGTGTGTGTGTGTGTGTGTGTGTGTGTGTGTTTTGTGGAAGTTGAGTTCTGTGTCACGAGGAAATTTAGTCATTATGGTCTGTGTATGTCAGCTCACACTCACTTCTCCACGGAAACATTCCACAAGAGAAGAGAAGAAGAAGAGTTTGCACATTTGAGTATATTTCAGTATATTTGAGTATATTTGAGTTTATGTCAGAATGGATGACTTCACTTTCAGCAGGTAATAAAACCAGACAGGCACCAAGCTACACTTTAGCAACAGAGGGTCGTTGTTAGGTTATTTCATTGGAGACTTGGTTTGCACCATACAAACCCAGTCTAGTAGTGTCTTTAGAAGAGGAGCTGCTGCTGTTGTTTCCTTGCCACGATCCCACTACGATATTGTCGACTGTGTTTGTTTCAAACGTGGATTTACGCTTTTAGATTGTATCGACTGGACAATTGTGGAGATAAGTTTTAAGGTAGATACTCACTTCGCATCGGAGGTGGATAGGACTTGGGTAGCTCCTCGCTGCTCACAGTTGTACTCCACTGGCTTCTTCGGAAACAAAACTTCTCTCAGTTATTCTATTTCCGACTTTAGAAACCGTGATTTGTTGCTTTAACCCTCGTTTAACTCATCCCCGCGCTCCGTGCCTACCTCCGGCACACAACCTTTCAAAGCGGTAACGCCTCGGCTGTGCCGCTCTCTCGGGCGGACAGAGCTGGCCGGTCGGGGCGCTGATTTGGAAACGGTTTATTTATTTAGACACAACGCTAGAGAGAGGACGTAGTGACAACACTAATCTGTTCTGAGATCCGCACCTTGCAGAGCTCTCGCCACAGAGTCCGCCTAATCTGCTCCTCCATTGGTCGCTAGTGTAAGGGGCGTGGCCAAGCGGTTCGACTTTGCTTTTTTATTGGCTTGCGGTGCTGTCAATCATCTGCTAGCGCCTCCGTCATTGATTCGCTTCCCTGCTGACAGCAGAAAACAAAACAATCGCACTTAAACAACATAATTCTTTGAGAATTAGTGTTTATGGAGACGTATGTAAAAAGATAATTTATATATATATAAATATATGTATTAAAAAGACAGTGCGAGCGGATATCAGTTGGGTGAGTTTTGCTTTCTATACTAAAGGTATAAAAGTGGTTTCATACATCCCCCTAGAGGTCATTTAACAGGAAAGCAGCAAACAAGTAGTTGTAGTAGTAGGAGTCAAGTGGTTGATTATGCAAAAGATTGTTCTAAAAAATAAAAAATAAAATGTGTGTGTGAAATAGCTGACGTTAGACTACTGTTTCTTTTCAGTCACAGTCAATGTATGTGTAATCCTACTGACAGCTGATCCTAAGCAATACATTTACACCTGAAGACAGAGGACAAGACATATCTTACATCATTGTGTGTGTGTGTGTGTGTGTGTGTGTGTGTGTGTGTGTGTGCATACAAGTCCACAAAATGTACTAACAACAGAAACCCCCACTTTGTGCCCCCCTGTCCACACATTAAAGTGTGTTGTGTGCCAAAACGCTTGACCGCTGGTTCTTTTATCTTCAGCCTGGGATATGATTTGGGGTATATTGTCTGTGAACAATGGGGCCCAGCAGCCCTCGTTTGACAGCTACTCACTCTGGACCGACAATACAACTTGGTCAAAGCCACAAAGTGTGATGAGACAACTCTGCATGCACAAACTGTCACTTCAAAGGTCTGCATGTAAACAGATCATTAAATCCCCAGTCTGTATCCAAGGGACGTGTAATGCTTCTTCTTAGACATATATATTTTTATGTAATATTGGTTTCAAATTCTGTGTCAATGCTGACCTTTGGTGAATACCATATAGTTGCAAAGTTTATCACCTCAAATCTTAAAACCCTTCTGGGAACATCACGGAAGTATTAGTGGGAATTAATTGTTATGGTGTCTTTAATGAACCTTGCCTGCGACGTCCCAACATGACCACTAGATGTCAGGAGAGAACAACTAACTGCTCCGTGTAGGCCTGTACTGGCCTATAAAACATTAAGATACATACAGCCCCTAATTGCAAATGGACTATATTATAAATATATATATTATAAATAAAAGATGACAAATATTTACTGCTCAAACAAAGGGGCTAGCGGTTTTCCAGGCTGCTTGATCTTAGCCAGTGTGTGTCCCGGATGTTGCTATCATAAGGGGGAGGTGGAGATTTGGGGTTGCAGTCAAGGTTGCCAGGCATGTAGAAAAACCCACATTTGTCGATCGTGTTTGGTTGGTATATCTGAGACACTCAATTTCTTGGAAGCACCATTGGCATAAAAAAAAATAATGCTTATGTCCTTACACACGGAGCGTACCTGAGGTTTAGACATTTAATTTCTTCCACACTTATATGTTACAAACACAGCGCGTATTTGGTGAATGCGCTATTATTCAAATGTAAGTAAAAGAGGTAGTTGGCTGAATTTAAGCTTCATACATGTGTAAACAGCAACTCATGTTGGCAACATGGCATGACATGATACATGACAGTTCTCTGAGGTGCCACTGACTTGTGACTGCTTTCACGTCCCAGTGAATGGCTCAAATCTGGCAACCCTCCCCGCAGCTCCAGTGCTGTGCTACGTTTTCTCGGCAGATAGAGACACGGCTTTGCGTCTGAGTAGGAGATGGACTGAGTGGGGGCGCTCTTACGACCAGTGCTGCCGATAGCATTGAAATACTCTCAACCTAGGTTGAAATAATTGACGATTTCAGGTCGCTGTATCAACAAGAAAAAAATATAGTGCCGTTATCAGTCTTTCACATCCCACTCCAAACACACTAACACGGCATTGATGGTAATGTATGCAAGGAAACAACCGAGACTCGGCGATGGGTAAACATCTTTTAACGTTACTTATTCAGATTTTCCTTTTCCCCGTAGCTACGCTTTCACAATCCGCCATTTTTATTGAAACCAAAATAAGTGTCTGGAAACTTGCACGTTCAGCTTTTGAAGCACTTTCAACCATTTCTCCCCGCTGACACTCGAAGCTTCACATTCACAAGTGTTTTCTTTATTTTTTGCAGGTGCGACCGAAGAGATTCTCAGCCCTATCAGGTACTTGTTAGCTAACCGTAGCCTGCTAGCTTGCTAGCAGCAAATAAGATTAAAATGGACACTCTAGTTCAGGCTTCTGGAGAGCACAACAGGCCTCAGTCAGTGCGGAAAATAACGTGAAAAGTAAACGATTTTATTTGACATTGCTGTCTGAGCACTGCAAATATTTGGTAGTGTAAATACTGTGAGGTAAAGACGACATAGACCGACTGTATCCGTCGAATTCAGCTGTTTCGGAAAAGGCACAGGCGAGTTTTATTGCTGCTCAAAGCTAATGATAGCTTGTTACTGTTAGCTTACTTGATAGCCAGTCCGATTAGGGCCTGACCGCTATCTGTCATTTTAAACATACAGCTAGCAAAGCGGTCGAAACGTCAAAGTGCGTGAAAAATGTACTGTAAACCAATGTAGTGACAATTAAACTGGAAATGTCGTTAACACGCTATAACGCAGACCAACACTAGCTTGTCAGAATGCTCTGTTTACTAAGTCGTTACCAGTTAATCTAAATGTATCACAATACTCAAACACACAGTTACTAAGTGAGAAACTACCAAACATGCTAGCACTGGTAACGTAGCAACGTAGTAATGTTGCATCAGAAAGAACTGACAGAGATAAATCTGCTGTTTTCTAATGATTGATAATTAGTTTCTGAGAGAGATCATGCCTGTAAATCAATTCCTGAAATAGTAAAACTTTGATGCATTAGTACTTTGGCGTTGTATTACCATGAACAGCCACATATTTTGTCCAACAAGAGGGCAACACTGGTCTGAGGGACTTGATGATGATGATGAAAGGATGAAGCAAATGTATGTACCAAATAATAGAATGTAGTGAAGTGTTCGATTGTTGTCTCTACAGACTCTCAAATACTCATCCAAGAGTCATCCAGGAGGGGACCACCGACATGAAAAGATGCGAGACTCTTCAGATGTCACTCCTCCCTGCAAAATGCTCAGGAGGTCTGACAGCCCTGAAAACAAACACGTCGACAGCACAGGGCACAGCAGAGCAAAGGCTGTTCACACACATCGAGCCAGAGACAGGGATGGAGGTGAGGCACAGTGGTTATTGAGAATAAAATCTATTTGGATCAAAAACCAAATGCACACCTAAATGGTTACAGATGATACAGTGAGCTTTAATACTGAAACCCTGCAGCCCTGTAATCCAATTCTTTACATGTAGAATGTATTTTGAAACGATCCTAGAGGGTAATTTTGTATCGAACAAGTACAAAATGAATGCACTGACGGACTTTGATCGACACCAACCACTTTCTGTTCATACAAGTATAAGAAGCATTTTAATTTAACCTGTTGTATAATCCTCAGCTGTCTGTAGTTGATTGAACAGTCGTTGCGGTTGCTATAATGATCATAACAAACCTAGACGTGTTCATGCATTTGAATTCTAATGTACGTATGGAGCAACACGGCACACACTGCAAGCATTCAGCTGCTGGACATATGTTGTGAGGGGGAATAAGTGGCTTTGCCATGTGTGGAGTTTATATCTGAATATGTTCAGATTTCATCAAATGTCAAAGAGTAAGTTGGAAGTAATGTTCGAGGACTGAAACGTAGATAAACATAGGGAAACAATTTTATTAATCGGCAGTCGAGCAGTTTGAGTTATAACTTTGGTGTTTTAGAAGGCTCTATTGCGATGTGGGGCTTACTCTTATTTAAACTTGAGAGTGCTCTGTTGAGTTGCTAGAACTGAGTTTGCGAACAATGTTTTTTCGTAGCTGGTTTTTGTGATAGATTGATAGAATCTCTTTTTACAGACAAGATGCTATGAAACAACTGAGCGTATACAGTACAACAGGATTTTCCTTGCTAACACAGAGGCCTGGTACAGATGTTGCAAGTGGAGTGGGTCAGTCAAGAGTTGAAAATGTGACCCTGAAGTTTAAAGTTACTTGAATTTGTGTACAGATTTTATGAGGCGGTGTTGCTTTTATTCAGTTCTATTTTGAGGTATTTGAGATTGAACTGATGTTTAAACCGTAGACACTGACACTAGTGGCGCTTTTCCATTACACAGTTTTAGCACTACTCGACTTTCCATTACAATTGAGTACCACCTCATCGTAGGTCATCGTAGCAAGGCGGCCCGAAACTTCAGCGATGTCATTTGTATGCGACACGAACACAACACAACTAAGGACATGGAGGCGATGGTATACCTGCTGCTCGGTCTGTGGCTTTTTGTCAGACTCAAGGTAAAAGAATCGTTGGGCCGCGGTGTTGGTTTGTGTGTAGCCATTTACCTCGTTATATAATAAAAATCCACGGTCGCCGTTGCCAGGGTTTTAAAAATGGCGGGTTTGATTCTTGTGAACGAGTCGCTCTCATGACTCATCCAGTGACGTCACTCCCTGGTAAATCAGTGGCCTGCAGTCTGTTGAAGTCACATTTTCGGCTCGCCTCAGCTCGCTTGGAACCCCGGCCGAGTAGGTACTAAAAGAGTACCTGGTACCAGGTACTTTCTCCTCGTGGAAAACCCAAAAAGTCGAGTCGAGTAGAGCTGAGTAGGTGCTTGTGGAAAAGCGCCATAGGTGTTGAAAAAGGTTGTAGCCATTTACCCTCATACTGGGTGCTTTTTGGTCTAGACGGCATGAAATGTCTGCTTGACGTGTTATAATATTGCAGGTCAGGTGGTAATTGTAAAAGTGATCAGTGTTAAAATAGATTGATTCTAATGCACCATGGTCAAATTACAGTTGTGAACATGTGATGAACATAAATCATGGACAGCAACAAAAAAATATGTGCAAGCAATGTGCACGTGATAGTGAATGAAATGAAATACACACAGACAACACTGGATGACTCTACCTACTTGAACCTAAAAAAGATTTACCATAATCTGTCAAGATCAGTATCGGTATCCTCTTTGTAACTTGCAGTTTCCAAAGCTTGTAAAAGGTGTGAGAATGGTTTCATAACTTAAAGCTGCACGTATCAATATTTTCTTTATGTATAAAATGATAATCTGTAATGTGAGAGGTGTTGCTTCTAGTGATGAACCAACACAGAATCATCACTCAGCTCTACAGTCGCAGCTCTACACAGTGCTGTTGTGTTTTCTAACTCATTGCTTAGGTTTTCTGGCCCACAACTTCACTGTTTTGGTTCAGTCTCACCGCTCTAATCAACCCTTTCCATCAGCATGCAGCAGCTGTCACCAACCATGCTCTTAAACTGTTCATTACCCCCCCAGCACCTAATAGCAGACAGTCAGTGACTAGTTGGGGTGAAGTAAACGGAGCAAAAAGGAGAGTGAATATTGGACTTAAATTTATCAGGTGGCCAGAAACACAATTTAAAAGATTCTAAATAAGTGCTTATGTTGCTCTGTGTACATGCATTTGTTAACATGACGGTCAGAAACGGTTTAAAAAGCTGTCAAGTGTCTGATGTTAACCTTATTGAGGAGTTCTTTCATGTTGCAACTTGTAATAATTTAGCTGTTCACCTCATGCCAACTTCTGCTGCTCACCTCATTTTCATGTTGTCACTACAGTTTGTGAACACTGTAGGCTGCCAATCAAACATGTCTCAGCTGAATGGCGTTCACAGATCTTGACAGCTTAACTGAAAACGTATATTGATTAGGGTTTCTATAGAGTGTGGATCCTGTAGGTTTGTTAAATGCTGTCAAATCACAAGGTGGTACTACGGTCAGTAGGGTCTAATGGTCTTGCGGGTTAGTGAGTGATTTTCTTTTCCCTCCACCAGTAGTGATGAGACTTGCATACTACGTTTTTGAGAAATCCTGTAGTAGAACAATCTACTTGGTCCTGTTGGAAACCTTAAAGAATGCAAGATGAGCACATAAGGTATCTTAAGGGTGAATTTTTCTGTTTCAAGGATATGTGAGAAAGGTGGTCACAGAAAGTTGTAGTTATTGAGCGTGCTGATCCATGGAGAAAATGTGAGAAAGATTATTTATTTGTTAATTTTAGCAAATAGAGCAGTTTTAAGTGACGCGCAGAAAGATGCCACTGGTATCGAGGCTTACATAGACAACTATTGATGTGGGCCGCCAGTGTGTGCTGCCCCTTAAAGCATAGTGAGTTCTGTGAGGTGTTAAAAAGATGAATCAGAAGCTGTGAGGAAAGCCAAACCATGCAAGCTCATAAAGGTGAGAAATGAGAAAGATAGAATATATAGAGATAAATGTTCAAATTCACCAGACATTTCCATATTAAATCATTGTTTTGTGTTTAAAATCCAGCATTTGGCTGGTGATTGGTACTAATATCAAACCAAAGCCTGTAATATTGGTTCCTTACGAGTTCTTTATGGGTTGTTGTGTTTTACTTCACATAACTGATTTTTAATCACAGCCTGGGGATTGTGTAGTCTAATACAAAAGTCTCTTACTCTTGCACCATTGCTACCTGTGTAGCTGCTGTCAAGGAGGACTTATGTATTCCTGTAGTCTTCATGATTGTGCAGCAGCTGTGTTGGCATCATTTTGCCGCATAGGGCTGTGAAAGGGTCATTTATCTACTACCAGTCCTGTCTGGTTGACAGCGTGAGAATGGTTCAAGAGTTGATTTCCATAATGTAATTGCAGTTGTTTGTCTTCTGTTTTTGATACGTTCATGCCTAATACTGTGGATGGTTATACCAACATCACTGCAAGTACTTATCAATACAGATAAAATACTCTCATGGATACTTTGGCTGTGCAAAGTACTCATGGAGCAGCAAAATGATCATGTCAAAATTATGCAATTATGTCAGATGCTCCTGGAGTAATATTAGTGCTACATTAATGAATGTGTTGCATTTTACTGCAGTAGATTTTTGAGGTTGCCCTAATTTATCTACTTTATTGTGTAGTTGAATCTACAGCAGTGCGTCATTGTATAAGATCAAAATAATAATATAATGCTGATGTCGCTAATTTGTAGTAGTAGATAAAGCTGTCAGACAACTGTGTTGGAGCAAAATAAACAAAAGTACAATACTGAGATGAAACAGATACAGTGGAGTATGAAATGGAAATACTCAAGTGAAGTACCAATTTTGTACTTGAGTAAAAGTACTTGTGTACATACCACCACTAGCTACCAAGCATAGCTCGACTCCACCGTACTCGAGGGCTGTAAATCTTTCACAATACATTTTGCGACAGAGCTGCTGTTTTTAACCTGTGCCATTTTCCCTTGTCTAGTGATGGGTTGGACTTGGATGTCTGAATCCTGCTATTCACTGATGGAATTGTGGCTGCTGCTTGACTGATGTTTTCTATTGGATTATTTAGGAATAAAACTTAAAAGTGCGTAAAATGGATGCTGTGCCCTGAGTTAATAACTACAGACTTATTTTTTACAGCGATAATGACGAGTATTACCTTGACTTGATGTGGTTGAGACAGTTGCATATTATTTAGCATCGGCGCACTGAGGACGCTAAGGTGTAGCAGCTGCTTTGCCAGTGCAGTCAAACACTCTGCACTGCTTTAGATGTACAGCAGACACACTCACTAAATGTGTCAGTGTTACCCCCTTTAACATGCAACTGCAAACATCAGAAGGAATTACTTCTAGTGATGAACTGATTGCAAATTTGCCCAATTGCGAGTTATTAAAAGCCGTACCCACCGATTCTGATCTCGGCTGATTGCGCTTTACTTATTTTCTTTTAGATTCTCACAGACAGAAATTCATCTTTTTATTTGATGGGGAAAACAAAAGATTAATGGTCACGGTTCATTGTTCATATAATAATTCTGTCAGTTGATGGCCAATTACGTTTTCCCTCCCTCAACTAACATTCTTTCTTTTTTTCATGGGAAGTCTATGGCACATAATATATGTTTTTAATTGAACTTTAATTGAATGTCTGAGATCCGCATTGCTCATAGAAGTGTTACATTACCAAAGACTCTGCTGCCGTGGTACACTATTGCAAAGTTGATGCCTCTTTCACTCATGGTGAAATATTTCTCCACTGTCAACTTGTTTCAGTGTGGGTGTGACAATAGTTAGTTGCTAGACGCACACGGTGAACCCTGGTGTGGTGCATATAAGTAAAATGTCAATGGACTGGCAGATATAGCAGGCAGGCCAATCAAGCTGAAACTCAGCTGATAAGAAATATCACCTACTAACACCACTGTGCAGTTGCGAGTGAATTATGTGTTTTTTGTTATGTCACATTGATATTTTTAACTTAATCAGGATCCCTAGTACCTCCATAAACCAGTTTCCTGTGTTGCATTGAATAGAGTCTACAGAGAGAAATATGTGGACCAGTTGTCGACATATTAACCGTCTCCATTTGGCAAAAATCTGAAGTTCGTGTTTCCAGCAGCAGCTCTCTGGAGATTTGGTACACCTACAACATGCTGCTGAAATAGACGCATTTTTTTCATCACAGTGATGCTCTTTTCGTGTTTTCACACATAGAAGTCAGTAATTGAAATTTCTGGCTGCTGTCAGTTTTGCATGTACTGTCCTTACCCTTGTGTTGCGTACTTACTTCACTGTGTGGTTGCAGTGTTAAAATTGAGCATAATTTTATTGTTGGAACTTGCTCTTCCACCCATCAGGCTGGGAAGTCCATCACCAATTTTGCATGAAGAGGAGAAAAGCTGCAATCTGTGGTAGCCTAGCTTTTTAACTCCTGGCAACCAGTCAGAAACTCATTCTGTAGTTTTACTCTCCCGACATCTTCATTCTTGACTCTGTAAATCCACCAGCTAACCACCTCCTCGCACGTCGTCCATCCCCAACAGCTGACTGCAGCCCATAGGCAGGATTGCGCAATACCAGTATTCACGAAGCTTCGCAATGCTTCTTTATTAGTAGCAAGAGGAATCACTTGGCTTTGTTTTCATTGGCCAAGTTTTTGAGTCAAACTGAGTATTTTTGGGCTACTTCAATAAAGGTAATACTTATTCTGTGCTTTGTTCTATATCTTCACCAGTGGTTATTTTTGGAGCCTGTCTGTGTGTGGTAGTGTATGTTGCAAGGTGCGCCCAGGTGTAGGTTTGGATATCAGCTGATTAATCGGCTATATTCTTTTTCCTACTGCAGCGTCATTATTGTATTGGCCTTAAAAAATCAGTCACCCTCCAGTCCTGATGTACAAATTGGCATACCGTTTGTGTTGGAACAGACCCGCTTAGCTTAAAAATCTGTTTCTTTTTCCTCAGCATAAGTTACCTGTTTGTAGTGTAGTGTTAAATTATTATTAATTATTATTAAAACTATGATGCCAGTCAGCTTTTATCTGTTTTATGGCATTTTTCATCACCCAGTTGCAGGAAATTGGGGGAAATTCCACAGTTAAGATTTATTTTATACTACTGGACATGCCAGAAATTCCTGCATCTTCTATGTACACAAATTGCCATGGACTGCTCAGCATGGTCACTAGGACACCTGTTCCCAGTGCACCTTTCCCTTCTTGCTGTATGTATGAACCAGAGAGCTTTAATTCAAGCGTACCTTTCCCTTTTGTGCTTTACCTCACTGGTATGTATTCCCCCAAAGCAATTTTAGAAATGTTCAAACTTTGTAAATATCCTGAAGTGCTTACACCTAAAGCATCTAATAATAGGTGGACAGAGATAGAAGACAGGAAGAGCATAAGCAGGTTCAGTGTTGCCGTGTTATTGGTGCCGGTGTGTTCAGATTAGAATCGTCAAGTGGACAGCTTAGTACTGGGGCAGAGGTTTTAAAAGGTAGGATGGCTCTGTGCAGCAGCTGTGGTAACAACTTTAAGTAAAGCTGCCACGTTAATTGGCTTGTTTATTTTATTCTTGTGTATTCTTTGTTTAGTCAGGCAGTCTCATTGAGATTAAGGTCTTTTTAAAAGACCTGAGAACAAGCAACATTCACTGAAACACAGAACTATACACAAAACAAAAACCCACACCAGAAATGTGCACACAAGAAATAAAGAGGGGCTACATGAAGCAGTAAAAATAATCCACAAAGACGTCCGGTAATAAGGCTTTGAATTCTCCTAAGGGCAACGAGTGACGCATAATGCTTGAAACCAGCTCTGCCAACGCTAGTGCAGGTGTGAGGGATCTCTAAACTTGGGTAGACACTGGATCGTTTGCTGAAGTTAGTGGATTTAAAAGAGAAGAAATGTGAGGTAGTCTGGAAGCTTCAACAGGAAGTCGATCCAACCTTCTCATATTAGAGAACACTTATCAGTCCTGAATTCGTCATTTGTGATAAAGCGTAATGCTTTGAGATACACAAGGTTTAACTGCTAAAGAGTTAATGGGGGCCGCATGACATTACAGCATATCTCCATAGTCCAGAACAGACATAAAGGTTGATTGCAAAATATTTATGTGGTTGGATGGAGATGGACAACCTTTAATCCTATTTTGGAACCCAGATTGGTTTTTAATTTTTGAGTCAAATGTTGAAAATGAGTCATGAATGACAGTCTGCTGTCAAGCCAAATTCCTTAGTATTTGTATGACTCAGCAATAGCGATATGGGTGCCCTTTTAAAGTTTTAATGGTAAGATGGTTGGTAAGTTGCGAGTTTTTAGAACAGGATTTTCAACGAAGAGGGCAGCACAAGACTGCTTTTTATCCAGGGAGGAGATGGTGGCTGCGGCTGTTATTGTGCTGTGACTCGGGCAAAAATCAGACTGCTGTGGCTATAGTATGTTCAGTGAG
Organism: Pempheris klunzingeri; assembly: GCF_042242105.1. Classification (NCBI taxonomy): domain Eukaryota; kingdom Metazoa; phylum Chordata; class Actinopteri; order Acropomatiformes; family Pempheridae; genus Pempheris; species Pempheris klunzingeri. The sequence goes on along the minus strand of NC_092032.1, from coordinate 4,622,224 downwards.
TCAGTGAAGGCACATTGTTGGACACTGACCAAAGATTCTAGGATTTTTGTTAAAAGAGGAAGTTTGGAAATTGGACAGTAGTTGTTTAGGTCAGAGATCTCACCACTTTTATGTCAAGGCACTACTAAGGGGTACTTTTCCACAGAGCTGGAATTGAGCCTGTTGGAAAGGTTTGGACAAATAAATGGAGCACTTAGACGGGGGAGATGTGGGTCACAGTTCTCTGTGCCAGTGTTTTTACCCCTACACAGAGCTGTGTAGACATCTGCACTGTTTACCAGACAATGAAAACATGCAGTCAGACGTAGTTGTAGCAGAGGCAATTTGGACTCCCTCTGCTGGACAGATATGGGAATTATTTACAGTTGTATTTATAGGCATATTGAACAAAAGACCAGAGGAGAGGAAATGGTGATTAAAAGCTTCAACCATGGATGATCTATCGGTGATGTGACCAGATGCTTGTCTGATTTGAGGCAGTAGCTGTGGCCGTGATGAGTTCTTAAGAGATGCTGTGGTGGTCTAACATCTTTACAACAGGTAGAGAGAGTTGACCGATAGTAATTTGATTTAGCTGATCTAAGCACAGTGGTGCAGCTGTTTCTTTTCTGTCTTGACAGTTAACCAATCCTCAGGGGTGCCACTGGATCTAGCCTGGGTACTCCAGTACTCCACCTCCCTTATGCATGTAAAAATGTTGTATCCAGCAATGGAGATGACATTATCAGGGATTTTTAGGGGAGGATTCATGTAACAAACTTGGATATAGTCCATTTTTGGGAGCAGGTTTCTGATATTCAAATGTGAAAGTCCAAGGCCACTGCGTGATTTAAAGTCTTGAGAGGTTTCTAGTGTGACATGCTCATTGGAGGTAGCAACAGGTAGATGAGTGGGCACAGTGGACTTAGGAGGATAAATTAGATTATTGAAGGAGACACACTTAGATTGATTTCTATGCCCAGCTAGACAGCCAGATTTATACAGTACAGGAGTGATGTGAGTACATGTGATGATACCAACACTATTGATGTAATTAGACTGAAAAGAATGTCTGGAGAACTTACTGACAGTCAGCAGGTATGGGGAGCCTTCTTAATATATATCCTGATGGTTCAGCTTCATTTAAGACATGTGACGCTGCAGAGTTTTCTGTTTTCTAAAAAGGAATAATGATACTGCACCACTATGCTCTTTAGGAGAAAAGGGGTACCAAATCTACCTCTTCATGGACTTTTGCCTGCATATGGAAAACCTGTTGGCAACACTTCTTTTTTTTTTATTCACTGCACAATGAATATCTGGGAGAATACTGGAAAAACGTGGTGAAAAATCTCAGAGAGTCCACAGCTTTGGAGGCTTAAACCAGCACAAAGTTAGGATCGAAATCCCACAACTCGACTGTTGCTACAACTCGGAAATTGAAATATGACAAATTGAAACAGAATACACTAGTAAGCTAGCATGATGCTACTGCATAATGCCTCTTTTCCCAGACCACAAAATGGGTTAACAATCTCCTCCTATTTTGAGATTTTTGCTGCACAAACGTTCCAGCGCTGTGACCAAAGTGTGTTTATTGTTTTGTTACATTTATAAGATATGAGAGCAGCAGAAATGGATTAAGTGGGTTGATGACATCCATCACATTATTTGACATGCCTCATAAATGACATTGCAGTCTGACATAGTTTGCAACCAAGACTTAATTCACCCCTGCAAGATGATTGTCAGACTCTTTAAGCCGTTTTAAAGTTCAGCATTATTATTTGTTGTCTAGGCACATTTTACCAACAGGAATATTCACTATAATTGAGAATGTGAAAGCATGTAAAAGTTTTTTGGTCAACAGATTTGGCAACAGATCTCAGCCAGGCATTTCAGATGTGTCTAAAAACTTGACTTGGTGTTGTTACTGAAAGTGTCTTTCCCTACTCTTGTGTTTTGTTGCAGGGACCAGTTATTCTCCACAAGAAAATTCTCACAACCACAGTTCCCTTCATAGCACCAACTCTCATTCTAACCCCAGCAAGACCTCAGACACAGTAAGTGTTGCCTCTGCCTTAGCAAGGGGGCAGGTGATGGACGTTTTCTATCAGTTTGATAGTTGTTCTGTAGTTTTACAGCTTTGATATTAATTTTTTGTTGTTTACTCTTGATGTAAAGATGAAACACATTAAACACTCCACTATTTTGATAACTGATAACATACTGGAAAATGTTATTATTTCATACTGTTGGGAAAACTGAACAATTAATACCAGAGTTTATATGGTTCTTTTCATATAATTTTTTTTTTTTTTCATAGATTGAAAAGACCACTGTAGCATGATTGAAATTTTCTGCTTATTTTGTTTCCCATCCTTAAATATCTACCCTTACCCTCATATGCTGAATTGTACAAAGGAAATAACTCTGAGGTAATCCTGCCCAATCAAATGTGATTCTATTGTGACAAAAAAAAAGTTACTTTACAATGCAAATGTAAAAAAGGCACAAACTGGGTCTACAGAGCATTCAGTGTGTTCGGATTATGTTGCAGCCTCAGGCGAAAATCATTTAGATTCAATTTTTATCCATGAATCAAAGCAAATGTATTAAAAAGGGAGAACTGAAATATCACAGGGACGTATGGAGGCTGCACTGACTCGATTGGATCTGTTCTTTTTTGGTTTGTCAGTGGCAAAAAAAAATTTACTTTACTACGGTAAAGGTTCCTAGAGAGCTGAATATACGATACTAAACAGTGGATTGAAGATACTGCAGATCACTCATTAGTCGGAGAGACTCATCACTACGATCGTCCTGTGTGCAAAACAAACCTGCCATTTTTAGATAGCTAACCTACTATGAATCTGAATGAATATTCTTTAAATCCCTGTCTTATATGCGATTGCCTTACAATAATGACTTTAACAACAAAATGAAAGGGGAACATAATGTAATGGAGCACAGGATTTCAGTATATAATATAATATAATATAATATAATATAATATAAAGACCAGTCACAACACAATGGACTGGTTTTAAATAGCAAAATATTTCACTCTGGTTGGGTTGTCTCTGAAATAAACCTTTCCTCCCACTTGAAAAGATTCTGTGAAACCACACACAGCTATAGCTATCTGCCATCCCCAATATCTCTCGTACATTTCAGATTACATTACAAGCAGTTGCATCAGATCTCATCAACATACACACGCATTATTGGTCTCTGTCTGGCTGGCTATCCTCATGTTCCAAAATATTTTCCCTTTTTCTCAGCCTTATGAACCTGGTGACGACTGGTCAGAGCATATCAGCTCATCTGGAAAGAAGTACTACTACAACTGCAGGACAGAGGTGTCCCAGTGGGAGAAGCCCAAAGAATGGCTGGAGAGGTAGCTCCAACCCCTTAACCCAAACCACTTTATTGCACAGATGTTGTTTTATTTATCACTGTCACATAATGGTTGGATGTATGACTAATATCTATTTGCATGCACACTTGTATCTATGTTTTACAGGGAACAGAGGCAAAAAGAGGCAACTAAGACTGCGATTGTCAACAGTTTCCCCAAAGACAGGGACTACAGAAGGGAGGCTATGCAAGCATCGGCAGCCCCTGGCTTTACTGGTGCTAGTAAGTGTTGCATAAACTATTACAATACATTATCCTTATTAGGGTTGGGCAATATGGCCAAAATCTTCTATCACAGTGTATGTACATTTTATATCACAGTAACTGTCCCAATAAAGACTCTAAACATTAGGCTAACATTCTTCCAAAATGACAACCATAAATTCAAGTCTTCCAGTTTTTAAGGTAAACGGGTGCAAATAAATGCCAGCCTGACTTCATGCCTCCACCTGCGCCGTGTTTGACAGCTTCTCTCTCCCCCTGATGTGTCTCCCAATCATGTTAACTTGCCAGGCAGCTGAATACACGAGATCAGGCCAAAGGAGCTCCTGTAGTCTAAATGACTTTGCTAGATCTCTGCTGGTGAACACATTTCTATCGTTGCATGGTATACACCTTAATGTCTTATTATCCTTACCAGCCTGCCGCAACTGACCTTTAAGTATCACAACTGTATATTTTGTTGCTTGGACCTACCTGGAAGGTGCAGCATTGTTGTTACTGGTTAGCAAATGTGGACTAATGTTGAGCTGACCTGTGGCTGCAGAAAGCTAAGGGGCTGCTCACCTAAAGACTGAGACTATACATGGCTAAAGAATGCTGATATGGCTGTAAGTTAAGCACTGTGGCTAAAAATTTATGTAATGATCAAACTGTGCAAACACCATTGGGCAGAATCCACTACTGCCTTGGTCAGATAGTGCAGACAGTCTAGAGATAAAAAGAATGTGTGAGAGATTTACTTTTTCTTAACTATTTGAATCTGCTGGATCAAGTTGATGAGGTTTCATTGCAAAGTCACAGCTTACCCGAAGTTTGCCTAGCACTACAACTTGGCAGCTCTCCTCACAGATTTTTTTGTTGCCTTTGGCTTGTCATTCACCATTTCATTTCCGTTTCTTTTCCTTTTCCATTGAAACTGCATCATACATTATCAAGGCAAACTGTTTCTGATGGGTGTGTGATTCTGGATTGTCATATGCACTTTAAAGGTTTTTACACAGTATTGCAGAGGATGACTGGTGACAGTTTCTATTGTAGTCCACATGTTGTCAGGGGCGTTGTTCTGGGTTTTAACAGCACGTGCTGGCTGTCAACAAAAGCAAAATTTGAATCTTGGTGGAACTTCCTGTTAAGAGTGAGCTGTCTAGCTTGTCTGGTTTCAAGGAGCTTATCTGTACGCAGTTTAAAGTGTTCAAACACACATTGCAGTGGCGCATAAACTAGGAATTACTCAGCATTGCATCACAGTAGTCACTTAAAATTGACATTTCCCTTGGGTACAGTTGTCACCCAAGGCGGTTACAAGGAAATTCCATGAACAGATGTCACTTACCATGAATAACCAGTTTCTGAATACCTACAAACCTCTCTCAAACACTTCATCTTAAACAGGCCAACTAATGTTTTGATTACTTGACACAATTGTCCTCATGAATCAATGCAGTTAAAAGTTTGACACAAAGAATCATAGAAAGATACACAAATCATAGTAACTCAACACTTGCTGAACATACTCGTATGAAGGAACAGGGTTTTTTATGGGTTTGAGAAACCTCAAACTGAAGCATGTAATGCCTGTAGCATTGGCCTCGTCACAGCTCCTCATAGTAGCTCAACCTTGTTTGTAAGGTCTGTAGCTGTCCTCATTACCAGTAGTCCCTGCAGCAGTAACTGAGTGTTGTTTGTATTAGATGAGATGAATGTGAAAAATTCTGCCCTCAGGTCAGGATGTGGTAAAACATTCACTGAAGATGACGTGAGGCTCCACAGTGGCCGTCTTTGGGGGGGGGAGCAGCTGACGCTTTTTATTACCAGTTACATGTATTACACACAAGAGGACAGTGACTACTTTGTTATAATGAGCAGATAAATGCAAAATTCAATATCCTGTTTTACTGTATCAGTTGTTACCTAAATGGTACTTCTTAAAAAATCTTCTCTCTGTTGCAAAGGACAATCAGTTTTGAATTCATGCTGCAAAAGCATAAAATGTGGGAAAGATTAGTGGGTTAAATACTTGCTGTAGGCATAGTGTGATTGTTAGTTTAAGTATCATGTTTAGTGCCCGTTTTTATATACAGTATTCACACACGCACATTGGGGTAGGGTACCTAACTCTATACCATTTCTGTCAGTATTACAAGTACCAATTCACATAAAACTAAACTAAAGTACTGAAAAAAGGTACAGTTGAGTACCTGTACTGAATACCAGGTATCAGTATTCGAATCAAATCATAAGCACAGTAGTTGAGTTGGTGGGGGCATATTGTTAAAGGTACCAATGAGATGATCAATCTACAGATCTGCCGATTGGACAACCCGCTCTACCTGTGAGCCACAGCCACATATTAATGCGTTAAAGGCTTATCAGGTGCCAGAACACTATATACACTTTGTCATATTCAGAGATGGGATTTGGTGGACGATTGCGAGGTAATCCGTCGAAACACCCCGTTCATATGACAAAGTAATCTACGAGGAATGTGCTCTTTCATGTATGTGATTGGTCTGCGCAGTGTTATGCTGGATGACATGGTATTGTATTGCCAAAAAAACACGTGGCTCAACTTTTTGCTGGAGTCTTCTGCATTGACATCCATTGTGACGCCACACTGGCCTAATTCAAATGTATGAGAGGGCTGTGGTATTTCACACAGGCCTCAGGTCTGTCTGGATGCAGCAGCCAATATGCAGGCATCTGCATGCAGCCCAAAATTTGAGAACATGTAGACTGTCTGCACAGCCAAAGTATAGGGCATTGGCTCCGTGTACCTTATTTATTCCTTTTCCTTCCTTTTTTGTTTTGTTCAGCCAAATACAACAAACAAATGAGCTCTTGTTGCAGTAATGAGTTTGCTATTATGTTTTCTAGTGCACATGTGTAGAACGTGTCTGCATAGGCACGCCCCCAGTTGTAATATGTATAGAAGTGTGTCCACCCTGGAGTATGATGATGAATAGTCATGTAGCAGAACTTCATGTGGGACCATAAACCCTGTGAAGATGCACCTTGGTTAGCTAGAAGAAATGCTGTGAAAATGTTGGTGTAGTTTTCATTGGATGTCCCAGAAAGAATGAATAACAAGGCTGGCATCTTCTTACACAAGCTTGGTTTTAAATTGGACATTAGCATAATTTATGTAAAGGAATATAAAATATTATCAAAAAGTAACTGCATTGTCATTTAGAGAGAATGGATTTGTGAGATTGCCCTGGAGGTGGGTACATCTGTCATGGTAAACAGGTTTTTATCCTGGTTACAGTAGGTTTTACTATACAGAAATGTTTTTAGAAATAAGAACTTCATCACATTTGAATATTTTAAATTCCCATACAAATAAAAACACCTGCCTCACATGAGACAGCACTTGAGTTAAAAAATAAAAGATTAAACAAAGTAAAACATTCTTTCCAAATGAAGGTTTTATGGTTTTATTTTGGGGGGGGGGGGGGGGGTGTGCATATCTGCCCAAATCATGTTACCTTGCCAGCTAACTCGATTTGCGAGGTCACGCAAAAACAGCTCCTGCAGTGGAAACGGTATTGGCAAAGTTCTACCGGGGAGCACATTCCTACCGCTGTATACTGGTATAGACTGCCCTTGGCTGCCCCTGCTGATTAAATTACATCCTGTTTTTCTGCTGCCTTCACAGAGTCGGCCCAGGTGGAGAAGCCTGCAACAACCCATGCCACGCAGTCTCAGTCATCATCCACAGGCTCAGGGAGCTTGAACCCCGCATCAGGGCCTCCCGGATCATCTGCCTCCACAGTGCCTGTGTCCCCAGTCCTGCAGTCCCCCGCCCCTCCACTACTCCAGGACCCCACCCTGCTTCGCCAGCTCCTCCCAGCACTTCAGACTGCCCTGCAGCTCAACAATGCTAGCGTGGACATGGCGAAAATCAATGAAGGTAGTAAAATGCAGATGATGCATATGTACATTTAACTGGTGTCTACGAAGGCTGCCCCCAACCATAGATTTTCTTAGTTGATTAGTCAACTAATGCTTGGCCTACAGCTACTAGTCTTTACATGTTTGTGTTATTAGTTTGATTATTCAAATATTTTTCTGAGTTCATCAGAAAAAAAGTTTGAGATCCAGGGCTTTGTCACAAGTATTATGGTTTTATGGTATAGTATGCTTTTTACAAGCACACACAAAGCGAGCTGCCTGTTAACAACACCAGCAAAAGCTGTAATGATACTGAATGTGTCTCAACAACCAGCAAGGAGACTGAAGATTTCAGTACAGTATGACATAGTGTTCCCCTCTAGAAATGTATGCCTCACTTTGGGTTTCCCGGCTGACATATATCTATCTGTAAGCAACTATTTAATAACCACAGAGACCAACTATTGTTGCCACTACCCATGTCTGTCCTTTTTAAAATTAAAAGCCCCATCTAGTGTTTCCCACACAGTCCAGCCATAGAGGATTTGACCTAATCTTGACATAGTACAGCTGTAGTTCAAGTTTGATATTTTCTTCTTTTCTTTTCTTTTTTCCCATCAACCAACTGACTATTGATACTGTTGGAGTGCACTGGTCCCTTTAGCCTACCAGGCATGAATGACTCGCTCAGTACAAAACTTGGCTGACATTGTAGGGGGCACCTAATGCATCCCAATAGTCTGGGTGGCTAAGACAGAAGAGACACAATCATGACATCACAAAAAAATGTTCTGTGGCTTTACAGTCACTCTGTTAATGAGCTGTCAGATCTTTTTTTTTTTTATATGAGACACATTGTTTTATAGGTCGGTACTTTCGTGTGATCATTTTTACTGACTACTTTTTTAAAAATGTTCAAACAAGGAAAGAGAACATCAGTGAATGTCCTCTACGTTTATGTATGTACATTTAAAGAAGTGTAGGGTCTGTGCAGGACGCAGGACCAAAAGAAGTGTGGAAGAAGAATGAAATAAGTTAAATAAGTTAAAACTCAATTATTACATCATCATTAATAAACAGTGTGTATAAACCCTTCCTCGGTCTATTCCATCCTAATCTTAAAGTATTGTGCCCTCAGTGGAAGCATGCAGTGAGAATTTATTCATATGAGACACATTACTGATAAATCCTTTGTTGTGAATCTTACCAAGGTATGTCTAGTGTACAGTTGGTGGGGTAACCTCATAGTTTCAAGCACTGATCATTTGCTTTTTTCCAGAAAAAAAATCTTGATAGTGAAATCCACTGTGATGCAGTACAGAAACTATTCTTGCAGCGTGACTTAATAAATCAGTGTGCAGGCTAACGGTGAGTCTGTTTGCCTCTCTAGTTCTCACAGCTGCTGTCACACAAGCTTCATTACAGTCGATGCTCCATAAGATCCTCACTGCTGGACCCTCAGCTTTCAATATCACTACTATCCTCTCTCAAGCTGCTCAACTCTCCAACCAAGGTAAGTGATGCCCATTCCGACGCATGTCTATACCAACAATGTGCAGATATAATCAGTTGAATGTGTTGTATCTTGACTCAATTGGCCAGTGACAAGAGGAAACCCTGTGGGTCTCCTGTATGCTTCCTGAGTGTGAAAGTAGTTCTGATGAAGATGACAGCATCAGCTTACAAAAAAATCCATATCCTGGCCTGTATTTATGACAACTGACCCCTCACTAAGTCCCGCCCCTCCTGGGGTTCAAGCTAGTCATGGTTAAACGTAACTGGTGCGTGCGGAACAGTGATAGCTGTTCTCTGGAAAGGCTTGAAGGAGATGTACATATCTGGTTTTCATGCTTACATTAGCAGAGTAATGTTACAGAATATCAGTCATTAAGTGATGTTAGTAATTCTAGTTTATGCTAGCTGCAAGGGGGAGGGACGACATCGACTCCTGATTCAATATTCTCACAATAACATGGGTGCCAATTCAATAAGTATTGCAATAAAAATAGCAATTTCTTGCTTTGTAGAACAAGTGATAAGGTCTTTCCACCTCCATAGATAATAACAAATGAAACAAATGAACAATTTGAACTGTCATCCATCTCATAGCAGCCATTTACTGGGCTGTTGTCCAACTGAGTAACTGATTTAGATGAAATGATTATTTTATTGTTAAGCTCAGTTACTCAACTGAAGAACAGCCCTAGAGCCTGTAAATGTTTGCCAGTTGACGCAGACAACGAGCTGAATGTTGAGCAGGAATCTCTGGCTGCAGACAACATGGAGGGAAGTTACAACATTGTTCTTTTACATGTGCTACGCACATTGTATGATACAAAGCATCCCTCCAATTCATTGTCTTCTGTCTTGATCGCCAGGTGATGTGCTGGTTCACATTTACACTGAGCTGTAATGCTAGGCTTTAGCTTACGTCTTCGTCTTTTCAAGCAGTTTTTCAATTTTTCTAAAAACTGGATAATATAAAGGGAGTGCAGTTAGTGACAGTGTGGGCTGCATGCTAGCTCCGGCAGCTTGACTGAGTCGCAGCTGCTAATAACAAGAGGCCGTTGCTTCCCAAAGGGTCAGTTAGTCTCAAGATTGTCTGTTTACTCATAGATGTCAAGATTGTCTGTTTACTCATAGATGTATTCTTGCTGAATATTAAAAAGGTAGAAGATTGTATTGCTCCTTTAAATTGTCTTTATCTTTGTTTGTGTGAAAACCAGCTCAGCAATCGAACCAGTCACCCATGTCGTTAACGTCAGACGCCTCATCGCCCAGGTCTTATGTTTCTCCAAGGATCAGCACACCACAGACCAATGCTGGTCCTCTTAAACCTCTCCTCAGCTCACAACCCGTCATCTCACAGCCAAAGGTAGAAAACAAAACTTCAATATTTAACAAGCTTACATAAAAAATAACTCCAGAAATGCTAATAAAATCAATATTTGTCATGTGTGAACGTGAAATGCAAGGAAAGTTTTATGCCTTGCTTTGCTTTCTTCAGGCCGAGGAGCCTGTTGAATTTGTCTGAATACTGAACAGTATTGATTTGCTGAATACACTGAATCACGTGGCGTCTCAGCCACACGCTTCTAAATGCGAGAATAAAAAATAAATAAAATACCAGATTGATACAACAGGGAAGCATACCTATCTCAAATTTAAGTGACGGATGTTGTTGTGGAGCAAAGGAGGCTCTGATGGAACGCAGGACAACAGACTCGTTAATATGTGCAGCTTGGAGATGACTTGTTTTGAAGTAGCGTCTTGAACTGCTGTGTTTAGGTGAACACAACATTGGTGAAGCAGGCGTCCCACCCGCAGCCCTCATCTCAGCAGCCCCTCTCCAGCGATAAGCAGCACAGTCACGATGCCACCACAGCTTCCCCACGCACCCTGCAACGCCAAGGGTATGTAGAACCACAGAAGCTTAATAGTGGAAATGCCGTACCTGCCACATTGTGGAATGTCCCATGGAGTTTCTCCCATACAGTCCTCATTGTATGGGGTTTTTGCATCACCTGCTGGTCATTGATGGAATAATGAGTGGCTGCTACATTCACTTTTCTGTCTTGTCCGAACTCATTGAACACATTCATTTCTTATGTCTTAGCAATGGTCAACTAAAGGTCAGTTAGTGGCAGAATGGATCCTGTCAGTTTGCTCAGACAGCCACACTTAGAGAAGGAGGTTGTACAGTTTTCTTCTGTTTTTCATTCCAAACACACACTAACTCAGACTATATGTATTCTCTCTACTTAGGTCTTACATGTATTGTTTGTTGGGCTATACACGCCCAGCTGTTGGTTAACAGAGGCAGTGTTGACACTGACAGAACTGCAGCTACTGCTGTTGTCCAGCTGTTGTGGCTGGTGTAGATAGCCCTCTTTTTTTTTTTTTTTGTTTCACCGCACAGTACACTCCTTGTTCTCTACCGTTTAATTCCTAATGAGACTCAAGCTTCATTAGTTTTTTCACATAAAACTTTGACACTGAGCTGCTGTTTTGAGGGGGGTTTTTTTCCCTGCAGCTGCCTATTAGCCTGTATATTAGCATCAGCTCAGCTCTGGAAGAAAGGCAGTTTGGTTCTCAACATTGCTGCTGCAACAAGTAGTTTAGTGATTGTTGTGACAGATCAGCAGTGTGTTCAGAAACATAACATGTCTAGATGCTTACATGTTTCCTTGACCTATGTTGATTGCAGCAGTCAGAGGAGTCCCTCCCCAGGTCCCAACCATGTCGCCTCCAGCAGCAGCAACGCCCCCAACTCTGCCTCCGCTCCCCCCACCGCCTTGGCAGCCCGGCCCTCCTGCTCCTTCACCCCCACCCTTGCCGCCCACTTCAATGAGAATCTTATTAAACATGTACAGGGTTGGCCTGCTGAACACGCAGAGAAACAGGTTTGTCCCACTGACATTTCCTCTTTTCTAGTAGCTGCTACTGTCATTTGGGCTGATTGTCGTTATTCATAGCGAAGCACCTTATAAAGTAAATTCTTTGTGTGAACAACAAATTATCAAGGCATCAAGACTACGTGAAGAGGCTCACACCATGGGAAGCATCTGTATGTCTGAGAACTGCACCGAGCTCAAAAACCTTCGGTCCTTGGTCAGAGTGTGTGAAATACAAGCAACATTGCGGGAACAGAGGTGAGGATGTGTTTTTAGTCCGGAGTGAATGCACCTGTTGGCATTGTGTGAAGTAAACCATGCTAACTATTAACCTTGTTCTCTTTGTCTGTCCCACAGGATACTGTTTCTTAGACAGCAAATCAAAGAACTTGAAAAGTTGAAGAATCAGAATTCTTTCATGGTCTGAGAACTTCTGGTTGGGAGTTGAAGTGGGCGTTGGGGAAAAAAAGGGGGGAAGACCCATTGCACATAGTTGGAAGCTGGAGGGGAGAGCAGTTGTTCAGTTCCTCTTGAGCCCAGTCTTAACACACACAGGAGCTGCAGTCTGGTTGGCTTTGGACCGTTGGGCTGGGAGAACCAAGAGGGAAACCTCAAGAGGTGTTGTGGGCGGAGGGGAAGGGCGGGGTGGTTTACAAGGCTCGGTTTTGTAAAAACCCACAGGGGGAAAAAATGTAGATTTCTTGTAGATGTTATTATCTATGTTGTAAATATGTTTTGTAGATTGAAGCCATGGAAAGCCATGCCTATCAAAGCTTTTGACATCCAAACTAATCAACGCCTAGGCGGCTACATTCATTAGCTAGCCTTTCCTTCATGTTAACTTGTCTGCAGACTTAAAGCTTCATTTTGTCAATTCATAGATCATTGAACCACTGAGCGTGTGCGACCTGCAATGTAAACGGAGGAGGATATCCGAAGCCATTTTTTACACAGACGTCTAAGCGAAAGCATAACACACGGGTGTCAGTGTGGTGTCTTTCTTCAAATATCGGCAAACTGATTACTCTCCAGATTCTCTTCCTCTGCAAACTGTAACCTCTACTCAGGTGTGGTAAACACCCCCCCCCGCCCCTCCTCTGCAGGTCTGTCACGAACGCTCACAACGGTTCAGTGATCGATTTTTGCAGCTTCTGGTGGCCCTGCATGTCCCAGTGTGAAAATAACAGTGCCTGGTGGTGTGGTGGAGTGAGTGATTAGAAAACATTAAGAGACGTGATGGCGTGCTGCTTTGGACCATTCCCACTACCCTCCCTGGCCTCAGCCCCGCCCTGCGACACCTTCTCCTGAGACATCCACACTTCACACCCTCCTTACGGTTTTTTTTTTTTTTTTCTTTTTTGTACCTCTTTTCCCTGCCGGTTCATTCCTTTGTACAGTTGCTAACATACAGTGGAGCTCGAAGAAGAGAACACAGAATAAAAAGGTATTATTTATAAGAGTTGTCGTGATGAGCAGTAAATCACAATGATATCCACGCGTTTTTCAGTTTAGGAGTGGTATTACAGCTACGGTGGCTCGGAGGCAGATGTTTGCGGATCACCTTGTGTCAGAGCAGGGCAATAAGAGGTCACTAGGTCAAATGTGAAATGTATGTATTGTAATAAACACATTCAATTAAAGCAAGCACTGGTTATTTTATTGGTTCATATGCTAGTGCCTTGTTGAAAGTCTTAAGTCTCACGGCCTCATTCACCTGAAAACCCCCACGTTTTGTTTTTAACAAGAGAAGATCTGTGTCATACACAGGATTGTTTAGTCCCACACCCTTTTATTTGCTTTGCTCCTGTTGTTGAAGATCAGGGTCCTGAGCTGCAAAGGCCTGTTTTTTTTTTTTTTTTTTGTCCAACCATACTATCTATTGGATCTATGACTGAACCACACCACACATTCAGTGAAGGTGACCACATCATTGCTTTGTATATTATTTCCTGAAGTATATTGACAAATGAAATAAAATATGCCTCTCCAGGGCCAACTTGTTCTTGGGTTTTGATGGTCCCTTGAGCTTCGGTTTGTTCTCTCGTTCGACTTCAGAAAGCCTCTGAACAGGGATGGCAGCGGGTTCTTAAAAAGACAGAAGCAATATCGTGCCGGAACAGTGACCAAGTCAGTCTGAGTGGAAATAACAGAGAGAAAAAAATAAATGATCAATTACAATATTTAGTTGCAAAGTATTCAATGGCAGGATTACCATGGGGGGGGGGGGGGGGGTCTAGTCTCTTCCATATATGTGAACAGTTAAACCAGCATTATGTTCCTTGTATGTCCTGCTTTATTTTGAAAAGCCACTGTTTATAATCATAGCAGGACATTTTGAGCATAACTGCCAGACTGATGGTTAGTTTGTTGTCTGAATCATTTAATTATAATTGAACACGTGTGTTGTGCATGTTTACATCTCGTCAGCACAGGTATTTAGCATTTCTCTTTATTTACCAAAGCTGTTCTTTACATCACAACTTTAATTTTCAGTCCACACTCCACCATGTTGTCAGACACCGATGGTGCAGAGCTTTCTAACCACAGAGACGGATCATCTCCAAAGTCACCTCTGCGTGTTCCAGAAGTGAATTAATAAAACGAGTGAAAACTAAAAAGCCATCAGCTTCCTGTCTCCCAAACACACGACAACCCACTCCTGCAACATCAGAAGGGTTTCCCTGCGCTCAAAGCTCTGATGTTTTATCTGGGGGAGAATAACCCGAGATAGTGGAGGATGGAGACAGTCTGCCTGTCTCTCGGTTCTTCAGAGCCCCAGATATGGCTCACATCAAAGAGAGGAGAGGAAGCCCGGAGGTGTCAGAGGAAGTCTGAGCGCGCGTCATGGACGGAGACCATCTGAAGTCCACATCTCCACGGTGGGGGCATTTAGTGTGAGTGTGGCCTCTCTGAGGGGTTGGTCTGGAGCTGCTGCTCGTGTTTAAGGTTACATTTTAAATCCAGGCTTGACCCCCCCCCCCCCCCTCCCATCGTCAGCCATCATTACCTCAGCAGCAGTGGGGGGTGGGGTGGGGGGCTTTTGTTAAGCACAGTCGCTACCTGGTCACACCTACAACAGTCTCCTAATGTGTGAAAGCTGACGCAACCTATGGGATGTAAATGCTCCCTAAAAGGCCTGTGAACCCCCCCTCCCCCCCCCCCACCCCCCATGCTGAAAGCTTGTTGACGGTCATCCTCACAGCATGAAAAGACACACAGTTGTGTTTTCTCACCCTTTTAAAATGTCCTGCTTCTTCTCAGGTCTGATTTTTTTTTTGTTGGGGGGGGGGAAGATGAGACCCAGTGTTGTGGCAGTGCGCACCATGCTCAGCTCAGGACCGACAGGCAGGAAGAGTTTGCCCACTCTTGTCTCCCTCTGCCTCTCTGAAGTCCCTGCTGCTTCCTTTTAATGTTGATGTATCTTTGAGTGTCACAAAGAAAGTGAGCTGAAGCTGATCAAACAAAAGAGCTCATACCCGCTCAGACCAGGAGATGGTGATGTTGAACCATCCAGTGATCCCCTGTCATGTAATGGAGCCCAACCTGAACATGTCACATCAGTTGTGTTAGATCTTAATAATTAATAGAAGCAGCCATAAAATAAAATAAATAAAACCCTCTATATTATATCATCAGGCCTCCAGCTGTGCTTTCAGACCATCACAGCTTGGAACACCGAAACTAGTGAGGGCTACACGAGGCCAGTGCTCCTGAGAGGGACCACTGATGAGGAGGGAAGCTGGTGTTCCTGCCGTCCTGCTCTCAGCCCTCGGTGCAGATAAAGGCCGCTGGTGGACTGGCGCCTCTGTGGAATTGCAGATAATTATGGTAATTGAGTAAGTCTCCTAAAGCAGCCTCCGAGCCCCCGGGTATTTAACACTCCTTCACATATTCAAGAAATTATTCATTTTTCTCGTTTTGCCTTAAAAAAAATGTAAAACAGACTAAAATAGTGTAAAATCAGGAGTTTTTAAAGTTTTTTTTTTTAAACATCACTAACTTGCATTTCTATGTCCTTAACAAGATTGGTGTTTTAGACCCGCAATGAAAGAAAAGAAACACTGATTACACTCGTGCACGTGTGTTTCGCGTTTTGCACATCTTCCACATTTGCACGTTTTGCAATTGCGTGCGCGCGCGTGCGTTCCGTGCGCGCCCCGTCTTGGCGGCGCCTTGTGCCATTTTGGATCGCTAATGTCTGCAGCCGGCTGTCCGCTCCTCCCCGCAGCGGCAGCAGCAGTCTGGTAGCCTGAGGGGAAGCGGCCCAGCGCGGCGTCAGCCTGGCTGCCAGCAGGATGACGCTGCAGGTAGCGGCTGCTGGCCGGCCTGACATCACTGAACACTGCGCTGACTTCAAATATGACACATGATTAATGGAGCCTGGGATGACTGCATACATACAATACCGCTGCACACCCCCCCCCCCCCCCCCCCCCCAGCGTGAAGTCTCTTCTGTCCATCTCAGTGCATTTCAGAATTAGTTAGAATTTCTTCCTTCTCCGTGTGAATGCGCTTATATTTCATTTCACATGCGGCACGCAAACACGCACGTGTCGGCCTATTTAAGATATGAGGATGTCAATTACGCATCTGTCAGAATGAACACACACTACAGTGACTTAGAGAGGGTTGTATCTCCATTGTGCGGACCCCTGCTATCCTGTAGAGCCATATGGAATATGGTATCGTGGAATTTAGGGAAGATGAATGAAGGGATCGGCCTAACTTGAACCATCAAGCCAGAGAGTGAAAGAAGAGAGGACGATTTGGCTCAGAGAATAAAAGTCAGTCAAGTAGAAACATAAAGAAGATCCAAAGAGGTGATTGGAACGTGCAGAACAATTAAATAACGTTGAAGAAGAGGAATGGCTGCTGAAATATTACGTGTTTTATTTATTTATTTTATTATTTCATATTTCATTTCTTGTTTTTTATTCGTCATTTTATCTTTATCGCTGTCTGATTTATATTTTACTTAATTTGTCTCGTTTATGATCATTTTAATTGCTGTAATTTCCCCCCTTTTAGATTGTTTGAAGCGTCTTGTGCAAAGCGCTTCACTCGGTTGATGTACACAAATAACTCGCTTTGCCTTATTTTGAAAAGAAGAACCGGATACGGAGCTGTTACGTAATTTCCACTTGACGTCTCTCTCGCTGGTCTGACCAATGAGATCGGGGGGGCGGAGCTCTGACGGACCACAGCTATTTCTTCTGTTAAACCTTGGCCAGCCGAAGTCTGCGTGCTGTCTCCGGCCAGGCGAACTAGCCACTCTTTTTCTACGTTTCTCCGTCCAGGAATACAAAAGTGATTCTTCACCGTGATTCGGCCGCATCCAGAGAAGCACGGAGTGACCCGGGGTGACAAACTTTATGTCCCATTTCACTCTTCTCAGGAGTTTATCTTTCTTTTTTGGTTGTTTTTTTTTTTCCCCGCTGTGTTTCGGCTGGAAGAAGAAGAAAACACTGTGTTCTGCACCGTCCAGTAATGTTGGAACGCTTTCAAGAACAAACTCGCTAACTTTTCTGTCTCCATGCGGGAGAGGAACCACTACGCAGTTTTTTTTTGTTGCTGTTGCTACTTTTTGTCCCGCTGCGGATTATGAGCCGTGTTCACGCGCAGGAATGCGTCGTTTTACGCCGTAATTCCATGTAATTCTCTGCGTCGTCCAGCTCTTCGCCCAGCGGACTACGTGCTGCTGCTCCGGGATAAACCAGGACTTTTTGCTCAGTCTGCTGGTGTAAATGGATCGTCAGTCCAGTTTCATTTCCATTTGGCTACAACTGGAACTCTGTGCCATGGCTGTTCTTATTACTAAAGGTATACACTTGGAGTTAGATGGTGGAGATCAGGCTGAAGAACACTTGGCTTTGATAAAACCAGACTGAACTTTAAGCTCATCCACTCTCAGACATTAGTAACCAGTTTGTCTTTGAAATGGAACATTTAGTTTGTAGCATTTAGTTAAAGATCTTATTCTAGGAAGGAGGGAATAAACCTCTGAGGAGGGCTGAGCTTGGTCAACTTTTACCTTTTGAAAACTTCAACTGATTTAATCTTTGAGTCCAGCTTTAAAAGCTTCAGACATGTTTGTAAGATCAGATGAAAAGAAAGTTAAGTGACTTCTTAGAAATCAGTGCTTCAGTCCTACATTAGAATCCAAACTGGGAGACTGAGCCACCAAATACACACAGTCCTCACATCTTGTATCGCTTTAGCTGGTTTGTTTCACTCTGACAAGTCACATTTAACTCAGATTTGAAGGTGCCATTCAGGCCTCAGTGCTTGGCCTGCCGCCCCCCCAGAAAGGGGCCCTCTCCTTTCTAATGAAATATTCTCCAAATGACCTGCCGAGGCCCCGCTGCTTCAATCATTCACAGCGAAAACACTGATCTGATGAATGTGCTTCCTGGACTGCAAGTTCAAAGAGGCAAAACAACCGTGAGGAGCAAAACGTCGATTCTGACATTTTCAGGATTCGACTCCTGATGTTTGCTCCTTTTTTTATTCCCAACGAGAAGTGCACAAAGTGTATCTGTCGTAGGGATGTGCAACTTTCAGATCTGTCGTCACATGTGAAGATCAGAAGACATGAAGTTCCAAAGTAGAAATTCTCAAAATACATCTTGCGTTAATGTCCTTGTTCTGCCAGGAGCAGATCTTTGGCTGAGATGTGTTTATGTAAAAAAAAAAAAGAAGCCACAGATAAAGTAATGAGCGTAAGAGCAGGCAGCCATAATGATATGGTTGCTGGGACCTCAGAGCACCCTGCCCCCCCAGGCACTCCTGACCACAAATAAAGCTTTGCGTGCAAACCGGGGGAAAGGAGACTCCTGTGCCTTCCTCCAGCCCCCACTCTTTATGAGTTTCCTATTGGGTTGGAAGAAATTGACTTTGGCAAACAAACCACTAATTATGAGCTACATGGTTTCTGATTCAGAATACAGACAAAAAGGGCCGTTTTGCAGGAGGGGCTCTCAAATGAAGGCATATTTGCTGGAGTGATGCAAAAAAAATGGGAGATTCCCCCCCTCCCAAGTCCTGGAAAGTTACCTGGCTGTGTGTTTGCAGGGCATCGCGCACACTTTCAAATTAAAAGTACAGTAGACCACAGACTGCATTGTGATCGGAGAGGGTCTCAAAAATAGGACAGCAGAATGTTAACATCTCTATTTGTGACTATTAAAATCCCAACAAAGACGCTTGAGGGTCTTAACAAACACACCAAACTGCTGAGCGTCAGAACGATGGACATGTCAGGGACGATGTTATTGCCTCACAGCTGGAAATGTATCTAATCTGAGCAAAACTTTTGTCTGATCCTGCCCCCTTTTCAGGAGAAATAAGGTGTTACTGTGACGCACCACACTGCGTGGCCACTGGATACATGTGCAAGTCAGAACTGAATGCCTGCTTCACCAAGGTCCTGGATCCTCTCAGCGTCAACTCTCCCCTCACCCACGGGTGCTTAGACCCCGCAGCTAATGCGGTGGACATCTGCAGCAGCAGCAGCAGCAGCAGCTCGAGGGGTTGGGAAGCCGTCAGCAGGGCCTCGGTCACGGCGCTCGAGTGCTGCCATGACGACATGTGCAACTACAGAGGCTTACACGACCTGGCGCACACCAGGGACTCTACAGGTAAACAGTGAACCGGACAGAGCTGCTCCGCTCGCTGTCAACACTTTTGGTTTTGTCTGAAACTGAACGATGAAGTGGTCTTTAACTAGTTTCACAATGTTTTGACTATCTGGCTATCTGTTATGATCCTCCGCTTTCCCTCTGTCTTGTTGCCGAAGCTGTCGGGCTCTTCAAACACGTTGCTGTTCTAGAAGTACAGGCCACTGTTGCCCCCTCCTACTTTTTTTTTTTTTTTTTTTCTTTTTCTAATTCCCTGCTTTACAGAACTCCAGTTTGACTTTAATGGTCTCCAGCTCTGCGCCTGGGAAGGCACAGAGCAGCCAGTTTACCTTAAGCACTTGGAAGGAGATCAGATATATTCTTTTTTTATTATGTGTGCACCGTGTAATTTTCTTACCGAGTAGGAATGTGCCTTGTAGAATGAATATATTCGCTGGCAAGCCTGCATGTTGGGCAGGAACAGAGTTATGATAAGGTGTGCGGAGGGTCACAGAGGAGGGGGATGTGACCCTGACCGGAGCAGAGTAGTTTATTTATTAGCTCAGATTAATGTCTGGCTCTCACTCCGGACAAGGTGACTTGTTGTTTTTCCTTCTTTTTGCCCCTGCTGCCCTCTCTTCCTTCCTCGCTCTCATCTGTCATATTTTCTCTCTCTGTGGTCACTGCCATTGACTTTGGAACAGAACCAGCTCTGTGAAAGCTTCTCAGTGAGCTACAAGCAGCCATACGTACATCCATATAGAATCATTTGCTTTAAAATAAGGCGCTACAAACCCGTATGTAACAATGTGGAGCAGTGGAAATGTTAAACTCCTGATTATCTCTGCGTGCAGATCACAGCAAGTACCAGCCAGACGGCAACAACAGGAACCTGGTGACCCGGGTTCAGGAGCTGGCCTCGGCCAAAGAGGTGTGGTTCCGGGCGGCGGTGATCGCCGTCCCCATCGCCGGAGGCCTCATCCTGGTGCTGCTCATCATGCTGGCGCTGCGAATGTTGCGCAGCGAGAACAAGCGACTGCAGGACCAGCGGCAGCAGATGCTGTCGCGGCTCCACTACAGCTTCCACGGCCACCACATAAAGAAAGGCCACGTGGCCAAGCTGGACCTGGAGTGCATGGTGCCCGTCACGGGCCACGAGAACTGCTGCCTGACCTGCGACAAGATGAGACAGGCCGATCTGGGCAACGACAAGATCTTGTCTCTGGTGCACTGGGGGATGTACAGCGGCCACGGCAAGCTGGAGTTCGTATGATTACTGCTGGAACTGTGTGACTGTCATCTCCCCACAAACAGCCAGGACTCACTTCCAATTGTTTGCTTTTTGCTTTTCTTTTTTTTTTTTACTTGAGGGAGACATTCCCATATTCTACATCCATTGAACTGTTGGGTTTGTGTTTTCTTTCTTTTTTTTTTTTTTTGTTTGCTGTTTTTTTAAATTTTTTTTTTAAACCAGTGGTTTATGCCATGTGGTTTTTGCTAGAGGAGCACTTTACTTGAAAATGAAAGGCAAAGCAACAAAGAGCTGTATTTAAACTTAATAGGGCAGGTGAGTTGGAGTGAGAGCTCTGTCACTGCTCCTGAGGATCCTGGACTTTTACACTGAACGCCGAAGGATTCCAAATCTGTCTTATTTGCACATTTATAAAAAAAAAAAAAACACAACAAAAAAAAACAAACAAAAAAAAACCATGAAAGTTGTTGTTGCTTACAACAAGAATTTTACACTGACACCAGGGTATAAAAAGGACTTTTTTGAGGAGTAAAAGAAAAAAAAAATCCATTGTTCGACTGTAGGTGTGCACGCTCCTCTGTGTACATTTCGTGACGCAAGCTTATTGTAAAAAATTGAAAACGTATATATATATTTTTGTCTGATAAAACTGACTGGTCGCGTGTCTTGTTCTGGGTGAATGTCCAACATCTCTCTCTGTGATCAGACTATAAGCTTGATTGTGAGTGCGAAAGAAAAGCTTCCATTAAAATGACTTTTTATTTATTTGACGGTCCGTTCTCGTGTTTTTACTGTAAACTTTTGCCTTTTTTTTTTTTTTTTTAAATGGTGAACAGCGACCAGAAGGATGGTACAATCTGTGTACTTGACACGACTCTGCTACTGTAGCTTTTTGTTGTACTGAGTATTAGATTGTGTTAGAATCAGGGATGCAGAAGCGTGTCAGTGTGTGTGTGTGTGTGTGTGTGAGATGTTTCAAAGCGAGGTTGTGGTGTAACCTTCCAGCTACACTTGAGGCCTTGTTTCACGGTAGAGCTGCTACTTCTGTTGGTCAATCTTGAACACTCTGCAGAGGTCATGTATTCTGCTTCAAATAAATTTTCTTCCTCTCCCTCTCCCCCTCTCCACTGGCTGGATTTATCCTGGAAGTAGTAGTGCTATTTGTTTTTATTCTCGCTCTAGTGCCAGTGAGCACTCACCTATTTCTGCCTTTCTGGATGTCTGTGAAAACACTGCTTCCCCTGTGTTCAGCGGGGTGTCGGTGAGTAGGGATATCTTTATTCCCACCCCCTCCCCCCACCCCCTGTCTGCTGCGCCTCATTCTAAAAGGTATGGCTAGTGTGGCTCAGTGTGTATTTTTCAATGAGTCCCACGAGAAGAGGAAAAGCTGCACTGAATTGATCCAATCGACTGATATTATTGTTATTAATTATTATTCATCTATTAAAATCACATTAATGAGCCACGCTGGGTAACATGTTCCTTCATAACCATGAACACACACACTGTAGTTGTAGTTTTTCTGTATTCATCCATAGCTGAAAATAGTCTGTGAGAAAGGGCACTGTTTTCTACTGTTTGAGTAACAATCGCTTGGAAGTAAAGTTTCTAGTTGGTTTTTTTTTTAGAAAGGTGTTTTCAAATTAAAACTATTTGATTTGCATTTTAAGTTCTTGCCAGTTATCTTGGGTGTAAAGGCGCAGAAGTGAAGAACTAACATCAACCTTTTCATTTAGCGGTCGGTCTCTGTTCTCTGGCCATGCAGATCATGTTGGTTTTATTTGTTCGGGGTTTTGGAGACCTCCACATAGGTCCCTGTTGATAATCCTGACAGGGGACTATTTCTTTGGTAGAATACAGTTCCTGTTAAACCAGTTGACCGTGTGTTCTGTGGTTTATCCACAGTAACCGAGTATGTCATTAAGAAATTGTGCTTTTTTTTTTTGTAGTTTGATTGAACTGGCCCTTTAAGGATATTACTGATTGTATTTCAGTCATTATGGGAAAGTTTCACTTGCAAAATGTGAACGCCAGTAGCAGCAAGTAGAATGATAAAAGCCTGACTTTGACTGTTTGGAGACAGGGGGGGGCTTCTGTCGTGCTCCTCTGTCAGAAATATCTAAACTCCAGCCAAACATTCACATTTCACAGTAGTGGTGGCGGGGGCCGCAACTCTCTGTGTATTATGTACCGTGTGTGCCACACAAAGCGAGATGGGGACGCTCTGGTTGAAAAGTTCACACCCTACCGTCCCCCCTGGTCACCATGGTAACCGCAAATAAGATATCCTGTAAGTAGTTTAAAACTGAGGCCCGCTTCACTGAAGTGTACTGAGCAGCGACCCTTGTTTCTTTCCATTAGGAGAACAGGAAAACACTATTAGCAGCTAACCACTTAGCAGCAGCTTGCATTAGTGAGGCTCAGCCCACACTCAGTGCCTCCCCCAGGACTATTACCCTTGTAATAATAACAATGTCCTCTGCCTGGCCTGCCTAATGTGACTGCTGTTTTCTTTAGCCTCATTTCACTCTACCGGCTCAGCCATTGGTGGCCTCAGAGAAGTCGAGGAAATCATCACACATGAGCCTAAAAACGAGTCTCTGTTTGTTTGACTTGAAATGAGAAGAGCTAAATGGAACGAGACACGAGGACACACACTTTACCTGGCTTTCATTATAGACCACCACACACACACACACACACACACACACACACACACACACACACACACACCACGCCAGACTCCCGTCCCAACATCCAGCAGTCATAGCTCGGTCTCGACAATGGCCGGAGCCAGCAGCGGCACACTCATTAGCATCGGCCATTTTCTGCTGCACCAGGGGGTCAAGCTGTTTGTATTCACATGCAAATTTAATGAGGTGGCTGACCAGCTTCCATCAAAAGAGCCCCTATTTGTTTGGACGTTAACCCCTACTACAGTTCGCCAGTGGATTTTTTTTATGGATGCTGATTTCTAGCAGAAATCTCATGCCCCCCCCCTCCTTTTTTAAAAAAAAAATCCACCTTTACAGCTCCAGAATTTCCCCCTGGGATCAATAAAGTATTTCTATCTATCTATCTATCTACCACCACCTCCACTGTCTCTGCACATGCTTCCTCCTCAGGTGGGCGACATCGCTGAAAAACAGGGTTAAATGCCTCTGTGTTCCCCCCCCTACCCCACCCCCCCACTACCCTCCCAATGATGCAGTGCCCACTGTGGCAACAGCAGCATGTGGAACAAAATATGAAGTGTAAACACACATGGAAGCTGTTAACACCTGAGCACAGTAATGGGTGCACACTTCCCAGTGTAACGGGCCTTTCTACATCCTCGTATGTTTTTCTTGGTTTTCTTCCCCCGCGTCCTCACATCCAACATGTTCCAGCTCTCCTCGTCTTTCGGGGGAGCGTGCACACTGGAGTTTGCATAGCCTTTTTTTTTTTTATTTTATGAATGCACTGGTGAAATGATAAGTCGATTAAATGATTAATTGATCGACTGAAAATTATCATCATTATTTTTACATTTAGCCGGTCGCTCTGCAAACCTATTACCAGACCAGTACATTGATATTAGACAACATTAAAAGCTGCTTTCTACAATCTATCTGCACATGGCCGCTCAGGTGTGGTCAGAGTCAGGGAAAGGTTGTGGTTAGGGTCAAAAAGATGAGGAGAGAGGGAGAGAAAGGAGAAGAGTTTTCAGATGCAAAGCCTGCGAGCTACATGAACATGCCACAGCTCTCTCATGGCTGATGCACCCTGTTATCATGTCGGTGTAGTTAAGCTCCCAGCTCGCTTTTGACACTTAAAGACTGAACATATAACTTAAATATATGTTCGATAGCTGCGGCCGTACTTTGACGTAGATACATAACATGTAGCGTAAAGCTGCCATAGTGACCCCAGTGTGAAGCAGCCACGGTCTAAAATCATATCACTGATACTTGAAAGATGTTTGCCAGTTTCAAACACACAAATAAATAGAGACATTCCAGAGAATAAATACAACTTAGTCATTCCAGCAGACAAAAAAATAAATGAATTAAGATTCTGACAAATCTGCACGACTGTGAGGACAAATCATCATCCGAGGTGACAGACATCCGCTGGAAGAAGACGGGATCTAAATATTTAGGCAGTTCATTTCCTTCGACTGGATTAAAACTACGGCTCCAGTGCATGTCCTCATATCACCCCCCCCACCCCCCCTACCCCACCCATCTAAACATTTAGATATAAATCTGCCCCAAAAGAAAAATAATAATGTTGGGAATGTTTACAGCATGAGAGAGACTTCTTGAAGTTAAATGTCATCATCTGTAAATAGCAGAAAGGTTTTGTTATGTTCCTAAAAGAGTGGTTTCCAGCAAAGTCCAGGAAGAACATGCAAACAAAATGGCTCAAATGCATGTCAACAGGCCGAAAGGTCTCTCTCTCTCTCACCGACACACACACACACACACACAAATAAACATGCTTTTAAGCCTTGTGACAACCTGTGACTGAGCTGTCAGGCGCAGGTCCACTTTCTCAGGAGCGTCACAGATGACGTGGTATCTCATGCCATCCGCCTTGTGCAGACGAGGGGCACTCACTGGCCCCTATCCGTCGGCCGAGGGTCGAGCGGCCCCTAAAGACAGATGGCAGAACAATGGCACCCCCACTTACTGTAAACAGGCAAACCGCCCCCTCCAACCTCTCATCCACTCACAGATGACATGAATAGCATCGTGGACCGTACATGGGTGGTAGGATTGTTTGAGTTAATCTGTTGATTAAGATTGTTTCATTTTCACTGTTCGTGTTTTTTGTGTGTTTCTTTAACCCTTTCCGTCCCTCACAGTGTTATCAGAGCCACTGACTGTTCTCCTAGCTAAGGGGACTTTAGTTACCGTTGCTCCAATTGTCAAGTTTTCCCTTCTCCAAATGGGTCATTTGCATTTGTAAATGCTCATCTTATAAAAGACGAGCAATGCCTCGTATGGCTGCTACTTTAGCTAATGCTAAATTAGAGTCAAACACATGTGAACAATTTTTATTTTTGATTACTGCATCAGTCGTATCTGTAAACTAAGAGCTACTGTGGTAATGTGAATGAACACTTAAGCTTGAATCTGTAGCAGGAGGAAGGGCACCCAGAGGTGTGGCAATGTCCTAAAGCTTGCGTGCATGCTG
Source organism: Pempheris klunzingeri (assembly GCF_042242105.1). Lineage (NCBI taxonomy): Eukaryota > Metazoa > Chordata > Actinopteri > Acropomatiformes > Pempheridae > Pempheris > Pempheris klunzingeri. The sequence continues at coordinate 4,596,269 of NC_092032.1, read as the reverse complement.
AGGACTGCTGATAATGGCCCCCACAAAGCCATTTCGCTTGGCAGCAGGCCAGCGCTCTCCTAACAGAGATGTGCACTTTGAGCTGGCAGCATAGCCCTGGGACATGATGCTGGCTGGCCAGTTCTGATGTGTGTTAATTGTGAGTGTAGATCCCAGGGATTACCAGGCTGAAAGCAGAGAAGCTTGTGTGTTTCTGACAGCGTCTCTGTGTGAGCTGTGCTAAAACCACTATCAGAGGTTAGGAAATGGTCTAAAATAACATGTTGTTGGTGAGATAGATTCCTCCACACTTTGTGCATTGATGTTGGCGTTACAGCTAAAAGTTTGAAGTCTAATCCCCGTACCGATACAGGATTTAGTGACAGGATTTTTTTGAATGTATTGTTATTGAAAGGCTTTTTGTTATTCTCCTACAATGCAGTGCATAAAAAGGTTTGGTAGTTGTGTTCACCAGGCAAAATGATTTGTGAAAGTCCCAAAGGCAACAATGCAAATGTTTCTCAAACTCCAACGCCGTTGCTGTAATTCACATAGTCGATATTTCTCCTAGAAAATGTTTTTGTTTGGTCTAAAATCAATGAAAAGTTGTGGTACAGATAGATTCATCATGGTACCATTCAGCCATTGGTTGCTCTCTGAAGTCAGTGCAGCTCAGGTCAACGTTTGACAAATGAGAATGACATTCCATACATATTTGAGTAGAATCATGGTCCTAGTGGTGTTTCCATTGTCAGACTTTACTTTATTATAGTTCTGAGCTCTTTATCTCCCCCCATTTGATGCCTAATAAAAAACAATTTAAAAAACGCACTTGATGACACACCAGCAGGGTAGATGCTTGCTGGCACACATTCTGTTAAATCACTATTCCACTCTGTTGCCTCATGTTAGGATTTCGGTTTCAGCTTTAGGATGAACTCATAGCAGCTCATCTGATTCTTTAAGTGATTTTTAAACTGTTGGCCACCGACATGAAGCTGGATGTCCCGCAGCCTACTCACATTAATTTAATCACAAGAACCTTGCAGACTAAATACTGTGGGTCGGCCGTGTATCTATACATATTTCACTATAGTTTTTATTCTGGCTTCGTCAAGTGGAACCATCCGACATGCGCGTAGAAGACTCACCTCTTCATGCAGCCAAAAGGAGTCTGTGAGCGATAAAAGCTAAAATCCTCTCCGTCTGACAAAATGAATATATCTGTTTATATTTGAGCACTCGGTATCTGACACAGCTACTACATGTTGAGTGCAGCGCCTCAGGGCATGTATCATATGACATTTAGGAGCTGCTGTATGTTGGAGAACCCGGGGTAATTATTTTCTCGCTTTATGACATTTCCGCGGGGATATTACACCAGAGTTTGTTTCTGAGAATATGTCCACATTAACCATGAGTAATTGGGACAAACCAGTTTAAAGTATGGTGCGGAGTGAGATCTCAATGCAGCAGAAGAAATGTAGAATAAACACACTGATTTTATTATGAAAAGGGAAGCTGAAGTGATGAGTTTTCACCGCATGTCACTTATAAATTAGGAAGCAACAGACACCAACATCCCCACCACCTCTCTATCTAGACGAGCTGCTTATTAGCCAGTGATTTAGCACACAAGGCCCTTAAAACCCCTTTAACCTCCTCACCAAGAAAAAAAAAGCAATGAAAAAATGTATTCTTTATATATTTTATTTCCTTGGGACACACAAAAATCAATGTTTTTTTTTTTATGAACAGACCCCACATTTTTTTTGAAATACTGGCCTCTACCGAACCGGTTGAGATGTCGTAAGTAAAACATGTTTTCAATAAGAGATAGTGAGTCAAAATGTGCTCTACCGCACGGTTGAGCAGAAGGTTAAAGGGTTAACCCGCCTCCTGAAGCACAGATACTTAGGAGTCAACACCTCCCACATCATGAACTCAGCTGCTTCCCCAACAAATTATACTCCTATACAGACACACACACACCTGATATCAGAGAAATACTGTCGGTGAGAGGGGGTGATCCACGAAAGTCAGCTTTCAGTGATAAGGTATGTTTTTATCTTCACTGTCAAAGCACAGACGAACTAAGGCTAGAAATCACAGTCTTGTGGTCAAATCACTGTCGCTGTAAAAATGCACTGTAAAAATGTCACTTAATAAATATAACTAGCATCTAATGTTGTGAAAATATTTATAACTTCATTGAATAGGTTTGCCAATTTTAAGTCAGGTCTTAACCTTCACCTTGATCATTTATAATATCATTTTTCTTACAATGTATTTACAATCTTTAAGTTTCTATATAGTTGTTTTCATAGTGGCGGATAGCTAGACAGACAGAGAGCAGTACTGTGACCGTTGTGTCAGGTAATCCCTGATTTAGGAAGTGAAGGAGGGATCCACCCCCATCTTTTCAGGCTCGTCTCTAACCGTGGAATGTCGGATGGTGTTGAAAGCCCTCAAAAGTCAAAGAACATAATCCTCACATAACCACGTGGCTCGTCCAAGTGAGAGTCAGCCTGGGGGAGCAGGTCGAAAGTGTGTTCAGGAGGTCTGTGGCCTCAGGAGGTGGAGAAGCAGCTGCTCCAGTATCTTCATGATGTGCGATGTGAGGGCCACCGGTCTGTGGTCATTTAGCTTTGGGTACAGGAACAGAGCTGGAACCCTTCCTGTCTACAGGATCAGGTTGAAGATCTTCAGGAGAGGCTCCACCATTTGGACTGCACAGATCTTAAGCAGTCTTGGACACACACCATCCAGGCCAGATGCACTTTTACTGGATGCTCCGCCCTCACCGCAAAGCCAGTCAGATGGGCTGACATGATTAAAATCCCCTCACATCACAATGGGTGATATCGGGAGATATGGCTCATTGAATGTAAACAATGGCAACGATGTGGGTCCATAGTAAGGTCTGAGACCAACTGCCAGCAGTTCAACATCCTGTGAGTAGATCTTCTATGTATGTAACCAGGGTTGCACCATCTGCTGTTCACAAACATAATCAGCCCTCCACCTTTGTTCCTTCCACTCGCTCTGGCGTCTCCGTCTGCCGCGAAGCCGGGTAGATCCACACAGATATCAGGGGTGTTATCATTCAGCCAGCTCTCCATGAAACACATCAGGCTGCACTCACGGTATGCCTGCAGGTTCTTCACCTGTGCCTCATGCTCATCACACTTATTAGACAGAGAGTTGACATTTCCCATGACAATCGATGGTAGCGCAGGCTTGCGTCTCCTTCTCCTTGCTGCCAGCTTGGCCTCATGCTTGGCACCAGCTCTGCACCCGTGGTACAGCTTCTTCAGCTCAGCAGGGACGGGGTGTTTGAGTCCTTATCCATCCCTTGAGTGTACAACTTTCTCCCAAGCTGTAGTCAACATTGTTGGTAGAAAAAAAAACACATGAAAGTAAATCCTTTAGAAGCATTGTTCTCTTTTTAGAATACTTCCCAGAATGTATTGTATTTGTGCTTGAAATGCATTTGCTTTGAAAGTCTAAAGGCCTCTTCATTAGCCTGTCTCCTATGGCAAAAGGTAGCATTATGAATACACTGGCACAAGTGTATGCATAAATATCTGCATCACTCTTTTTGAGTTGTCAGCAGTGGTCCCGTATTGCTTGGCTGCTACACAGAACATATACCTTAGTCAGATGAGAGCCTTGTCCACCCAGAAAGTTTATCTATCAATCAATGTATCCCAGAGCTGCCCCAGGCCTCTTTGTGCTCTTACAAGCCTATGTCCTGTTTGAAAACTGAAGCATGCACAGATAAACAGCAGTGCCTCCGCTTCTCTGGTCCATCTTCTCGGGCCAAACTGGCACCCAGAGGGAAAAATGGTGAGACGGCACACGTCATTTCTTTATTTTGTGGTGCTTTGCGTGTTTTTCTATGCAAGTTTGGTGCGGTCTGTGTTTTTAGTGCTAAGTGACCTCAGTGTTTGAAGCTCCGAGCAGGAAGTTGCTCTGACTTCTGTAAGTGAGGACAACCTACAAACACTCTCCCAGTTTAGCCCAGTAGTGCACGTGGCAAAAATGGGTCACGGTATTTAAATGGCTGTGTGATGTCCTAATGTAGTTGGCTGCTGTAGCTTTTAACAGATGTTAAATAGTAGGAAACAACACATTTGTCGAGGCCTACATTCAGCCATGGATTAATACACATTTGGTGCTCTAGAAAGTAATTGAGATTGATTTAAAGTAAGCTAGAGTGTGTGTGTTCCAGTTAATGAGGGAACATGTCACCTAGTGTGACTGTTTTTAATTGCTCTCAGATAACAATTCAATTCTATAGCACAAAGGGGTAACATATATCAGCGCTAATGACACAAATATTATTATTAATACATACGGCGTCATTCTTTAATACAAAGTAAAAAGATAAAGTTATCTTCAGAAAATCTTGCCTGTTCTCGTTGTATTGGATCGTGGAAGGAGAAGCAGGCACAACGACAAAGAGCCATAGACTTCTCCTCTGTGCCCTGCCCAGCGCTGCTATTCATCATCAGGTGGAGAGACTGTTTACTGCAGGGATCAAGGTCCCAGGCACATGTTTATGTGCTCTCTCAGATGAGCCATTGTTGTTAAAGTGCACCCCATGCGTGCAGTGGCCACACTGAAGATCATATCTAACAGGGCCCCTCTGCCCTGGGGCCAAAAGAAGCCCATTTTAAAATCACATTCGTAGGATGAAGCAACAAAAGAACATTTAAAACCCATTTGGAGTTTCAGTATACAACATCTGCCATGTTTGTTTATCTCCTGAGGGTATTTCCCTTTTTGACCATTATTTATTCCTTCATCTTAATGCAAATGTTGTTTTATTTGTCCGTTATTTGCTGAATTAAACATAACATCATATTTCCATGGCCACTCTTTATAATTCCATAACCTGCAAACAGGAAGCAGAAGCTCTGGCTTTCATTTTCTCTTTTTTTTTTCCCTCCATGTGGGAGGTTATGTGACCACTCTAACCTTTTTAACATTAAAGTTTTTCCCCTTCTCAAAAGATCTTTGTGCTAATCCCCCCCCCGCGCCCACTTCTCCTTTGATTCCATTGTGGGGTGTACAGGAAAATGCTTTTACTGCTGCCCTACTTCTCTGCTTGGCTCTTTGTTACCTGTCGCTCCTCTCCTCTCCTTTCAAGCCCAACACCACACTATTCCTAACCATAGTGCAGGAGCCAGGAATGTCCTGTGTGGTTGAGGTGATGGTCCCTCATCTGTGGAGCATTAACAGTGAGAGGTAGATTAGGGCTGTCTCCCCAACACTGGGCAGACCTCTGACGTCTGAAGTAACGCGCTAAATGTATACGCCTCTTTTGACTGAGGAGATTTTTTCCAGTCTAGTCTATTTTACTGCAGTGTTCCATATGTAAACATGAGTAATTTTGCTTAAAATTATTACTTATGTAAAGAGGAAAATGTTAGTTAAATGCTCTAGAACAGATGAGGGATTTGTATTTGCCATGTGCATGCAATGTATCACTTAATAGGCTTTTCTCTATCTTAAAGGAATAGTTTGACTTATACACATTCTTGATGAGAGTTAGATGTGAAGATTGGGATTCCTCTGGATTTCATTACCTCTTGACAAAGGTTAGCTGTTTCTGTCTGCATGCAGTCTTTGTGCTAAGCTAAGCTAACTGACTGCAGCTTAATGCTGAATGAACAGTTGTATTGATCTTATTCCAACTTGGTAGTCTTGGCAGTCATGCATCTATGTACATTGAAATAATTCCTTTATTTAAGTTCAACAGAAGCTAGTACGACACTTTCCTCTGAATTAGCCAAATCAAGTGGGAATAATTACAAAATTCCATCTTTGTGTGTTCAGTGTTTCCTATAGTTGAGTGGCTTCGGAGAGAAAAACACTGGCAGTAAAAGCTTCACACAACTATCTGGATGATGATAACTACTCACTAAAACTAACAGGGGTGTGTTCCAATAGAACCAAAGGCTAGTTAATAGACATTGTATGTGGAATCAGCCTGGGCTGTGGGAACTGAGCACAAACATCGAGCTCAGCTATTGGCTTTATAAATCTATTTTATAAACATACAGACACCAGAAAGGGAGAAAGGCAGAAGGAAAATCAATAAAAAACATCTTACTAACAGCTAATTTTTACTTCAAAAGCATTACATGTGTCAGTTTTTAAATATATTGTTCATATGGCATGCACACATTTTATTAGGGCACGCTCGAGAAGGCCCAAACCTATCCTTTAAAACTTATTTTTTAACTCTGACATTTTACCTCTGGAGTTTGATTGTCAGCTGTGCTCCAGTGTTTGTACTTGAGCACGGTATCTGGCACTCATTCCAGCCGTGCGTTGGGGGAGTAGTGTCAGGGACAGAGGGATGTGGGCATGGGGGTGGTGGTGGTGTGGAGGAGGAGGAGGAGGAGTCGGTTTAGTGTGGTAGTCTGGGACAGACAAACATAATTTAGACCAGAGGTGGAACCTGAGAGCCCTGCAGTCTGACAGGAAGCACTGGCTTAACTCTTGTCCCATTTAGTTGACAGGAGGCCCGGCCTGGCCTGGCCTGGCACGAGTTGGCTTTGATTGGACTAGGGCTACGCTTAGCTCAGACCAGGATCAACTAGACTGTCATCATTTTGTAATTAAAATGAAAGTAAACATTTTTGAAAGCTTTTGATTTGAGAGGATGGACTATGGTTATAGATATTTAAAGGTATAGTTCGCCCACATTTTGTTTGGAGCCACTGACGGCCTTCTCTGTGAAGCACTGAGTGATTGACACCATCACTGATGGTCTTGTTAATAACTCCATAAACAGTGTGAGCTTTGCTAACTAAAAAAAACTGGTGCCGTGCTAGAGCCTCTGTCTGGCACAGTGGAAAAGAACAAGAAGCCTATTTAACTGTCTCTGCTTTAATACGGTGTTGCAGGGGGAATTGGCTCCTATTAAAATAAAATACTGCATTTAAAGTCAAGCTGTGCTGAGAATCTAAAATCTAGTCTGGCAACTTCAGAGACACGGGAGTCATGTAAAATCAGGTTTGTGAATACAGCAAAATGTTTTAATGGTGGAGATTTGTATGGAAGAAGTGCATTACGCCTCTCATGTGTGCATGAAGGAGGCTTTACCGTTATGTGAGGTTTCCTTCACTTTAGCAGATGAGTCATCAAAGTTCCCAAGTGTGGTGGCTGATTTTTACGTTTCATCAAATAAGCACAAGGAAAGTTAAAGGTTAGAAAAACAGCAAAAACAAAACTATGTGCATAGGCACATTTAAATATATAAGAACTCCGAGTGTCTTTGTTATACTCAAGTAGTGTCCGAATAATGAGGTGAGAGTGTGTTTTGGACACTTGGTCATTCACAGAGTAGGTCTGCTGTGTGTGTGTGTGTGTGTGGATGAGAAAAAGACAGTATGCCCTTATGAGTGGATTAGTGTGTGCCTGCGTGTGTGTGAGAGACATATCCGCTATTGGCTGGACCTTTCCGTTCTCACAGCAGTGTCCAGGAATTTTTTATCGTCCGTTTCCCTGTTTTCATTACCATGGGTGTGTGATGTCATCTCTATGAATGTCAAACACTACGATGGTTATTTCTCCGATTTCCCCTCTGGTGCTTTTTGCATATAACCATGATGTACAAATACAATTAGAACTGTCTGGACTTGGGCTCAGTATTTAGCAGCTTTTTAAGAGGATTATGTTGAAGTTATAGCTGCTAATGCTATCCGTGCAGCTTCCTCCTGATCTCTTCTGTTTCTATCTTATCTTAGCTGTGTCCAGTCATGTGCAGCTGCAACAATGCTGCCTAACCACATGGTTCATTAAAGTTTCATCTAATCTGATCTCAACTAAATTAAAACCACATTGTTACAGGAGGTCTTGCATGCGTGTGTGTTTGTGTTGGCAGCGGCAGGACGGTGGAAACTCTGCGACAGCACTGTGCCCTGTTGTAGCGTCCTTGAGCAAAAGCTGATTTAACAAGTATGTGTGTTGGTACAGGCAAATGAGTATGTGAGAAGAGGGGGTGGTGGTGGGGGGGAACCAAGAGTAAGCTGAGTGGGACATGGCAGCAGCCCTATAAAACTGCAAACAGGAACCAGATGAGGTGCGATTAGTGTTGACAGGCAGGCTTCCCTTCTCTCTGTGCTGCCGAGGAGAGAACTGTTGTTTGGTTCGACCACAGACCCAGAACTGTCCTGGCAAGTAATTTTGAATTAAGTGTCCCCAGTGAGGATTGGAATCAGTAAAAATGGTTTGATTATGAGGTCAAATCTCACCAGGTCAACTTTACAAAAAGAATGATCTAGTTCTGTGGAAGTCAGGATATGACAGAGCGAGAAAGGCTGCCTGTGTATAAATGAAGTAGCGTCCCAGTGCCAAACTGTAGCTCCCAGCTGGATTATGGGTAGTAGACTTGTTCCTAAGCGTCTGCAGGATCACCACCAGTCCAAAAGCTTTACCTTCCGCTGGGTTCATTTTCACCGAATAAGAGCATCAGCGAATGGTCCGACATGAAACATGAATTCATAAATTCATGACCACAGTTTGGACCAACGTCCACATATCTCTCAGTTCCCATAGCCCTGCTGTGGTGAGGTTTCTGAATTCTCCTGCTAAATGGTGCAGAATTCGCATGATGAGGAGAGCAGTTGTGTGGTCTAAGATGCTGGGCCCCGAGCTATACAGACAGTGACAGCTCCCTCACAGCCAGTCTCTAATTAATTAGATTTGAGAAGCAGACACTGACATGATCAGGATAGGACAGTTCCCATGACCTGCGGGGAACTCCTCTGTGACATGATCTGCTGATGCATAATCACATTTTGGAGGTTATCGCCCCTTCAAGAGTAAAGTGTGTGATTGGCATCATTGAGTTGAAGCAGCTTTTCGCTCCCTAGTATAACTGGATTGAAGTGAAGCCCAGCAAGTTCCAAAGAGAAACTCTTGGCCTTTTTGTTGGGATATCTTGACTTGCTATTGTATGGTGGTCTGGGATTGCAAGCATTTTTTAAAAATTGTATTTATTGGCTTTTTTACAAATACAGAAATATCATACAGTACACTCCTAACTCCTACCACACTCAGGTTTTCGCCTCAGCAACCACTGAGGTCGCAAACCTTCTGGCCCCCAGGTAACGATCTGCTGCTTAAGGAGAGCCCCCTTCTTCAGCTTGATGGCCTCCCTCGCCGCTAGTGTCCACCACTACACGTTTGGGTTTACCAGAGCTGTCCCATCTGACCCAACTCCCCACCAGGTTGTGATCAGTTGACGACTCTGCTCCTCTCTTCATCTGAGTGTCCAAGACATACGGCCGCAGATCCAATGACCTGACCACAAAGTCGATCATAGATCTTTGTCCTAAGGCGGTCTGGTACCATGAACACTTATGAACCACCCTATGCTTGAACATGGTGTTCATTATGGCACATCCATTCCTAGCACTGAAGTCCACTAACTAAACACCACTCTGGCTCAGATCAGGCCGTTTCTCCCAATCACCCCCCTCCAGGTTTCTCCATCATTACCCACACGAGCGTTAAAGTATGAACTATGGAGTCCCCAGACAGAGCTCCCTTCCAGGCTGCCATCCAGAGAGTCCTAGAAGGCCTGATACTCTGAACTGCTGTTTGGTGCACAGTCAGAGCCTACCCCCCAGCAACTGACTACACAGTGGCACTTGTTTATTGAACACAGCTGAAAGTTTGGACATTTTGCCAATACATCTAATTTGCAATGGGGGTTGGATAATTTTGAGTGCAACTGCATATTTGACAAGCCCTTTATTATGAGGATTTCGTGAAAGTATCAGTTCTATTGTTAGGGTTGCATTTGTACTGGACCCAAAAAGCAGGACTGAGCAGGTGGCTGTGGTAAAAAAGTAAAGGATTTATCAAAAGAACAAAAAGCGGGAGATGAAGAGATAAGTTACTGGCTGGCAGGTGGACTGGTAGACAAGCTGGGAGACAACACATGGGAGGGTGGACGATAGAATGGCTGACTGGAATGGTAGACATGAGTTGGCAGCGGAGGGCTGATCAATGAGGTGAATGGGATTTGCGCAAAGACAAAACTTTCAAGCATCAAAGTTTCACAAGAGATATCAAAAGAGTACTGAGTGACACTGTTGTCTTCTCCGAGTTGACGGAACAATCTGGCAGCAGCGCGAAGACACAGGTCCCGTTATATGGCAGAGTAGATGAGGATGCTGATGAGCAGCAGGTGTGCCTCGTTGATCAGCCACACCCATGAGAAGACACACACAGACATGGAGTGGGGGAGGGAGTGAAGGCAGGGAAAGACACAGACAAGGAAAGTGCACAAAAACACAACACAAGGTTATGAACGACCTCCTCATGGCATCCGACAGAGAATTTGTCTTGTTAGATCTGAGTGCTGCATTTGATACCACTGACCATCACATCCCATTACAGAGACTGGAACACTTAATTGGCATAAAAGGAGCCGCATTAAGCTGGTTTAAGTCCTATTTAACAGATCGATTTCAGTTTGTACACGTTAACAATGAGTCCTCTGTCCACACTAAAGTTAGACAAGTGGGTCTTTTTATGACCCACTTACCTTTTTTATGTAAGACATTGTTACGCCTGCAGGTGTACTTTTTAGCTGTAAATAGGTCTGTGCTGGTGCAAGAAGGTGATTGCGAACTGCTGCTGACTCTCGCACGTGAGTGGATCCTCAGGTGACCTTCTACGTGAGAAACCAAGATGGCACCGTCTTGGGGCAGACAATAGTCTCCATGTCCTCCCATTATCTATGGAAGTGAAGACCCAGTGTATTTTATTGTACTTTATTTTGGATGAATTTGTGATGAAGCTCCTTATCCTGTCCTCGATCAAATTTCAGACTTAGAAGCTGGCAAATTTTCTGTCACTCAATGTTATTTACTAGGACGCGCATTTACCAAATACCTCCAGCTCAAGTGGGAAGGTTGAACTTACATCTACACATGTAACATGTATAGGCATTCGCCTTACTCTCGAGCAAGAGGATCTTCATTTCAATGCTTACATAGTTCTGATCAGTAAAGAAAACTAAATGTATTCTCATTAAAAACGTATTGTTCAGTCATCCTACATAGTATATACTCTGTGGCCTACTAGGTCACTTGCTGTTTCCAAGTTTATCAATGTGTTCTTGCTTCTTCCAAGTATACCAAGTAGGTTATTTTGCCCATGTCTATGATCTGATGTTTTAATTATTGATATGCAACTTTGCGTTACTCTTAATGACTCTTTATTTTCTTTACATTCAAAAGTACAAATTGGTTAATAAAAGTTTCTGGTACTTAAAATCTGATGGCATAAGACCCTTCGATGGCCTGCTCGATTTGTATCACCTTTTTTTCTGCATTGGTGACAACCCCAGTGAGCACATTTACCATACGTCAAACAGCAAAGAGTATGCCCAAAATGGAGGAAGCTAAGTGCCCATTAGCAAGCCTGTGCAGAGAGCTTTATTTTCCTTGGTCCATACGTTTTTAGGGAACAATGTTGTGCAATAATGAACTAAAAGCCGGGTGGAAGTAAACAGGACAGTAGAAAGACATATAGATAGAAAATCTAGGAGCTACTGCTAGCTCATTGCCAGCAGTGCAACAAGTAGCCATACGAGTGGTCTCTACATCACTGATTCATCACTGATGAAACAGATTATTTTTACTCAAGAATCACCAAGTGTCTTCTGTGACTTTAAAAGCATATATGAATTGTGTTTTTCACCAGATAAGAAAATGAAAGGCCAGTCGTGTGCTTGCTTCAGACTGTCTCAAGCGAAGCAGACACAGGAAGAAATTCCCAGCGGGAGGGCCAGCTCATTATGATATCCTGTTACAGCCTGGAGCAGCCTACTAGCTACAGTTTAGCAGACTCCCTCCCTCTTGCTGCCTGTCTCTGTCCCACACTAGACAGTTGCAGGAACACAAAACATTTATGCAAATTTTAGGAAAGTGAGGAATTCTCTTTTTGTTAGTTTAAATACGTTTTTTCAGTGTTTTTAAGGACATGTTTGTCTCTTTTCAGTCCTTTTCCATCCATTGCAAACTGCAGTTTCTCTGCTTTAATCGCCCCTCCCATTACTGACTTGTGATTCTCAGATTTTATTGCACACAATGATTACAGATCATTGAGACTGCCCTACCTTTTCATTTCCATCAAAGATGGTGTGTGGAGGGTTGGGCCATGTAGGTTTAGTTACAGTTTCAGTTGCCACTAGACATCCTGCTGCTGAGAAAGAGACAAGCTGTAGGGATGTTTTCTTCTTCCCCCCTTTCGAACTATAAAAGCCAAAGTTTCCCAGACATGACACACATCTCCAAAATGGCTGTTCAAAGATTGCAGTAAAATTCTGAAATAGATGCAATGCAGAATGTTGGATGTTGTTTAGACAGAGTCACATCAGCTCAATTTCAGTTTGTACATGTTAACAATTAGTCCTCTGACAACACTAAATTTAGACATGGAGTTCCACAAGTTTCGGTGCTTGGACCAATATTATTTACCTTACATATGCTTCCTCTGGGTAATGTTATCAGGAAACACTCCATTAATTTCCACTGTTATGCAGATGATACCCAATTATACTTATCAATAAAGTCAGATGAATCCAATCAGTTGACTAAACTCCAAGTCTGCCGTAAGGACATAAAGTCCTGGATGAGCAGCAATTTTCTGCTGCTAAACTCAGACAAAACTGAAGTTATTGTGCTTGGCCCTAACATTTTCTAACAATATAGTTACTCTGGATGGCATTACTCTGGCCTCCAGCACCACTGGAAGGAATCTGACAGTTACCTTTGACAGGATTTATCTGTCATATCTCTTTAATGTCTGTTACTAAGTTTGCAGCGTTTTTCTGCTTTAGTCATATTATTATTATTCATATATCTAACTGTTGTCATGTTATTTACTGTTACCACATTGCTCATTATTAATCACATTCCTATCGTCAGTAATATAGTTGCTGTTATTATTTTGGTTGCTGGTTGTTTTGTCTTAATTTTTAATTTCTGAATCGTTGGGTCTCTCTCTTAATTAAAGAGTTTGGTCTAGACCTGCTCTTTATGGAAAGTGTCTGTAGATAACACTTGTGAATTGCCGATATATGAATAAGGACTGATTGATTGATTGATTGATTGATTGATTGATTGACATCAAGGCTGGTTAAAAACAGACATTACATGGTGACATCTTCACTCAGACAACATCTCTCTGTTCTCAACTGTGTCCTGATAGAAATTCAAAAGGTTCACGTTTCCGTCCCTCTTCAATGACTCACCAGCACTGAAGCATTCCTTCTTTCTTCATCCTTGACTCATAATCCAAATGGCAGTTCCTTCTGCCCCACCAAAAGCAGTTATAATTTTATGTTTGCCATTAGCAGAGGTGCTGAGAGGCCTGAAAATGTAACAAGTTTTTTTCCACAAACCCACAACTTTATGAGTTTTCAGGAGAACGTGTACCACACAGTGAGATGTTGAGGGAAGCAGAAATGGTAGTAGGATGTTTTTTTCACGTGTTTGTGTGTGCTTTGAGTGAATTTTCATAAATTCCATGCCCTGATTTGTTACCACAAACCAAAGTGTAATTGACCAAAATGTAATTGCATGGAAGTTTATGAGATTCATTTGACATAGTGGGTGATTTGGCAAAATGAATGTGTGTGCGTCTATGGGGTAGGTATGGTATTGAGATACTCCTTTTCACAGACATACACACACCCACAGGCATACAGACATTAAGTGAAAGGTTTACATTGTCTGTAGCTCACCATGGTAATTCACTGACGGTTATATGGCAGACGTCAGAGCAGAATGAGATTACGCCTGCCCTGCCTGTGTTTTCCGTCATTCACTCCCAAATCATGTGTTATAGTTCAGGGCTTCATTAAATCAAGCCATTATTTGGGTTTTAGTAAATGCCATTCAACAGGCAGGAAGGAGCTAACCAGCAATATATGTATTTAGTTTGTACAATCAAAACCTTTTGATGTAAATAAATATTGCATTATGATGGACAGTACTGGAAGTGACCTAGTGCTGTCTAGTTCTGACCACATCATGTCTGTGACATCATGCGAATCAAGGTGGGGTCAACAACCCCACCTGAGGGAGTCACACATGCCATGTAGAAGGAGATGGTTCAGTTTGCACTATAACAGTAGTCAGTAGCTGCTTGCACCAACAATTAAAGGGTCAACCCATGCAGATAGTTTGGGTTTTGTTGTTGTCAAAGGTTTGAGATATCTGTCTGTGAAATTTCTACTTCCAATCCAACACATCAGAGGAAAATGGCTACAGTGTTACATGTGGTTCAGTTCAGACACAGTCTGCAACGTTGTTATGTTGTACCTGAACTGCACAACATGAGATATGATCGATTGATAATTGATTAGTGAGCTTTAGAGATGATGGCAGGTGGGTTTTGTTCCCTTTGGGTAGTACAAGGCTAGCCCTTTAGCCCAATGTGCTTGACAATTTGAGATAATTTGCTCATAGACTATTTGGAAACATTACAAGGTGCCCTGCTATATTATGAGCTTGTAAAAGACCCAATCAAACATCTTGTCGTTTCTGACACCTCTGTTGGACACATTTCTCTCTCTGGTGCTATTTTAGGCGGTACACTGCCTGTCATGTTGTCATGATGATAATGTTTACCTTCCTCTGGCCTGTGAATGGTTTACCACAGTAGTTAGTGTTTGTAAGCAGCACTGAAGAAATATGAAAGAGCACCTGCTGACAGGACTTTGTTCACACACGCACACACACACACACCTGGTAAGCCGAGGGAGAAACAAGTGTTCAAAGTTTCAGCTCCACTTTTCCCTCTCTTCACAACACACATGTGTGAGAACATAGCCACCACTGACCGCTGGCTTGTTCCCTCAAGATAGTAAACCAGACATGAGAAAGACCTGAGGAAGTACCTGGCCTTCCAAAACATGAAGGCATTTGAACAATGACAGTTCATTTCTGCCATAATTTCCCAGGAACAGAAGCTTTCTACCGAACTATGTAATTCCAGCAGCTCCAGACCTGTCATTTAACCCCCGGAAACTGGTTTAAACTGGCTCAACGGGACTTTCTGACTACTCTGAAAGACAATGAAGAAATGCTGACTTAAAGCAGAAGATTTTCAGCTCTCTTTGTGCTTTTGGTGTTTGAATTGGATTTGTCAGTAGGTAACATCTATGAACATGTCACACCTGCTCAAAGCCTTTAAAGTCAAAATAGAAAATTGAATTCTGCAATGCATCTTTTCAGCCTACCAATGAATGTAGTTGATTTCCTGGTTTCAGTCAAAAACAATAAATCATGTCCTTGAAGATCACCATAGTAATGAGTGCTACATGAGTGTAGTAAATAAAGTTTACATTTTAAACCAAAAAAATGTAACTTCAATTTGACAGAGAGAGGAAGGACAACACTCCCTCCTCTGCTAAAACCCCTCCTGTCAGGTAACCTGCATTACCGCAAAGACAATGACATTTTTAAAATGATTTCACACAACCTCTATTCTCAGCCTCACAGATGTTTTTAGTGTCTGGGACAGCTTTTGTAGGTCCCATTACCCTGTCATTTGAGCTGCTCCCACCTCGAGAAACCTCTCATCTTTCCTTGGTGTCCTCACTCATTTTATCTCTAAGGCTCCATTCCAGGGCCAACTCATAATGGCCGTGCCGCCAAACATAGAGCCCTGACGTTTATGCAGACAGAGACAGGGGTGGACATTTGCATGTGGTGCAGAGTGAATAGTATTAGGAGGTTAAGTCTGAGAGTGGCCTGCAGGCCCTTTGCGATTTTAAAGGAAAATGTCCTGGTCCATTACATTTGTTGAGGCCTTATTTAAGGTTTAACAATTGTCATTACACGACATTATGAATCATTATGAGATTTGGGACTCCTTATAGGCCAAAATCCACACAAAGGGCTTTGTTTATCTAATGCTATAATGCACAGATAGAGTTTGGCATTCTCTTTTGCTACAGACTTTAGTATTTGCTATCAACCAAGCCAAGTCTGGCACACACATTAGTAGCATTGTAGAGAATGACATACTACACTCGCTAGTTATTCACCCTATAGGAAGCTTCAGCATGTGGGCCGGTGAGTGTTCCTACGCTCGTTGTTTCCATTCCTACATAGTAGGATGATAAGGAAGTCTGAGGTGCCCAATATGAACATTATAGCCTTAAAATCTAATATACTCTGCAGTAGTTATTGGCTTAAACTCTTAAACATACAGTCTCACCCACTCAAAGTCAGGTTCCCGATGACTGAACTAAACCAACAACTGTGTGAGCAACAGCTTATATAACCTTCATAATGAGTGATTAAAAGTTGAAAAGGTTCGACGTGCAAGGTTTTGATTGGACGTCATGACAAAAAGGCCAACTTTGCAGGAAAATAAAACAGTCTCTCCAGGGATGTAAATAAGCGCTCATTCTGGTGCAGCTGCTCCATTCACGATGCCCCGTGTATGCATGTGTGTGTCACCGGTGCTTCATCAGGGCGTATGACATGTGTTAGAGCTTAACAAGCAGTTCTTTGACTGTTTACCCGCAGCGTTTTTTGTTTGCTCCCGACTATCGCTCTGTTTGTAGAGAAGGGAAGAAAAAGAATTAGAAAGGGATGGTGGTAGAAAGTGATTGAAGGAGCACACGTCAGCGAAAGAGTAGAGACAGATAGGGGGCAAATATTTACCGCGATGTCCAGTGCGCTCCCCCAGGAGGCCTGCTTAATGAAAGACGAGGAATGTTTAAAGGAGGGTGCGTCGTGCACATTCCTTCATTTTGATTTTGCGCATGGTGTTAGGGTGAGGCTGTTGTCGTTGGCTCTTCAGCGGGAGGTATGTGCTCAATAGTGTGTGTCGTGGAGGTGGGGTGTCCTCAAAGTTATGTAAACAGTGTTTATGTTGTCCACTGAGAACCCCCAGAGGGATGTTTAGACAGAGGCCTTCATCAACTAATGCTCAAGCCATTAGCAGCAGACACCGACCCCCCCTCCTCCCCCTCCCCCTCTCCCCATACACAACCACACAGAGCAAACACAGTTTAATTCTTTCCTTCTTTCTTCAAGGGAGTTTTTGCTCAGCTGTTATAGGGAGTCGCATGGAGATAAAGGAAGGAGCCGCACTCACTTCACCGACACAAACCACACACAACCACACAACTCAAGATAACCCACATATCTGCATTCGTGAGTGTTGGGTGGAAGGAGGGAGGTGTGAAAGTCACAAATACTTGACCTCGCATTTTTGAAAAACAGCTTTGCAGCATCACGAAAACGAAACCACGCAGACGCGAAGTTTACATTCAACAAACACGGCCCCATTTTTTCTATATAACTGAGTCCCCCCCCCCCCCACCCCCCCCGTGTCAGCCGGCACACTAAGCAGGCGCTGTATCCAACTCTCTCTGAAATGTAATCAAAATCATACACCCTCAGACCTTACAAACAGGCATCCTGACTCACAAAACACAAAACGCATGTACGGCCTAATACAGACAGCTAATTGGACCTGGCAACAAGTGAGTGATTGTTTTGGAAAGTGGGAATAAAGAGATTGGAGGGGGCGCGTAAATTGCCATGGGGCACATTCAGATATCAGGGGACAGTTTTTCTCTTTTTGTTTTGTAACCATTATAAGTTAAGCGGTGGCTCCTCCTGTCGCTGTCTGATGAGTGACTCTTAGGAGCAGCTACTGCTCAAGACAGTATTCACCTAGTGTTGCTCTGATGGAGGCATACAGCAACATAGCACACAGGAAGGAAGTGAAATGTAAAAAAAAACTGATTAAAGATTCATTTAGATGGATTTTGGTTTCCTTGTGACTTTCTAAGTAAAGTAATGTTCCATGAAGGAAGGCTGTGATAAAAAACAATTAGTGATCATCATAAGCCAAACAACTACGGTATGAATAAAGTGCTCACTGTTTTCATTCAAAGCTACTCTAATTCATATTTTATATAAACAGTAGTTCAAATGATGATATGCACCATGAAACTAGTCACAGGAAGAGATGAGCCCACTAAGAAATGTGTTTCACTCAGCGCAATTGAGCTTTTTAGCCTCTTCCAGCCCATATTTTTGGTTTCACGTTGTCAACTTTGCTGACCAAAACAGAGCTAAACTGAGAGTGAGAGTTAAATTTGTCCGGAAACACAACTCCAAGGGATGCTAATGTTGTGTATTTCTGATGGATGTCAGATTTTTGGAGCTTTTACTTTTTATTATTAAATGATTATATAAGTATTAATCATCATAATAAATTTAAATGAAATTAGATTTACTGGGGGAAAAAAAATGAAAATCACATTTTTCAAATCTACAGCAGTTTCTTTTCTGTTTTTTCAGAGAGTCTTGTGCTTAATGTAGCTTGTTTGTATTCCCTACCCAACGTTCTACTACTGGAAGCTTTTTCTGACCTTCTTGTCTCTAAACTGTGATAATTATCGTCAGGGAACTGCTACCTTTGAGTGTGTCTTGTCTGTGAAGCTGGGGTGAACAGTTAAAATCAGTAATTACCAAAAACAGCTCTCTTTAATAGTTTCATGTTACTTTTTCTAGAACAGTTGTTATAAATTCTGGTTCCATGCAACTCAATTCTCAATCTTTATGATTGGTAATAATACATTGTATTCACCAAATTAAAGGAATAGTTTACCATCACTACCTCACACCCCCAGGCCACTTTCCCGAGGCTGGGGGTTACAGACATGGCAGCAGGTTGTTGTGCCGTGATGACGACGACGACGCATTAGATCACAACAGCAGCCACGCTTACATGTGTGACGCCGCCATGTGTGGCAACAGCTGTACGCGTCTGACTCACTCATCACCTGTAGAGGAGAAGCAAGCCGGACATTATTGGAGTGGAAAATGTTTGAAGTGATGAGATGTGACAGGAAGGTGAAAGCCTAATGATACGCTTAGTAACGACTCCTCTTTTTCCTGTTGTGGTGGTTTCTGTTGTTGTTGTCATTGCACAAAGCCTTCAAGACTCTGTCACAGGCCCAGCCTACAAGGGTTTATCTCTCTCTTATCGGGGACTCTTCCTCTGGTCTATTACCTACAAGATGTCCACCTTACTATGTTTAGAAAGAGGGTCTTGGAAGTGAGGTGATTGACTCATCCGACCACAGACTGATTTAGTCACACGACACACACACACACACACACACACACACACACACACACACACACACACACGCATACATACAATGTCCAAGAATGCAATCTGTTGCCCTCGGGTACTCTAAACACACACACACGCCATGTTGCGTGCTCTGCCTGTGTTTAGTCTTAAAAAGTCCAGGAAACACCCCTCCTTTGAAGCTCCTAAGAGGCTCAAGCATGCCTTCCAGCGCCACCCGTGCTCTGGGTTTTAGAGCTGCTGTGGCCTATATGGATCCAGTTAGAACCTTAGTATAAGGAACATTCATATTTTGTCTTTATGGGCGTGTAAAACATTCTGTTTGTATTATAATGCACCACAGAAGAGTCTGTTAGAAGTAATAGGCCTCTTGGCAAACCTCCAAATAATTAATAAAATAAAGAATGTGTGTATTCATTCCCGTCACAGACGGCCCCGTTAAATGGAATAACGGACACATGAGAAATGGTGATAGAATAATTCAGTGTCTTGAATTTAATTTGCTGTTTAACCCCCAGCAGTGCAAAGAGAACGTATAAAACATGGGATTGTCAAATGCTTGTACTGGGACTACTTTACTACAACTACTGGGGCTCCTTTAGGCACTTCAACCTCAGATTGTAGGAGAATACAAAAGTCGCTTTCTCTCTGTAACATTTTAAATGCGTTACAGTGCTTTTTATTGGTGTGTTCTGTGATTCTAAGGAATAAAGGTTTATTCTGCTTTGACAGCTACAGGAGTGTTGTAATGTTTTTGGCTATTAAACATGCCAGAAAGCAAATTACATAGATACGTTTAAGTGCTGGTCAAAGACACAAGTTTACATGTTCATTTGCAGCAAGATGTAACATCTGGTGTAACCCCGTGTGGCATCTGGTGTTTGACGTTTGCTTATTTGACTTTGACTCTGTTAGCTTTTTATTGATTTTAACAGTCAGAATGATTTTTCATGCTTTCTAATTGTGTCAATAACTGACTGAAAGTTATTACATGGCTTTGTTGAATACTCGATTCTGATTCTCAAATTATGGCATTCTACAGTCGGTTCTTTCTGTGTAGCAGATCGTTGCTGTGGCCGCAAGTCCAATGGCGGAAGTGATCAAATCGTTTTACATCAATATTTTGTGTCAAATGATTGATTACTGTCCTACAAAGTTGTGTAATTATCTGGATAAAGTACAAAACAAACCCCCTCAGGATGATTACAATTCTGCACCACCCTGTTTGGGGTTCAGTTTGCAATAATGCCCAGATCGCTATACATTATCCCTCACTTGAACTTCCTTATTTTACTGAAACCATTCACCACTCAGAATCAGTGCATGTAGCATTTTTACCCTGCAACACAGGAACCCAGGAACCTTTGTTGTAACTTGTTCCGTCATTTTTTGCCATGAATTGAGGTTACAGTGGAGATATGGGTAGAAAATGTGGGGAGAGAAAGGGGGGGGGGGTATGACATGCAACAAAGACTGGAATCAAACGGTCATTGTTATGTGGAATGCGCCTTAACCATTGGGCCACCAGGGCGCCCAGCAACTTAGGAACTTCACCTGCAATTTGATGGGGAGGCAAAGAATGGGAAACTTGTTCCTGGACATAGTTCCTGTCCCTAAAACAGATTTTTACCGGCATCTTCCTTCATTCAGTCAAATGAACCACTTCTTAGTTGGTAAGTTTATTTGAGCATGCTGTCAAGAACCAAACCTCAACAGCAACAAGCTGTGCGATTGGGACCCATACCTATTTATACTTGACCTCAGATTACAGTAATTCTGTGGACCAAAACAATTGTTTTGTGATCTGTGGCTCTTTGCAGAAGATTGTAAAACAGATTCTAGCGAAGCAGACGCTTGCCAACATGCAGGCATAAGGTGAAGGACAAATTCTCAAACATCATGTCACCCAGCCGCTCTATCTTTTAAAGCAGACTCACACTGAGGCAAATGTTATACACTATTATCCCATAATTACAGCTGGTGGAAAGTACCCACACCCATTGATTGAGTGTTTTTACCACACCCTTCAAACCTTAAGGTTTGTTGTGCTGGGTCTTTATTACTTACGGTATAATTAAGTCTTTGTCTTAATGTGTGCCTTCTCTTCTGAAGCTGAAGAACCCCCACCCCCCAGAAAATATCACTTTGTGCTGCATGGGGTCTCTTTCCCATCGGCATCAGGACAAACAAAGACAGCCTCAGTGGTATGCTACTTCTAACCAAGCACTAATTATTATACGCTGAGGGCATATAGAGCTGCAAGTTTGACCTCTCTGATGGCAGATAAGGCACCCGGCAGTGAAACAGAGAGATATAAGTAGAGGACAAACCCGAGAGGAAGACACGCTGAAATCAACACTTTGCACCATCAGATAAGTCCAAAACACATTTACAACAAAAATGAATATCCCCCTTTTTCTCTCTCTTCACAGTGCATGGATGCATGTGAGTATACTTATTCAGGCAATCATGTGACCGCACACACACACACACACTCAATCCCAGACAGAGACGCACACACACACAGACACAGACACACACACACATACATCAGTGCAGGGACATGTTAGGTCAGTTTATATGAGGCGGGCGAACAGGCGTGGCTGAGGATCTGCCCCGGGGGAGCTAGCCATTCCTCTGGCTCGTCTGGAGATAAGGCCTTGAACACTTCTCTGAACAATCCCTGATTTCTCCTCCTCAGTCTCAGCCCTGCACTCATGCTTTCCTCTCTGTTTTTGCACTCTCTCTTCTCCTCCCTCAATTTCTGCTTTAGTTCCTCTCCTCAGTATCGGCAAGAGTCCAGAGCCCGTATTGATCAGGCGTCATCATTGAACATTAACCTCATTCACAGAGTAACACTTTGGAGGTGTTTATGATGATACACTGACCCCTAGCAAACACAATGACTATTCCTGGGAGAGTATGTTGTGGCTGGTTAACTTGTATACTAGTTGCAAATAAACTTGTGCGGAAAATGTATTTATTATTGTAATGAAACTGCAAAAATGCTAAAATGTATCTTTTAAAATGCCATTGCCTTAACGCCATCTCCTGGCAACACCCCACAGGTTAGGCCACCTATGGGTTCCCATTCAAATTGGCCAAGATCTCAGCATACTTTAGATTTTGCATTTAAAAAAGTGCTGAAAATGATCTGCCCTTTAACATACATATTTAGAAAGCTTACTTCTGCAGTCCATTTTCATATATGTTGCAGTTTGCATACTTCTCAGCAGTTAAAAAATCTTTTTACCAAATTCTGCATCAAACGCTAATAAAGTAAGGTATCAAAATAAAATCACCAGTGCAAAAGTTCACAGAAGAATGTCATCCGTAACTGTTTGCTTGGCTGATATAAAAAGAAGATTCTGTTTATTCTGAATGAAGTGGTCCAGTTTGGCAGTGTCTGAGTTGATGCACTGTGACAAATTCCTCTGTGTTTTGTCATTTAGCATGGGGCCATCAGAACAATGACCCCAGACTCACCTCTGTGCACAACGCTGGGCCCAGGGAACTCATTCGGCCCCAATAATGAGATCATTACCAACAGTTAATTAAAAGCGATGCATCTTCTAAAGCTTTGCCCCATATCGCAGTGTCCAAACAATTGCTTCCCTTGTCGACGCCTGAGGATGAAAGGGTGAGCCAAATAGAGGAGAACGCCCATTGTCCTTGTCCTGAGAGACTGCCATCCCTCGCTTTTTGCCTTTCAATGAATTCTTTCATTCAGAGGGAATTCATTCGTTCAGAGGCAAAGAGCTGTGCTGAGCTGTGCTGAGCTGAGCTGAGCTGAGCTGAGCTGAGCTGAGCTGTACCTGGCCCCATTGTCAGCGGACTGGAGCCCAGGCATGGACAGAGGCCTGGTGAGGAAGACCAGAATCAAGCTGTCCTTGACAGACAGTGACAGTTGAATCGAGAGCAGAGATTCTCTGGGAAAATACAAATGTTTATCAAAGCTCTTTAAAACTTTTAGCAGGACTACGACATGTGGATTATATTTTCGGCATTTTGCAGATTTAGGACACCAACAGCTATGTGAAAGTGAGATTCCATCCACCATTTTTTCTGTACTAAATATTTGTCTGGAAACATTGTGGAATTGTAAACACATTCAAAGGAAATGTGCACATTGAAATAAAATCCAATGGCATTTTGCCTATTGTATGGATGGCAAGTTATAAATCATATACGTTAAAATTCTTTTTGACAAAATCTTGTACAAAACCTATAAATGATTAAGATTAAGGTAGTATAATTGTCATTACTATGTATATTTCATGGATATTTGTGTCATTAAAATGCCATGATCAGAGAATTATGCAGCTTATTTCTTCTTCTTCCTTTTGCTAAATTGAATGAATTGAATAGTCACTGCATATCCAAGACTTTATATTACCGTGCAAAATACATACTTGCAGCGTGATAATGTGCCATTCCTCATGGGCAATGGCCTCCAGCTCTCTAATATTCTTGGGTTTGTGTGCTGCAACCGCCCTCTTCAAATCCTACCAGAGGTTTTCTATGGAATTCAAGTCAGGAGACAGTGACGACCACTGTACTTTTTTCAAAAGAACTTTGAAGCCAAGCCTGGGTGAACTATGAGGTGATGCTTGGCATCATTGTCCTGCTGGAAGGTCCAATGATACCCAAGCTTCAGCTTCATCACAGACGGCATGATGTTTTCTCCTAAGATTTCCTGATACTTGATTAAATCAATCTTACCCTCCAAACACTGCAGATTTCCAGTGCCAGAAGAAGCAAAGCAGCCCCAGAGTATCACCAAGCCACTGGCATGCTTCACTGAAGGCAGGGTGTTCTCCTCTAGACATACCGCTGATCCATAGACCCAAAAAGTTCCACTTTTGTTTCATCGCTCCACAGAAAAGAATCAGAAAACATCTCTAGCTTATTTATATGGTTTAGAGCCGACTTGTCTTGTGCTTTTTTGTGAGTTTGGTCATGGAGGCCTTCAGTGTTTAGTATGCGCCTCACTGTAGAAACTGAAACCTCAGTGCCTGCTGCCACCAAGTCTTGCTGCAGGTCTTTTTGGCCACTTGCCTCCTCAGAGATCTGGTGGCAACCATTGATAGCCTCCTCTTTCTGCCACATTAGCCAGTGTTCCTTTAGCTTTGAACTTGTGAACTATGCTTCCAACAGTATCTCTGGGAACTTTCAGTGCCTTTGCTATCTTTTGTATCCTTTTCCTTGTTTGTGCAAGGCAATAATACCCTTTCTTAACCTTTTGGTCAATTCTTACCCATATTACTGAACAAACCCCTAGCAAGTCCGAGTATTTGATGTGTTCTATCTCAAGCACACCTTATGCAACTATTGAGGCCCTTGAGACAAGGCCTGATTTGCAAATGAGTGCTCTTATGAGTGATTCTATTCAGGGGGTTGAATAATTTTGGGACCGCAGCAGTCATTGAAAGTGGCATATTGTGTTGAATTTGGAGAGACCACCTGTAATATTAGTTGTGTTGAGCTATTTCAATTGTTCTTGATGGAGTTGTTCATTAAATACAGCTGAGACTTTGTAAATTTTTCTAATTTACAATGGGGATTGAATAATTTTGAATGCAACTGCATGCCAAGGATATCTGCTGGTCCGGTTCCACTTCCCCTATTGCTTAGACCATGTCTGACCCTGAAAGGACATCTGTTGCGAGAGAAAGAAAAAGAGGCTTTCACAGATATTGTGATGAAGCTGTTGTGATGAAACAGTGCTTTATTATTGGACAAATAGTGACATGACTCTTGAATTGTACAAGCCTGTTTAAAGTGGTGCAGGCTTTGAGACTTTATTTACACAAGCCTTAGATTAGGGGTTAATGGTATGTCACAAGTCATATCACACAACCATAACCCCTCTCTGTCTTTCCAGCGAACATGAGGTCTGTGTCAAGATATTGGTGTTATAGGGGAGGAAATGATGTGATAAAGACTACAAACACTGCAGAAATGTGTAAACACATGATGTAGTCTACACAGTTACATGCTGGGTGCGGGAATGCTGACAAGTGGACTCAAAGGAGGCTTCCATACTGTTTGATTAAGTCGCATTGTTTGTGAGTGTTTCAGCGTGTCTGTCATTTCACACAACCTGTTCCTGTGGCCTGATGGTGGGCAATGCGTGGAATGGAGAGGATTACTCCTGACTGCCTCTTAACCTCTGTGGAAAGCTTCTGTTCCTGCAGCAAGCCTTGTGTCATTCCTCACATTCTCCCCCATTACACAAACAGGCTTGAAGCTCACCTTGGCGCCTCTTCACCTTGAGCCGCCCTGCAGGTGTGTAATTAAGCCTAACCTTTCCTGTTCAAACAGTGTAATGACATGATTTACATGTATCGCAGAGGCCCTGCAAATACTGTGGTATCACAATAATGGCCGCGGTGCATTTATGGGAAGGAGACTGAAGATCCAGCAAATGTCCTGTGCGTTTCATTTTATGAAATGAAAGTTGGCATGAGAAAAGTGTCATTAGACAAAAATACCACCATGAGAGAAAAATTATTTTTAAATAGAGCTTTTTGAAATGTAAAATTCCATGATGATATGAAAATTAACCCATTAAAAACCAGTCAGCATGAAATGAATGAATGATGAAATAACATTTCATAGTAATGAGGATGAGGTTTATTAAACTACAATCATTTCAAAATCTCTTGGTTGATTTATATGTTTTACACAATTTATTCATATGACTAGCCCATTTATGTCATTATTTGTTGAATTTAATCTACCAAATATTGATCACTTTGGGGTTCATATACATGTAGATGTATGGAATTTTGTCTCCTAGTCCTTTAAGCCTCTTTATCTCTGGGGTGAAAAAGATGACGTAGGTTGCTGTGTATGTTATTTTGAGGTGTATTTCCGGTTGGGGAGTGGCCTTTCAACGGGCCTCAAGCTGGTTGTCGAAAGATGAGAAACTCCCAAACCCATATTTAGAGAAGAAAGAAAGAGTACAGGTTAGAACACAGTAACCACGGTGTTGAGTTTTTAAGGGATTTAAATAAAAAGTTTGGTATATTTGTCACAGTCAGAATACCAAAGTATCAAAAATACATTTAGCATCTTTATCCCAAATCCTTTGTGTGCAAGAGGAGTCAAGCTACAGCACCAAGATGCTCTATGTTGGTTGGTATTTCAAAGGCATATCTTCTTCTTCTCCTCCACGAAAAGAGGCTTTGAAAAGCCTCCAATGAATCCTGTTGAAAGAAATATCATGTAATTCAAGTCATTTTTTGTTACCAGAAGGGCCCATGTGAACAAAAGTTCTTGGGGCGGCTGTGGCTCACAGGTAGAGTGGGTCGTCCATCAGCTGGTTCCAGCTGGTTCGATCCCCGGCTCCTCTGAGTCAGCATGTCGACACTGAACCTGCTCCTGAAGCAGCTTCAGTGTGTGAAAGAATAGCCTCCTCCGAATTAGATTCCCCCTGTATGAATGTAATGTAATGTAAAAGCGCTTTGACTAGAAATGACAAATGCTGATCATTTAAATATCTTTGTGCAACGTCCAATTCTAGTCACCAAAAGGAGGAAAAGGAAGAAAGTGACCAGATACAATGTGATTTGCACACAACAAAGCAAGAGGGCATAAATCCTCATTTCTTGACATTGAAGGATTTAAAAATATATATATATAATATATATTGTGTTTATATCAACATGACTTCAGTGACTTAGCTTTGTGGCCGGTCGCACAATGACTTTGTTAGAAGACGTGGCTTCCCTTATGGCTTTTGTACGGTTTGGTTTCATTCATTACCATTGAAACTAATTGAAACCTCCATTTTCAAAGAGGCCACAGAAACTTACGGAACAATTTTGTTTAACTTTACAATTAAGTCAGTCCTTTTTGTTGTTCTTTCTTTTTTCTTTTTTAGAGGACACATCCGTTTTCCATTACCTTACTCCGCAACATCCCTAATTGGACAAAAGGACAGCGTGCCCACAAGTCAGGAAGAATGATGTCATATGGCTCCATAACATCCTAAACATGACAAGATGGCGTTCTTTACTGGCAATCGTGTCTGCGAGGCCCTCCTTCATTTGTCATGTCCTCTTCCTGTTGTCGCAATGCTAATCATTAGAGGAGATCAGCCACGTCAACAGACGGTGAGATGTTATGTAAATCTAATAAATGATGGTGAATATTATGCTCTCTGTGACTCTTCTCACACCATGGGTTGTGTTAACAAATCTGAATTAATTACAGCGACAACCTGTGGAGCATAAGTGCACTTTTCATTTGGGACAGTGAAAGAAACGTCCAATAGTTGCGGTGCAGCGCTCTTTGAAGTTAAACTATAACCCTGTTCTCAGTATCTGGGAGTCTGTCTGTCTGTCTGCCAGTTGGAAAAAAGATAAATACGGACAGACAGTAGGACTGCTGACTATGACTAGAAGGAGACATGCTGGGCTTTGAGCAGCAGGAGAAAAGTTAATAGGTGAACACACAAACTAGTTTTACCTCTAGCCCAGAGAACCTTTGGGTTGAACCTTTAATTGTGTAGTTTAGGCTACAATATGGCTCACTACAGTACAGCATGACAATACTGACAGCTAAGCTAATCTTGTGTCGGCCTGATTGATCTGGAGAGGCACGGCAGACAGCTCCAGTTGGAGATCAAAGGAAAGCCTCTCCTTTGCAGAAGAAGAAGGGAGGGAGGTTTGAGGTGTGTCCCGCCTCCGTCCACCAGTGCCAGATGTTCTTCCCTCTCCGTGTCCCATCATGCTTGATAATTGCATGGCGCTTCGTAGGCTCCACCCATGCCCCTTGACATTAAAGTGCAGCGCCTGGCAGGGTGCCAGGATCAGCAGAGCTTTGAATTAGTCTTGGATACAGCAGCTACATAGACTTCAGGAGCGCGGAACCTCATACTACGCACACATGCATGCACAACACCTACCTCAATGACCCCAGAGAGGCCCTGAGTGGCCTGCAGGTCCCCAGACTAAGGGGCATGACCCTCAGCCAATTATGCCTGTGCAGAGTAGCAGTGATTTGCATGTTCACATGTGTGTTTACACCGTGTGCAACTTCTCATTTCCCTGCGTGTCTTGCGTCTAAAAGTAAAGCCAGGCTGTTTACTCATCCCACTTTGTGAGTCACCACAGTTGCTGGCTTTGTGGCCGTACAACTGGCACCAGCCCTCCTCTCTGCTTTGCCATCATTATAGGTGTCCCAGGGAGTGATGGGGGCTGAAATTAGGGCATGCAGGGACAGATAATGACAAGGTAGAGATGCTGCAGACATGACGCTAGCTTTTAGCGAGGTGAACTGGCCCCATGTGTCCAGAGCCAGTCCTGCTGTCTCCTCCCTCCAGCCTCCACCCCCTTGACCCCCCCCCCCACCACCTCCCCGGTCATTGTGCCCCAGTGGGAGTTTCCCCTCTCTATGTGTTGTCTGGGTGAGTCAGATGCCTCTTCCATCTGTCTACCAGGGAAAAGATGGGATATAAGTTGCTGCTGGCTATAGGTAGTAGCAACAGCTGCACACACATTCTGTTACTATCTCTCTCCACAAAAGCACACTCCCTCACTCATCACAACAATGACGTCAATCATCACTGTCCTTGGACAGATCTAGACAGTGTCCTCTGCCCCCCAGCCTTCACCCCGGTGCATCACTTACGCTTACTTACGTTTTTTCATTCATTAAAGGTCTGGTTTGTTTCGTACAGGGAGGTTGCAGTGTTCTGTATGGAGAGTAAGACCAGTGGAAATGTTTAGGTAAAATGTTTTGGCCACCTATGAGTGTGCTTCAGATTAAATATGGTCCCTGTTCATGATTTTAAAGTAAGTATTTCATTTATAACATCACTTATGTAAACCTTTAATGCAACAGTAAAGATACAACTACTTGAATGAGCAGTGTACTTCCTGCTCTTCTACCTTGCGCTCACACACATAACAGGGGGTGTTTACATAACCTACTGTGTTGCTCGACTGAAGTTATGTTTTGATTTTTCCCATATTGTCCCACACTGTGTCAGCTTCCCCTACGTCGTGTACAATGTTAAATCACCAGAGGCTACAGCCTACCATCTAGAGAGAGTGAGAGAGGGGGAGTTAATGGAGGCGAGTCACATAGTTTTCTTGCCAATTCTTGGCACGTTCCTCCATTCCAACTCATGAATGAACGCTAATATTATATAAAGACTATGTAACACCCTCCCATCACTCCCACTCAAGTCTATCTTTTCCTTTTGTTGTGCTGCAGTGTTTGGCCTAGAGCCCGTGGGACACACAAAGGTGTGAGGGAGCTAAGCAGGAGCCACAACGTAAAGCTCCGGTCTCTTTAGAGATACCTCTGCAGCTTCGATGGTGTTTCAGTGTTAATGCCTCTCTGCTCTAAGCACAGCAGGCGGGCGGGCACTGTAAAATTCTGGGTCATTGTGTGTGGTGTAAAGCAGGAATGAAGTAGGCTATGTGATCAGTAGCATGTACCTGTGCAAGGTTAAATAATATACTGCCATAAAACATTGGTGGGCACTAGATGGCAAATGAGAAACAAAGAGCGTGGGCGGATAGGAGCAATAAATGTGACATGGAAAATACAGTACATTACATTTGTTATCTACATATATTTTACTGTAACAACTGCAGCTGTGGGTGGACATGTAACGTCACACAGCTTGTTGGCCTCATTAACTACACTGTACTTTTCCTGGTCATCAGTGGTCATTCATTGACCTTAAACTGCACACACTCATCTTAAAACCTAATGGCGTCTGCGAGAGAACAGTGAACTATCTTCATCATCTTTGAATAGAACCATTATGAAACATGCATAGCATTATGGAGCATATGGAGTACCACCTTTTGTCTGAAGGACCAAATGCCATCAGTAGTTTGACGTTACAGATACCATGTCTGAAAAACTGGAGGGGAAGAAATATTCCAGTTTACAATCCACCCTCTTTACTTGTACATCTAATTTAATCATAAATCGCATCTAATACCTACTCCTTTTTAATCCACACTGGCATTCTTGATTTCTGGAGTTTGTGGTGGGACTGAGTGTTTTTAAAGAGAAGGGAGTGATAGGATCTTGTGCTGATAATCACGTTATTGTTGTTTTCCTTCTCCTTGCAGGCTTTGGACAAACAAACGTATACGAAATGCATTTACTGAAGATCACAAACTGATAGAAAGCAGGTAAGATGTGTTACATGTCGCCCATGCACCGCCACCACCTTCTCTCATTTTAACAACACCTCCTGTTTGCCTCCATCTCTCCTTGCTTTGCAGTGTGTCCTCCCCCCCACTCCGCATACCACTCAGTGCACTGCCCTTTCCCTGGGAGACAGGACAGACATGTCCTCTAATGAGAAATGGTAACTTTCATTTTCTTTGACAATACCTCAATGCACCATACTTTTTTTGGTGTTTTTTTTTTTATTCTAATATTTTTTTTTGTTAACAACAGACAGAACTGTGGTTATGCCGCTATACTATTAGAAGAGGATTCTTTTTAAAATGCTCTGCAAAATGGATCTATTTAATTACACTTTTTCTTTACACCACCCAAAGCATGCTGGGAAGCCTGGTGATAAAACCTCAAAATATGTTATATTCATTACAAATGCATTTTTGACAGTACTGAGGGTCAGCATGTACAATAAACATGACTCTTCTAGTCCTGAAACACCAACAAGTTCCTCTATCCATGCATACAGATACATTGTGTGATTAAAAACGCCCATTAATCTAAAGCATAAAACCTTTTTCCATTAAAAAAAACATTGTGCACTGTAGCTGGAACAATTTAGTTCTGGCCACCCGCCCTACTAATGTTAACCTATTTTTTTTTGTAAGCTGCTTTAAATAAAATATCAAAAGGCAACTCAGCAAAACAGAAACGTCTGCACAGTTATAATTTAGCTTTCAGAGCAAGCCCAAATGTATCTTCTCTCCCACTTTATTTAAGAAGGAGAGGAGGGAAAAAAATAAACGAGTCAGGAAGCCAAACCATTTCTGAATGATTTAGAAGCCTCTGTGCTTGGTGTGGCCATAATTATGGCTGTTCCAGATTGAGGGGTAGGAGGAGATGCTGGAGCCCAAGTCAAGACTGCAGTCTGTTCAGTAAAGAGAGACTGAGCGTGAGAGTGGGGTTGTGAAATGATAGACAGAAGGGGAGCAAATACGAATGTAACAGTTATGGTAATGAGAGAATTGGAGAAAGATGGTGAAAGCAAAAGAGAAAAAGAATTAAGCTGAAAAGGTATGAAAAAAGCAATGTGTGTTAAAAAGAAAAAAAAAAAAACACTGCGAACAAGAAAGTAACAAACTAACAAGCAAGAAATGAGCAGAAGCAAACCAAATAGGCTCCTCGATGAGAAAAGTGCAACAATAAAAAAGCAAAGAGGCTCAGCCTACAGTCTGCCATGCTTCTGCCAGTCTATTTGATGACATGCTGCGGCATTTTGTGCAAATTTGGATCTCTGCCCTCATCTAGTTGGGGGATATCCATCAAGATCCTACCACACATCCAGATCCGCAAATGTGGGAGGCAAAGCTAGAGGCAGGGAGGAAACTTTTTTTTTTCTTCATCTGTGAATTTGGTCAGAAATAGCTTGAAAAAGGCAGCACATCAGGCTGCGGCATGAGAACAACT
Source organism: Pempheris klunzingeri (assembly GCF_042242105.1). NCBI lineage: Eukaryota > Metazoa > Chordata > Actinopteri > Acropomatiformes > Pempheridae > Pempheris > Pempheris klunzingeri. Next base: position 4,564,499 of record NC_092032.1, on the reverse strand, counting down.
CCCCCCCCAACATATGATTTCCCCATACTGGATTGAAGTATATAGTGCCAAGCCAAAACTGTCAGGGAATGTTGGAAGGATGTAAGCTTTTCTGAGGGCACCTTGACTTTCTATCTGCACATTCCTGCTCCAAAATTATGTTCAGCCACTTCAGCTATGTTACATCAATTAGAAAGAAATATGCTGAATGAATGAAAGTTAAGAGAACGACAGCACAACACCCACACACTATAAATACTCCAAAAGAGGAATCTATATACGCACACCCATGCTGATTAAAACCAGTTCTCGCAAGGGTCATGTTGTGATTGGATGGGTGGAGAGCAGGGTTTTCTGGTCAAAGGGGGAAACTACACTTTGATATGGCCTCCTAATGAGTCCAAGTACACACAGGGAAAGGTTACAGGCACACACACACACACACACACACACACATCCCACCCTCCCTTTTAAGGAGGGCAAACATAATTTATGAAACCCTAGAACTTTCCATGACTTACCACAGTTTCCTGTGACAGAGAGGAAAAAGGGAGATCCTCTGCGACTTTGATGAAAGCTAGGGAGGCCACTTGTCTCCGAGGGTCTAATGTTGTTTAGGCATGGTTTTTGCTGGAAGACGGTCACTAATTGAACTTATCAGGCGGTCACATGCTGGGAAAAAGATCCTGGGAGGACATGCACCCGCAAGATGAGGAGGAGACAAATGAGAGAGAATCTCTCAAGAAGATCATCCTCAGATAGCACGCTTCCTTCCAGAGTATGGAGGTGAGACAGTGTCTTTAGATTTGGGTCAAAAATAACAATTTTGCTTTGAAAGCAAAGCCTGAACCGAAAAAGGAAACACTGGCATTGAAACACTGGTATTATGAAAACTGCACAGACACTGACAAAAAAAAAAAAAAAAAAAAGCCACTGCAAAACAAAACAATTACACCACCGAGGCTGGTTGGCAGCTGAGTGGCACCAACCTGGGTGACGCCTGGGTGGCAGTTTCTGGTTGCTTTTGTGGTTTGATGACTAAGTGAGTATCTTCTTGATAATATTACTCAGGGAAAAGAAGACAGAAGAGGGAGCGACCCACATAGGAATGATACAGGTGTCATCCTGGGTTACTGTGTCAGTGCTAGCCAAGTAGTGAATGGTAGCAGCAGTGACCTATAAATTAACTGGTGTTCATCAAAAGGCAATCAATCACCAACATAAATATAGTATTTTTCTTTGAGTTCACAAGGACATTTTACTTTACAGCGCCCTGGGTAGGTTAGGGCACTTTCAGTTTTTAAGGGCTGATCTGATATACAACACATAACTGGCTCTTTCACAGTGTTTGCTAGTTCATTTAAGTGACTTCTTTGTGTATAAAAGATGTAAATGTGTTTCTTATTCTTGCACAAGTCCAACATCTTATATTGTCATCAGATTAACATCAAGGGAAATGACTTTTAAAATGTACAATTAAAAATGTACTGTGAAAATAAGAAGAGTGAAGCCGTCTAAAACTCACACGGACTAAATCTAAAAATAGCTGAATTTAACACTATGTCAGCCTAAAAAAAACAGGAATGTTGGGTTAAGACTATGTAACCACTACATGGCTGTTGATGATGCAGTTTCTATTTTAAAATTGATGTCGGCATCACGTGGGATTATGACCTCATTATCCAAGGAGAAAAGCTCTCAAATTAAAATAAAGGCCAACGAAGGAAGTCATTGTCAAAGGGTCTTCAACTGTGGGGCTGCTGGTGCGCTGTTCAGTGTTTTGCATCAGAATGGCAATGACAAATTCACGGCCTCCTTGTGTATACAGGTAAACTGACACACACACACACACACACACACACACACACACACACTCAAAAATGCTCCGACGTACTCCCACAAACTAGAAGAGCCTCCTAGCAGGTCAGCAGGTCCCAAGACAAAGCTTCAGTCAGACACAAGTATGCAGTTGACTACGGAATCAACTACTGCTGACAGACTGGACCGACAGCAGCAAAGACAGATGGAGAATAAGATCACAAGAATAAGGAAAACAAGAGAGATAGAAGACAGAGGAAGAATGGTGGGACTGACACGGTGGAATTAGATTGTGAAAAGCCAGAGAGCCCCTGCAGGTTGTTCTGTGTCTTTTTGTCAGCCATTATGACTCTACTTTCTGACTGACTAGGATTTAAGTCTTAGCGGATGGAGCCCCAAGAGACAGCTCTAAGCTCTGCCAAGATAACTCGTCTTTACATTTTCCCAAGTCCCATTTTTTCCTTTAAACATTTTCCATATGAGTTCATATGATTTCAACGTTGTCCAAAAATGGATCAAATAAATGTTTGCATGTGAAGGCAGTCACTCACAGCGTTGGTCCAGTCTCACCACTCTCAGTCTAAGTGATGAGACACTGCGGGCAATTGTTTTTAGAAACTAGCTCTTGATAAACCCACTGTACACCACCTGCCCTGCACCAACAGACAGACACACTTAGCAACTAGCTTGAGCATGACCCCGAAATTCCACCAGGCACTTCTGCATCACTTTCCAGCTGCGGTTCAGTTTTGTTCTGTTTACCACACTACTTCATTTATTTTTCATTTCAGAAGCAGAGTGTTTTGCAGAAGCGGAAGCGTTCTGCCCTGCTGATTAATTGACAGATTTAACTGATTTGGTCATTTCTCCTTGATTTTTGTGCTTACAACATGAGCAAGCAGGCAAAATGTCGTACTTTGTCTGTTTTGATTGTGTATTTTGTAGATAATTCTGACTTTGTTGTGCTACATTTAGGAGTAGGCTTACAACCTTCCTTTTTGATAAAACCTCCCATGGTGCACTGGGCTTCCCTCTCCTCTTCTTCCTCTCCAGCTCTATGCTCCGTGTCCCTTTAATGTCTCCCTTTTGCTCTCTCTCTGTCTGCCCAACCTCCACCCAACATGGACTCCGACAGAAAGCTGCCCACCTACGCATATATTAATTTATTCTGCTTATTAGCATAATCTACGTAAACTTGGATTTGCTCAAGCCCCCCCTCTAGTGGTATAGACATTAGATGGATGGATGGATGGATGGATCACCATTTCCTTTTGACATTGAAATTGTATGAATGCCATCAACATGCTGACATTATTTTTTCTATACACACACACACACACACACACGCATATATATATCCGTGTGTGTGTGTGTGTATAAACATATAAACTGAACAGAAAGTAAAGGTTAATCTGAACAAAGGATCTGACCTAAGTGACTTCATCTTCACCTTTGCACACCACTTTTCACTCTCAAACCTACAAACACCCACTCACACACAAAGAAGCCCTTCATCAGTGCTAACCCTGCAGTGAGACAGGAGCGTGGAGAGGTGCAATTAGACTGTCTGCCTGCACTCCGCCACAAGAAGGTGAGGATTTTGTTAGACTACAAACACTCATCCCTTCATTATGTCTGTATGCACGAGCAGACAACGCTGACGCTTGTGTTTGTACATGACAAGAGCAACAAGATATTAGAAAAACTTCAAACTTGCCTTATACTTTTTGTTTTAACTCCTCTACTCCTTTAAGTCCCTCTCTCTCTCTCTCTGTCTGTTAGTGATAACTACCCCCCCCTTCCCACCCCCACAAACACCACCATTCCCTAACACCCCATCCACTAAGCACCATGGCCAGAGTGGGACTCAGGTTTGTCACTGGCAGCTCCTTTGTCATGTGCGATCAGATTAAAGCTAAAGAGCTCTCTACTTCCCCCACACCGTGCTCTCCTACTCCTGCACGTTAATTTCCCATAATCCTACTCCCCTCCAGCTCTCCAGCCCCCGTTTCCCTTGGCTGCCCTCCTCCTGATACTTCCTTTTTTCTCAACGACTCCGCTTTTCATTGTCTTCCTGTCTGTCTTTTTGGGGCCCTTTTTTTAGTTTGAAGAAACATAGAAAACAAAAACATGGCCCTGACCCAAGGGTACAGCTATCATTATATAGAAATAAAAGATTTTAAATTGCACAATTAAGAGCTTGCTATTGGGAAGATTAATAAATAATGATATAAAATATATATTCACATTCAGTGAATTGTGCAATTAGAATCAAAATCCCAGAATGCATAATCTGTATTTTACATATAGTGATGCCTTAAGAGAGTCAGGTTTTATCAAATGATCTCAAATTTAAATGGTTGTTTAATTTCAATGTCTTCATGTTAGCTTCCTCTAAAACTGTGGAATCTTAAACTTAGTCAGAAGTTAAAAACAAAAAGTGTAAGGGATGGGACTTAACAATGCGTTGATCTGAAAAAAAAAAAGAGGTAAGTAAGTCAGCCTGAAACGGCCCATGAAGCTTACAGCTGCTCCTGAACCCTCTTTTCAAAATTCCTTTGAACTGTCCATGAAAAAAAGGTCATTGACAGTTTAATTTAAAAGATATATAGATACTTTCTGACTCATTTCTGTGGACTGTGCACACCTCGCATAAAAATATATAGATGGAAGACTGGCCTTTTTTATGTTTGTAGAGCAGATCTCTGTGGCGCGGAAGCACCACCTATGTGTTGCTCTCATTCTGGTGTAGCCAGTTTAATGATTGTAAAGGAAATATAGTGTTGCAGCAGCCGCTCTGTGTCCATGTAACTAAGCCTGTAGTCCACCACTGGTTTTGGGCTGCAATCCCAAATAACTGGAAGGGGATTCAGTGCTGGGCTCAATTGGTGATATTCTATTAATATTTTCTGCATAAGTCACAGTGTGCAGACTTTGTTTTAGTAAATTGATGATTTTCTGTCTGTTTTTTAATAAACTAATGTTCACAAACTCTTCCTCCTCCCCTCTTGTCTTACCATTTCTCTGTCTACAGTACAGTGGGTTCATTTAATTCCCTCAGTCTTATTCGGGGGCCCTATGAAATACGTTTACCATTACCAATGGGACAGGTATGAAAATGACTTCCACTGCCCTGCGATGCCGCCCTTCGTCTCTAAAAGTAGAGGCCAAGACATCCTTATTTTTTGTCTGTAATATGGTTCAGTATTCAAAGCTGTTGTATCCTACACCTGCCATACTGCAACTCCTCAGTGTCTCTTTCTTTAGACCTCTGTTGCCTGGCTAATGCATGACATTTTTAAACTACAGGCTTACTGTTAAAACTGTCCCCAGGCCAAAGCTGACAGCGTAACCTCGATGACATCACTATGACATCATAATTATTGTTTGTTCAGACTCGTAAAGGCTCTTAGCCACACAAGACATACAACTATATTCAAAAGTTAGCTGTGTATGCTAACATTTGCTCATTTTTGCTTTTTATAGCTGAAGCCCACAGATGGTGGAGAGCCCAAAACAATAGTTGAAAGTGCCCTCAAAACGATTTTTCTTTTTAAAGATGCAATTATTGAATGTATCAAACATGTAGTACAGCCGAATTAGTAATAACAGTAGATATAGATGATCTATGATTAGATAAAGCTAACAATGTGGGCTTCATAGATAATTGGCAGTCTTTCTGGGGAAGACCTGGTCTGATTAGAAGAGATTTCATCCATCCCACTTTGTAAGGAACAGCTCTCTTATCTAGAAATTTGATTTTATTAGTTCCAAAACTTGACAATCCACAGTTGAGACCAGGAGGCAGAGCTGCAGTCTGACACGCTTCTCTGCTCCTCCATTAGAACAGTCACCCACCAAACATCCCATAGAGACTGTGTCCACCCCCCCCTGACCATTCAAATCATTTAAATCTATAAAGTCTAAAGTTGCCCCTCTAAAAAAGAGGACTATTGGACTAATGCAGCTCCTTATTATCAGGCTGCCCCAATACGTCGTTAAAGACTCTCCAGCTGGTCCAGAACGCTGCTGCTCGTGTTCTGACGAGAACTAAGAGAAGAGATCATATTACTCCTGTACTGGCTTCTCTTCATTGGCTTCCAGTAAAATCCAGAATAGAGTTTAAAATCCTTCTCCTCACCTACAAAGCTCTTCGGCCTAAAGGCCTACTGGTGGTTCCTAAAGTCCTCTAAAGTAGCGCAGGAGGCAGAGCTTTCAGCTATCAGGCTCCTCTCCTGTGGAATCTCCTTCCAGACACCCTCTCTACATTTAAGAATAGGCTAAAAACCTTCCTTTGTGATAAAGCTTATAGTTTAGGGCTGGCTTAGGCCTTGGAGCAGCCCCTAGTTATGCTGCTATAGGCTGCTAGATTGACTGATTGATTGAGTAATGTAAACGATATAATGGTATCATAGTAATAAAAGTTTTGTAATGTGTGCAAAGTGTGTTTGTCTCCATAGAAATGGCCGATGAAGCTCGTGGGTAATGATATTGCTTTCGTTAAGAAAAATGGACAATTTTGACTCATGTAGCAGGTATAGTTTAAAAGCAAACATAAAATGAGAAATAACAGCGCAGCTTCTGAGCCCCCAGGTCCTACAGAAACCCAACTGGCACACACTGTGGGTAGGCAAAGATAATTCCACGGAAATACATTAGTTTGAAAATTGTGCAGAGGGAAATGAAAAAAATGGCTAATTCCTCAGGGGACCATGACAACCTACTGGAGTGCTAAGAAAATGCAAATGATGTGCATAATAGCTGGAGGTTCCTGCAGGTAGAAAATTAACTAAACAATAGAAAAAAGTGCACAAATCAACTAAAAGTTCATAATTTCATTTACACAGCATTTCACGTCACTGTGATTTCAAATGAGTGTAATGTAGAAAACGTCCATGTAGCCATATTCCTTAAGATACATTTTTTATCTGACAACAGTGGGTGTGATGTATTTGGCCCAGTGACCATGGTGAGGCCCTGTGTATGTATTGTCCATTGACAATAGAGAGCTGTATGTAGGACTATATGGGGCTGCACTGACCACTGTGACCTAAAGCTGTGGCATGTCAGACTGCCCGCCAAGAAACTACTGCCACTGAAGGCTGTTCCAGTGCTGAGAGAGTGAACCAGACAGATGTCTTAGTATTATCGTGGTTGTCAATTTGGAGGACTTTGGTCCCTTATGATTAACCAAAAACAAATAAAGTGTAGATACCATTGCCAGTTTCCTTGTTGCGTTAATAAATCAGCGACATCTGCTCCTTCTCGGCTCCTTTGTTTGAAATGCACAGATCTTTAAAGCGGTGGCTGATAGAGCACAGAAAAGAAGAGAAAAGCTGCAGTTCATACATGTAGATAGTTATTTTAGCTGTGCATTAGTTTAAGAGGATGGAGATCTATGTTTCAAGATTTTCAAACCCACAATGAGGTTATGGTTACCTAGTCATCCTAAGGAATTTCATATTATGTTGAGAGAGGATTTGTCAATATGGTACTCTATATGATACTTAACTAGTGCCTAACTTAGCAGTTAACAGTGTTGGTGTTGCACTGGGAGATTTTCTTTGGACACTGGTGGTATATGAATCATTTTTGTGGTCTACTATCACTGAAGGTTGTCAGAGTTGAGGACGTCATCCTGCTGCATTACCTTCTACTTTTAGCATCTCTTATATCCTGTTCCAGTCAGCAAATGCTGAATATCAGCCACTTTTTATGTCGTCCTATTTGCTGTAATTGACAGTCAGTTAATCTCTATTTATACAAATCCAAATTATTTTAGCCACATTTGCAACATGTCTCCAGGGTAGCCAGTCTGGTGGAGAATGAAATATCTAGTCAAATGTTGAAAAGATGGGCACCACGGTGGTGCGGTGCACGATTTGCACGTTCTCCTGTGCTTGCATGGGTTTTCTCTCCACCATCCCCACGACCCTTAAGGATAGGTGGTGTAGACAATGGATGGATGGATGTTGAATTGATTACATTGACACACTGATTACATTACACAGTGGATGGATGGATTACATTCAAATTTGGTGCATATATTAAAGATCCTAAATCTGTTGTTTATGTAGTTTTTATGCCTCTTTTAACACTTTTATCTTTTTATTATACTCTTATTATTATCATACTCTTATGTTCCATGTTTTTATTGATGTTTGTGTTTTCATTTTGACTGTGTGTTCTCTAAAATACTGTGTAACTTGAAAAAATGATATACAGAAACGTGCTATAATAAAGTGTATTATTGTTATCTGACTCAAGACCACACATCCGACTGGATGGACTACCATTCATTGTGGACATTCCTTTCAGCAGGGTGAACACTAATAATTATCAATCACTACCACAGTGAAGCCTCACAGTGCTGCTAGCATGGCTGTAGACTGCACCTTGTGTTCACCAGAATATAGAGCACTGCATTTACTGTCAGCCAATTTTACTTTAGTGCCTGAATTAATCTTCAAAATGTATCCACTGTATAGTGCCTTAAAATGCCATGCCTTATGTATGCAAATGATGCTGCAAAACATAAAAGTAAATGTCTGTTTTTGTGAATTACTGATTACTTGATCTCAAATCTCAAATCCAAAAAGTTTTTTTGATTATTGTTTCAAACTCTTTCTGTGCAGAGGGTTCTTTCCTGGAGAAAAAACTCTTAATGCATAATGCAATAATGTATTTCACATTTTTGGACACAGTAAAAGCAGCCTGTTCAGAATAACATGAGCAACACTATAGAGCGCGAGAAGGACATCGCAGCGTTCAATTTATCAAAAACCGAAGTTTTTATACAAACAACAAACAATCTTAATTGTGAGATTGCACATTAAGTTCATGTTGTATGAGCTGACTCATGTCCTCCACCTGAAATGACCCAGTCATTAAAAGGACCTTATCAGCACTAGTGGCGCTCCCTCCTGCTGTCTGATAGAGGGAGAGTTTGATCAGCAGGATTCCTCCTTTTCTTGATTGCATCAAACCTATGAATCCATATTCTTAAACCCTTCTGTTCTCTACCTTATCTCACCACACGTGAATTAAACTACACTCTTACTTTTAGCCCGAAATGATGATGTCGGTTGACAACAGAGGCCTCTGTTTTCACTCCACACACACACCTTGAGTTGTCTATCCATACCTTGCTGTCAATGCAGCATTCCTTTCCCAGACTTTTGGCCTTACCAGGTATTCCATCTTACATTCCGAGCTGTATGTCTACCCACATTGAAGCCATAACACTGGTGTCTCCGCGGCCAGTATGTGGTGGGAATACTGCCTGTGTGTGGCTGGGTGAAATTCTGTGTGGGAACGTGTGTGCATGTGTCTAAACTCTTGCATGTGTGTTGATGACTTAATCCTCACCCAGTCCCAGGCGTCAGGGCATATTTTTAACAACGTGCACATAAGTGTGAGTAAGACTTGTGAATGAGAACTGCTGCTATGGAGCCCTATACTGTTTCACATTAGAGGGAAGCTGGGGTTAATTTCCTGTTGATGGATGTGGCTGGCTCGCAGATAGAAACAGGTTTAACAAGGACAGATTAGACAGCTGCTGTAGCACGCAGCTGTTTAGGAGGTGAGACTGGTAGGTGTTAAATCTGAGGTGCTTTAAATCTGAGGTACATACACGTAGTGCAGGGAGACTGTGGGTGTCTTCTGAGGAAATGTGTATTGTAACATTGGGGTTTAGACTGCCTCGGTTGCCTCGAGCCAGTTTTAAGCAAAGCAAACCTTCATAATGTTGGAAGCTGCAGGGAACAGATCTAATATGGAAATACAGTATCAAAGAATTTACAAACCTTTACAGGTTAGATCTTGCTCTGCTAAAGAAGAAGTTAAGTTGTTTGGAGAGTTTAGTTTACAGAGGATTACTGATTTGATGTGGTAAAACCCAGCAACCAGATATCTCATGCTGACCTTAAACACACATTAACATATTCATGGTTCTGGGTGCCGGTGCAACAAGCTGAAAACTCAACACTTATTATTAGCATGTCATATGAACTTAATATGGCTAATAGGTTAGACAACACCAACCAAAATTATTCGGTTTAGCAGCTAAATGCCCCACTATAGTATATATCATATATATATATAGTTTGTTTGCCGGCTGCTAACTGTGTCTGATTTGATTTGATGCTGGATAATGGTTAATAATGGGTTCACCAAAACTGTTTTGGTGAGAGCAGCAACAAGAGGATTGCAGCTAATTGCAGCTCACTTGTGCAAACCTAGAATAACTCTACCTCATGTAATGAATGTAGGCCATGCTCAGAGGCTGCTTTAGTGGATGCTGATTCATGCATCTATAGTGTGTCTCTGCACATCAAGCAAATCATGGTAGATAGTCTTCCCTAGGGGAGAGGACCAATGGACAGAAACTCATCCCTCTTAATAAGGGGCAGCACTTTATATGATCATAACAGGAGAGTTAGCATTTTTAGCGATAGCCACAGTCTCAACTGCAGCCACCACAACCACCCTACTCCTCCTATGGGGGACACCAGGGACCGACCCAGTTGGCCATGTCTTCACAGGGGTTGTACCTGTCTCAAGACTGGGGCTCGACTCTGCTGCTAAATTCAGAGTGGCCTAGTAGCAATACAGGCAGTAACCACTGTGTTTGAATGCTGACTCATATCTTTACATGTAAACATATTAATAATAATAATATAAAATGATGTTGACATCGGGGCTCTGTGGGGGCCACACCATCACTTCCAGGACTCCTTGTTCTTCTTTACGCTGAAGATAGTTCCTAATGACATTGGCTGTATTTTTGGGGTCGTTGTCCTGCTGCAGAAAACATTTGACACCAATCAGATGCCTCCCTGATGGTATTGTATGATGGCTAAGTATCTCCTTGTATTTCTCAGCACAAGGGCACCATCAATCCTGACCAAATCCCCAACTCCATTTGAAGAATTCTGTTTCCACAGTTCTTATGTTTTTGTGCATAGTTGGGTCACTTAGCCATGTTTCCACATGGGAGGTTTGGCTTTTTGGGTGCAATTCCTACATGAAGACCACTTCTGGCCAGACTTCTCCAGACAGTAGATGGGTGTATCTGGGTCCCACTGATTTCTGCTGGTTCTGAGCTGATGGCACTGCTGGACATCTTCCGATTTCAAAAGGAAGTAAGCATAATTATCCGCTGCACTGCAAGTTTCCTTGGCCAGTCACTGCATCCAAGGTCTTCAACGTCGCCCATTTCTGTGTGCTTCTTCAAAAGAGCTTGAACGACACATCTTGAAACCCCCAGTAAGAAGATTCCTTAGCAATGATGGTAAAGTTATGGGCAAATACAAACCGAGGTAAGTCACACTAGTATGAACAGCAAGCACTACTTTCAGTAAACCTTGATTCCAAACTCCTTCTGCACACATTCATTCAAGAAAAACAAGAAAAGCATATCATATTGAGTTTGGACATTGAACACATGCATTTAGATTAAATTGCAACTGAATCACATCACATCAAGTTGGTTTTAAATCACAGTGTATCAAATTATTACATATGGCAGTGAAATGCAGGAATGTGGAAGGAAGTAGAGGAAGTTCTAAGTACTCAGTAATCTTCTTACCGGGGGCTTCAAGATGTGTTGTTCAAGCTCTTTTGAAGAAGCACACAGAAATGGGCAACGTTGAAGACTGAGCTACTTTTGTAATGGATCAAGTATCAAATATCCAAATTGTCTTACAGTAGACGTGTAGACATAGATTCCTATTCTACACTATGTAATTGCCTTTCTGTCTGGATCTCTGTATTCATGACTCCAATGGTTCACAAAGAGTGTACATGCATTTATGTGGCTCTGTTTAAGTGTGTGTGTGTGTGTGTGTGTGTGTGTGTGTGTGTATGTGGGGGGGGGGGGGGGGGGGGGGGGGGGGGTATGTGTGAAGCCCCTGTCTCCATTCCCCTTGTAATGTCAACCCACAGTCTCCACTGCAGTTGGTCATAAGTCTGCTAGTCCCCTTCTCAGATTTATCCCATGATCAGTCCCCCTCCCCCACCCAAAAGTCCCCTACTTCCCTATTCATCAGCCTGTTCAACTTCCTCTACTTCCTTCCACATTCCTGCATTTCACTGCCATAAACAACTATTAACTTAATGGTTAAAAAAATCATTAAAGAAACATCTGTGCGCCCGCCACAGCCAATCAGAGGAGGCAAAGAGCAGTTGAGCCCGGGATGGGAGGCTGTGGTTGGCTGCCTGAAATGCTTGCACCTTGTTGAGTCCTACCACCATGCATGCTCTTTATAGTCTGCTTAGCAAGGGGAAGAAGCAGCGGGATATATCTGGAAAAAAAAAGAGAAGGCGGGGTAAGGGATTTAGCAAAGACACACAGACACATGGAAATGGTTAGCATCTTAATGGCTGCAGGCAGCAGCCTGCTCTCTTTTTCTCTCTGTTTTTTCTCTTTTTCATTTTCTTTCTTTCACTTCCCAAAATAGGGCCCAGATTACCACTGCGGCCGCTTAATTTGAGCTCCCGTACTGTTTAAGGATGTAACTAGAAATTAAGGTGGAAAAATTTAAAGAAAACAAAAAAAGGTAGTGGTGGTAAAAAGGTCATAATTGCAGGCGGCAAAGCAGCTTGAGCTTTTTGAACAAAGTCTTGGCCTCCTCTTCAATAATGCCATTTTAAAGATCAGTGTGCATAATAAGGAAATGCTCCTGTAATCCCACGGCCCTGCTAGAGTTGTGTGAGCACAGAGAGTAAAATGAGGGGGAAACATGAAATAAATGAATGGAAGGCTCGAGCATGGCTGGGACGAGGCTGCCGGTGCAGAGCACCTACGGCCACTGCTGCTTTCCCTCAACCCAAATTAAGTGTGACTTGTGTCAGGAGCAGACCCTTCGTCTCAACCATGCCTCTTCCCGACCAGGAGGGCAGTGCCACTGTGAAATCCTGACGTGAGGTGAAAGCATTTTCCACTGTGTATAATGTGCATGAAAATAATATGTGCATTGTGTAATCTCAACGTCAAAGGCCAGAAATATATGCAGCATGTACAAAAAAGCTGTTGTGCTATGTGGGCCTCAGAGACCAAGTGCTAGAGGCATGGTAACATGGAGACATGGTGGCTGGAGTTACCTTGTGAATGAAGTGTGAATAAAACATTGGTAATTTCCTCACACGGTACGTCACTGCATCAGCACGGCTGCGCCCATGTATGTGTGTATGGCGGACGACTTTGTGGGCAACCCTTGGCTGTGTTTCTAGGTTCCCACACAGTAGTTTCCTGATTTGTCCAATGGGAGGGTGTACAGAAGACCAAATTGATGGGGGCCTGGAAAAAGGGAGTTCTTTGACTAATATAAACAGATCATAAAAAGGCTCTTCAGTCTGCATCTAGGAGCCGAGTTGAGCCCGAGACTCCCTTTTGGGTTAGAGCAGGCATCACTTCAGCTGTGTCCTCTCTGATTTAGGTCACAAAAAAGAGGTGGAGAGCTGTGTCTGTTTAGATGTCTCAGATCTGCACTCACTTCATAAAATCTACATTTACTCATATTTGATACACCATGCAAAAAGGGTAGCACAAGTTGATTAACTGCAAGGAAATGTACCAGGTCACTGGAACATAGAGACCTTCCAGGACATATTACATCAGCTTATGAGTCACAGCTCTCTGTCTTTAAGTCTTAAATATCGTGTTAGAAAAGCTGGCTCAGAAGTTACCACAGTCTCCACCCAGCATGGCAGAGGCGTTGGCACCTGCGCTACAAGTTCAGCTACAGGTCTACAGCTGACCTTGGTCTTGCCTTGCATAAATATTATGAAGGTCTGTCTCCTTAATAAATGAAAACTTCATGAAATGTTGTTGTGAATTCATGGTGTGCGTCCTGGAAGTGGGTGCCCTGTGGTTTGGAGGGTCAGCTATTGATGCTGGCACGGTGAGGTGTAAAAGTCGTGAAGTCATACCACAAATGATCGTATTCGTTTGCTACTTTCATAGAACTTCTTTGTTCTGTGTGCCACCATTTTCGGAGCGTGTGTGTGTGAAATTTGGCAATTTGGCAACGTCCCTGTGCTTATGGGACTTAGGGTGTAGACAAAAAGCAAGGACATTGAAAACAGTGTTTGATTCCAGAAATAGCATACTTCTCTGCATTTATGAGCAATAAAACACACCTTTACTAAATCCAGTACTCTCTAAGATTTTACTCGCACACCTCAGTTGATCTGGTATAATGTGTAACTTATAGTGGTAGCAAATGTTAGTTAACTTTGGATGGGTATTGCTGTATAACTGACTTTAAGTTAAGCCTTTTATTACTCCCCTACCATATACCCACTATATATTCTATATGATTCACTACTACTAGGCCAGCTTTGTGTATTATCTGAGGAAGTGGCTGTCTGGTAAACAGACAGAGCAGGCTGGTTTATAATTATTAGTTTAAGGCCCCTGCCACCATGTTCTGCCATCTCCTCTCAGCAGCAAGGATCAGAGGAGCAATAAAACATGATTAAGAGAAGAAGCTGTGGCTGTAAAGTTTGTTCCAGCTGCTAACAGATGAAAAATTACACTGAATTCAGTCGCAGCATGGGAAAATGTCTGGGCTATCTGTAATGATTTAACCACTGCTTTGGATAACCAGTAGCAGACAGACATATACGTAGAGCAATGACAACCAGGAGAGCAGAAACATCTGCAGTGTACTCTATATCACATAACAGGCCTCGCAGTGGATGATTTAGGGCATGTAGCATGGAGCGCAATGTGAGTTATATGCCAATTATCTACATTGCTACACTGTAGGAACATAACACTGCAGGACATGGAGCTGGGTTACAAGATCACAAACCTGTGCAGCAACATGCCGGCACATTTACCTTCATAATCAATGTAATGTAATTAGGAAAGAGAAACAGGAAGAGAAATGGTTTTCACAATAAAAAAAATGTATAAAATCAAATCACTTTTGAATAAGACAATGTTTAGAAAGCATTTATAAACTATACTTAAACACTTTAAGCTCCTAAAAAGTTCCATTTCTCTATCCATTAAGTATTAATGGTGTAACCAAAAATGTGTAACCATCCACATGTGTACTGTGCATGAAGGATAAAACACAATGCAATAGAATTTCTATTTCCACCTCTACCACATTCCCACAACTGATTGTGAAATGGACGTGAACATTGGAATTATAGATAATTGTGATATATGTGTGCGTGTGTCAATGAATGGTTTCATTCATCAATATCAACGTGTCTTACATTCTATCATATCAACATTAATATAACCCAGAACCTGAGTCTCATCTGTTTATTAACTACAATGTAATTTGAAATTACTATATGGCATGAAGCCTGCTGAGCTTTGGCAAGTAAAATGGGTTGAATCAGGGTTATTTGTCTTACTTTAACCTACTGTATTAAAAAAATATTGACCATAACACCAAACCATGGAGAAACTACATAATAGCCTACATTGAATCAATTAAATGCCTTTAAACAAGGTTATTATTACACAACTCAAATGTGCTCTTTAATCACTGCTGCATTTATACACTTTGTTTTAATCATACAGATCATCTAGCAAACCTTGTTTATGTGTCCACCTTTGTATGTAGCCTAGTTTAGAAAGAGAATAGTTAGTGAACTTGGGAGACATACAGAAAGGTAGCATCTTTTGTTAGCGTCCCCGAGCAGTGCCGACACTGCCAGGAGTACTTGTTGGTAACTGGTGAGACAATAAGGCGATGACAGCAGTGGAACCGTTGCAATGTAAGGGCAAGGCTTTGCCCAACCCATGATCCAGACAGCACCCTTGCTTCCCTCCCCACCGCTGTCACTGTCTACTAGGAGCAATTAAGCCACACAATAACCTTTTTGTGGAACCCTGTCAGGCACACATCAACATCACAGAGTAGGACGTTTTTTTTCTTCACAATTTTTTCTTTGTGTGTGAGAGGACTGATTTGCATGGATTCTGACTCTAAGTTAACCTCTGAGAGGTGCAAGAAAATACTACGAGGGCAGAGTTCTGGCTTTAATGTTGATAGCCAGGGGGAGGAAGTATTGCATGGGTTCTTCAGTGCTTGATTTAGTCCTTTTATTAAAAAAACAACAACCTGAATCAGTTTCCTTCCCCTCCTCACTCAAGTCAAATTAGGGATTTAGTGGTTTGATCATCGTCCTGTCAAATTTGCTGAAGGAGTTGCTTTTGGTCAACACATCTCTCTTTGTTTGATGGGAACTATTGAAGTGAAGACCTCTGCACAACAATGTAGGGTAAGAATCACAAAGCCTGAGGCCCATTTACATTCAAGTCTTACTCGTGAGGCTGAAGCACTTCTGATGGAGTCACAAGTACTAAGTAGAGTGCCAATGATCACCTCTGGCCTACCTGCTCTACTTCATTTTAAAAAAAGTTTATTCAGCAAGTGCTATTTTTTCAGTACTTTGCACTTTCCCACACACCCTACAATGTCAGTGGAATGGAAAGTAACTTGTACTCTTAAGTAATTTATTAACCAGGTTCTTTTGTGCATTTACTTGAGTTTACTTGAGTTTCAGTACTCTACCCACCACTGAAGAGGGCTGCTTGGGAAAGTTAATGTTAAAGCAACCTGCCTTTTCATTTCAGTATTTCTCTACTGTAAGCAGTAGTAGTAGTAGGAAAGTACCCGTTCTGACAACTTGGGTCTCATTCTTGGAGGTTAAACCAAAAGTGAGTGCAAGTGAAATGTTGATAATATTCAGTGTACATGAAAGCTATGCACACTCAAATACAGTGTACAGAGTACTATAAGTCAACGCTGAACCAAGGAGTTCCACAGTTTGCCCTTGTTTCCTTTTCCAAAACTACAAAAATAAGATACCTTTAAGTTACAGATTCATTCTTCATTCTTACTCAGAAAAGAAAAGGCCAAAGTTAGCCACCTTGGAACCCGTGCTAAAGGAATGATTTCTTTCCATTACTTGTACTCTATTACAGATAAAATGACTAGTTACTAGTTTCTAGTTCTAGTAAAGTTTCTAGTTACCATTAAAAGAGAGAATGACTAGCTTGACCTGTTTGCTGTAGAGGACAAAAAGTCACGAGACAATAAAGTGACTAATCAATACAGAGCAGTTTGCTCCATAATGGTAATATTTGTGTATTTAACATCCGTAAGTGCATATTTCTCATCAGAACAGTTTATTGAGGCTCTGCCTATTAGCAGATGGCATAGCAATGAACTTTGGTCAGGCAAATGCACGAAGCCTCGGCTGAACTTTTCCCTCATTGATAAAACATAATGCAGTTTAATGACTTAATAGCAAGACAGATGTTGAGAAAGTTCTTGCTTTTTTCTCTTTTTAGAATGTAACAAAGTTTGAAGGCTTTTGTTTTCTGGAGGGAAACCCCCACTGTGTTATCAAATGATAAAATACCCTCTGATGGAAACATTCACCAAATGAAATTACTTCTCCCCGGCAGCAGGGTCACACGGGGAACGAAAAGGCTCGACAGGGCCTGAACAGGGTCTGTTTGTAAAAAGCTGCCCCTGCTAAAATGACATTTAGCTGAAGAGCCTCTACCATACAGCTGAGATGTCTATTTATAGTAAAAGTACACTTCTGCAATGGGGTTTTTCCCCATTGATGTGCAATGTTTCCACTTTCTCCATTTCAAAATGGCCAGCACACGGCTGAACCTCCATCTTCCCGTCTTTTGCATGTTCACACATGTACACACACACACACACACACGCACAGACAGAGTCCTATCTGTACTGTCGCCTGAGTGCAGGACATGTAGCCAAAAGGTCACCGCGTGTTCATGCTGTCGTCAGTGAAATGTCACAGTGTCTTCAGTTTTTCATGTCTTTCAAGTTCTGAAAAATAAACTTTTGTCTCGCTGCTGAGGTGCATGAAAACAATGACCATCCCACAGACAGAGGTGAACACATCTTTGTACAATGTCCCTGTTATTCAGTATCATACGTCGCACCATGCGCTGGAATAAAAAGAGGAGCAATAGAGCTCTTTTATTTTCTCTTTGCTTATGAAGTCGGCGCCTAAACGTTACACAGCAAGCTCTCTTGTCTTAGTCCTCTTTTTTTTTTCTGTTTTTGCAGCAAACAATATGCAATTTTGGGGTGAAGAAGAATGAACACAGAGAATGAATGGGGGCTTGTCGAGAGCTGTGTGAGAATGTGCTGATGATAAGCTTGGCATGGCTCATATTGAACACAATGAGACAGAGCACAGCTATCTGCTCCATGCATTTGGAGTCGTCTGTGGGAAAGAGACAGGCTTCAGTGTGGGAAATGGCCCTCTTTTGATAAAGAGCTGAGGATCAGCAGTCTGCTATCATTGGCGATGGAAAAGTTCAGGATGGTTTCAAGAGGGCAAATGCAGAAAGAGGGTTTTTGTCCTTCGCTCTGACCCAATGTCATCCCCATGAGCTCAGCTAATAAGCAGAGCCTTTGAAGATGCTTGATAAATTGTTCAGATAAGTGATTTGATAAAAATCTCCAGCCACCAAATTGGCCTATTAAATGGAAAATGAAATTGATAAATGTCAGTAATGTTGCGGCTCATGAGATCAAGCCTCTCTCTGTCTGTCTCTACCCCCTCTCTCCCTTCCTATCTGTCTCTGTCTCTAGTCCTCATGGCTCCAGGCCTGAGTCACATGGTTGA
This sequence comes from Pempheris klunzingeri, assembly GCF_042242105.1. Taxonomy (NCBI): domain Eukaryota; kingdom Metazoa; phylum Chordata; class Actinopteri; order Acropomatiformes; family Pempheridae; genus Pempheris; species Pempheris klunzingeri. Next base: position 4,546,055 of record NC_092032.1, on the reverse strand, counting down.
TGGATCAAGTTGGGGTGTTGAGGCAAACTCTGTGGGTGAAGTGTAGGAGCTCCTTTGGGTTGCTGCTGTGGTTGAAATCAATCTAAGTGGGCTAGGCCAAACACAAACAGAACTCCCCCCCCCCCCCCCCCCCCTCCCCGCCTCCCATCTCTCCGTCCTTCCACAATCCTCCATCCTCACTCAGCCAAGGGGTTCACTGTGTCCACTGGCTCACCTTTTCACACTCACACCAGCATGGGTGAATGGATGGATGGAGAAGGGAAATGGTGCTTGCCTAAGGCAGCTAACAACACAAATCTTACTCATTACTTTATACATTTAAACATTTATTCATTATACTGATTATCTAGTCACTTGTCCTTCCTACGATAGAGGTCAGAGGTCAGTAATGGTTATAGTTAAGCAACCACAAAGTGTGGGATATGTAAGAAGCATCAAGTACATAATTTCACAATGACATCTAGATAATCTGACACTTTCTACTTTTAACAATAGGAGTCCATCACTGGGAATCAGCACACTTTGAAAACACCTGCACATTTTTTTTTAAACCGGGAGGAAAGAGAGGATAGGGACAGGGGGTGAATTCTCAGGCTGCCTCTGACCCATCTAACCCCACCCCAATCCAGGCTCATTAATTCAATTCATAATCGTTCCTTTTCGCCCCCTCCCCTCCTCTCATCCCTACTCGCTGGGTAGGTAGGTGGGGGGAGGTAGCTGAGCTCATTAGGCCAAGGACCACTGCTCACTTCACTCTTAAACTGCTGCGGCAAAGTAAAATATAACGGCTGCTCAAGTTTCCATTTTCGTATTGACAAAATGGTTCATTAGCTGATAAACAGGTTTTTCTTCTCTCTTTCTCTTTCTTCTTTATTTTGACGTCTTTCGTTTTTCTTTTGCACCCTCCCCCTCGTCCCCCCCTCGTCCCCCTTACCCCAGGCAGCTTGAGACCAAACCACTAAATGGGTATAATTGGAGGGAAAGTGGCCGGCCCTAGTCTGACCAATCTTCTCACACAACAATCAGCAGATTGTTCCCAAGACCTGGTGACACAACAACCTCCTAGTGTGGATTTGGACCATAATTAGCATTACCGACATGCATGTCAGATGCAGTTATATGTAGCGAATCAACTGTAAATTCCCTCCTCCGTCTTGTTTTTTCAACAACCCAACCCTTTCATTCCTCAGACCTGTCTCTTTGGATTGTTTTGAGCCGCAGCAGATGTTCTCTCTGAGAGCTGGACCGATGCTGCAGGGAGGTGTGTTTGCTGTCCTTGGAGATGAGGATGGTCAGTTGGATGGCCCTGTTTTTTGTGTGCCTGACTGGACACTGGTTAACCATCTAATGAGGACAGAGGGAACTTGTCCACAGAGCCAGAGCAGCAGGACCTCTGTCTGTCTGTTCCTCCCTTTCCACATACTGTCTTCTCTCTCTCTCTCTCTCTCTCTCTCTCTCTCTCTCTCTCTCACACACAAACACACACACATATGCACAAGGATGAACTCTTTCTGACACTTGCTCTTGTGTACACTCAAACATAGCGTCAGGGGATGTTTGTCTTCCTTTTATATCCTTAATCCTTTGCTTTTTTTATTTACTTACGTGTGCATAATTGTCTACATTATCTCTGATTATACATGCACACACACACACACACACACACACACACACACACACACACACACACACACACACTCACCAGACACAAACACACACACACAGCCTGAAGGGTTCACAGAGTACTCACAGTTGCTGGTAGCTGTGTTTGTGTTTTACAGGCAGCATCCAGTACGGTGGACCAGCTTCAAAATCATCCTTTCTCAACTTATGGAGTAAGTTGTAAAGGACTATTTGGCAAGACAGCTTTTTAAAGCCCCTTTTACGTGGAGATTGCACAATATTGCCATAAAGAGAGCTCACCATTGAGATGACTTTGTTTTCTTACACTGAATCAAATGACAGCGGCAAATTGCCACCCCCCCCACTACAACCTAAGGTCAACAAAACTCTCTCTCTCTCTCTCTCTCTCTCTAGACCTCTGAGGGTTCAGCTCTGTTGACCAACTCAAGCCTTGCTCCTCATCTCACATGGGCCCTTGACGGTCCATTTACAGGCCAGCAGGTTTTTCCCTCAGCTCCAGCCTCAGTGTGGCCTGTACCAAGCAGACCACCTTTTTCACGGCAGTGAACGTAGCCCTGTCTGAACCAAGTTTCTCAGCGCCAGCAGGTATGACCTGAAGTCTGTCATTTGATTTTCAGGGCAACAGGAGCACACCTGCAAGGTAGCACCAAGCTGCTAACTAGCAAGGAACAGAGGAGCGACTGGACCACAACCCCTTCTGAGAAAGCAGCACACTGAAGGACTGGTGACAAACTCTAACTGGGCATATATAGCATAGCATCACTGTATACATGGCTAAGCAACGGTTTAATCTTGTGAATGTAATCGTTTTGATTTGCTTTAATGTTCATTGAGTTATTTATCATAATACCAAACTGATAGTTTAGTTATTTTATTCTCGACTGAATCAGTTACACACTATCTTTTTCCTTGTTTAGCGAAGCGGTGCCCCAATCGAGGTGGACTTTACGCTAAGTCCCATTAATCAATATAATTATTAATTATCTTTGATAATCATTCATTATTTCCGATAGCCAAATTGCCCCAGAAATTGTGCAAACCCCAACATTTATTGGTGCCCCAGAGTACTGAGCACAACACTACTAATGTGAATGATCGTTTAATATTATCAGATAGTTTAATGATAAGTAAAGTCTGAGTGAATTTATGTTTTGCCATTATAGCAGTGTTTAGATTTGGGAGGGAGGGGGGGGGGCTGTGTTTTTATTTTATTACTTGCATAAGTTTAGGCACAGACAAAACCCTCTGACTTAGCAATCGGATTAATCACAGGCTCAACACACTGTTTAGCTTCCTCCTCGACTAAATGAGTGTGTGTTAACTGCACCGCTGCAACCAACCAACCCCATTACATGGGCTATGATGTCACCCCAAAATGGCGGCCCTCTAGCAAGATAGCTAGGTAGAAATTATGAGAATAAATTTGTCATATCTGTTGTTTTAACAACTTTTTTTAATTAAGATCTTAATCAAGATGGTTCTCCTAATATGTATGGATACTGCCAGTGCCAAAACATGCACATTGAATTTGGTCTTTATCTATTTTGGATAGTCTTTCAGAGATAAATCCATTTTTGGATGAGGAAAATGTGTGCTTATTGTGCATAGAAAGCTGTTTGTAATGGATCAGTTGCCATGCGACCATGGAATTGGCTTACAAGTGAGCGCTGATGACCGCCTTGTATGTTTTGGCTTTGTCCTCTGTGCTAATGGTTGAGCACATGAAATCAGAATTGTGTGTTGCAGGCGATATGAGGTCAGTGTTGTGTATGTGTATTTACATATAGATATATGTGTATTTAGAGATTTGAGTAGTGAGTAGAGGAAGTCAGAATATAAAAGGGCTAAATATTGAGCATTGGTGGTACAGGAAGTCAAGTGCAATAATACAGCAGCTGGGCAACGAGCAGGGCAGACAGACTGGCAGACAGAAACAGGATGTACAAAGTTATAGGGCTGGTGCAGAGGTCTAGACTCTCAAAACTAGTGTTGCTGTCCAAGTGAATTGAAGTGATTACAAGTGAAATCAGTCTTATTTCAGTAAATCAGGTTTAGTTTTATAAAACTTGCATGTTTCATGAATGGAGTCTAACTAAATCTTATTCTTACCTAATGTAACCTAAGTAACCAGGGAAAGTTTAATACTCCAAACTAACCGGAGGCCTGTGCCATGACACATGATTTGGCGTCGGTGAGGTAACTTCAGGTTATGTTTTAGATAAGAGATCAACACATATAAAAGCACTGCCTAGTGGCCAATCAAGCCTCTTAAAAATGATGACATTAGATCCTAATCAATTTGTGTTGCTGTGCGTCATGCATGAATGCACACAGCTTTTCTCTGAATGAATGGGGAGACTCATATATCATTTCTGATGAAAATATGTTCACATTTTGGAGAAACTCTTCGCCTTTCCCTGATGATTTTCATTTCATCATCGCTACAGTTGGCTTGCAAGCAAAATTTTTTTAATTTTTTACATTTTACAATTGTCAGACACCCCATGAGAATACATCTAAGCTATACATTAACTTTAAGTTCAGTAGGTAACTTTTATAAAAATAGCTTATTGACATATTTGCTGAGTCACTATATCCCATATCCACCATAACAGTGATACATGAGACTGGTAATTTGTGGAAAAACCAGCTGCATTTGGCTCTTTTGAGTGCCCCTAATGCAAGAATCTATTATGCCTTGACGAAAACAGCTGATCAGAACCAGGGGAAGTCTCAGTGTCAATCACTGCTTGTGGAATAAGTATGTACTTTAAAAAAAAACACAAGCAGGTATAGCAGTGATACTAACCTGTTTCTAATAAATATAGTGGATGGGCTTTTGAAATTTCATCATTTGGAGGGAAGAAATCAGCTCCTGCTCGCTGTCCAGGGAATCTGAAGTGGGCTAACTCACAATCTCCCCGAAGCTCTGTAAAGTGGGCAGCTCATCATCTGCACTGTTACGGTTGTGTACTGATGTGTACACCATTGTATACCTGGCTTTTTCCAGTCGCTGTGGTTAGCCTGTGCATGCATGGCAGATTCCTCTGTGGGAGAGGCTTTAGAGGCAAAACTGAGGTGCACTGGAAAGGGAGGGAGAGGGATCTGGAAGCTGTATTCTAAAGCTAAGTCCTCTCTCTTCTCTAGGAAATCAAGGGCTGCTTTAATGGAATAGAGAAATGTAATTATAGTCAGATTTGCTAATGCCCTAATGATTGGGCAGTGATATTAGACACCTATTAAGTTTTGCATTCACACAGTCAGATTTTTTTTATCAGCTGTCGTTCCTGCATTTGTGACTGTGCTGCTTTTAGCCTGGATTACATGTTTAATTTCTTTGAACTTTTCTAATATTATAGTTTGTAAAGTATGCCACTCTGCTGCCAGAAGAGTTGTCCATATTTGCTATTGGCCATAAGCTGGAACACAGCCCCATTTATGTGAATGCACTCTCGACTAGGTTGTGAAATCCTGGGTTGACTAACTAAATTGATAACAACCGCTGTGTGATTGTGTTTGTTAAGGTTAGTTAAACCAGGTTACAAAAAAAAATCCTGACTATATTTAATTAGTACAGGCCTCTGGTCAGGTCAGTTTTCAGACTGACCTTCACCTCAAGCGTAAACTGGAGGTAGGCATATTTTACAAGACTGATTTGTGTTTTAAGAAAAGAATATGAGCGAACAGGTTATTCCCTTTTCTTGGGTCAGTTCTTTTTCATATTCTGCTGCATAGTCTGCTTCCAGAAAGTGATATAGCAAATTTCATCCATACATTTCTAAAACTTTGTTCATGTAGGCCAACAAAAATGTGGCTTTTCTGACGGAAAGTGTCAGAGCCTTTCATTTGTGATTGCAGTGAACTGGTGATAATGGTCCGTCCACATTAAAATCCATTAAAGTTAATAAAGAAAAAATGAAACGAAAAATGTTTCCAACCTCCTCCCCTCTCCATACCTGACACCTATGGGGCTTTGGTCGCTTCCCTCCAGGGCGGCTGATGGGAGTCAAGCCCAGTGGATGGACAGGGTGAGCCAAAACACTTGCTGGGTCAATTCCGCATGTGACCGGTGTTTCGAATTTAATGAGAACTGCTGTCACTTCAACTCAGGGCAGTCAGCAAAGAGAGGAGAGGAGGAGAAGGACAGAGAATAAAGAGGGGAAGGAATAGAATAATAAGAGTTTTGCAGGAGAATCCAAGATTAACATTAATAAACAGTAATATCTGCTTCACCTATGGAGCTATTCTTTTAGAACATCACACAGTAGAAAATGTCCTGACAAGTTAGAATAAACAGCAAAGTGACTTAATGCCTATAATTCCACCCCATCCACTGTGCACCTCTCTTCGGTCCATATTCCCCTGATCTTGCAACATCCTGCCCCACCAGCCCCTCCTGGAGGCCTGGACTCTCATTAGATCATACATACTCAGTCCTGTGGTTCCTGTGTCCCTTAATCACCACTGTTATGGGCACAAAGGGAGGCACAAAGCGCATCGCATACCCGGGTCCCTGCACTCAACCTCATTCTCTCATTACTGTCTCTATAGAACTTCACTCCCCTCATCACCTCCAGGCAACCCCCACTCACAGTGTGTAGTAGATGAATGGAATTTTTATAGCAGTTTTGAAGGGATCGGCGCTATAGGTAGGCGTGAGTGTGTGGGCTGAGTCTTCTGATAAAAGGAACTACTGTGTGACTTTTTGTGACTGTGTGATTAGACTAGTGTGTATGTGTGTGTGTGTGTGTGTGTGTGTGCACGGAAATGTCTGTGTGTGTCTGCGTAAGCAGTGTGAGTAAGTAAGAGTGTGTGATATTACGTGTAACGTTCCAAGACCTTTTCCCCTCTGAACTGTTGAGAGTGGGTCATTTCTGGCAGACACAAGTGTGTGGATCAGATTTCTTGACTCTGGAACAGCTCCAGACAGCAATACTGGAGCAAAAAATTATCTTTATGATCTTTATGAAGGCAGAAAAAGCCACATTCAGTGGATCAGCAAGCACAGCAAGTCCATTATTTTTGCCTACTTTGGCCACTGGAATTTACCATGTCAAAAACATGTGATGTGTGTGTCTGCTTTACATATTAAGCACAGGGTTGGCCAAAGTTCATCTTTTATAGAGCCTGGGAGATACGGCTTTTTTCTCAAGCATCACTCTGGTCAAAGTTTTTGTACAGCGGTTATTAAGGCCTGTCTTCTGAAAGCTGTAATTTCTCTTTTTGTAAACATGTCCGGCTGTGGAGCCCTGCAGGAAGCCCTTATGGCTTCATTTTCAAAATGTTTGAAGATCACAACCAGTGATAGTCTGTAAAAAGAAGGAAGATTTTTCTGCACTGAGTCCAGAGCAGGTCAGACAGGCTGAGTATCAGCACATCACACAGTAAGGTTGGGTTGTCTGCTGCGTTAGAGATGAGACAAGCAGCTTGTAGAGACTCGCCCTGTAGTCCCCAGCTGAGCCCTCAGCTACACTCATTATTATCTCAAAGAGGAACGCCACCCAATTGTTAGATGAAGAAACTGCAATTTGAAGAAAAATGCAGACATCCAAATAAGTGTAGCATATTGTAATGGGCAAAGACAAGTTTGTCCTTTCTTGGAGATCAGTCTGATACATATTTACATAGAAAAACAAATACATATTCAAATGACTAGAATTACTGCCTCGCAGTTGTATGCCTCTGCCATCCATTTAAGTTGCAGTATAAACACATATGTCCAGACTCATATAGTGAAGACTTAATTGTAATTCATTGTTTCTCATCCGAATTGAGGGTCTAAGAATGGGATGAAGGATGTTGTTTGATGTACAAATTGTGAAGCCCCTTGTGGCAAATTCGTAATTTGTGATATAAATACAAAGTTATTCAACCCCCACTGCAAATTGGGTGTCTTGGCAAAATGTATAGACTTTCATCTGTGTTCAATGAATAACTCAAACAAGAACAATTTAAATAGCTCAACCCAACTAATATTACAGGCGGTTTATCCAAATTCAACACAATATGTTACTTGTAATGACTACGGCAGTCTCAAAATTATTCAGCCCCTTCTTGACAAGCATCTCTAGTACTTAATGGAGCACCATTTAGCTGTTATGACCTGCTGCAAATGTGATGCGCAGCCAGACACCAAATTCTGACAGCGTTCCTGAGAAATCTTAGCCCATTCCTCATGGACAACAGCCTCCAGCTCTCTAATATTCTTGGGTTTGCATGCTGCAACAGCCTTCTTCAAATCCCAGCAGATTTGAAGAATATTTTCAATAGGATTCAAGTCAGGTGGCTGTGATGGCCACTCTTGTACCTTCCAAGAGTTTTTCTGATGCCAAGGCTTGGTGGACTTTGAGGTATGTTTTGGACGTTTTCGCCTAGGATTTCCTGATACTTGATTGAATCTATCTTTCACCCCAAACGCTGCAGGTTTCCAGTGCCAGAAGAAGCAAAGCAGCCCCAGAGCATCACTAAGCCACAGCCGTGCTTCACTTCAGGCAGGGTGTTTTTTTCAGCTTCATTCTTCCTTCTCCAGACATACTGGAGAAAACTCACTGTTATATGGTTTTCAGTTTATTGGAGTCTACTTGTCTTGTGCTTTTGGGTGAGGAATGGTGTATGTCTTGGAGTTCAGGCATGGAGGCCTTCATCATTTTGTATTACTGTAGAAAGTGAAACCTGAGTGCCTGCTCCCACCAAATCTTGCTGCAGGTCTACAACAGAAAGTTGGAGCCTAGACAGTTCTTTAAATATGGATGTTGCTGCAAAGAAGCCACAAATTCTAAAATGTTGATGACACACATGTCGATGGCAGCATAGAAGATCTACACAATCACTACAGTTTCGAGATAGTCACCCAAGATTAGTATTACCAATTCAGTATCTGACCAAATGTGAAATATGGTCTCAATTTCCCTTTCTGGTCCTGAGTTATGGCATTAAATAACAGCCTGAAAGGTACTTTTTCAGGACATTATGAGTTTTTTTCTTCTTAAATATTGTCATAGGGACCTCATCCTGGAGTCCAAGTGGGCGATTTTGCCAGATGTAATAAAATTCCTGTGAAGTCACAGTGACCTTGACCACCAAAATCTAATCAATTCATCCTTGAGTCCAAGCGGGGATTTGTGCCAAATTTTAAAGCATTCCTGAGATATCATGCTCTCAAGAATGGGAAGGACAGAGGGGTTGATGTGCATACGTACGGATAAAACTTAAAAACATAATGTCCCCAGAATTATTTTCAATGAGGACACCTGTGCCAAAATGGGTTTAGTAGCTGCAGACAAATAATATTCTGCACTTGCACAAGGATGAGAAAAGAAGTGGTCCTGATTACCAGTAAGAGATGTTCTTCTATTACTCATCATGACACAGCAGAATAGGAGAAGAAGGGAGGTGGGGGCAGAGATTCAGTTAAAGTAAATGAAAAGAGTAAAAGAGATCAATGTAATTTGGATGTGATGTATATTTAATGCGGCTCCAGTCATGGAGGGGTTAGAGAGCAGGCTGATCTGAAGAGCAGTGAATGAAGGGAATGCAGACAAAGCTGTCGGGCCACTATTGATCAGAGGGATGGTGGAGGTAGGCTGGCACCATGACTGGGCCAGGGTGACCTGTACAGTATAGGGGTTCAAACAGGAAAGCAAGTATTGTAGTCAAATTTAAAAAGGTGATTTATGGTGAGTAAAAAACGTGGAAAATATACTTGAAAAACTGGGCTGGCAAATTTGGTCAGTGTCAGATTGGCACTATTAAAGTATGAAGGAGCCAAGACCCAGATCAGATTCTGGTCCACTTGAAGTCACTTGTCCATTTAAAGTTAATAAAGGGTGTATTCGGCCTTTCAACAAACTATTGATGGTGTCATTTTATCAGGTGGACAGTCTGGACCATCTGAGGCCGAGGCCGGTCAAGCAGCAATCAATAGCCCAGTAGCTGTAAAAGTAGCAAACCCTTTTTGAAAGACAATTCCAAATGTCCAGAAAAAAAGTGAAGACCAATGGCAACAGAAGAAATCCAAGGTGGACGTCATGGGGTATAAATAGTTATGATGACACATAATAGCGTTGAAATGTTGGCTCTGCAGATTTTTGAAAGCCGAGAAAGTATTTGTTTTGCTTTGTTAAAATGTGAGGCGTTTAAACTCCAATAGAAAGTGCTTATAATTAGAATATGGATATCTATATGGAATATGGATTACTCCAGGACCACATCTCTTTTTTTAAAGAAAGACAGATGACAGAGGCCCTCACCAGCTCATACAGGTTTCTGTGGCCTCAAGTCAAAAGCTAAAAGCTGAAATGCCTGGGATCCTGTGAGCTAGACCTGTGCCCCCCCCCAGGTGGGATAATAGCTCCAATGAAGAAGTCATAATCAGCACAGTGGCAACAGTCAGAGTAACAAGGACAGTAAAGTGCCTCAGGGTGGATTCTTGGCTTGTGTGACTACAAGGAGGGTGTCACATCCGCCTTTAATCATTAAAGACGCAGGAAGACCCCCTCCATTTAACCATTTAACCCCCATGGCCTGTCTACCTCTGTAGCCCCTAGCTATAGGAGCTCCTCAGCCAAGCAGTCCAGCCTCCTTCCCACCAGTGGAGACAGACCTTTGGCTCCACAGTACCTAATAATCAATGTCTGTCCCTCAGCACCCCAAAGTCCAGGCTTGCCTGTTTAGCTCCTGTAACACACGAGCACAATCACAGACATAAAGTATGCATTTGTGTGTGTGCGCTTTTAAGTATGCATAAAGAAGAATATTCAGACACACACAGTTGTCCCCGAATCCCTGTAAGAGAGGTGCATTAATGCTTCCTGCTCCCGTGTGTCTCTATCCCTCCCTACGCTGTGCAGACACAGACATTGACTGCCAGATCACAACCCCTTTACCTGAGTCAATAAAGTCTCTGCATAGAATTGATTTGGCAGGAGAAGAGAGTGGAAGTGGGGCAGAGCAACAAGACTCGGAGAGTCAAAAATCCTCTCTATGGCAGAGTTGTCAGTCATCCTCTTTCTTGTGCTGAGAAACCGGAGGGAAAAACTGACTCAATAGGAGACGGAGGAGACTGCGTTATCTAATTGCAGATTGATTATGCTGGACATCTGGCTTTTGTACATTAAAAATGTAGACCGAACCAAATAAACAATTCCTGCTTCTGTTGCTTGTCTACTTATAAATTCAGCTTTTATTTTGACAAAATTTTATACTTTGCTGTAATTTAGATGGCATCTGATTTAGAGTGCATTTTTTCACGCTTCCATAAACATTGCAACGGAAACTGAATGATGAGTGAAGGAAACAAGGCAAGGGAAAGTTATACATCAGATGTTAGCCACCCCCTCACACATGGCCCCATGCTCTTTTACAGCTCTGAAAACATTGTTGGAGTATCTGGGGGAATAAGTGAATGGCGGGCTGCACAGAAACCAAATTGAACATAACCTCTAAATTACTGTTGATTAATGCTCTGAGCATTTTGTACGATATCTGCAGTTTGGACTGCAGAAATAATATTTAAAGAAATCCAATAGCATTTTTAAAAACACAGCTGTAGGGTTTGTCAAAGAAAAGTCAGACTTCAGCAAAGACAAAAAAAAAAGAATCTAGCCATGTGCTGGTGTTACGTCCCTGTCTTTGGAAGTAGGAGTGCAACACAAAAATACAAAAAGATGGTCCCTCCCGAGTCCTAAACCCAAAGGCAGAAGTACTTGTTACCAAACAGGTTAGATTAGACAATTATTAAGAAGCAATGACTTCAGGGCACAGCCAGGCCAAAACAACAGACAAAAGAATCTATCGCCTCAAAATCTCTCTCAAAGAGAGCTGACAAATCCTAGTGAGCACAAAATCCACAAAAGTTCCCTAAGATAAATTAAAAAAAAAAAAGAGAAAAATACAATTCAAAAGAAAATGGCAGTTCAACCCTACAGCTTCAGTGATATATACAATAAAGTGACTAATCCACCAAGAAACTGCAAATACTTACAGGTAACAGCAGGCACTGGGTCTAACAAAGTCTCAGACTAAGACAGAGGCTATCAGAAAAAAAGCAGTGTGTGGCCAAGGTCAGAACCAAGCTGCTCTGCCGGAAACCCTGGCCAATTTGAATAGCAAGGTGCAATACAGCCATTCCAGCCATTCAGGAGCAGGCCTACGGAGGGACAGTCAGAGCTGTCAAACCATATTCATCACTCTCTTTGTGACTAACCCATCTCGCCTGTGGTTCATCAAGCCCATTCCTTCATAGTGAAGATATAAATCGCTTAAAGCACCTCACAAATATCTCTTTTAATTTTCTTTTGAAGGCTCAATTGTCTAAAAGTTATTTGCAAACATAACTCAAAAAGGAGCACGTGCATGACTGTTTTCAGCAGTAGATTAGCACGTATCTGCTGCTCTGGTGCAGCGTTCATTTCCTTAGTGACTTGTCGTCATGATAACAAAGAATAAAAAGTCATTTTTCAAAACCAAAGTGGCAAAATGTGTTGCAATTTTCATCAACCGAACAAAGCTTAAGCTAGAATGAATACGACGTTGGAGCACTTTGGCGTGCAGGACAGTGTTTGTGGCATTGAGTCACAATCTCATCTTGTGTCCAAACTACAGTGTGTATGTTCATGGTAATAAAGGAACATGTAACCCAGTAAAACAGTGTGGCTTACTGATGTGTTTTTAATAGTTCTTTTTTTTTTACAACAATGGAGCTTTAAGGCACAGAGAAAGGAGGATTATCAAACCCAGTCGCCGGAGGAAGATGGTTAATGTTATTTTATGCGTCTGCAAACCACACATACATTGACTCTCATCAATTCTGAAGCAGAAATATGTATATCACCATTTCTAGATACATATATCAACATTACTGTGTTTTAACCACTCGTGGCTCATTTGAGGCTTTTTGGGTGTTTAAAATGTGTCGGTAGGCTATAACAATGTCAACCCCCCCGCTCCCTTATTCTCGTATATATGCATATAGGCTGTTCTCACTCACATATAAGTCTTTATAAACATATAAAAACTGTTGCCCCACTACCTACCACAACTCGCACCAAGGCCTGGCGTTATTAACATCCACATAACAGCTTTCTTTCCCCACATTCCCAGCATGTAACCTATGAAATGACTTCACAAGTGGAGACAGCTTATCTCTCACTGCGGATGGGATCAATAGACTTGTGCTCGTGTTCCTTGTTGATGTGAGACCTCAGAGACCAGCTATCATATGCACTGCAGTCCACCTGCCTTGGGTAAACAAGGGCCACCTCTTAAGTTCCCCTCTATGCATCCCCCTTCCTTCTTTTGTTAGGGATGTTACTGCGACCAAAATATGGCTGCTGCTATTTAATTTACTCTTACGTGACTTTTTAATGCATTGCAATTATGTCATGCAGTGGTTGTGTTGTGTGGTGAGGACTGGGGAGATGGGAGGACATGCAGTCTGTCTTAGAGATGACCCATTGTGTAAACAGCAGGAATAACACGTTGGCTGCAGGCAGCTTCACCAGCAGCTCATAAGGGTGTGAACAAATTGTGGTACCTTAGTGATGATATCATTTTGGTTCTTTGGTTCTCCTTGCTTGAACACTTGTTTATTTCACTGCAAAGCAATATTGACACAACTGAATACTGCAACATACCTTGTTCACTATTGTGTACCGGTCTGAGTCACTTTGTTGAATGTGTCACGTGCATTTAAAGAAAAGCCATCACTATTAATATTTTCTTTGGACCCTCACCTTGACTACAATAATATTCTCCCTTAAGCTGAGCCCAGCATCTCTAAATAATGTGAGCACAGTGACTTGGAGCAACTCCCTTAACAATAAAGGAGAAGGAAAATAATTTAAGATGACCATAATTCAGTAATTTGATACCTTGAAAGAACATACATTTTAACAGTGTGTGCAAGTAAATTCAAGACAGAAGGACAGAAGAAAGCAGTTTAATGTATTTTTGTATGATTTATACAGTCCCGTATGGCATAGAAGATACTTACGTTACAAATAGAACAAGATGGACTTGTATTGGTATTAGTGGTTGTACTGTATCAGCATAGAGCAGAAATTCCTCCTCAACGTGTGATTCTTGTAAATCACATGTTTTTTTGGACTCCACAATCAAGGGAATTGTTGTTAAAAATATAAAAACAATATAAAAATATTGCCTAAAAATTTCGGATGAAGACATGGGATTGAGAGAGCAGCATGGCTTCTTAAATAAATAGCTCAGTGAACAGTGTAGGCTTAGCAAGTGTGTGCTTTGGTCAATTAATACATTTGCTTAGTATGTTTTCACTCGAGTATTTATTTCATTGTTTTTTGTTTGTTTTGATTCCTTATTGTTTGCTCCGAGGTCCACTTCATGGTTGAGGATGGTGCTCTCACGCACATGCACACATGAATGGATAATATGTTGTAGAGACATCAATGGGAGAGCTACGTTAATATATATCTAATTTACCTTTGTTACTGGGAAGTGTCTAAAGTTACATGTGATTAATTTGGCTTTTTGTCCGTGGGCTGGGGGGGTCCAACTTTATGTCGGTGAGATTCCTTTGTTCTTGTATTGATCCCCTTTGTTTTATGTATATTGGTGTGAAGAAATAGTAAAAAAATGAAAAATAACAACACATGGGAGGGTGGACTGTGGAATGGATGACTGAGATGGTTGACACTGGATCGGTGAGACAGATATGACCTGCGCGAAATCAGGAAGAAACAGAATGATTAGGGATTGAAGTTTCACTAAAATAGAAATATCTAAAGGAGTACTAAGTGGCACTTTTGTCTTAACTTTAGTTGGAACAATCTGGCAGCAAAGTGAAGACACAGGTCTGGTTAAATGGCAGAGTAGATGATGATGATGATGATGAGCAGCAGGTGTGCCTCGTTGATCAGCCATGCTCATGAGAAGACACACACACAGACAGACATGGAGTGGGGGAAGGGAGTGAAGACACAGACAAGGAAAGTGCACAAAAACATAACATGCATGACCGTCACGGTTCACACCGTGACACATTACAGGTCAGAGTGTGGGTGTCGGACCATGCACTGGAGGCTGCTTAGCTTTCATGTTGCAGGGAGAGGGCATGGAATTTCTTGATGGGGTGAGCTATGTGCTAAAGGGTGGTTTGCTGTATAGATTCTGAGGGGTCCTGGAGCTAGGGCACAGCATACACCCTGGGCTGGTCATTTAGGCTAAAACCATATGATAGAATTGCCAGCTAATTTTTTGATAGGTGAAATGCAGAGGTATTGTCAGTCTTGTGCAGAGCGGAAGGTTTCTGTGGATTCAGGGGTTCCTCAGTTTTTTACTTCAGTCATTGGCTCTTATGGATGTTCCCTTAGGTGTATTGCCATGTTAGAAAGAAAACATGCAGGAAACAAATACAATTCAATGGTCTGTGATAAGGGTGCCCAGAGGCTTGTCCTCTGAGTTATAACTGTACTAGAGAGATAGCCTATGTTTTACTCTAGCTTTAATCACTCTAGATAAAAGCTGGAGTAAAGCATTGGCAAGGAATACCCCTGAGTGGGTATTCCTTCAGAAATTTTGACTGATTGAGGTAGTAGTTTTTTGTCTAACACACTTAGGTAGATATGCAGATCGCTTGGGATTAGAAGTGTTTGGGCCACCCCTTTCCATCTGCAGACAGATCGCCTGGTTGAGTGCAAGACGTTTATTTTGGCAAATGGCAAAGACCTGACCTTCCACAGGCTGCAACTGGGTTTTGTCTTGCCCAACCTGCACTTTAACCGCCCAAACAGATGTCGCTGGTAGGTGCATTGGGACGATCTAACTGAAAGGGCAGGGACAAGGCCAGAGACCTGTGGCCTACTATATCAGCAGAAAGCTCTTTCCAAAGGAGTAATGCTATTCTGCTGTGGAGTAGGGGGACCCAGTTTTATGTGAGTGAGTTTCCTTTGTATTGATTGATTTTATGTATATCGATGTGAAGAAACGATTGAATTGAAAAAAAAAAACACAACTCTGAATCACATTCCTTGACTGTTGTACGCATTTTGGTTCTCCAAACATCTCAGACTGCTGGTTCACCTCCCAGTGGTTTAGAATTCTCATCCTTATGCCAATACACTATTTGTCCTCTTGTTTTGTTTTGTACAGGCTTTAAAAATGAGGTAGTCTTTTGTGCAATTTCTATATGTTTATGGTTTTTAACCTGCTGATGCAATGCCCTGGGGACCATACCACTGGATACTCCTAGTTTTACCCTGCTTTATCCATCCACAAAATGTTTTCACCTTTTTTTTTTTTAAACCCCTAACCTCTTCAACTCCCTGTACATGAACTAGAAAAACTCAGTGCAAAACAGCACAAAAATTCCCAGACAGAGATTTTGGAAAGCAGTCAGGAAATCCTGACACCCTCCAGCATCTGAGCTTTTGTCACCTAACTCCAGCCCAATTCCAGGCCCTTTGAGTAAAGTGAGAGCACTTGCTGAAATCCAGAGGAAAAATTATATCATAATTACTCTGGATGCATTGAGGGAAGGCGCTCACCTCAGATCCTGTATGCTCACCTCTCACAATAGGTGGCCACTTTGCTTGTATGAGAGGGATCCATATTACACAGACCATTGTGAGAGTCCACACAAGGGCCACGGCGAGAGATACTTCATTACTCGACTGCTTGCAGATCAGTTCCTTTTGTTGACTATTGCCAGCCACCATTCTATGCAGCTGGAAAAAGTCTTTCAGCCATGACAAGTGAATTTGGCACATTGAAGTAGTCTTGTCTTTTTATGCAGACATACATACATCAACACCCCATGTAAACACACACAGACAGGGAGCAGAGCATTTAACAACGCTCACAGAGCCTCCGAGTTTAGCAGTCATACGAGGACTTGACTTGCGATTATGTTAGGCCTGGGCTTTTTTTAGACTGTGGATTTAAATGAGGAATAGATTTGGACTCTGAGTTGAGGGAAACATATGCCTCTCTGTGCAGTTTGCATTCATTCCACTATATTTTTGCTACCATGCCTGTCCATAAAGGAAGTGGTGGTGAATACAGAGCCCTCTTCAGAGAGTGGGTGTTGGTAGAATTGAAACTTTGTGTAGATTTAATCTAATGCATTTCTGCGTAACGTGGATAGAAATACATCTGCAGACTGTGACCAATGATTAGCCTGCCACCGCACACCTGTATTTCCCCAAATAGTCAGGAAAAAACAGCACTCAAGAGCATGAAAACAGCTAAAGAATGACTTTGCGTGTCGGTCCTTTGAGATCTTTTCAGATTTATTTGCTGCCAGTAGGCTGGCAAATCTGCTTGATGGATGTCGGCATAAAGCCTTAAGCAGAGTATGTATGACACAGAGAAGCTCTTAAAGGACACATCATATGATCAATCAGTTCTGATTGCAATTATCACTGTTATCAATGATCAACGTAGACCCTGTTTTTTTTATTGTACCTTTATTTTTAGTGATTTTTGTCTTCTTAAATTCAGAAATGCATCAGCAGATTTGTCAGTTTAATGATCAAACCTTTTGCTGACATGCTGACCGGAGGTGCAGCTCAAGATCTTTCAGAATTGAAGGCGTTTCTTAAAATACATGTGACCAGTAACCAGTTGAGAATCAGGTATGAACCAGATAAGTGACTATATTCTTTGTGAATCTCTTTCAGAATACCAGTCACAGTCAAAACTGAAGTTTACTTTTAAGCTACCACTCACATTACCCATCACATATCCATCCATGGAGACCACACAGTTATTTCAGTCATACCTCTTGGTCAAAGTGCTTTAACACTACATTCACCCATTCACACTCTCATAAACTGATGGAACGACACATCTTTGTCTTTTCAGACATTCTTCCACATCCTGCTCCCACATTTTCCTCGGGAAATCCACAGAAAGAGAGAGTTAGAGCAGAGAGAGTGGGTCATATTGACAATTATTTTTGTGCCGCTGGCTCCAGACAAATAAAACTGAATGGGCTGGAAAACAAGTTACATCAATCCAATTAGGTTATTATCATTCTCTGCCATGGGCAGCAGAGGCCACAGGAGAAAGGAGGCAGAGTCTAAGTCAAGAGACGGGCCTGGTGCTAATGTCTGCTTTTACTCAATATGGAGGCTGCCTACTGCTTTGGCCGGCTCTCACTCTCTGTGATTGACAACTCCATTAAAACTGCACCAACATGACCAACGAGAGAGAGCGTGCGTGTGTGTGTGTGTGTGTGTGTGTGCGTGTGTCCTTTACAGATCAGACAAAACCAAATTCATTTTGCAGCTGGGCTTTGCATCAGTCTATCTTAATCATTTCAATTCCTGCACAAGCATAAATTGCAGTGACATTCGCTGCAGCTTTGATTCAGTGCTGCTTGTGTGTTTGTATGGTTGTGTGTGCAGTGTGTGCTCAGGAATGCACGTTTTGCATGTCTGACATTCTGCGCTGAATTCCTTGTTTACTCTGGGTAAAGCCCGGGCGCCTTCTGCCCCACTGTCTCTTTCTCCACCAGTGGGATGTGAATAATGGAGTAATTACAGGAAGCAAGGCCTTACCGCTAAACATTTTCCTAACCAGAGGATCTGGGAGAGAGATCCTCTGTTTGGAGAGAGGACAGAAAAAGGAAAGAAAGAGCCAGCAGGAAAAGGAGTCTGCCTGTAATTTTGAATATCTGGATTAAAGATTAGTTACTCTTCTAACAGTTTGTATTGTATCAGATTGATGGACTTTGGGTTCATGTGTGCATAGTTACATTGTGACTATATGCACATGTATGTCCCACAAGAAAAACACTGAGAGAGAAGAGAGAGAGAGAGGTCTTGTCTTACTAAGGTCATTTTGAACCCTGCGAGCCAACATGTTTGTGACATCAAAGGGAATCATTGCATCTAAAGGGCACCATAGCATGGGATGGAACGGACCCACAGGAGGAAATGCTCATTTTCAAGAGTAAATGGCAAAGACACAAAAGCATGAAGCGACTGCTTAAAGATTATCGACTTGTTGTGGTGCTTAATGATGGTGTTGAAATGTTTTCAACACAGACAGAAACTTAGGAAACAAAATTTATTTTCTCTCTTTCTTTCTTGCCTTTTGTCAAAGGCGAACAAACAAAAATTATTCTTATTAATAAATTGGTGAGTAATCCTTAATTTTGTTTGAGAGAAGGGGGTATATTATTTTAATGGATTTTTTAATGTTGAGAAACAGTCAAAGTAATAAAAAAAATTTAAAAAATTCTCTATTTTATGGATGAAACGAACAAGTAAAAATGGTTTATACATATGTATGCATTAGTAATAGTAAAACAAGAATATACAAGGTTGATGTTCTTCTAATACTTTAAGAACATGAAAATAAAATAAAGCATATATAGAAACACAAAATGCCTTCTGTCTCTTTTTTAATTCAGTCATTCGGGGGCCTCTGCCCAGCTCTCCCTCTACTGGATTCATTCACACAGCCACACTGAAAGCTGGTGGTCTATGACCTTGACAGCGACATCCTGCAGGGCCTGGTGACGGCCTTGGCTGTCCCCTGTAGGTGTGGTTCTAGATGGGTCAGGAAATGCTGGACTGCTGCCTCTCCAACGACCCAAGGAAACCCGACATGGCATTTCCCTTCCGATTAGAGACAGAAATACTGCAGCTGCTCCAAAAGCAGCGGCCCTTGAGTGATAATGATGGAGGGAGAAGGGAAGCAGCTATTCCTGCCCTTCTCTCTCCTTGTAACTCATTTGCCATCCCTCTCTCTCCCTTGTTGTCTCTCAATCTGTCTTCAACTTATTTCCCCCACGATTTTTTTCTCAGTTTGGAAAAAATGAAAGAAGAAAGAAGCAAAACACCGTGAACCCAATTCAAGTCTTCTAGGACAGGACAGAAAAACAGTGCAACAAATTGCAAAAATTTGAACTGTCAGTAAACAAGACCATAAAAGCAGGGTGGAGGATGGTGGAGAAGAAGGGGGGGCTTTAACCTTTGGATCTGACTTGAGGTAATGTGACATTAATGCCCAGATGCAGTCACATAAACACAACATTAGCAAGTTCATTGCCTAATCCAAAAAGGAAAATAAAGTTGGCTCACATTAGCATCCGGCTAATCATCCATTACGCTGAGTAAATACTGAGTTTGTGGTCCTGAATTAAAAGATTTCCCTCCTCAAACAAGATGGCAAAATAGAGCGTCGTGACACAGCTTAAAGGGGGAAAACAAAACTAGCAGCAACACATGATTAAAAATGAGATGTAATTACTTGTACGCAGTTTGGAGAAAGATTTCATCAGACAGAAATGACAAAAACATCCTCTTGTATGGCATCTAAGATGACTCTCGTAGGTGGATAATTGTAAAATATGGTAAAAAGAAATGTTTTAGTTAGTTCATTTTAAATTGAATTGCAAATCCCCTTTCCTCCTCCTCTCTCTCTCTCTCTCTCTCAGCTGCAGTCCATGTGATCTCTCTCTCTCTCTCTCCCTCTCTATGTGATAAGTTGATTTTGTAATTCATGGTGCTTTCAAAGCCATTAATACAACTTGTTTATATTTTGAAGAGGACTCCTAGCCTCAGCATGTAGGAGACAATTACAAGGAAGGCCACTTTGTGGAGCCCTGTCTGGTTCTGTTAGGAAACACAATAATAAATCATGGTGGAGACAGGCCAAGTGGATAATGGCTGGAACCCCCCCTCCCACCCCCCCACCCCCCCACCCCGACACACACACGCACACGCACGCACACACTTATCTCCTCACAAACACACTACAGTGGTGCATGTCAAGCAACGCACTCGTCCGTTATCTGAGGTGATTTTAGTCATTGTAGTATAAACAGCATATAATGAGCAGGCCAAATTCTGTATTTTGGAACATGATGCTGATGTAGGTAATTGAAAGTCAAGTTCATTTAAGATAAACACATCTATTAGTGCCGACAATATAAGCACATTGATTCCGTAAATAATTTGGAATATCAAAAGTGTTCAAAATGAACGCGGGTGCATTTTGTTTGTCTCAACACGCGCTGCTCTTAATCCAAATCCAGTGCTTAATTTTCCAGTACCTATACGAGCGTATTTCTGATATACAGAACCAGTCAAAAGTTTGGACACACCATCCTTGTTAGCTGCTTTTCCTTCACTCTGACGTCCAACTCATCCCAAACCACCTCGACTGGGTTTAATATGTGACTTTGTAGAGGGACGCAGCATCTTCTGGGCTTGCTGCTGTTCTACTGTGTTCTGTAACTCAATGGAAGAAGTTTTAGTTTCACTTTCGACTATCGAATCAAAATCATTAACAGTATTTTTATTCTTATTTTAATAATAAAACACCAGCCTTCTCCATTAATTGAACTTAATAGTGTGTGTTAAACAAGAATCTGAGGGCACCAAAACACAATAAACCGACCAATTATACCATCTAATAACCCCTGCTCCGTTCCTGTCACTGCCCTATGGTGTAACTGTCACATCTGTCCTGCCACATACCCAAAGCAGCAGCGTCTGTGTAAGAACAGAGGCTGGCTTTTCTCCTTCGGGACAGCCTGGTGCCAGAGAGAACCCTGTGGGTAAACCTCTCAATCCCCCACCACCCTGGCAAGTAAACCACAAACAAACCCACTGGGGCCCCAGGCACCAACACAGCCACTAGCCCCAGCCCCTCAGTCTGCCTCAATCAGCTGTCTGTCTGTGTGTGTGTGTGTGTGTGTGTGTGTGTGTGTCTGTGTGGGATTATTTTGGAGTCAAAAAGATAAATAAAAGCTTCTTGTGTGTCTGGACAATGATTGTCATGAAAGTAACAGCCTGTGAACAAGTAGATTTTGTCAACTGATATATTCTAGTAGTCCATTTCACCTTCAGTAGAAGAAGAAGGGGAGTTTTTTGTTTCCAGCTTGATTAATAAACAGAACACAAATAAACAGAACAAGAACTGGAGAGCCGGAAAAGTAACGACAAAGCAGGGGACAAAACAAAGAATAGAAACAAGACGTGTCTATTGTCATTCTTGCTGCTTTGTGAGGCTTTGAGCTAAATGTTAATACTGAAATGGCAACATGCTTAAATGGTGACATGGTGGCATGATGACAATGACAGATCTCACGCTTCCACCATCTTTCTTTCTTTATCAATCAATCTTAATTTATATAGTGCCATTTCACAACAGTGTTATCTCAAGATGCTTTCCAGAAAGAGCAGGCCGAGACCAAACTCTTAAATCAAGAGACAGACCGGCACTGCCCTCCATACAGCCGTGCCACAGGCTAACTAAGAACAATGTATTTTTGCTGTCTCTCAAACTAAGAGCAGCTCGCACAACTCTGGTTTAATAAAAGTTGAAATGCAGTAGGCGTTTAGGTAGTTTACACTCAGACTGTGTGGGTATGCAAAGCTGTTATAATGGTTTAATGTTAATGTTAACATGTACTCTGTTATCAAAATGTAAAGGAACAGTTTGTTTAGTCTGACTGGTTCTTCACCACTATGTCAGGGCGGGTTTCGTTTATGTCTTTATTGTATATTACAGAGGACAAATAAAATGTAATTACGCATCTCAGTTTAAAGGCCACCAACAATGCTGTCAACACACACTGAATAGGTTTTTTTTCCTCACTCAGTTTTACACAGTTCTTATATTATTCCTGCAATCTATTTTCATTGCTGGATCTTTGAGGTTTAAGGGAGGATGCTTTACTAGGCAAGCTATTTCTAAATGTGTTCTTGGTTTGGTTTGTAATATGATGGCATTTTACACACAGTCACCTTTCTTCACAATGCGTGAACTGGGATTTGCATCTGTGCATGTTACAACTGGCAAAGAGAGGCAACAAACGATGATTCACTTTAACAAGAGGGGAGGATAATTTATAGAAATTATTTATGACATGTTTCTCAACACGATTTCTTGTTAAATCAGCACTGAAAACACTCCCAGGGTGGCACACATCACCAGTAAGTAGTATAGAATTAAGCAGTATGGCTGCAGTTGTGCAGTAAGGAGAATCGTGGCACTTTGTGAGGATCAAAAGACACCACAGTTCACTCGACCTTTTAATAGCTTACTGTTAAGCAAAGGAATTAACAGATATATATAGGTTTTTCTACACACACACATAAACACACATTTTCTTTGTCTATTCACATGACACACACACACACAAGTGGGCATGCAGCCAGAAGCAGACATCACACCCACACTGCAGGACCTGGGGGGTGAGGGACTTTGGAAACTAATGTTCACAAGGCCAGTCTAATGAAGCATTTAATACACAGTCCTGAGAATGTAGAACAAGCATGATTCATGCAGCAATTACACTGTGCTCCAAGATCCATCCAAGTATTTGGACATTGACACAATTTTCAACATTTCGGCTCTGTACACCACCGCAATGCATTTGAAATGAAACAATCAAGATGTACTTTAAGTACACACTTTCAGCTTTAATTTGAGGGTATTTACATCCAAATTAGGTGAACGGTGTAGGAATTACAACACATTTTATATGTGCAGTCCACCTTTTTAAAGGACCAAAAGTAACTGGACAAACCAACATAATCATAAATCAAATTGTCACTTTTAATATTTGCTTGCAAATCCTTTGCAGTCAATGACAGCCTGAAGTCTCGAACCCATAGACATCACCAGACGCTGGGTTTCGTCCCTAGTGATGCTCTGCCAGGCCTCTACTGCAGCGTGGGCACCTTGATCAAGCCATCTAAGGTGTAGATGGCTTGATTGGAAATCTGGTACAGGTGTGTGGAGATTGCAGGTGTGCGGTTCGGTGACCTGGAGTAACCTCCTCGACTCCTCTCGGGTGACAGACAGGGGGAGACAGACACACATAAGGGAGAGAGACAGGGAAAACAGGGAGAAACACAGGGATCCTAACAATACCAACACCACCAGGACTGAAGATAGCTCCTGATGACATTGGCTGTATGTTTGGGGTCGCTGTCCTGCTGCAGAATACATTTGGAGCCAATTAGACACCTCCCTGATGGTATTGCATGATGGATAAGTATCTGCTTGTATTTCTCAGCATTGAGAACATCATTAATCCTGACCAAATCCCAAACTCCATTTGCAGAAATGCAGCTGCAAACTTGCAAGGAACCTCCACCATGCTTCACTGTTGCCTGCAGACACTGACACCTGCTCTCCAGCGAACAAACCTCCTTCTGCTACAGCCAAATATTTCAATATTTCATTTTTTTTCTTATCAGTCCAGAGCACCTAC
Source organism: Pempheris klunzingeri (assembly GCF_042242105.1). Lineage (NCBI taxonomy): Eukaryota > Metazoa > Chordata > Actinopteri > Acropomatiformes > Pempheridae > Pempheris > Pempheris klunzingeri. The sequence goes on along the minus strand of NC_092032.1, from coordinate 4,522,198 downwards.
AGCCATTCTTCTGTACCCCAGTTCCTGTGTTTTTGTGCATTGTTGAGTCACTTGGCCACGTTCCCACGTTGGAGATATGGCTTCTTGGTCGCAATTCTTCCATGAAGACCACTTCTGCCCTGACTTCTCCTGCCAGTAGTTGGTGTATCTGGGTCCCACTGGTTTCTGCTGGTTCATAGCTGATGGCACTGCTGGACATCTTCTGATTTCGAAGGGAAGCAAATATAATGTGTCTTTCATTTGTTGCACTAAGTTTCCTTGGCTGACCACTGTGTCTACAGTCCTCAGTGAGCCCGTTTACATGAACATAAAAATCTGATCATTATCCTTATGCTTCATCAGATAATGGCAGTTATCTGATTATGGGAAATCGGATGAACACACCTAGATTTCTCCCCAATACTCCGATGTCTTCGTGCATGTATATCCGTTAATCTGATTTATTTCGTTCTTTTACATCTGTGCATGTGTAAAAAAAAAACGTAGAAAGCGGAAGTGACATAGTCACAACGTGAGCGGAAGACAAAAGACAACAAACATGGCGTGCAACATTACACTAAGACCGTAGGTGTCGCCATGTTCAACAAGACCAGGCCGGATGTTTTGAAAATAACAGGAAGTTTGAGTCTTACGTCACTACGTACGTACGTACTCCGAAATAAATCCGATAAATGGACTGAAACATGTAAACCAGGGTTTTTTCGATTATCGCATTTCTGAAGTGTATGTAAACACGTCAGATCCGATTACAATTATCTGATTACTCCCAGTTATCGGATTTTTATGGTCATGTAAACGGGCTCAATGCTGCCCGTTTCTTTGAGCTTCCCAGTCTGCTATGAAATCTTTGCCTGGGAGAGACCTTGCTGATGCAATATAACCACCTTGTGTCTTGCTGCTGTGCTCAGTCTTGCCGTGGTGTATGACCTGTGACATGAAACTGTCTTCCACAACCTCACCTTGGTAGCAGAGTTTGGCTGTTCCTCACCCCCTGTTTGAAGCCTCCTACAGCTGTTTCTGTTTCAGTTAATGACTGTGTTTCACCTACATTGATGATCATTAGCACCTGTTTGGTATTGGTGGTTAATCATACACCTGGCTATGATTCTACAAAATCTCTGACTTTGCACAAGTATACCTAGAAAAATTGATGCAGTTTTGAAGGCAAAGAGTCACAACGAAATTTGATTTGATTTAGATTTTTCTTTTCTTTTCTTTGTACATTTTCAGATAAATATGTGACTGAACAAAACACAACGCAAGCAAAAGAAAAAAAAAACACCGTTGGTTATGGTGGAGAGAAGTCTTAAGCCTTCTTTGATGCAGCTCAGGTATCTCCTGGATTATACGAAAGTATCTGGATTATTTTCTGGATTATAAGAAAGTTGTGGACATTCATAGTCTCAGGGTGGCAGGATGGTGGTGTGGTGACTGCTGCCTCACAGCAACAAGGTTCCAGGTTTGAGTCCGATATACACTTTTTCTGCACTTACTCTGTAGGGTGCACTGGATTCCTTCTCTTTTAATTTAAAACTAGTGACTCAAAAATTCATTAGTTTTCATGTAGAAAAATAATGTACTAAGTAGTATTTTATGTTTTTCATTTCATGTTTAAAGTAAGAAAAGAGTCAGAGAGCAAAACTACAGTCAGAGAGCAAAACTACACAGGCAAACACACCCCACATGCAGCTTATGTGAGGGTGAAAGAAGATTTTTGGAATTGCAACAAAGCTACGACTGACAAGTGGGTACACTTAGAAGTTCCTCTTCCTGTGTCCTCACACGCATAATGCACATAGATTTGCTCCTTATCCTGCACATTCCTCCCTCATTTCAGCAGATAGCAGTTTCCTTTGTGGAGAGCTGCGATGGGAGAGAAGATAACACGGTGCTCTCAGGCTCTCAGGATGCGGAAGAAGCTGCTGACTGCTGGCCTTAACATGCCTCGTCTATGAGCCAGTTCTGCAAAAAATACTTTCTCTCAAACCATTTGGTTTAGATTTAATTTATTTTAATCTTAAGTGAAATAATTTAGGGTGAGATATTCTGCATTGTTCCATTGTAAATGCTGCTTCTGTAGCATAAAAACCCTCAGTGATATTTGAGTTTCTACTAAAATGCTGCTGAAATTGCGGGCGGGCAGTACAGTGGCCAGTTCAGCACCACACAGCAAGGAGGTTTCAGCTTCAAATCTGCCGGCCAGTTGATTTGCAGTTTCTGTGTGGGGTTTGCATGTGCTACCCGTGCTTGCGTGGGTTGCCTTCAATGTCCTTTCTGAAAGTAAAAACACACAAAAAAGTAAACAAACAGAATAATGGGAAATTTGTATCCATGGTCGCAAATGAATAGATTAAATTTTGTGACTATAACTTCTGGGTTGATTATTAACGAGGAGTCAGATTTATTAGTCACGAAATTTAATCTAAATTTAATCTTTGATCCCCTTGTAAAACATCCTTTAATCAGGGGAGATTGTTATGGTGAAAACATTATAAATGCATCACATGTGGTGCCAGTCCGGAGTCAGCACTTCCGTGTGTTCTTTATTGCGTTGTGACCAAGCCTGTGCACAATTCTCAATTCTGGCTTCAATTGTAAGTCAGCTGTGTGATCTAAGTACAAAGGTTCTGCAATTCATAACGGCATGGTGTTTATTCAGCCAACTCACTGTGTATTGTTCCTGAGGGATTACATGACCATTCCATGTAGGTCACAATCCAATCAACACAAACAGATACCTGATATGCCTTTGAGTGGTTTACTGTCCATTCAGCCTGAGGCATAGAGAAAGGTGGTGTGCAAATGCCGGATGAGCATTTTCAGCTCAACAGTATCTTTCATTCCACAAATTATCCCTAATTTCCGCCCTTCAAGAGGAGCTTTAAGAGGAGACGAACTCAGGACTGTCTCATCCACCCTGTCTTACGATGTCATGGAGGGAAATGGATTATTTATATATTTACTGTATGGGTCAGCTTTGTTCACTCAGTGATAAGACTTTATTGCTTTTATGGCAAGGAAATAAAGAAATTACTAGTTGTACTGCAAACAACCTGTCGGGGCGGCAGAGTGGCTACAGACCTCGAAATTTCATGTATTTTGAACTGACATTTCATTTTGTGGTTCATGAAAATCACTTTTTTTAATGCAATCTTCTTCAGCTGCTCCCATGGTGTATTTACTTTGTTGGGAGTATTTTCCTTGGTTTTCATATTTGCCCATTTCCTATTCAGCACAGGCAGGCACACTAAAGATGTTGTTTTTGTATTAATAATCTGGCTGAAGGAACTCTAAAGCTTGGAAACATCCGTTGTTAAAACAGTCTCACCCCAAGGCACACTTATTAACTGTTCTGGAGCTTTCAATCATACCAGATGACCGTCAACAGATGCTCACATTTCAATGTTTTTTTGAAATTTGCTTAAAAGTTAAGCTTCAAAGTTCATTCTTGAACCATGGAAACAGCAGCTGCCAAACTGTCTCACTTTAAGGCATATACAGCGTTAGGATGTAGCTATAGACTAGAATCCAGAATAGCTCCACCAAATGCCCAAAGACTTGACAAAAAAACTAAACAAAATCCTATCCTTTATTGTGCTGCTGTTTCTTCTATTCTTCATTTGACTCGATCTAATAACTCCCCTAACTGCCACCTTCTTTGCGTTCATGATGCTCATTTTTGTCACGCTACCCTAGCAGCGTGACATTGCATTTCGTCCAACAGTCTTGTCAAGATGAACCAGAAAGTACTGAATATAATAAAGCGGAGGCTGGCATCACAAGTTAGTACACTGGTGGAGACCTGTGACAGGCAGCAGGTCCTGTGTGCTGCCAACTCCTAGTGTGTTTTTAGCAATGTTGGCCAGCAGCGACCCCAGGGCCCAATCATGAGACAGTACGGCAACAAATATTGGCTCTATTGCCAACCAGCAATAGAGCTTCATTTGGAGCTGTAATATGAGCAGTAATTTTGACTTGAATATTCTGTCAACGAAGACGCTTGTAGGCAATTCCTTTCTATGTTCTAAATGAACATAGTGTTTTGTTAAATGGCAGATCTCACCAATAGTACCAAAAATAGTACCTTGCCTCACACGGCGGCATCAAAATGTTGTGCTCAGTACTCTGGGGCACCAATAAGTGTTGGGGTTTGCACCATTTCTGGGACAATTTGGCTATCGGAAATAATTATTAACTATCAAAGATAATTAATAATTATATAAATCATTGGGACTTAGTGTAGGTGTAGTCCACCTCGATTGGGACACCACCTCAATAAACGAGGAAAAAGAAGCCAATTTAACTGATTCAGTCTCATAAAATACTTAACTATCAATTCAGTGTTATGATTAATAATTCACTAAATGGATACTACCAAAATTATCATATCGACAGCTAGTTGAAGGATTTCAGAGTTCTTGACAGAGTAGAGGCTGGCAGTATTCACTCTTGTACAACATTAAAGAAGACAGCATGTGGATTAAAACATAACAAAATCATATATACAACAATCTAAGTATGACTAGCTACCAAACAATAGGGAGTGTGTGTGTGTGTGTGAGAGAGAGAGAGGGGGGGGGTGTACATGTGAATAGGCAAAGGAATGTAACATGGAGGACTACAAAATGGTGACTCCCTACAAAAGGGCCACCAGACCACTGGTGAGCGAGTCGGAGGCCTTTGTTCCTTGCTAGCACCTTGGTGCTAACTTGCAGGTGTGCTCCTGTTGCTCCGAAGATCAGCTGGCAGACTTTGGGTCATACCTGCTGGTGCTGATAAGCTTGGTTCAGGCAGGGCTTTGTGTCGCTGCCATTAAAAAGGTGATCTGCTCTGGTTCAGGCCACACTGAGGCTGGGGCTGGAGGAGTAAGCTGCAAGCCTGTAAATGGACTCTCAGGGGTCCCGGAGAGATGAGATGCAATGCTGAACTGATCTCCCTCAGGGGTCTAGAGGAGAATTGGGTGAGCTGAGCTGGGCCCTCAGGGGTCCAGAGGAGAGGTGTGAGCCAGGCTGAACTCTCAGGGGTGTGAGAGAGCTCTGGGAGAAGAGCTGGACTCTCCACAGTTCGGGTGAGAGAGCAGAGAGAGAGAGACAGCAGTAGGGGAGCTCTGGGTTTGTGGCCTGAGCTTGTAGGGTCACGTGTCACACATTGGCCAATGGTGGCTGTAAAGCTGGGTCCAGGGGTGCGTTTCACATCCATGTGTGAAGACTTAAGAACACTGCGAAACTGAGTTCAGAGAGGGAGCCCTTTGTTCACAAGACAGAGAAACATGTCGTCTTAACCATACAAAACTGTCAAATGCATGTATGTCATACGCACAGGCTGAAGCTGTGACACATAAGCCTTGAGATCTAATGAACCCTGCTTTGCTTGACTGGTATTCAAGTGACTGGAGGTGGCATTAAAGCCATCAGCCCATTGACCCACATTCCACTTCATATAAAATCTACTCTGATGGCATTTACAGCAGCGTGTTAGCATCACACGGTCCACTCCAGCTGTTGTACGATCCTGCTGGCTCTTACCAAGAAATAACGCACTGAAAAAAACAATGCTGAGTTTGTGCCAGAGGTCTGTCTTATTAAGAGGAAATATGGGGAGAAGTCATATCCAGTCATATCCAGACAGTGACTAAAGAAGTAGACTTCAGCCACAAGCATGATACCATAGCCAGAATACGTTTTGGCAGTGATACAGAGAGTGTATAAATCTAATCTGTCTCAATACAGAGCATGGAGCCAATGGTTAACCAGCAAGTTAATCAGCAATAGCCCTCAGATAGTCCAGGCCTGCAGGAAGCTGATTAGATATACTAAAAGTAAATACAGAACCAGACATGTGCTCCAATTAGAATATCAATTATCATATTAAAAACACAAGGAAGAAATGTGCCCCATGCCTCCCCTATTTTCAGCTATCTGAAATATGGTGTTGTCTGCTGGATACAACAAGGCTGTGCTGATGTTATTGTGTGAATTGTGTGAGTTGATGTCACATTCATGGCTGGGGATCTGTAAAATTACTTTCACCGTTGTGCAAAACAGTACATTTGTGGTAATTTCACATCAAATAAAGGAGGTTTGTGTCAATCATGTGGTATTTTTTTTTACAACCGTAAGGGAGTGAAAGAGCTATGTTGGTTTTTTAGAACTTAAAGACAGTGTTGCCTGATGGTCTGTTGGGAGGCAGACTCAAAAAGTGATGATGCAGGTCCCACGGATGGACATTAATTTACAGGCACAAACCAGGAATCGTGCAAAACAAAAGACAAACAAAATTATTTACATGAAATTATTATTATAAATATTATTTCCGATAGCCAAATTGCTCCAAAAATGGTGCAAACCCTCAGCATACTTTGATCCCTGTGTCAGGCAGACTACTGACCCCAACGGTGTAAAATAGTCAATAAAATAGGTTTTTCACATGGCAGAGATAATAACATTGTTAAAAACTTAATCAATCGCTACATAGAATAATTCTCTAATATACAGCAGTCGGCCCAGATGAAGCTGCACTAAGCGTAATGCTCTCATTTCCAGTTGCCAGTTGTGTTTTTGCTGCTCTAACCCGATTCATTTAGCTATATTCCTCTTTGTTTCAAAGTTTGTGGAGAGTGAGGATTAATATTTGTTTAACTTGACTCTCGGTCAACCAGGATCACAGGTCAACAGTCACTGGAATAACAGCCTTGAACACTGCAGGGAGAGGAGAGGAGAGAAGAGAAGAGAAGAGAAGAGAAGAGAAGAGAAGAGAAGAGAAACATGCATGGTTGCAATACTTGCATTTGAGCACAAAAGACAAGAAAGAGACCAAGCTTCTTTTTCGGGCTGTGGCGTGTTAGTCCTTACTGAGTGATTCCTCAGATGTCCCTGAGTGAGGCAAACGAAGGGAAGGGAGTGCAAACAGGAGGTGGAAAGCACCACACAGGACCAGGGAGACATCCTCCCTTTATTCAATGGGCTCAGTTTATTGGATTGGCGGTTTAAAGGCTATTTGCACATGGAGCGGCTGGTGACCTCCCGACAACACCGACTCAGCACACACACACTACGGCGTCATTTCTGATATGGAGACATGACAGCCAGTGGCAGTGCAAGTCAATCACCTTAACTTCAGTCACAGCACTAATACTAGTCTTAGCAGTCAAACAGCGAGGCAACACCAATTATCTTCATGTTTGTTTAAACTGGCTCCGATTCCCCCCAGACAGTTCAAATGTCAGGCTGGGCTGCTATTCTCTTTTCCCTCTCGCATTTCGTGAGCCATCCAGGGCTCCTAAATTAGACGCTTCAGATTGGTTTTACTGCGGCCTATCATCTCCTCTTGGCATTGTTGTAGAAGTAAGGCCTCGCAGCCCCTGTTTTGCCAGAATGAGGTGATGCTTTTGCAGCACTCTCCCTCACTTGCCTCCTCGGTATCGTCATTCTTTTGGTTCAGAAGCCATAGCAGCTGCTTATGTAGGCCAAGAGTTCTGTGCCCACAATGGACTTCCAGGATATGGTCTTCCCACGAAGAGAGCTTTTTCTTCATATAACATATCCTTGTAAAACCGTTCCTTTGGTATTGCTCCCACTTGCCCCATCTGTCATGTCTGAGGATAAAGTACAGTGAATGATGAACTGGAGAAGACGACAGAAAGGAAGGAACCTCCATTATAATCGTGATAATAAATTGTAAGCTCAAGCAATAGGTCACAACAGGCCATGGTAAGTTATGATTATACCTTTGCTGAGGATTTGATTTGGGTCAGACAACCCTTGTGATACGTATGATATAATCACAACATGTCACTGGCCTGAAGTGAGCTATTGCTTTTATTAAAAAGTAATCAAGTATGACGTATGGCAATGTTAAATCAATAGACATACTCCAATTTATAGTAATAGTAATAGTTTTTTCAATAAATAATAATGTTGAAAATAAAGCTGCCTGCACATAGAGCCTGGTTGCCTTGGTAATGGTAAACAGGTGTTTAGGCTCTGGGTGTAACTTTAAGAAGGAAAACATGTAAGAAAAAGAAAACTTACAGCTGCATGGTCTTAAGTTAGAGAAGAGGCTCAGAGTGAAATTTAGTTCTGCCTGGTGAACAATAACTCAGTGTGCTTTCGTTATAAGATGTTTGTAAATGGCAAGCTACCGTCAACTCGTCCCCGTGTGAGACACTGGTGCAAATACTGCTAACAAACTATTTAGATATCTAGGATGCAACCCACTACACTAAATAGAAAACCTACGGTACTGACAAAATGTATGAATGTGTATGTGACATTTACCCATCTGAAAGAATAAATGAGTGTTTTTTAAAGAATAAACACAGAATGCAGCACAAGCCAGACCACGGCTTATATGAATACAGGTTTTCACAGGGTGATATTCATTCGTGCAAAAGGACATCATAGCAATGATCTATGATAATCATACCAAGGCTAAGACTCAGATCAGAATCAGATTGCTTGATTTGAGCTTCTTGTTTTGAAAATATGAATAAATCTTGCTGCATGTCTTCCATTATTGATGTCAGAGTTGGGCCACCCCCTGTGAGGCACAGAGTTAGAGGCGGAGATAAAAACCACAGTTGGTGATAAGGGTGAGAGGCACAAGAGTTAAAAATAGAGAAGCAAAAGGAGGCAGAGGGGATAGATGTGAAAGGTGGAAGAGACAGAGATGCAAAGAGCATGAGGAGGAGTAGGTGCAGGGAAGACGAGGGGGGGAAGCAGGAGCTGGCTGCTACTGTCAATCTGCAGAAGCTCAGTTACACCTCCCTGCAGAGAGACATCATCTCAAGACCTCCCTGGAAAAGTTGATGAGGATAGCTGCTATTTTCAGATGTGCAGCTCTGCACACATCAAACACAAAAACATGTACAGGTGTAAATTTGTGCATGTGCACACCATGTATACTGCACACAGGGCACGTCTCTCCATCCTCCTCCGCATCCTGGCCCTTCTCTCATCTCCGACAGCAACCAGTGTCCGATCCGTGCTTTTTTATCTAATATCTGTATTTCTTTTCTGGCAATTACTCATTCATTCACTGACTTCCACAACAACTCTCCACAAACTTTTTTCGAGCCACTGGCTTTTTATATACAGGCAATGGATCTTGAACACAAAATAATAAATACATAATTAACATTTTTAAATGTTAGTGTGGTTTTTTAAAATGGAAACAAAAGAGGCAATACTGTACATAGCAAAATGAAATACTGTTCTGGGTTGTTAAGCTAGAAAGGCTAACATTACGTTGATTTGTGGCGTTTGTCTTGTGCTGGTATTGAAGGCTCTGAGGGAAAAAAACAACCAGAGGACATTTAGAGAGCTATGAGAATCAAAAAAAAGAAAGATGTCAGTAGTGATACAGAATGCATACTTTCATGGATTTATATAGCAAATCCCAAATTGAAAATTGAAAAAAACTCCCATCTCCAGTTTTGACCCGATGAAGTCTGCATGAAAGAGCCACAGCTCCTGGCAGGAGTCCCCACTCCGGTCTTTTCCCACGGAAGAGAAGATTTGGCACCAGAGTAGGTAAGCATGCTGTGGTTTTAACCTCTGTCACCCAACATTCCTGACGTGGCTTTATCGGAGCACACTGGGCACTTGCAGTGAATGCCAGAGGCTGGATTGGCGAGCACAGGGAGCAATGCATCCTTCTTGACCCAAAATGGCTGCCAGTACTTGACTTGTCTTTGTTTTACCAGACAATTTAACATGCCAATGAAACCCGGTGACATCACCACTTTACTCATGTCAGAATCTCCCCTCAATTTAGGGGAGAGCTGTGGCCCATCATGGCTGTACACAGCCTGCTGCTCACTCTCCTCTGACAGGCTTTTGAAACAAATATAGAAATATGATAAAATAATATTACAAACAGTAACACTGCATGCATATATCATGTCCTGTGAAGTCCCTTGTGTGTGTCAAGGCCATTTGAATTCTGTGCAGGAATGGTAGACTGCTAACAATGAAAATTGCTATAGAGACAAATAACTACAGAATGTAAATTCATTCTGTAGACTGACTGTTGCAGAACAAGTGCCAACCAAAAATGGTATCAAAATGGAGTCTGATTTCATGAACTTTAATGAGTATTATGATTTGCAGAGTGTTATTTTATTCTTGTGAAACAACACTATAATCTTTATAACCTTCATAACGTTTTTGAACTGTAAAGAAAGCATTGTGCCATCAATTCACTGAAATGACTTTTAGACAATACTAGTAGTACAGACATGTAAGCTACTATTCCAAGTCTTATGTTAGACTTATGAAAGGCATGAAAAACATGGTTCATCTGGGTAAGGAACCCTTGACTTCATTGTATCCCTCCACTTCTGTTAGGTTGGGTGTGTCAGATGTTTGGTAAAAAAGTAAGTGAAGTAAGTACATGGTTATTGTTCAGTCAGCCAACTTCTTCTATTTTGGAACCGCTGGTAGTAATGCAGCAACCAAGTCTCACAGAAGTTCGTGAAAGAGTCATGAAATTTAATCTGTGAATTTATGTCCGTGGACATGAGTTTTTGTGTGAGGACGAATTTTATGAACTATTGTATTTCTATGGGATCAGAGTGATGTGGAATGATAAAGTAAAGACAGGAAAACAAGGATAAAACCTCATAGTTAAATGTTAAGTTATAGTTTAAGAGAAATAACAGCACAGCTTCTGTGTTCCCAGTTCCTACTGAAACCTTACTGACTAGAAAAAGACATGATATAGACATGAAAAGAAAATCAATCAGACAAAACAATCCCATAGAAATACATTAGTTTGTCATTTGTGCTCAGGGACACAAAGAAATTAATGTCCACGGACATGAATTCATAGATTAGATTTTGTGACTGTGACTTTTGTGAGACTTGATTGAATCCAGTGAGGAACTGAAAAATAACTACAGGCTTGGAGCCGAAACAGGCATCATTAGAAAGTCTGGCATAGGGTGTGGCAGGCTGATGACGTGGAAGCTTTGACCGAATTTGCACACACAGTAACACACTCCAGCTTTTCACCAGTGCCACCATGGACGTGTACTGAAACGAGAAAGGTGGTGGCACGTTGAATGGAAGGGAGGGACGCTGCAGAACTTATCATAGTGTACTGTTCAGAGCCTGCTGCCGAGGCTGCTGAGACGTTCAGAGGAGGGATTGTGCTTCAGGACTGAACCGGATTTAACCAGATTCTCTGTGAAGCTTCAGCCAAACCTCTCATCACCACACCGCCCTCTGCTAGGCTGCATTTTTACTCTGTGCGTGTATATTTGTGTGTAAGTGTGTGCTGCAGAACATGCACTAAATGTGTTTAAGCATTTCAGAGCAGACTTAAATGAACTTGTGTTAGCATATATCTTTATAGTGGAAATGGATCAAAAAGCTTGGGACAGAACCATTCCTGTACAAATGCTGTTTAAACTAAAGTGTTTCAGCTACGAGCCATTTCAGTATGGCGTGACTATTAATCTGCGAGTATTAGAGTTCTGTTTGCGTTGATCCTGCTGCAATCAGTGTTCAAGATGTTGATACAGTGTTCAAGATTTGGATCTGTGCGTACTGCTACTTTTCACTATTTCTACCACATCTATAAACAGGCAGAAAATGAATACGTGTGGGGAAAGAACCATCGTCATTGAAGCTGGATTGAAAATGTCCAATCACACAATGCCCTCTTGAGCGGGTGCTTGATGAGTTGACAAGATTCAGTAAATAGAAAAGTTACATCCATCTGTCCATTGTCTTTACCGCTTAACCTTTAGGGATTGGCTGGAGCCAATCAGCTGCTGACATTGGGAGAGAGGCGGGGATACACCCTGGAATGGTCGCCAGTCAATCACAGGGCTGACACATAGAGGCAGACAACCGTTCACGCTCACAGGCAATTTAGAGTCACCAATTAACCTAAACTGCATGTCTTTGGACTGTGGGAGAAACCCACGCAAACGAGTCTGGATTCAAACCCGTGAGGCAACAGTACTAACCACCGTTTAGTGGTTTTCCATTTTTTATTACTTTATATTCATGTAATCAATATACAAATGTCAATCTGCATGTCAAGTAAAGCAAAACGAAAATATATATAATAATCATCCACAAAGAGTGATCCATTTGTGCTGGGCAGACATGATCGCTTTAAGTGGTTTCCACAGTATACATACAGTATAGCATGTGCAGTGAGTTTGTAAGTGAGTGTCTACATTTGCCTGTGTGTGTTTGCACGCAGGAATGTGTTCATATGCGTCTGTTTGACCATCAGCCAGGCACCGGAGAACAACAATGGATTTTCCCTGAAGGAGGTAAAACAACAGCAGATTTATATTTCCCCGCTCCCTCTCCATTCCCCTTCACCACCTACAACATGCTCCTTTCATTGGATGGATCTCACTGTGAAAAGGTTCTGGCAAAACCCTCGCATATCTCTTGTGCAGATTGTAGCGAACTTAGACTCCAGTACTAATGCAGCCACACACATTGCTAGGAGGAGTCAATCCCTCGCTGTGCGCCTCTCCTTTTTCCTGCTGATGTTAAAAAACTGATGACTAAACAGCAGTTAGCCTTCTTATTATATTAACTACCTGTGGCTGCTGTTGTTTCCATAGTTTGGCTGACATTTATTCTGTGTAAAAGCAACCTTGTGTGCTTATGCTAGGCTGTGCATGAAAGCTGCAGTGGAGTAAATTAGTTTGCCATACAGTGTATGTGTTGATGACCACGGGTTTTCACAAAGTATTACAGCCAGTGTTAAATTTGAAGTTTAACAGCAATGCACATGTACATGTCTGCAAAACACCTACATGACGTAAAGTCAGAGGTTTACATGGGAATGAAACAGAATCTTGCACCCCTGACTTTAAGAACCTAAGGCTGCCGTCTTTAAAAAGATCAATTGCAAATATATTTGAACAAACATTTAAAATTCTTTTGCACAGATGTAGAGCATCCCTAAAGTACTTTATAGAACTGAGGTTGCATTATTCATGGTGCCTCCACACCACGAATAAGTGGTGTGGAAAAACTCCGAGCTGCCAGGCTGTCTAGAGTTGAAATTTCATTATCATCTGCTATCAAAACTCGTCCATTGAGCCTGACAAATCACAGGATTACAGGGAAAACAGTGTATTGATGTCTGAAAGCGTCGGTGCCTCTGATCTATGTTTCTCCTCATGTCCAACATTGACATGTTATCACCTTATTAATTTGACAGGGCAAACAAAAAAAACTGCTGCTGCTGGTGAAAAAGAGGTTTGCTGAGAGTAATATTTGCAAGCTTGAAACCAAAACAATGAGCTAAAACATAATAAAAAGGGGAACTACAGGGTTCCACAGACGACACCTTTCAAGTTACAAAGTCATTTGATCCATTGTTCATAAAAAGAAATTAGTGATGCTTTAAAGAAAGTATTCGTGAAGATGTCAAAGTGATATTTGAATGTTTACATCTTAATGGGGCTGAAACAATTCAAGGAAGATGTATTTTGTGAATTTGGTGCATGTTCACATGCACACTCTACACTCTCTCTGCCTGTCTGTATGGGTGAACATAAAGCACGAGCCTGTCAACGGAGCCAGTAAGTGGAAGTGCTCTGTTTCATGAACTGTGTCTGAGCTTGTTCGAAATGGCTAGAAATGTTAGACAAATACAGAGTCTGAAAACCCCAGAAAAGTTGTTCTTGCAGAGATTGAAACAGAGAGAGGAGCCCCTTAAACTAGATTTACAGTATGTTGGAGGTTTTCTTTCATCTCTCTGAGGTTTTCCAGATTGTACAGTTCAGATAGATCATCAGTGGGTACCTCTCCTTCTTTGTCTTTTTTTTTCTCAATGTTCTTGCTGAATGTTCTAGTCTGAAGGCCAAAAAAGTTCCTAGTGGTTTGTCTTCTTTATAATTTCGCTTTACAGGATTTATAACTACAATTAAACACAACACTGAATATAATAAGACTAAAAATTAATATGTATGGTTTAGAATTTTGCAGTGTATTAGCCAGTGGGTCAAAACAGAAAACTATCAGTGACAGTCCACCATGCTGTGTAAAGAAATCCGACACACAAGTATAGTAAATCACCTTTGTTGTTGTGATTATGGTTAATTAGTCTACTGTAGTGGTAGAAACGCCTTCACTCCCTACACCTCTTCACCCTCCAGCAACATGAATAGCTCTCTATTACCCTTCCCTTCCTTCCCATCCTCTCCCACACATAGCCTGCTGTCAAAAACACACATTTCATGTTCCATTTTTGAGTTGATAAGTGGCACATGAGTGAAGGGGTGCCTTTGTGAGAGAATGGAGAAAAAAAATCCCTGCTCTATTGGCTTAGGACAATTATGACTGAGGGACTTGCGAAATTTGCAGTGAGAAGGGAGTGTGTGTATGTGTGTGTCTTGGGGGTAGAGAGTAAAGATGAGATAATAACCCTGTCTATTGTCTTCAATTATGAGACAAAGGTGTGTCTTTGCCAGGGATGGGGATGAGCATGGTCCTGCCTGAGGGTTCCCACAGGGCTAGATTATGTGTTTTGGACTTCAACAGTGGGTGTTTGAACTTTTTGGAATGAGTGGAGTTCACACAGAAAGGTGCACAGTGATTATAACAGACCACAAATTGTGTCAAGCACCCATTCTCACAACCTCTCCCCTGAACAGTAGCTGACCAACCATAACTTTGCAACTGTAACTTGGCGCAGCAGGGCTTCAACAGTGTGTATGGGGTTGTAGTTACAGCCACGCCTGATTTACAAAGACATTGGAGGGTTGTGTCTTCTATATTGTTTCTCCAAAACCCAAAACATGACAAAAAGTTTAAGGAGATGAATTGTTAGCTGTAGCTTTAGCTTAAGTCTTCTACTGTAGCATGATAACTACTTTTGAGACTGAGCACAGCACTATTGCAAGTGGAGCACAGCGACTATTTTGTTAACTACACCACAACATACATTAAGGAAACAGGACATTATAACTTCAGGCAGAACAGAACAGATCAGGCAAACAATCCAGAGAGTGAGCCTGTGCACTTAACCAGTTTAACCCTCCCAATGTGGAAGGTGAGGCACACTCTCAGACACCTGGGAAGGCATAGCTGGACAGCCACAGGGTTGATCACCTTGCAAATCAGGAAGGAATCCACAAATCACTCCACTTGGTGGGGGTTCCTGTGTGGAGAGCCACACCCTCTGCCCGTGATACTGGCGGTCCACTCCTCCTCCTCCAGTATAGATGAATGAGGGCATGAGCAGAAGGGATACTGATCTCTTTCTCTGATGGCGGTTGATAACCATAGGCACACCGGAAAGGGGATAGACCAGAGGCAGAAGTATTGTGCACATACTCAACCCAGATTTTGGCCAGTTTTGGGGTCAAACAGGCATGACAAAGCATCAGGCTTGACCTTTTTGGGTCCAGGGCCATATGACAGAGAGAGGTTGAATCAGTTAAAGAAAAGAGCCCACCTGGCTTGCCTGGTATTACTCACTACTCAGAGTTCTTGTGATCAGTCCAAACCAGGAATCGGTGCTCTACTCCCTGCAGCCAATACCACCACTCCAGAGCTGCTGCCTTGACTACCAGCAGCTCTCTGTTTCCCACATCATAGTTCCTCTCAGCATATGAGAGCTTGCAGGACAGGAATGCACAGGGATGGAGTTTGAATGAATTGAATGAAGATTGTACTTGGAAACCCAGGTGCTCCAAGTGGGACTTGGCGAGGATGAGTTGGATGAATTGAGTGTAGCCCAGCAGAGAAGTCGTCTGTCCAGCTTCTTGGGGAAGTCCATAACATCCACGCACTTCATACAGGGTTTTTTTAAATCACTTCTAGTCTAGTGCAAATGCCCCCACCACGATAAGGTGCCGATTCTTTGGGGGAGCATCTTCTTGTCAGACAGTGGAAGGCTTATGACCATGTGCCTCAGGTAATCCTGTCAGGGGTACTGTGGGAGCTGTTGCTACGAGCCACCTGGTCCCTGTATAACCAAAATGAGAGCTGTGTATGTATCCTCAGCACAAACTCAATCACATCTTTATCGGTTTTGGACTTCGTCAAGGCTGTCCCTTGTCATCAATTCTCTTCTCTTCTTCATGAACAAGATCTCGAGGTGCAGCCAAGGTGAGGAGAGTGTCCAGTTTGAGAACCCTAGAAATGTGTTTTTGCTTTTTGCAAATGATGTGGACCTGTTGGCTTCTTCAGACCACGCGCTGTGGTGGTTTGAAGCTGAGTGTGAAGCAATCAAGATGAGAGTTTGCACCTCCAAATCTGAGGCCATGGTTCTCTGCTGGAAGACAGTATGTTGGGGTCGTTCACGAGTGAGAGTAAAATGGAGAGGGAGATGGACTGATTGGTGAAGCATTGGCAGATGTATACCAGATCATTGTGGTGAAGAGGGAGATTATTTGGAAGGCAAAGTTGTCAATTTACCAGTAAATCTGTGTATGTAGGGTCATAAGCTTTGAGCAATGTCCAAAACACACTCCCATTTGGCTCTACATGGACTACTCAACTACACAAGGCTTTATTTACTAACTGTAGTGGTAATTAAGGAAAATCCCACAAAACTAGAGGTTGCGAGAGGATTACTAAATCCAGCTGAGGGGAAATGGGACTGTGACTTGTTCAAGTGTGAAGTAAAATAATGCCTACTTTGCTTGATCCAGTTCGGGGTTTTATTCTATTGAGGGTTTCGTTAGCGGATATGTGGGATTCAGTGTTTGTTTATTTGTGTGGGTGGGAGGGTGTTGCATGTGAGGCATGAGGAAGCAGAGGTCCAGTAAAGTTTTGGGGGTGGCAGTGAAGATTCCGGGATGGGGGGGTTAGCTGTGTTTGGGTTGAACGCCCAGAGCAAAGCAGTGCGTCATCAGCGTTTTACTGGACCCTCCCCACCAGCGCCATTAAGAAGAAAGGCAACAACCAAGCACACTGATGAATCACAAATGTCCAGGCAGAGCTCCAAGAAGCCATTCCAGCCACAGAGGGAGGGAATCAGGAAAACACACACCAGTGATGACCGCAGCCGGTACAGTGAGAAGGAAAGGGAGACAGAGGGAGGAGAGAGTATTCCTCTGTGCGGGGAAAGGGGGATTTGTTGTTCTCATCCACATGTCTCATGAGCATGTGTTGGACGTACAGGGAGGAAGAACTGATGCAGAGGCGGATGGATAAAACTCCAGAGATGAAGAGAGCTGCAGTGTCTCTATGCCAGTTCCTATCAATGCGCTTACTCATTTAACTTCATAGGCCCAGGCCTCACCGCAGGAACCATGGAAAACAAAGACTTGCATTTTTACGATGGAAAGTTCAGTTTAAGGTGGATAACACTTTTCTATTGAAGCCATTGTTTGAAATTCGAGTGAAAGTTGGTGCAATTTCAGCACTGCAGCCAGACACATTTAAGGTACACATATACTGTGTACATATACAGTTCCTACTACTTGGGTACAGTTTCAGCACTTTGTGATCTTTCAATGCAGGAAACCAAATTCCGTCAAACTGTGTTATGTCAATGGAAAGAGACTTTAGTATTTATGACGCATTCCATAAAAGAACCCACATGCATTCAAAATACATACGCTGGTTTTCATACATGAACATATGTATACATATCCCATTTCTCCCATCAAAATTTAATACTCCTCTGTGAGTGAAGTAATTTTACCAGTATGTATCCCTGAAGCCTAAAAATGTGTTTAGTGCATTTCCTTCCTCATGCAACATTTGCAAAGCTGATTTTTGTACATTTTGAAGCCAGCATTGTTTACGTGTTTGATAACTAATAGTCTTCGTCTCTTCATCTTTTGCAGGTTCATTGCTACATTCCTTTCTGATCATCACCAACAGTTTCATGCATAAAAATGAAAAGGTGTAGGAACTCGCCATGAGATAGAATGCAGAAACATTGAGGAATTTATTTTATATGTATATAAATTAAATCTCACATATAGATGAAAGGGGATAAAAGAAAAATCACATTTTTCAACTGCTGTATAAACTAATGTAATAGTTTTAATACTTAATGTATGTGGAAGTGTGGGTTTTGTGTGGAAGACATCATCCCGCCCCTTCAGCCAAAAGCAATTCTATGAATGTCGTGACAGCTACTGTGTCCAATTAATTCTATGTTGTGCTGAGGCTGACGAGGACTTATGGCCTAAGGTATGCCCTGGCTTCGCATCTTCGTTCCCAACACACACAGGCGCACAGACATACACCACATGTGCCCTCTCATCTGCAACCCAGCAGTTTGGCATCAGTGGGTTGTGTGTGAGAGGGAAAGAGAAGGGGACATAAATCAGCTCATCATAAGTGGGGCTGTTCTAACACATTGCCCTCTATCTCTCTTTCTTGTTCTCCCTGTTCTCCCCATCTGAATTGAAGCTACCGTCATCAGTAACTATAACTGTGCTACTTATAGAGTCAGTCCTATAGTGATGGGGAAGTTTGCGGTGGCAAACACTGGCCATTGCCCATCTCACTCCAGTCTAAGAGACGTCAGTATGGCTTGGAAAGCCTCTCTGAAATGCAGGGAATTATAGCCCACTTGACCCAGCTGGAGACTCACACCATTGTCTCAACTTCAATGGTTTTTTCAATGGTATCGCGTAGTTTGTGTGTGTGTGAGTGTGTGTGTGAGTGTGAGTTTGTGGTAAAATGGCCGAGTTCATTTCATGTGTGCGTGTCTTCCCTTTTGCATGCATTTGATCCCATGTGGGTTTACTGTGGTGAAAGGACTTACGTATGTGTGTATCTGTGTGTGTGTGTGTGTGTGTGTGTGTGTGTGTGTGTGTGTGTGTGTGTGTTTAAGGGAACAACTACTATAAAGATTCTGTTTTATGTTTCAGTTTCCATTGCCTATTTCTCAATCTCATAAACGAGGTTTATTCACAAAAAGGGCATTGTTAAAGCACATCCTATTTTCCCTAACAAACACTTACTGGGGTGAATTTGCCCTGAAAACAAAGACAGCTTCTGTTATTTTTAATAGCTGTTCATCCAACCTGAAATGCTGATCTGTGTGTACGTGACTGTACTTTCAAGTGTAAAGGAAAACAGAGGTGCTAAGATTTTCTAATTGGCCTGACATCTTTCATACTGTCCACGTTGCTAAGAATTGATATCTCTATGTTCAGTGTGACTGTAATATTACCTCAGGACTGGCCGAGAAGTGGAGGGAGAACACAAGTGTCAAACCAAAGTTAGTTCTTAATCAATTAAATCATATAAGTAACATCTCTATGTGGAAACAATGTCAACACATTATTCTAATGACACTAACATATTATATTGACCGTCTAAGTTAAAAAGGGCTATTCCCTAACTGTACTACAGAGCCCAGTGACAGCTCTCACTTTTTGTGTGGCAGGTAATATGGCATGCAAACAACAAACATTTAGATGATAGAAACTGAATATAACCAATTATTGAATGTAGCTTAAATGTATTAATGATTAATGATGAATGTGTGTGTATGACATGTGTCTGATAATGACGACAACAGTGCAGCTCAACAGTGCAGTTAGTGTTGTTGCTTCGTGGCAAGAAAGTTCCAGGTGGTTTGGTTTGGAACTGGGACCTTTCTGTTTGCATGTTGACATGCAGGTTAGCTTAATTAGCCACGCTGAACTGCCCACAGGTGTGAGTATAAACGCGAATGGTTGTCTGTCTCTATTTGTCAGCCCTACGATTGACTGGTTACCAGTCCAGGGTGTACCAATGTCAGCTGGGATTGGTTACAGCCCCCCCTGCAACCCTGACGGATAAACGGTACAGACAATTGGTTGAAGGATGATGACAGCATGCATGCTGAAATAACGGGAAGTGACATTCACCTGATGATGGACAATGAAAAACAGGGTGCTGCCTGATGATAAGACCAAGACCAAGACCATGTGCCAAATCCCATAACAAATGCTCTAGCTACCACAATACTTGCCTGTGTGGGACAGGAAGTGCACATTTCTTTTGGGTGATGCTGTAGACTATTAAAAGCCTATGTAGTCGTCAGGCTGTGGATCATTCTCCTGCTGATAGGTTGCTACATATTACTCAGCCAGGACAAACCAGGGCTTGTGTTGGCTAATGTAAAATGTTACCAATATCCTGAGTCGACAGTCTGTCTGCTCTGTCTGGATTTTTTCAGCCATACATGCCTAAATGTGCACAAACATTATTAGGTTTATCGCTCCAGTAGTATGTGAGATTAGTTGTACACAAACAAACACACGTGCACACACACACACAACTAAATGGCTTACACCTGGCAGACATAATAAACAATATAACCAAAGCAGCTACAGCCACAAACCCATATATAAAAGCAAATAGGTATTGTTGATCTGTTGATCTGATTGATAGTCTGCTCAGGTAACTGTGTTGTGACTTGAGAAAGAAATTATGATGTAAATATATCGCGTTCATTTTTGCTATAGATTCCAGACCATCTGTCTGAATCTGATAGGATGTGCCAACAAATACGTCAGGCTAAAGTTTCCCCAAAGCTCCCCCGTCGAAACTCCACTTTTTATTCTATGATATTCTGCTGTGAAAACCCAGTCTGTGTTGGGTAATGCTGTAATGTAACCTGTGATTGTAAAAACTAAAGAATAAAGGTCTTATGCTGTGTTCTCCCCTGTGTCTTCAGAGACCAAAGATAATCTGTCTGATCTGTTGGGTGTCCAAGTCACAAAGAAATTATCCAGACCACAAAAGATACTTGATATTTGCAGCAATAAGGAAAAACACCCACTATACATTGAACACTTCAATATCATTATTTATCTTTCAGAAAAATCTTTTACTTCTACTAGATTGTTTTTTTTTTTACCAATTACATCAAGGGATGTCAAAAACTCTTCATGTGGTGGTGATGGAAACAGTCAATTTAGTTTGTTCAAGGGAAAATAAAAGTATTTCTCTGCATTCTTCATGTAATGAGGATGAGCATATTTACCCATGAACTGTATTTGTGTGCAGCAGACAAAGTGCATTGATATCGTCTCCCTACCTGCAGATTTCACAAAGACAGTGAAGAGAACAAACTGAGAACAGACTCCACTCAGTGTTGATACAGCATCCGAGTGATGGACAAGACAAATAAGTGGATGGGTGCCATAAGCACAACAAACATTTAAAAACTTAACAAAAAGCGGTAGCATCAATCAGAAGCCATTCATTTTCAACCACTACACTGCGTTTGTTTCATTTCCTGTCTCACTTTACCTTCACAATGGGAATAAAGGGCTGGGTAATAAAAAAAAAAAGAGTGGGATAATAGGGGATTCTTGGCCCTGCCTCTGTCATGAGACTGTGGGATCTGGCCTGGAGGAGGAGAGAAGTACACCAAATGGTGCACAGACAACAAACAACAAGTTTGGATATTGAAAACTGTTGCATGCAGGTGTCAAGTTACTGTGTTGTGTATGACTTGGGAACGAATGCATCACACACACTTAACACGGAAGTGTACCTGAATGAAAAGAAAATCCTTAATCTGACACTTTCTTGTAAGTTTGACCTTTTGTAAGAATGCTTGTCAAGTGTTGGAGCACCTGAGCGACTCCCTCAGTAAATGCAAAATACTCACACACATACATGCACACTCGACACAGTGGAGTGGAACTTTTCCTGGCAGAACTATTCATCTTCATGAATAAAATGTGTTACTGAGTTGTTTTTATGAATGAACACTGAGAATTGGATGACTGTGAAACTAATTTTTAAATCAAATAGCTGTCTGCCATGAGAGCTGCATTAGAGCACCATTTCTCCAAGCTCACAGCAAAAGCACACATATGGCACAGTTATTCTTTGTCCAGCAAACAAGATATTAAAAGGGATATTTTCCACAACTTGAAGTCACTTGGTCCTCTAATGAATCAACTCTCTTCATGTTGGGGACCTGTGATCTCACAGTGCTGTATCCTGTTTCATTGCTTGTTAATGTATAAATAGACCTTTTCAGCTAAGAGAGCCCACGTATGCATTTCTCCAAAGGCGAACATTTTCATCAGAAAAATCACAGTAATGGATGTACTGGTTGTCGTTGTATACATTTGTAAAACTATCCCAGTACCATTGAAGTGGTATGGTACGTTTCCGTATAAGGGTCTATGTGATGTGGCCTGGGATTGCCCAGCTGTGAAATATGTAAAGATCGAGTGTTGCGTAGCAAGTGTCCCACAGCAAGTCCCCCACCCACCCACCCACCACAGGCCTCAGGGAGCAAGGAACACCTAAGATTGCATTTTGATGGGGTGCAGCTTCAAGCCAAAGGCAGGGCATTTCCAGCAACCTCAGTGTTCTTACACACCAAAGTCCTCAGTCGAGACCAATTAATCCAATGTCAAGTCCAAGAGGTCAAAGGTCAAATCCCAAGTCAAAACCAAAACAGCTTAATTTTGATAAATATTTGACCTTCAGGAGGATATCGAGCCATTCCATGTTAACAGGCTATATATCATAAATCATAAATCATCAATATAAAAATTTCAGATCAAATTCATGACTCTCCTGGAATCACAGATTATTTGCTTCCAGCAGACACTGAAGTCTCAAACAAACCCTTCATGTTCAAAAAGGCCTTCCACTAAGTTAATATTATCTTTTCAAGTCTCAAATAGTCTGCCATGGCTCCAACACATGTTTTAGTCCTGCAAGAATTCAAGTGACTTTTGTGTTTGTCGAGAGAAGATGAGGCTGGAGTGGTGTGGTGTGACAGCACCTCTGGAGATACACGATATCTCTAGATTTGTCTTCCTCCTTTTTTTTTCTTTGAGGATGTCATGAACATGCAGTCAAATTCCACAGGAGGATTGGACACATTTGCTCTAGTTTGTATTTTCATCTATGTTCATAGACATCAGGCTGTGGGATCTCATTGATAAAAATGTTTCTGTCTGTCACCATGACTTTCATGTCGCCTTTGTACCTCTGATACTCGGAGGATCTGAGGGGGGGGGGGGAAGAATGGAGGCAGCGGTGGTTGTGGTGGAGATGATATGAAGAGGAATAAGGGGAAAGAAGGAGAGAAGAATGAATGAATGTGGCATGAAGGCCACATGTTTAGACAAATATTGTGTGCTGGTGTGTGTCGTACCAGATACAATCAAGGGACTTGAGCCTCTGCCAAGTTGTTGTATTAGATAGCAAATCAGTGCTGTATGAGACCCAGAAGATTAGACGAGCAAACATCCCATAAGTTCCAGTAAAAGATGACACACGAGCTCATTGCACAGCCCCCTGCTCCTCTACTTGTAATCTCTGAATCGAAAATCAGGAGGGCAGACTAATATCTGCAGACTAATAATTTTTGAGTCTAGTAAGACCTCGGGTGAAAGTGAAGAAGGATAGAGGAAGGAAAGGGGAAAAAAAAAAAAAAATGTCTGAAGCCGTGCAAGGAGAGGGTGGCTGGAGGTGGTTTCCAGGGAAATGAGGCCATATCTGATCCTCTCTGCTGACAAACATGCTGCCAGGTTTAGGCCTGTTCTTAGGCAAGTCCAACAGAAGCCACATCTCTCTCCCTCTCTCTCTGTTGTTATTTGAGGGTTTTCTTGGCAGTGCCCGGCCACAGGATGCAGGCCATTTGCTGCAGGAAAGTATAACCGCATTGTCTGAGCCTGGATGGCCTAATTGCCCCACAACAAACAAAGTGTAAACCGAGGCTGATTATAATTTCATCCCTGGGCCTCAGCTTGCTGATTGTAAAGGGGGCCTCCAGTGAGTATTTCATGAAGTCCCTGGGGCCAGCAGACTTAAGGGTGGGAGCTCTTTATATTTACCCTCATTTCTTGTGGTAAGTGGTCAAGCAAGCTTGGATCAAAAATGAAGGTCTCTTTTCATTCCTTGCTCCAAAGCAAAGTAAATAAGTACGTAACACAAGCGCAGGCACACAGACTGTAATAAGCTAGCCGCAGTATGCTTTGCACCGCTGCGTGTCCAAATGCAAAGGTGACATAGTGAGAGATGACAGTCTGTTGCCCAGTTTCAACCCAATGCAGTTATCCAGAGAAGAGACAGCTTTAGCTTCAGCTGTCTGGCTTCATCTCCTCTGCTGTTAATTAACAACATTTCGAAAGACAAGGAAACACATCTTTTCAAGCAGTTTTGCTGTAATTGTAATTAATTAAATCAATAATTTGCACTATGCAAACAGATTAATCAATCAAACACATCCCTCTTCATGTTTTCAGCCAATCGAAATGCTGAGCACACAGTGAAAATACACACCAAAACATTTGTACATTTAAGATCTGTTTGCAGAGGACTCTCTGAGGAGATCAACTTGTTGGTTACGACAGGAGTGGGGGGGGGGGGGGGGCATTGTCTGGGCCAGGGGAGGGGCAGATGATTAATCAAACCTGTTGAAGAATGAGTTTAGGTCATTCGCCCACTCTTGGTCTCCAGCAGCCTGAGAGTTTGGTTCCTTGTGGCCAGAGCTGGTTTTCAGGCCTCTCCAAACTCCACTGACATTATTCTGCTGCAGCTGAGCCTCCATCTTCCTTTCCCTGATCTTCCTTCTCAGCTCCTTCTGCACAGCCTTTAGCTTCTCCTTATTCCCTGACCTAAAGGCTTTCTTCTTCTCCTTCAGGAGAGCCTTTATGTCGGGATTAGTCCACGGCTTGTTGTTGGGAAAGCATCGTACAGTCCTGGTGGCTACAGTGTTTTCCACTGTCCATTCTGCTTCATCATAAAGTTCCTCCCACACAGTCGTGTTGAAGCGGTCCTTGAGAGCCTCCTTAGTCTCGTCGGACCATCTCGTCACTGTGCGGGAGACAGCTGGTTGCCTGTGTACCAGAGGTTTGTACAAGGCATTTGAACCAGGTTGTGTGCCCAGAGGTACACCTGCTATTATTAACAAACACTGCCAGACTTCCTCCCTTTCTCTTACCGCTCTCCTTCCCCCTTTCTGCTCACACCAGCTTGAAACAGTCCATCTTCGTGGCCGTGTCCGGGGTCAGCATAGTCAGCCATGTTTCCGTAAACACCACGATGCTGCACGCCCGGTATTCCCTCTGATGCCAGGTCAGTGCAGCTAGTTCGTCCATCTACTGTATATTGTTTTTCATATTGTTTGTCTGCATTCATTCTGAACACAACCACTGACTGACAACCTTTCTTAGCTTGTGTGCTACTGTGCTAGCTCTATAGCATAGCTGAGTCTGTCACTGGGCAAAAGCTCTGACTTGTTTTTGTGCTTGGTTTCACTGTGCCATGGGTTTACTCACTGAGACATCTAAAACAAGGACAGAGAAGCTCAGATTACAACACACACACACACACACACACACACACAGTGTGTTCATTCTCTGCTCTGGTTACCATTACATACCATTGCATTATATTAATGCTATATTAATATTATTAATGTCACATAGAGAGCCTTTAAGTATTTGTTGCAAGAAAGTCAAGAATTCTCAAGTCTCAAAATGCCTTAAATGGTTAAAAAGCAAGGTTGCAGGATGAGTTGTGGCATCAGTCACATTTTTCATCAATGTGCTATACATTTTAGCCAGTATGGAGTTTTAATTAAGATGTACTTTATGTATATTCTTTAACTGTAGAAGATTTAATCAGGCACAGTAAGTTCCAGTGGCTATTATTTTCATTGTTTTGTGTTTGTTTTGACTTTGATGAAGTCTCCTGTCACATTTCTACACTATAAGAGTTGTTTTTATAAGGTCTCTTGGCTACATAGTGTTCACAATAAACCTTTTTATTATATCATTGATAAATAACACACAAGGTAGGTTGAGTTCTCCAAATACTTCACTGTCTAGACTCCTGATGAACTTGATATCTGCTATGATACTGCGGCCTGGGCTCTGTCTGGTTTGTCATACAGCTGCTGTTCAGCTACCAGAGGCTCACAGAGTCACCCCTTGTGGGTGAACACTGTGAGGTGTAAATGAGTTTCTGTTACAACCCACTGACCTTTTCCTGTCTCACTACCTGCAGTCAGTTAAGGGTCAGAGGTCATCGCTTCCTTGATAAACCCCCTGAGTGCTGGTGCTAAGACTGAACATGGAGTGAGGATTAGCCTCCCTCTGATTAACTGACCTCCCAGCTCAGGCAGGAAGCGCGAGATATGGACCTGATGCTGATTGGATGAATTGTGCTCCAACTTGCTTTTTAACTCTGTTAACATCACCAGAATCTACTGTTATGAAGCAACCTTTAAAAGTTTCATTTTGTGAAGTTAAGAGTGGATTGTGAATGTGAAAATCGAGTGATTATAAGCTAATTATTCAAGTTAAATAAACATAGTTCACAGAGCACATGTTCTCAGCCACTCCAAAGAAAATCGGATATGAGCAGCAGCAGTCTGAGAGATGTCTGGCCTTTCAAATCAAACTACTAAACTGCTGAAGCTCTGTTTTGTACACATTCTCCACAACTGATATTGAGGCAGAGAGGCCTTTGCTCCCTCACAGGTTTTCTGATACAGGATCCACTCATGATCACCACCATCAGGACAGAGAGATTAACTGCATGTTCAATTCAGAAAGCTCTCCATATGTGTGTACGGGAAATATTGAGTGTGGTTGTGATTATCCTTTCTTAAGTAATATAAGTTGTATCCTTGTGATTTTAGGATGAGCAGGTTTATTTGGCCAACTCATGAAAGAAATGAAAGAAATGTGAACCTATTTATATTTTTGTATATATTTTCTTACATATATTCTTTTTTCTTTTGCACTATTTTGTATTTCTTTTGCACTATTCTGTATTTTGCACCTTCCGTTGTTTGCACTGTCCATGAGAGCTGCTGTATTTAAATTTCATTGTGCTTCTTGCACAATGACAATAAAGGAATTCTGATTCTGATTCTGATTCTGATTCTGAACTGTCAAATAACGTTAGGAGCTCTTTAAGTATAAGGTAATGGAGCATTCATCCACACTGAGGCTTGGGCTGGAGGAGTAAGCTGCAGGCCTGTCACTGGACTCTCAGGGGTCCCGTTGAGATGAGGTGCAGGGCCGAACTGGTGTCCAGCGGAGACCAAGGTGAAAGAGTTCTGGATCCAGAGGAGAAGTGTGAGAGACGTCTGGGAGGAGAGTTGGACTCTCCACAGTCCAGATGAGAGAACAGAGAGAGAGCAGAGAGAGGTCAGATAGAGTGAGAGAGAGAGCAGCGGGGGAGCTCTGGTTTTGTGGCCTGAGGTTGTAGGGTCATGTGTCACACATTGGCCAATGGTGGCTGTAAAGCTGGGTCCAGGGGTGAGTTTTGTTTGTCTTTGTTCAAAAGACAGAGAAACATGTAGCCTTCACCATTTTCTGCTGATTTATTTCATTGTTGTTGTATTATAAAGCAAATGGATCAACTACAAATGCATGATGCTAAGAAGCAAACAAAGCCCTTAAGCCTATGGTGGGCTGACCAGTTATCTCTGCAGTCTCAGAGATGGCCAAGACTTTCATGTGCAAAATGACCATTTTGGTCAGCTGGAGGAGACAAAGCCAGAGCTTGACAGTCATCAGCGACGCTGACTGCAGGGGACTATATTTATGAGTTTCCAGACACACTTTCAGGTTCTTGGGAGACAGTTTTGTGGAGAGAGAGACAGGACATACTGGCAAAGAGTAAGACGGCTTCCGAGAATTTGACTTTGGAAAGTCAGTGACAATTTTGGAGAAAAGAACCGTATGCAAATTCATGCCTGGAAGCACATGAGCAGAAACATACTGTAAACACACAGAGAGAAGCACGGAAACTGTTCCTTTAAAGCTAAAGAGCCAAATATTGCTTTATATAATTGATTGGAGTTGGTGGAAGACAAGTCTGAGCTAAAAGAAGTGAATATTGGACTAACTTTCATCAGGTAACCAGTTGGGGGTGTATTTTTTAAAGGGGGCTATTGAGGTGTTCTTGGGGGCGTTTGAGTTTACAATGAAGATTCCCAACAAGGCAAGTTGAAATTTGCAACTACTTGCAAAAGAGTGTGGTCTGTATTTGTCAGTTTAGACCACCTCATGTGTCCATAGCAATGACTCTTTACTTCAGTGTTTCTGTCAGTGTTCTGTTGCTTGATAGCGCAGCGCCATGCTGCTTTCAGGGGAACGGGATAGCGTCATCTATAAAATTTCACAGACATGGCGTTTACTGTGGACTCAGGAAAATCAATTCTCTCTTCCTTGGTATTCTCTGTGGAGGAAATTAAGACTTTCTTCCCTTATTAATTTCTCCCAAGGATACATTGTGAGCGCTGTGTTATCGCTGTGGTTACAGATTACAGAAGGTGGATAGTTGAAAGTAACTTGGCGTGCAATAGATGTTTACACCCCTGCAACTCACACTAACTTCCAATTCAAAGTAGCTTATTTCCTTCAGAATGTAAGATCAATATTACTAATATATACGTGCAACTGTCGTGGGTGGACAGGGTCATGCTCTGATCCCATCCATCCCTGAAGGGAGTGATCAGTGATTGGTGCAATCAGAGATGTGCTGTTTTGCACCAGAAACCACACCCAACACTGATGTCACACAGGCTCCTGTAGTACACCTGTACATCACTGCTATAAGATGAGCAGTTAAACCACTGGAGGTCAGCAAAGGGGCATCAAGTTACTCTTTTAGGAACCATTTTTAGACCAAATGTTCTAATCCTGCAGATAATGCATGTGTGTTCATGCAGGATCACATACGAAGCTGATTATGGGCCTTGACAGTGGCACACACTCAAGGCTTCTCTTCTTCCCAATTTACAACCATACATTTTTTTATTTTCAATTTAAAAAGCAAAGTCATTAATTATCATTCCCAGTGATGATTAATAGGAAGCAAATGGGGAAACTTGACTTGCTCAGCCAAACCAATGGATTAACTGTCCATATTTCTCACCCCAGAGAAATATCTGTGGACTCCCAACTACTCTAAGAAGAGAAAAGCCCTTGTCTTTGTTGGAGGGAGAAACAGGAAGCCCAAGCACGTACATTTCTTTTTCCTAACTTTTAAATATCCTTTATCACCACAGTTATATGTAAAAGTAAACTCTGCATGCTGGCAGCAGGCAGTTTACAGTGGCATTTGTTGAGCTTGTTAGTTTTCATCTAAAAATATCATGAGCAAATAATTTGTTGTTGGCTGAGCCTTTTTCATTGTGGTATTGCTACTTTCTTGGTCTTTTTATATATTATTAAATACTTTTGTATTTCTCTGTGTGGATTTCTTCTTTTCTTGTGCTTTCTCATACCAATCACTCCCTTCAATCCAGTGCCAGTCCTCCAAATAGTGGTAAATTATAGGATAGAAATCCAGTCTGGTGCAAATATCTGGTGTTAATACATATCACTGGAATGTATGGAACACGAACATTTATGCCAGTCTTGGTACATTTCTTGTTTTTTCGTTTCATCCCTGCTGTGTTAGGGCACAGCTTTTACTCAGGTAAAAGATTAAAATGCTTTTTCCAACACCGACAACTGCAATGAGTATTGCGTCTCTTGAGCACAACACCGTGCATTCAGCAATAAATCATCATATCCTGAGGTAGCAGAATGAGCTGGGCTCCCTGTCTGCGCTGTTTAATCCCCTGAAGCTCTTTCTCCTCTCAAAGCCAGACCCCTGCCATCCTCAGCCCCTGCAGCTCCGTGCTCCCTTACCCAGAGGAGAGAGGCTTTTAGCCGGCAGAGATTGTGAGTTTATCTGCATTCTTGTGGTTGACATGGTCATCAGAATCATCTAAAAGCCCTTGTGTCTTTAGTGGAGGACTCTTGCTTTAATGGATATGGAGACACTCTGTCCACGTGTCCCTCTCCACATGAGGCATACATTTGCCATTCACTGTAATGTGTTATTATGCATCGTTATCTGGCCACAGCCTGCTGAGAATACACTCTCTGCTCGCTTGTTGTTTATGGCTGCCGCCTGCTTCTTTTCTTTCTTTTTCTGTTGTCTCTCATTTTATCTTTGTCTTTCTCAATACTACTTCTCTTTATGTACGGCACTTTTGTTTCATTACCGCTCTTTCTGTTCATCTTCCTCACCACACAGTAGCTGCAGACATGACGGTATCCCACGCCATATTACCATGACGCCTGACCTGCTGACTCTACTTTCCACTCGCCGCTTCTAAGACATGATGCTACTATAGCAGCAGTAGCACGGAGACTCACATCTTGTCTCCTGATGGTCAAGAACAACACACCCTGCACTCTGTCTCAGCCTATGTCACCTTTATGTTATCATAATGGCAGCATCAGACCAGTAATTAGGAGATCCATCTTATCTAGCTCGGTGCGGTTTGATTTAAGACCCTTGGGTGAGATTTGTGTCTCTGACCCCCTATCTTTGGCAACGTTCCTCAGGGCAGCACGCTACAGGCCCCCACCATCTTCACAAACGTCAGTAGTAGCCCTGGATCTCCTCACCCTACCTCGAGCCCACATACTGGCATGTTTATGCAAAGGCACAGCTGTGGCAGAATGTCACCACAAAATGGAGCTGCCCCGACACAGCTCATTTGTTTCTAATGGTATATGGGAATTAATACCATGGGGCTAAGGCAACAGAGTTTGGAGTTTCTTGTGAACAGGAGGGATACATACACATACTATATATGTATGTGAGTGGCGGAGCTGAGAAATGGTAGACTAAAGGAGAACTCAGGTGGCAATTTCTACACACAGACAGGCACAAATGCACAATTATACACACAAACTGTACTCACACAAGAGAGTCAATGGCACGGGTTGCATATAGGCTGAGGCACCCCAGCTGCTGAGGCCCCCAGTGGGGTGAGGAGGTGGAGGAGAGTAGGCATGTCCAACAAGACCCACCTGCCAGTGAAATCACTCACTGCAGTGTTTGTCTTCCATCAGAGTTTGAAAATAGGAGCCTCAACAGCCTACTTGTTTGGACCTATATCTACAGTGTTGTCATCCATTTACGGACTCCAGAGGTTCACCCCCCCCCCATCAAAATACCTCACCTACTGAGTTGGGTACTTCTGCCATTTATCTAGAGCCACAAGTTGCACCAGGAAACTTAAACTAATATTCACACACTTTGGGAAAAGCACTTGTTTGCTTTGCAGCTAGATGTTACAAATGTATTATCTGCATTCACTACAATGTTAACCTTAGGATGTGCTCAGCTTAGTCAACTTAGCTTCGCCCAGTCACTGAGTGTGAAAGGAAACAACTTCCTTTGGGGCAAACCTGTAAGCAGAGTTTAGTCTAGTATCTCCATGATCAAACCATGCATTTCAATTCAGTCTAGATTGTGAGATGTGAGACCACATACTTCACTTCCATGAGAATAGCTATTATCAAGACATCTAACAAGACAGACCATGTAAACAAGACAGTTTTGCTTGATACTTCCTGGCTCAGTCTGCCTATTATTATTATTATTATTAGATGATACTGATATTAATCTTCTCACCGTCCTCCTGGCAAGAGTATTTGCCAAAGCATTGGGAGTGTTTCCTCATTTCTTAAAGAGAAAGAGGGTGAACAACTTTATCTTATGCAACAACATTTGTGGATGTCTGAAAGCACTGCGGCTGAAGATGTGCGCAGTAGGTGCACCGAGGGTTAACGGTAAATTCCCACTAATGCAAGAGCAGTTAGTGTTTGGTGGGCTTTGAACATACTGATCCCCCTTAGCTCTGGTTAATTTAACAGGATCTCTAAACACTTCTCACACATATACAAACACACGCATTGTCACACACACACACACACACACACACACACAGCAGTGGCTCTCCTCACATCGTATATTTAGATATGTAATCCTGTGGGAAGCTCAAAGTGAATGACTCAGCTAAAAGACCCCCGGCTGTGTGTACAATAAGGGAGACTCATTGAAACAAGACTGGCACTGAGAGCCCAGCACTGGGGGGATTTATTTGGAGAGCAGCGGGACACTGGCTAAACTTTGATCAGCACTCATGCTCTACCTCCCCTCTCTCTTTCTCCCAACCACAGACTGGCCAATGAGCACTGCCACCTACAGGGGGTGACCCTGGTATCCTGGCAACAGAGCCAAGCCTGACAATAACTCCCAGTTGTGTGCTGGCAAAGAGCGATCCTCTCTCTCTCTCTCTCACTACTCTCTCACTATAGGTGTGAGAGAGTAGTGAGCCTCCCTTCACTGTCATTACCTACGGTTACTTTAGGATTACTTTCCTAAGTGTGGGTGTAGCATTTTGAAAATAAGCACAAGGTTATGCTGCACTGTGAATGTACTAATGTATACATTCCCCAGGTTTACGACCAAGTAATGTAATGGAAGAACTCCATTATGAACTCCTCGTATGAACAAGCATTATTCTCAGAGCATTACATCTTTGATTAACCCCTTGAACTCCTTTGGGATTCTCCTTCTTCTTAATTAATTTTAAATGAGAAACAAACAACATATCAGGTTTTTCACTGAAAAATGAAAAGTGGATGTTTTGAGTTCATTGTAAAATTGTGTGTGCGTACAGTAAGTGTTCATGCCAAGTTAATCCTGACTAAATTTACAAAGTCTGCATGAAAGGCATTTCGTTCATGCAAGTCTCGCGATGCAAATTCTGTGAACTCAGTTGAGTTACTGACACTGGCATCCTGCTGTCATCATCTGTAATGTCCAGAGAGAGACACTCCTCCAACCGAGCAGAAGCTCCTCCGAGTGGCCTTTGTGCAAGCTGACCTTGTGAGTTCTTACTCTGGTAATGACATCCGGGCTTTTGGCTGCAGGGCAGACCTGGTGGTGAGCTCAGCCAGAATGATACAAAAGACGCTGCAGCTAGTGGAGACACTTCACATGTTGGAATTTTCCCTCCAAAGAGAGAGAGGAGCAGAGGCAAAGGTCATATGGTCAGGGCACTCTGCCTGCCCCTGGTTCTCGCAACACAGATGAAAGTTCGCCTAAATAATCCTCAGTGCCCAGATGGAGCAGAAACTCCCTTGAGGGTCTTCTGTGTGTCCTTCACTCCTTGACTCTCCCCCGCCCAGATAACTACAGACAATTGAGTCACATCTATTAGGCAAAGTACCACTGAAAGGATTAGTGAACTTAACCAACCAATGGTTAAGGGGTGGAGGGAGGGGGGGAGGAAGTGTCACTGCCAAAAGGCATACTTTGGCATTTCAGACTGGGTGGCTTAGGATGGATAGACTGCTGAGTGACTAGTTTTGGCACGCTATGTTTCATCTTCCCCCTTTGTCTGCCCCTCCTTCTGTCCACCCTGGTCAACATAGTTAGAAAAACACTCTCAGACATATAAAGGAGCAACTTAAGAGGCTAATGGAGATAAAAGCCCCAATGAAAATGGACACCAAGCTAATAAATGTCATGGTTTAAGGACCCAAGGAGTGTTTGGTTATGTTTACTTCCTAGTACTTAAAGGACACGGAGATGCATCATACAACATCGAGTCCTTTTAGAAAGTCCTCATAAAATTTCCAGAAAGGTTCAATTTGAGGATGGGTGTGTTCCCTTTTTTCTCCAATGTTAGTGTTCCCGTCCAGAAAAGTCAGTGACACAAGAGCTGTTTAGCTGGGAATAAGTTAGGAGTAAGGAATGACAGTGCTCTGCCCTGTAACTTATGCCCAAATCATTGTTTTTTCAAGGCTATTTACACGAGTCAAGCACATTACACTACAGTATGAGCCAATAAAGTCACACAAAACCACTACCAGCTACTCATAGTTTATGAAGAATTAAAGTTACAAGACACAACTTCAGTCCTGAAAGACCTCAGATTCCAATCCTTTTTTGCGACTAATATGATGAATGAATGAATGAATGCATTCCTCCCTCTGTGCACAATGTAACTTTGGTTCAACACTCTCCTTTTTCTCTCATCTTTTAATCCTACATGGAAGCCTGTGCCCCTGCTCATCTGGGACCTGTCCTGCCCCACACAGGGGGACTCAAACCTGACAAGGCCTTTGACCCCAGCAGCACTGTAGCCCAAACAGGTCACCTCTGTTGCAGATGGCCTGGTTTTAATTACAAACTCAAAACAAATTCAAGTTTGATGTGGATGGGTGTGTTGGGAGGTCTAGAAAGAAACATCACTGTAGGAAATGGCTGACCTGTCTATTTGATGTCTGCCAGGCAGGCAGGCTCTTTTACTCAAGCCCAGTCAGACCCCCATTTAGGGGTGCTCGATTTCAAAGAGAGGAACTTATCTGGTCCTCTCCTGGTCGGGACCACCAGGAAGAAAGCGCAGGGTGAGGAAAGGGGAGATGATGGACGATGTGGAACAAGGACAAACTTATACTCAGACATCGTGAATAGATAACAGTGCTACTTGAAATAGGAATCACTGTCGGTCATCTCAACAGGCCGTCTGGGTAATGTAGCAGCAGTGTTGGAATTGTGGAAATCTGGCAAGCTGTCACCATGACAGCATCACTGGCAGCACATGGTGCAGTAGGACCCTGACGGGACCTGGTCCACTGTGTTCTGAGTCAAGATGCTACAGACAGTTTCCTACAGTAAGTGTCTGGGAACCGGTGTCTTCTTAACACACTCTAAATATTATGCCAGCTCCTCAGCGGGGATATTACTGTAGGAATTGTACTTTCCATTCTGAATCTCTGACGTGGAGAGCCTTGATATTCCAGCCTCCTGCAGCCTCCTTCCCTTCCACGGTGAAGACAGGCTTTGTGTGTCCCGATGAAGAGGATTTTTTAAAAGGAAAGTAAAAAAGGGGAGAAGTAGAAGTACTGTACTTCATACTGTGAAGAATCAACATCGTAAGACAGTGCTCTTAATACTCTTGTTTAATAAGTCTAATCCCAAGGTGTCAACAAAAACAAACTTAATGTCCTATCTCCTGTGTGTCTTCTTTTTGAATTGTCCTCATTGTGCACCATTTAGACGGCAAAAGCGCAGGGGCATGCTACATTATGTGCCAGCACTGAGTGGAAGTGAAGCAATCTTTGCTTTATCATCCTTGAAGGCTTCATTAAGCTGTTAACCTATGAAATAATGTTATATTTCATTTGTCTTTATGTAAGACAACTCCAAATATTTCTACAGTTATTAAACAAAACGTCTATGACTCTGCAGCACAGAGCGGTCTCAACAAAGTTGACAAGCAGCCAGGAATAGTATCCATATGTGGATTTTGTTACCTTTGGATAAAGCCAGGCTAGCTGTTTCCCCTTGTTACCAGTTTTCATGCTAATAAGTTAAATGGCTGCGAACACTATCTTAGATATGAGTGCTCTCCATTGCTCTCTACAACACAGTCTTTTTTTTTTTTAGAGATAAGTTAGGGAGAGCATCTGTTGAGAGTTTGAAATCACAACAAGGCCGCCATGTCCTCTCCTCTGAGATGGAAACTCAGCACCCGCCTACCAGGCACAGCTACACCCCTCCTTTATGACAATCTACCCATACAATGGGCACTTTCTTTGGATGAAAGGACAGACGGGACTGGGTGGTGGTGTTGGCGGGGTGAAGGGTTGGGGCTTGGGATGAGAAAAGGACAAGGGGATGAAGTGCTGCTCTGAGTGTGTGTCATTTTTTGGAGCTGAGCGGGAGGGCACTGTTGAGGGACAGAGCAAAGGCTTGTGCGCCCAACACTTTGAACGCAGATTATGTTACACTGTACACGGCTTCCCCATAGTTCAGAGGGAGCGGCACATTTATTTTGTGGATATTATGAATGTGGGATTTGTTTTTGAGTTGAGCTGAACATGGATGTCTCCACACGGGGCCAAAAGGTGACTTTTTTTTGGTCATATGGAAACCATGTGAGCGATGAGTCTGCAATGTTGTCTGCAGCAGAAGTATTCACACTTGCGGAAAGCATTTTTAAAGTGTGTTAAAAACCGGTGGGTCTGCTTGCGAGTAAAGATCATAACTTAAACCCAGGATAAACTCGTATCATGTAGACATTTAACCCTTTGAGGGTCTTCAGCACTTTCTAGTGTGTTATGATTTTTATTTTTAGCATATTTTATCAGTTTTTCATGCATATTGCTTATAATTTTGCAAGATGGTGAATTTTTCAGAGTTCTCAATTTTTTTCATGTATTTTTTGTGTATTTTAGACCATAAAATGATGCGCATCATGACAAAAACATGGCAATTTAAGGGTTAATTTTTTTAAAAACTACTTAAAATTTGATATGTATGATTAGGGCTGATGCTGGTCTAAAAAAACTATTTAAAAAAAATTTAAAAAAAAGAAAGATTTTTAACATTTTTATGGCTTGTTTTTATGCATACACATTTATGTGTGTAAGGATCTTTAACGTGATTATTTCTGAGGACCTTCAAGGGGTTAAAGCATGATGTAAGCAATCTGGAAATATAGAAAGGTTCTCTCTACTGGCTAAAGCATCCAGAGGTCAGCAATAATAACCCAGAGCAGACTTTGCCTGATGAGGGAAGAAGATAAAGCCACACACGGCAGAAGGGACATCTCTCTCGTTCTCTCCCTCTGTTAAACCATGTCTGTATTCAGGTTTTCTAAAGCAATATCAGCCACATGCAAGCGAGGTACATTCTGAGAGACATTCTGTGCAGAGGGGGCATTTTAGGTTCATTTTTCCAAGAGCGGCATCACAGAAAAATCAAAAGCTTGGATTTCTGAGGGAGATATAATCAAATTCCACAGCAGCTGTGTGTGTTGTTTTAAAAGTGTATGGAGCGAAGGAGGCTGAGAGGCAGCTTGTTGGTTTTGTGCTGCTGGAGCATATTAAGATTTAGAGAGCGAACAGAGGGGTTTGATCATTTTAGTGCGACATCTATTTCAATAAACTGAGCAAACCCCACTCAGACAAACCACCCTTAATGCAGTCGGGACTCATATCTCATAACTCCTTTGACAGACTGAGAAGAAAAAATGTGTGTGAGCTTTTGTAGGTATGTGTGCATTCTTGCAGGGTTTTTTTTTTTAGTGCCGTTTTTAGTATTATAATCCTACTTCCCACCTCAGTGTGACTTCCTGTCTAAGAGTAGTGAACTACTAATAGATTTCACTTTTAATATGCTGCTCTTTGGCTGCCATTAACCACATTACAACACTGTCTCAACAAATCCTGTCCAGCTCCAAAGGGACATACTTGGAGAAATTATAACCTCTTTGCATGTCTTCTAGACATCGATCACACCCTGAGAGCCTGTTGCTGTATTTAATCACAGGTGGGAATTTGAGAAGGTCACTGCTCCCTGTATGTGATGAATGCCCTGCAAAAAAAAAAAAAAAACTCTAACATGTGTAATTTAACATGAAGATTGGAATTTAGAGTTAAACTGTCCAAATTTGTGACCCTGACCTCCCCTAAGGGACTCCTGGAGACTGCAGCAGGAGCGGAGCTCGGAGAAGCCGGAACCAGGTGAGCACAGGGTGAGGTAGACATGCTGGGAGGGAGCAGGCAGAGGGAGAGTTGGAGCCAGGGGAATCAAAGCAGCTAAAAGTCAGGACTCAGGAGGGACAGGGATAAATCTCATGGTCAGAGACAGAAGGCCGAGGTGATTATCGGGATAGAGACAAAGTGGGTTGTGCAGAGCCAGTCCGGGAGAGTGTCTTGCATCAAAAGGCAAAGAACAATCTGGCAGTGAGTAAGTGAGCGGAGAAGGCTTAAATACTGGCTTAATGAGTGATCAGGAGCAGGTGAGTGCAACAGGTGGGGAGTTGGCCTATTGGTGGGAGTGGCTGGCAGGTGAGTGGAAAACTACTGAGAGAAGGGTTAACCAGAAGACGGACTGTAACAGGCCAATCCAGATGACTCCATGACTTTCAGATGGAGGTGTATGTGTGTGCCTGTGTGTGGGGTGGAAAGAGGTGAAAGAGGTGGAGTGTCAGTTGTACAAGTCCATATTGAAACTGGGACCCCCTCCGTAAGCAGTGGGCAGACATGCTCAGCAGGACCGAGGCCCCCAAAGTCCAACAGCAGACTGGAGGTGGTGGAGGACGGAGGGAAAGGATACATGATTATCAGGACCTCCATTCTTAAGGGGGTATGAGGACACAGTAGAACATGATGTAATAGTGTATATGAAGTGACATATCAATAGGCAATTTTACATTACTGTTCATGTTTGAATTAGGTTACCTGCTACTGTTTTATCATTTGATTTATTAAGGAATACAGTTTGTGACACTAGTGTGACATGAAATGTTATTATCATCTAATTAAAATTTAACCAGCTATGTCTTTATTTTCATTTATCTCCTTGAGAAATGTTTCGTATCATGGTACTGGTGACTGAACAGTATGTTTCTTATTTGTTGCTGCAAATTAGTAGTAAATAAACGTCATTACTCATTGCTTATAATGAAGAACATTGAACATTGAACTTCCATGACCTAAAATGTTTAACGCTTTGGGGTTCCGCTTTGCATTTCTATTCCATATTACAAGTCCTGACACAGAGCAGATATGTAAGACGCTTTTCCCCAACAGTGCATTTATTCTTGGTTTGTTCACATTATATGTTGTGGTCCTTTATGTGATTTGCAATTTCATAAATCTTTTTCCTTCATGTTTTTGCCATTAGGGTGTGATGCAGCAAATTCTGTGATATCCTCCAATGCACCTTTTTCCTGTCTATTGTCTTGTCTATTTCCTTCCATTCTCATTGTTTAAGATATGTCATCACAAGTCAACATTAGTATAGAGGTCATTGCTTTTTGATTAATGCAGTAATTCCTGCTGTGATGTTTAATTTTAGCCGAGTGCTGTTAGTGCTTAAACAACTCCAGTTGAATCATGCTTTAGTTTATAAGAGTGGATGTTATTAATGCACAGGTAGTTCTAGTAAAATGATTTGGAAATTGTATTACCACTAAGCCCTCTGGCTATACCAGCTGCTAACAGGCCATACATAAGAGAAATGTCTTGTTGCCAGTCAAGACGAGGATGCTCGTCTGAAACCCAGGTGAGCTCGACTTACTTTCCACAGGCCATGTCCTCTAAAGTGTCATCCAAGCTAACCAAATACTAACCAAAATACTTCAGGGATGAGTGTTATCACTCATTGTGCATCACAGTCTCATTGAAGAGTTGCTCTGTGCATCCATCTGTAGCACGCCACCCTCAGGGTCAAACCTGAGTCACTTTAAAATACTTGTGCATGTGTGTTTTGTGACAAGTGACAAGCCCACCAATATGCTAACATTTTTAGCTCTAACCTATAATTATCCCATTCTTTACGGGTCTGTGCTTGTGCAACAGCCTAACCTCAACACTTCAGATCAATCATCGGAGTTGTTAGTTTCTGTATTGTGTCCATGACATCTTACAAATAAAAAGACCTTATCTTCAAATGGCAGCCCACTCTTTGGGTCTAGCTATGTTTCTCATGAGCCACTGAAACTTGTTTCCTCTCAGTGTTAATAAAATCCATTTACAAAGCCAAACATCCTCTTCAAGTCACACACACACACTCATATTTAGAGCTCTGGTGCCCCTTGGTTGAAAGCAAACAGGAAGCGAGGGGACTTGGGGATGGGATGGGATGAATTGATTGTCTCTGGTGTGTGTTTTGGTTGGATTCCTGTTCTGTTCTGACATGTCTAAGCTACAATGAGCAACATTTACTGTCCACAGTACACCACCTGAAGATCAGTGGAAGCGAGGCATCCAAAAAAAACAAGATATACTCTAATCCATATTCACAACATAATAACCTGGCTTTCAAAAAGTGTGTGAGTCAGCTAAGTTTCTAACTGCTGTGTTTTTAGTACCTTCCCCTCGCTCTGCTTCCTCATGACTTGTTTTTGTGTTTCATGAATTTAGTTTTTTTTTTTTTTTCTCCGCCCCCCTTCCTCTTTGCTTCCTCTGTGAGACACATAAACCAGCCTCTCCTGTGGTATTGGAATTGACAGTGGTTAAATATTATTTTACACAAGGCAGTGATTTCCACCTGTAGCCATGCAGATTACACGTGATTAATTCTGTGTTTTCCCCACATCCCGGAGGTTTGGCTGATTGTTATCACAAAAGTGAATCGAGAATCACTACGTCTGCCTCTGCCAGCGGTGGTCTATTGATGGCAATGTCAGTTGTTCAGTCACTTGGTCCAGACGAAAATCTCAACTATTGAATGCATGGTACAGACATGCATGGTACCCAGATTATTTATTCTAATGACTTTCTATCTGACTTTTCATCTTGCGCCATCATCAGGTCAAATTTCCTTCTTCCAAAAAGCTGGCAATGTACTGGTGGTACTTGCCTCAACCTTCTTTTGATGTAGAGATCAGCCTTCTCAAGCAGTCCAGGTTGATGAGACTGGTTTCCTTGTCATTGTAAGCAGGTGATTAGGTGTATGTGCTCCTAAATAATTTCAAGTCATTTTCCAAATGCAGCTTTAATCTGTTGCATTTTCTGCTCCAATTTGTGGCCATTGACGTGAGAATCTTCCTGACTCATTCCTTTTCTATCAAATACGTCAAATGTCTAGTAAACAATATTAGTATCATGGTAACATTAAGTTTTGTAACATACACTCCGTATTCCAAATAAAGACATACAAAAACCTACATTATGGCTCCAACAGCATTATGACCATTCCCACTCCCAAAGAAAAGGCACACTACAGCATTGAGAGAAATCACGACCCCAGATCAAAAAAGCCATGTCATACTGTCAGACGAAGTCCTCTAAGAAGTGTGTAAAGCGATGAGAGGGGGGGGGTATGCTAATGAGGCGAGGGACATGGATTAGAGGCTAGCTCGCTAATGAACTTCAGCCTTCAGGCCGTGCGCTTCAGACTGCATTATTGAAAAAAGATGTGAGCTCAAAGAAAAGGGCAGGAACTACAGAATAAATCTCCCAGTGGAGTCACTGAGCTCAGCTCATGACATTTACTTCTAACGCTTGCCCGGCTCCAATTTGAAAATGACAACACTGCTTCAGCATCATAAACTTAAAAGCAGGGACTCTTTATATATAGCGCCAATTCATAACAGCGTTATCTCAAGACTCTCCAAACAATTCAAGAATTCAAAATTAAGGACACTCAGCTGCAAACCGCCCAACCGACCATGCTGAAGGTCACGGTCTGAGGAAGCCAACAGAACCACATCATCTGCAAAAACCAGAGATGCAGTTTCTGAGGTCTCCAAACCAGACGCTCTCCTCACCTCAGCTGCGCCTTGAGATCCTGTCAATGACAATCACGAACAGGATCGGTGATAAGGGACAGCCTTGGCAGAGTCCAACACCTACTGAGAACGTACCAGGTCCTGCTTACCACGCCGACTGCAATAAAGATAGCTTAGAGGTCATTGTGGTTGATTTAAAAGGAGAAGAAGAAGGATGATGCAACTTTCTGTTTTGATTATTGAAAAGTTGGAATGGTCTCCATGCTCTGACATGCAATTAAAGAGATCTGAAGACTTGTGGTTTGCCTGGGGAAGGGCCACATGGTAGGGACAGTACTACACAGGATGGGCATGCAGACAAAGACCTATCTAGCCTTTATAGTATATTTATATTCAATTATGGTGTTTGATAGTTTATATCACGGTAATGTAGTTGTAAGCAGATGCACATTTTTACATGCTTACCAATATCTATCTAGCATTATTCCTCCTTTGAAACATCTGTAATTGGTGTATATATAATGACAATATAACATAATACACTTGTAATCATACAAAGTCTGAAAGTAAAGGTTTGACTAGCAGGGGGTGTTCAAAAAATTCCTCCAGTTTTGCAACAATTAGTGCAAAGATAATATCTTATAATTAAAGTACATTAGCCCCCCCCCCCTCCAGTGGCAGTGAACCTCTTCTGACTCAGGTACCACTTCTTAATGGGGTGTTGTGCTCTCTGAAGTGAAAAGTCAAAGTATTTAGGAAACACTCTGGGCATATTTTTCCTTCAGAGTTTAGAATATCACACATTTAAGCACGCTTCAAGTAAGCCCTGTGGCCCCAGCAAGCAGTATTCATTCATGACAGTAGGCTGGTGGAAAGCGTCAGTGCTGTTCAGGTTTACGTAAGGATTTATGTAATTCCTTTAGCTGAAACATATAATCTCTCTAACTGTAAACAGTCTGTCACGGTAATGGGCCTGGGAGCAAATGAGGATCTCATGGTGGGGCCTCAAGTAAAAGCCCCCACATACTGACCCTGCATCCATCCCTCGCCATCTTGTATCCCATCTTGTATACTTCTTTCCATTCAAAACCCCTCATACCCAGTGTCCCAATGTGGTCTGAATGAGGATAGAGCTGGCAGGAATTTCCTGCCTTTGCTCTAAACTCTCAGGCAACTGAATATTAAAGAGGGGGCACTGCAGACCAAAGCCCCCAACCCCCACTCTGTCTCCAGTCAGTGAGCGAGCAGAGGCCAGGCCAGGATCTGTGCACGAGATAAGACGGGCCTCAGGAAGGAAATAACCCAGAACCCTGCACTCCCCGACGTGACAGAGCCACTATTCATTTTTTTCAGGAAGAAAGAAAAACATCAACAATATCAGATGCACATCCGGAAGGGGGATAGAAGAAGAAGCAGAAACAATGCCTGTCTCTCCTCAAGGAATTGTTGGCTTGTTGAATAAAAACATTCTTAAATAAGAAAAATACATAAAATAACCAATTTGCCTGTAATATTGCCTGATCCTTAAGTTTCACTATACCTTAAAGCTTTGAACTTGAACATATCAGTGAATAATTGTACAATAAGTCCCAGCATAATTGGCTTCCATTGATGTGTACTTTGTAAAAAAGTGTCCACAAAAAAAAAACCACTGACGTTGATAAAGATGCAAGATAAGGTGTGTTGGCGCCACTGCAACTCAAACACTTATTGTTGTCACTACACACAAGTCATTCCCTTGTCTTCATCATCACACAGAAGCTGTGAACAATAGCCATTAAACAGAGATGACAGTGGAAGAAGAGTCTGTTAGCTCTGGGCTAAAC
Source organism: Pempheris klunzingeri (assembly GCF_042242105.1). Lineage (NCBI taxonomy): Eukaryota > Metazoa > Chordata > Actinopteri > Acropomatiformes > Pempheridae > Pempheris > Pempheris klunzingeri. Next base: position 4,479,386 of record NC_092032.1, on the reverse strand, counting down.
GGCTGTGGCGCTATATGTCAGCACAAAGCAAACAGTGGACAAACAAGAGCGGGAGGGACATATGCAAACGCAAACAGTCAAAAGCCTACATGTGCAGAAAGACAGACACCTTCACAAAAAGTTAAGGGAAGCACAAAGGACCGATATCAACCCTTATATTTTTTTACTAACTTGACATTTGTACTCCTTTCTAAGCAGCTCAAACATGTTTTTACACTCATCTGAGCTAAAAAGAGTTCCTTTGCATGCAAACATACATGAGCAGAGGACAGTGTGAATTGCCTGGGAGGTCAAAGTGAAGGTTTCAACAAAAGACAGCATGCCCATGGATGACAGTACTCAGATGTGTATCAACGCTCCAGGAGCATTTTGAAGGAATATCACACTGAAAATGTATCTTTTGAGTATTGACCTACTGGCCCCTATTTATTTGCTTGTGTTTTTATTTCTTTTACATGCAATTTTAATGTTTATTTTAATGTTTTATGTCCCTGTAAAGCACTTTGAATTGCCTTGTGTCTAAATGGTACAATATAAATACATTTGCCTTGCCTCCATGTCAGCTTTCACTAGACTTCTATTATTAATGTGACTCCATGGCACCGTCATTTAGCTTTTTCCAGAGCCACAACGTTGAATGAACATCTAAAGTCCAGTGCTTATCAGCCTTGCATCAGGATTCAAACCACAGGGCCCCTACTCTAAGCGCCATGATAGTGATCCTGTATTGTGTAAGCCTTTATATTAGAGTGATACCTATTTTAGAAGGGGTTCTGGTCCGGTCAGTCGAGGCCTGATTATCTGATTGCTTTTAGCACAGGAGGGTTTACTGGGTGGAGCAGAACAGTGGTGCGGTGGTTAGCACTGTTGCCTCACAGTTAACAGTAGCTACCAATCTTACAGAGATTGGTGGGTATGGTTTTGGATCTGCAGGCTTTGTGGAGTTTACATGTTCTCCTCATGCTTGCCTTGGTTCTCAACTCTAAATAATGGGTGTGAATGGCTGTCAGTCCTGTGATTGACTGGTGTCGAGTCCAGGGCATACCCAGCCTCTCATCCCGCCTTATCAGCTGGGATTGTCTTCAGCTATAACCGTCTGAGTTACAGAGTGGTACAGATAATGAATGAATAAGTGCAGCTAGGAGTTTACAACATGGTACGAATGGAACCCATACTTCTGATTTGATGACAGGGTCTGTGACATCAAGAACCTGCTAGTCTAGACCGCAGCAAAAAAAAAAAAGCTCCAGCTCCCATTATTGTCAGCCTCCTCCAATGGGGTGCTCGTGCTGAATGGGGAACGGTATTTTGACAGCACTGTGTGAACTCAAGTCCATGCTGAATGTATGAAAGTCTTTTTAGGAAATGTGATTTCTTGGTGTGGTGTATGCTTTCTTTGGAAAAGGCCATCATACAGAAGGAAAAGAAGAAAAAGTCCATGTATGAAGGATGGCCCTTGACCAGAATGATGCACCCTTTGAGAAACTGTTTGGAATTTGGGAAACTAGAGTTTGTGTAACTTTGCTGCAACCCACACAGGATTCATTTTCTGCAGTTGACTGGCTTTGAAGGGACCCAGCTTTTGTCACCCTTTTGTCAATGGATGGGCTGTATCCTTGATCTTCTTCTGCAGAGTGGTCCGTAAAACCACACACGGAGTCTTTAAAGAGGTTTTGTGTCAGTGCTGTTCATGTCTCTTTAAATGTGACGCAGAAAAAAACACTCTGGTGACTAAAGCTTCTCCAATTTGTTTCCTTTTATTTCTTTCTCTTCTGTTTTCTGTGCTCACAATGAAAGAGCAGTGAAGTGATGTATTAAGTGCTGCTGTTTCCCCACATGTTACGTCACATTTTGAACACAGAGGCCACTCCAGGGCAACACTGGGGTTGCTTCATCTGTGAACAAGTAGCATTTCTGTGGTAAGAATGTTAAATCTAGGTTGTTCACTTCCCCTTTATAGTCCTACTTATCATTCAGTGTATCAGCTTCTTCTCCTGGGCTGTGATGTGGAAATTGATTTCATTTTCATACACATTTTCATGCAGATGCATTACTCACTCCATTTTTTTGCATGTGATTGAAGTTAAAACACATGCAATATATTTAGTGGGGCCCTGCTTAGTTGAAATTTACAAGTTCACCCATCCTCAAGGGATGGCCCCCCCGACCCCCAGACCCAGCATCGATTGCTGCCCACAGGCTCCTTGCCAGAGCCAGACAGTGCCAAGGAGTGCTGAGGAAACTCACCTCAGAGAATATGTCATGTCCTTCTAAGTCATTCCTGCTGTGCTGCAGGTCCAAGTCTCAGCCCAGGGGAGGTTGACACAAACAGGCGAAAAGCAGGAGACAATATCAGCCAAGTTAAATAAAAGGAAATATGTATGCACATGCACAAAAATGCAAAAATACAGTGGTGCTAACACATGGCACGTGCATATGCTGTCATTACCATACACTTGTCGCAACATGAAGTGTACACAAACACACCTCGTAGTCACAGAGCGAACACATTTGGAAGAGAGCAAATAAACAGACTGAGCGCGTGGACAAAAATGTTTTAAATGGAGCAGTGAGCAGGAATATGACCCATCTAAATACACAGTAACCTCACTGTACTGTTGCCAGCACCATTGCATCTAATCGTTTCATGGAAGGAAAATGGTGTCTTTATGGCAGAATGTCATTTATGTCATGTCATGGTTGTTGAAATGTCAGTGAGTGAATGTGCAGCTGCTGCACCCCACTCGCCTGCTTTGTCTGCTTGGCAGAGGAATCCAGCAGCCCCGTTCTGAATCCATATTTGTATGTGATAATAGAGCATCTCTGACTTGAATAGAGTCTGCGACCAGAGCTGCTTCATATGGCCTTCAGCTTTTTTTGTTGTTGATTTTAGTCAAACATTTTTCACTTATAACAGGGCAGGATTTTAGATTAACTGTTGGGCTATATTACCTCGTTGTTGCACTGTAACTAAGCATTTAGGGTTCGTTTAAGATGATGTGACCAAAAGAACTTTGAAAAACCTGAAAGTTAAGATAAAGTCATGCACTTTTTGTAACGGCCAGCAGGGGCCAACTCTGCTGGTTGCAAATAGAAGTCCAAATATGTGCAAGTCCATAAGAAAATTCTCACTTGATTTATTACCTTAGTAAACATTTTCCTAATGAGTTTATGGTCTTCAGGGTGATCTTTAGACAGGCTGGTCTTTGGGCTCTTCAGTCATGCTAATGGACCTCGGCACAGGCACCAACGATGTGCCAATGATGACGGTGAAGCACACCCTCTCGTGTAATATTGCTTAAATCAGGGGTGTCAAACATACGGCCCGCCAAAAGTGTCCAATCCGGCCCACGGGATGACTTTGCAAAGTGTAAAAATTACAGAGAAGACACATTTCAGGTCGTTCATAATGTTTTGTAAAAAAATAATTAATTAAATGTGAACATTTTCAGAATGTACTTGTACTTTTTTGCACTAAAACAAATGTAAAAATTTGGAGTTGTCCATATTTATAGATTATGCTTTGATTTTACTGGTCCAGCCCACTTGAGATCAAATTGGGCTGCATGTGGCCCCTGAACTAAACCACTACCCCTGGTTTAAATGAACATCACTTCTGGTTTCAAAACCAAGATGGCGACACCCATAATGCCAAACTCAAGGCTTCTAAACAGCCGTCCACAAACCGTGACGTCAACGGTGGCCATGTCCACTCTTTTATACAGTCTGTGATACAAACACTCACTCAGAGCAAGAGATGACGGATTGATGCTGTGTAAAACAAGGTACCAGTACTACAATTTAATATTTACTGTCCTTAATGTGGGGGTTGTTGTTTGGGGGACTGTTATATATGATATGCAATAAATGTATTTAAAACATAGTTGTTTCACTGTTAATGGGATGAAGAACACAACCAGTATTTTCAGCTGATATTCTAATTTTTTCAGTGAATATCACAGGCCAACACCATCCTCTGCTGGAGGAAGCAAATACAACACTCTGCTACATGTGACACGAGCACTTCACATAGTGGTTTAAATGTCAACACATTCTTGAAGCAACTTTGAAAAGAAGTCACGTCTAGATGTACAATTATATTATTAAATAAATATTATATAAAATGATAGAAATATGTATAAATGATGAAGTTCACTTTACAACAATTTGCTTTTGGTCATTTCATTGCCAGTTTGCTAAACTTGTTTAGCACCGCTGAAGTACAGTATCAACTGAGACAGATCCTGCAGTATTAGCTAATGTCTAATATTAATATTAACTAAAAAGGTCGCAAATGACCTCCTTATGGCATCAGTCAGAGGACTGTGTATGTGTGTGTGTGTGTTTGTGTGTGTTTGGGGGTGTGTGTTCATGTGATTATACAAAGGAATGTAAGGTGGTGTGTGGGTCAGAGGCAGACAAAGGAAACAAACTAACATCAACTTAACTTTATGGCTGCACAGTAAAGTACAACACATCACAATAATCAAACTCTATGAATGTTAAAGCAAAACAAAACCAATATATTCACAAGGCTAAACCATTGCATAGCCATGTAAACAGTTACTCATCAGTCCAGAGCACCTGCTGGAATTTTTCTGCGCCCCAGTTCCTCTGGTTTTGTGCATTGTTGACCTCCATGCTGGAGGTTTGGCTTTTTGGCCACAATTCTTCCACTTCTGCAGACCACTTCTGCACTGACTTCTTTGGACAGTAGATGGTGTACCTGGGTCCCACTTGTTTCTGCTACTTCTGAGCTGATGGCACTGCTTGATGTGAAGGGAAGTAAACATAATGCGTCTTTCATCAAGTTTCACTGGATGACCACTGCATCTACTGTCCTCAACGTTGGCCGTTTCTTTGTGCTTCTTCAAAAGAGCTTGAGCAGCACATCATGAAACCCCAGTCTGCTCTGAACTCTTTGCCTGGGAGAGACCTTGCTGATGCATTATAAATACCTTGTGTCTTGCTGCTGTGCTCAGTCTTGCCACAGTGTATGACTTGTGACATGAAACTGTTGGGCTGTTCCTCACCCAGTTTTAAACCTCCTACACAGCTGTTTCTGTTTCAGTTAAAGACTGTATTTCAACCTACATCTGAAACTGATCATTTGCACCTGTTTGGTATAACATAGACCTGACTATGACACTACAAATTCCCTGATTTTGTGCAAGTGTACATAGGAGAATTGATGCTGTTTTGAAGGCAAAAGGGTGGTCACACCAAATATTGACTGACTTTGCGAATGCTCATTTTTCATTTTGTAAACAAAACAATTAAATTTGAAAGCATTCTTACTTTACAGCATTTCTTCACATATGCCTCAGACTTTTGCCCAGTCCTGTATCAACAAGATCCAGGGTATAAATCCACTTTACTGAGCTACAAAGTCTGATTAAAATGTGCTCATTTCATCTTTTATCCTATGACTAAATAATGAGCTTGTTCACTTAACAGCAAGAGGAGTGGTGTCTACTGTTACCAGCAGATGGTAGTATCTGTCTTTGACATTCATTCAGAAACCACTGAATATCACTACCACATTCACACCAGACACTGAGGCAAGCCCTCCACAGGAGAGCTTGAAGTCCTCTCACATGTCACACTTTCTAAAAGAGGAAGATGCCTGAGAGAGATTCATCCACGGACACAGACAATCTAGAGGGTGACTGAGGTTAGTATCTTATCAGCATCAACAAAAAACTTGATCTTCTCATTTATCTGCACGAAGAAATAAAAAATTTTAAGATCTAGCCTGAAATATGCTCAGTCACAATTAATCTGTCAAAAAACTTTAACTGAATAAATGCAACCTGTCACTAGAGAAAACAAAACGATGAAAGAAACCATTTTGGACCTGTGATCTTGTAGTATAAGCTACAATCTTATTCTCTCCAGCATCCCCGAGACTGCACCCAACAACCCAGTCACAGATTAGAAACTTAATGAAGACATCACCAGCATCACCTAACATCAAGTACACCGCATCGGTTCTCCGTCAACCAGAGGATCCAGGGCAATCATCACAAAGTTTGAACATTTCAAACAGACAGAACTGGTAAAAAGCAAAGGGAAAGGCTCTAAAAGTCGGGCACCAAACAAGGATGCTCCCTCTCCCCTTTTTTATTTGCAATCTTCGTCGAGTCACTCACTGTAGCAATATGTCACAACAATGCCATTAATGGAATCTGCACCACAGTTCTTCAACATAAAATAAGCTTGTATGCAGATGATATTTTATTGTACTTACAGGACCCCCTACCCTCACTGGAAGAAACTTTTTTCCTCATGAACAATTTCCCTAAAATCTTGAATTACACAATAAACTGGAACAAATGCATCATACTGCCTCTTTCAAATGATGCCTGGGATTCTGCAGAACAGAAATCATCTCTCCCACTTCACACTGATACCATTAGGTACTTGGGTATTGAAATTCCCCACAGGCTGGCAGAGTTGTTCAATCACAACTACACCATATTGTTAAAAACAGTAGAATGACTTCAGATGCTGGATGAATCTATCTCTCTGACTCATAGGATGAATTGCAACTGTCAAAATGAAAATACTTTCCCCACATTAACTACTCTAACTCTCAGTGCCACCAGTCACACCTGCAGATAAATGGTTCAGATCTATTAACTCTTTCATTACACACTTTTACTTGAAAAAAAATTAAATAATTTACTGTTCTATCCCTGGCAAATCAAGCACAACATATAGCTAAATAGATTCACCAAAATAATCTATCCCATGGATAAACTTGGAACAATTATATTCTCAAAATGGCGCATATTTTACGTTTCCTGAACACAACCGTCAAACAAAATCCTTTCTAATCCAGATTTGAACCTGGGATCAAACCTCCTGTGTGAAGTTTGTGCAGTTCTCTCCGAGCTTCCGTGGGTTTTCTCTGGGTGCTCCGGCTTCCTCCCACAGTCCAATGACATACAGGTTAGGTTAACTGGTGACTCTAAACTGCCTGTAGGTGTGCGTGTGAATGGCTGTTTGGCACTTTTCCATTAGACAGTTTTAGCACGACACAGTTTTTGCATGTAACTATTTCCCTAACTAACAAACAAAACTCAGTCCTTTCCATTCACACTCATCACTGATCAAGACTGTTCTTTCTGTATCAAATACCAAATCTATGCACAGTACAACTGGACATTGTAAAAGGATTCAATCAAAAACGTCTTGTTTTGTAAGCAATATATGTTGTCTACATACTGTCTGTCAGTGTTGCCGATACAAAAGTTCAAAAATCAGTGCATTAACGCTGTGAGCAATAAATTGCCCAAAAATGCCAGATGTAGCAAAAATGATACAAATTAAAACTTTTTTTTTTTTTTGTAATTTGTCGGAAGGTTCAATAGCAAACACTCCAGTTTCAATTGTCATTTCCTGGCAATTATTTCATGGTTCAGGCTTTACAGGGTTAAGTTAGAAAAGGTGGAGCTTATCGACAGACTGAATGTGAAACACAAGGACATTTAGTGTTAAATGTCTTTCACAGGAATCTCTCTTAGTTATGAAACAATTCGTTCTGAAGTAACGAAATTTCACGGTATGGGATTTTCATTTTATTGAATTCATTGCACAATAACTGACACTTTAAGTCTCTGGGCAATTTCTGTGGTCAATACTAGAGAAGTCAGTAGCAACACAATTGTTTTCAATTAAGACCATAGAAGGCCTCATCTCACAGGATGTACAAAACACTAATCAGATATCGCGTGTATTGTTTTGGATCATGATGCTGTTAATGTTCCACAGGAATTATCAAGGGGAAGTCCATAAAGAACTACATATCATACATGTGTGCATGGTGCACATGTACTTTAACTGATAGCTTACATATTTTTACTGACAAAATAACTTCTCTAAAGACTATGAGACACAGTTTAATGAAGACACAGCATGCATTTCATTACTGCGTTAACTACAACATTGAAATATAGCACAATAACCTTGTAGGGAAATTATACTAATTGCTAACTGTAGATGCTCATTAATACACATTGCATCTCTTCCAACCACTGTCCTGCAGTGTAGAGTCAATTCGATCCATTTCACAACCAAGGTTGCTAAGAAAGGAGTTCCATTCATTACAAGTACTTGGGTCTTGTAAACAATTCAAAACAGTTTGTCTCTGAGCCTGAAGCTGTCCACGTGTCTGAAATGTTCACCAGTCCTCGAACAGTTAAGAGTGAACCATACTTTTTTAAAAAGGCAAAAAAATAAAAAATTGTGAGTTGGCTTAAAGTTCAGCCACATAAATGGTGAGCTGTGGTCCGGTGCTATCCATATTCTGAGGTTGGGGGGCCTGTTACCAGTTTATGTTGACCCAAAAAGGCCCCCAGGTCAATGTACAAGGAGCCCTTCCTCCTCATGTAGTCCTCAGAGCACAAAGAAGATTCTGAAGAAGAAAAGGGAACATATTTAAATGAGGAACGTATCTAATCATTATTCACTGGAGTCAAATCGGCAGGTTCCAGGCTCTTACCCTGTGTGGTGTCGTGGTGCTGGCTCTGTTGACATAGCATGGTGTGTGTGGCCTCTTCCAGTGCTGAGTCAAGGCTCCAGCAGCGTGGTTGATCATCCCTGGACGGGTTGATGGCCTCATCCTTCAGCAGCTCGGACGCTGAGCTCCGCAGAACAGGGTTCCTCTCCAGGGCTCGCTCCAGGAAGGAGCGCATGGCCAGGCTGCAGTCCTCCGCTATGTCTTCTAGAGGAGGGGCCTGCTTATAGATCTGTTGGGGAAGAGATACGGCAAAACTGGTGTTAGAAAACTGCAACCTGACAGACAAAAAGACAGGGTTCGCAAATAACCAGGAACAAAAAGGCCAACTTTCCACTCTCCTTATAGCTCTTTAGATCAAAGTCTTAAGGATTTGTCCTCAAATGATAATGAATGTCTTTACAAACTTTCATGGCAACATATCCAATAGTTGAAAATGAAAACATCAACCACCAAAAATGGCGCTAGAGGAAAAGTCTGTAGTAAAAAATGTACAGTGCTTACAATGTAGAGGTAGGATGGGTAAGCAGTGCGTGGGTATCTCCGCACCCATGGAGGACTACCAGTCTGCATGTGAATGATGGTGGTCCCCAGGCTGTAGATGTCCGTCTTTGTGTTATGTCCTCGACAGAGAACCAGCTCTGGACTCATATACATCTTAATGAAAGAAGGGCAACATAAAATGAATTAGATAGAGTGGGTCTGCAGAGAATAATGGTAGGAAAAGGTGTGAAAGTGGTTCCTCCTGTTTTGATTTCCTATTCAAATATACTGGTGCTTAACAACAAAGTGGAAACAACCCCCTGCAGTAAAAGGGTTTTTTTCTGTTTTAACAAAGAAGTAGACCTTTAGACCCACACCGTGTGTGTTGAGGTAAGGGCAGTGTGTAAGTGTGTTGGCTTTTGGAGTGGAAAAAGTAAACACACTACCGGTGTTCATCTGTTTCTCTACTGGAAATTCCAACCTGTTTTGCTGGAATAGCCTGCTTAGCCTGTCAGTGTATTTGCTAGCTGTGTCTTTCTTATCATTGCTGCTGGATGTCTGCTGTAAGCCTTTCCATAAGCCAAGCCATTAGAGGCCCACACTGCGTGTACAAAGGGCTATACAGACTGACAAACAGGTAAAAAAAAAAATGGGAAAGCTTGGTAGATTAACATGATGGGGGAAAAAGCTAGGGAGACATTTCTTGGATTAATCCTAAAATTTTCCCAAATGCTGATTACATCTGCTATGAGAACCCTGGGCATAAGCAGACCCTTGCTAACAGCAGTGATGCCTGGGCCACATTGCCTACCTCTACTTGTGTGTTAACATATAATATATAGATTGAAGTAAGCAGTTACAAAGAATGGGAACTTATATTGGGTTGATGCAGTCAAACAGTTTGAGCTTGTAAAGCCTCTATCAGATCTCTGGTTTATTGTCTTACCTCTGTTCCTCTTAGGTCTCTGGGAAGGTATATATCCTCTGTCATCTGCACCGTCAGTCCAAAATCCACCAGCACTGCCTTGTCCGACATTAGGACAATGTTACTGGCTACAGAAACAGACAAAAAAAAAAAAAAGATTGTTGTGAGTCTCAAACCTCAGCAAAGCCCCACCTGCTGTAACTAGCATGTCTTTTTGTCATCTAAACCATTAGCTCCAGATCTTTGGTCAGCTAATTTTGAACACTGCGAAATGTCGTCATCAAACCTACAGAGGAAGAAATTCAAGTAATACTGTGTCAGTCATACTGTGTAAGATTGTCTGTGTCAGATTCATGCGGTCTGTTACTAGACTGAGACCTCTTTCCTCTTTTTAAGACTCTCTAGAATTACTGCATCCATCTGTGGCCTGACTTTGGTGTAGAGAGGGTAAAAACGTACATTATATAATTTCCTGACCCATCAGCACTAACTAAGTACAATACACTACACCCATCAATACCACTCAACGAGTGAAAAACATATTTTTTCTTTTGCTCGTCAATCAATCTATATTTATATAGCCCCAATTCCTAACAAACGTTATCTCACGACACTTGAGAATCCCCACATGAGCAAGCATCTCACGTTTGATGTCGTGGTGGATGACGTTGTGTGAGTGCAGGTACTCAAGGCCTCGGAGGACTTGCTTGGTCACCCAGTTGATCTCAAACTCCCTCATGGGCCCACAGCTGTCCAGCTTCTCCAGGACCGAGCCGCCCTCTCCGGCCTCCATGAACAGATGCACGCTTTGGTCCCAGAACAGAACGCCGTAGAGCTCGGCAATGTTCTCATGGCGGAACCGGGCCTGGAACTCCACGTCGGCTGCTTTAAAGCACTCCATAGGGATCTACGAGGACAGTGGCGAGGTGTAAATAACGAGTCACTGCCATTGTTCGATGTAAAAGAACAGTTTTTTGTTTTCCCTGCTTAGAGTTAGATGAGAAAATCGTCCCCACTCTAACATCTATATTGATATTATGATATATATGCTGCAGCCAGCAGCCGGTTAGCTTAACTTAGTATAAAGATGGAGAAACAACTAGCATTGTTCTGTCCAAAGATGAAAAAAATCCGTCCACAATCACCTCTGAAGCTGACATATAAAAACATATCTCATTAGTTTAGTCTTTACAAAAACTTGCATGTGATGAGCATGTTATAATGATGTTTACCATGTAATGATAATAAATGTATGACTGTCTGCTGACAAGTAGGAAATGCAGGGAGGGAAAAAAAAAAGAATGTGTTGTGAAAAGTGTGGCAGGAACTGTTAGTTCATTTAGTTTATACGTCAATTTCATGAGAAATTTAACATTGTCACAAACTTCAGAGAAGTTGTGGGAAGTTACTGTTAAATTTCCATTCTTACATGAATCATTTTGTAGGTTAGAGCCATTACACATAAAAAAAAAAAAAAAAAAAAAAAGGCTCTTCTTTTAAAAGAACTGTTCCTCTTTCACTTCAGGGGAAAACATACCAATCGTGATGTTGACTTTGACATTCATTGTCCAAACACAGACGTAATTGCCCTGTGCAAACTACAAACTTTTTTTTTTCTTGAAGCCAGCACAGACTGGATTCAAGTTGTTGCTCTGCAGGACTCACCAGTTTACAAGCCATTCTCTTCCTGGTGCTGGTGTCCTGAGCCAAGTGGACCTTCCCAAATGAGCCCTTGGGCACGAGGTCAGAGCCATGATCCTTGTAGGTCAACCTCCATGGAAACAAAAGCACGTCCATGTTGATCTGGTAACGGCGTTTTTTTATAGCCATGTACTTCTGCAAAGAAAGTTTAATCAAAAGAAAAATATAAAGGAAGTTGTTTTTCTAGGCTGATCCTGTCAGAAGTTAAAAACTAATTTTCGAGCACACAAGCGGTCTTGCTGGAGCTGCGTCTCACCCTGTTCAGCAGGACCCCCATCTCCTCGGGCAGGTGCTGCAGGGCTGCTGCTTGCATGTTTGACACCAGGTTCACAAAGGACAGGAGGTCCGTCACGGTCCCGTAGCACACACCACCAACGCCATCGTCATAGTCCTTCAGCTGACCTCCAGAGCCTTCCAAGTCCCCTGCCTCCTCATTCTCGTCCATCTTCTCCTGGGAGACACCTTCCTCTTCGAATGACAAGCCCCCCTCTTCCTCCTCCACTTCCTCAAGCTGATAGAGAGTCTCCGCAGCGTTGATGATGTCTTCTAAATTCATGCCAGCCAACATCAGTTCTATTCCATCTCCATATTTGTAATCCATTTCGATGCTTGACTTGTGTTGCCCGCTGTGAAAATGTAACACAAGAAGGTGAGTTCCTTAACATTTTCTGATCAAGACAGATCCTGTCAGTAACTGAAATCCCCCTGGGGCAGAAAAGTTCATACATAGGCAGTGAATAGGAATCCAGCTCACACACATAGCCTATGCCTGTATGCAGATCACAAACAGATGGAAAACACTAATAACACTAAAACTTTTGATTTCAGCAGCTTATGACCTACAGCTTCATACCAGATGATGATAAAAACCAGTCCGTACTTTCCGAGTCAAAGGTGTTGATGGAACTGCCGTCTCTCCATCGAGCTTCTCTGGTGTCCAGTAATGACTGACTACGTGTTTCAGGAGGAAGTAAACAGAGGAAGTACGGTCGATCAGCGCGTGGGTGGTGTGGGCTTTAAAGTCAGGTGCCAGCGCTTCGCTTTTTCTAAGTTTCGCTTTCCCTTCGTTCTGTTTTCTCAGACGAAAAACAAATTTCCTGTGGCCGGTCTGATGAATCTCAGGGCATCACGCTCCAGGGATTGTAACATATAATGTACACAGAGAAAAAAAATCTAGAATGAGTTGTAGGTGTAACTGCAATCCCTACCAAGCACGCAATATAAGTAAGTTATTACCAACCAACATCAATCTCTCTGTATGTGTATATATATATATATATATATATATATATATATATATATATATTTTTTTTTTATTTAATTTTATTTTTTTTATTATTATTACTATTTTTTTTTTTTCATTGCCCTTGTTTCTATTCCCGCAGTATGCACGGTTTGGTATCTCTCGGTTGCCGTAGAAATGCCACGCGCATGCGCAGATCCGCTTCCTTCGGCGCAGCAATGGCGTCCTCCTTAACAGTGTGCAAGTTACGAATGAGAGGAAGGGGCCTCCTGGTGAAGTGTCTTGAGAGGGTCGACACATTTTTTCAGAGAAGTATTACAACAGACGTTGTTGCTACGCAAGTTGAAGCCCTTCGGACGCACGGAAGTGGTTAGTATGTCAACATGTTAGACGAGCGAAGGTAGCCTGTGTCCTGTGGGGTGACCGTCACTCCAAGTTACAGTTCAGAAAGCGTTATGTTAGGTACGTTATATAACTTATTTTACAGAAAAATTAAAGATTTGATTAGTTATTAAGGTCCTGGTAGTATAAGGCTGTGTATTTGTTCACCAAGGAGCCTTAGTTCAGTAAAACTTTAAAGTAATTCTGTCATTTCAGACCAGATTTGATTTTAATAAATAATAGATTCAATGCCTCACTGACGACGTGCTGTACAACATATGCATGTGTGTGTGTCTGTATGTGTGTGTGTGTGTGTGTGTGTGTGTGTGTGTGTGTGTGTGTGTGTGTGTGTGTGTGTGTCTGTATGTGTGTGTGTGTCTGTATGTATGTGTGTGTCTGTGTCTGTATGTGTGTGTGTCTGTATGTGTGTGTGTCTGTGTGTCTGTATGTATGTGTGTGTGTGTCTGTATGTGTGTGTGTGTGTCTGTATGTATGTGTGTGTGTGTGTCTCTGCATGTATGTGTGTGTGTGTGTCTCTGCATGTGTGTGTGTGTGTGTGTCTCTGCATGTGTGTGTGTGTCTGTATGTATGTGTGTGTCTGTCTGTATGTGTGTGTGTGTCTGTATGTGTGTGTGTGTGTGTGTCTGTCTGTATGTGTATGTCTGTCATACATGACAATAACATGATACTAGCAGCATAGGGACGAACAATAACAATACATGAATGTCTTTCTTCATGATAAGTTATAAACAAGTAAGTAAAAAAGTTCAATGTTCTGCTTTGTTTTCTTGTCAGATGAAAAGGATGGATGCAAATCTTTGTCTGCTGTTCAGGCGGAGAGGCAAGGACAGGCGGAGAGGTCTGTTCTCATTAGCTGCCACTCCAGAACCAACGAGAAAAGGTTCTTCAAGTATTTATCAAGTCACGGAGATATTAACAAATACTTCTTTTATGAAAGCTATGTAAGTGAATGACCAAGCTTCTCTGACACATAAGCAATTTGTTTTCCAACAAATTCTAAGGGGCACATGTGATAAACTTCACCGCCGCGCTCGGATTCACTTTGCTGACGAATCTGATGTAATTCTACAGGGCACGTACGCTGTAGTGGAGTTTGCCAGACAGGAAGGTGTTGCTTCATTGCTTGAAGAGGCAGCCATCCCCACCATCAGCCACGAGTCCTTGGTACCTTTTAAGTCGAGACTGCTGTCACTGAAGAACCTCGGCTCAGTAGACTCAGCAAACCAACAGGCGGAACTGCAGACGCAACTACAGACGACCATTCCCATAAACGAGCTCATACAGAGACTCTCGAGGGAGGAAAGCGTAAGCGTTTTGTTCGTCACTACCACATTTACAGTTCGAACCAAATGAGCAATCCAGACAAATTCATATGTGAATCTGTTTCGATAGAAATAGAAAGCCAAAAACAGATATATGCCTCAAGGATTGTGTTAATCGTGGCCCATCACTTCATGTCCCTCCAGATAGACCAACAGGTCACCTCCCTGACAGAAGCCTATCAGCTAACAGAGGAGAACAGCCGGCTGCGTTTTCTTGTCTGCTCTTTGCTGAAGGACATTGCTGCTGCTTATTTTCCAAAATCGACCATCAAGCCGTTTGGCTCGTCAGTGAATGGCTTTGGAAAGCTGGGCTGTGACCTGGACATGTTTTTGGACCTGGATGGCATCCGTGGGAGAAAAGCAAAGATGGTAATAATGGGAGTTTGGGGGCGTCCTGTAAAATGTCAACTAAATGAAGTTGCGGTATGAAAACCAATGCCGTAGCTGGTTTGAGGCTCCAGCCAATAAGTCACTGCAGCTAGTCTAATTCTGTTTAAAGGAGTGCAGACACTTGCATCATACCAAAGTGTGCAGCATTGCAATGGTTGCACCCTTGAACGAAATTTGCCTTTTACATGTAGGACAGAGCGCAGGATGTCTCTAGTGAGTTTAATCGGGCTACTAAACATTTTGAATTACGGCCTGATAGATTTTAAGTAGCAACTATGCAGATTGCACTGCAATGTTGTGCAAACTGGATGTCATAAAAGATGTCTAGATTAGATACATATGCCTTTCGTACATGTAGGTGAAACACAGCATGAGGGCTACTTCATTGAAATTTTTCTAGGAAGTGTTGTTGAGCCTGCTTGCCTTAACCAAGAGCAAGAACCACACAAGATTACACGTTTTAGTCCCTCTTATGCATGCGCCTAGCGCCTCAAATACAGCTTCCTGTTTCATGGCGAATAATTCGTCCAGTATGGCCAACTTCCAGTTGGGCGGGGCTAATGAAAGCCAATAGGAAATATGTGCTAAATGACGAATGTGCAGGTGAAACTTCGTGAATATCGGAGCAACTTAAGCCGTGTTGTTGAAGGATTTTAGGGTTCAGTGCCTTACCCAAGGACACTTCGACATGCGGACTGGAGGAGCCGTGGATGGAACAACCTGCTGTGCCTCTGAGCCGCAGCAGCACAAAAAAAACCCTGCCAAAAACACCACTGTTTACAGAAACTTTGAACTCACTAGCCATACAGTTACACGAAATAGAAGAAAGAGCACATTGTTCTTTGACAAATGCCATAAAAGTGGTATTTTGGCAGGGTTTTACAGTGTATAAAGCAGCGTTTTAATGATAATCACTACAGAGCTGTAAAATGCGGTGAGTTTTGTGGGTTTTTCACAACATAAAAAGCAGCATTGTAAAACACAGCGTCCTGACAGTTAGAACAGCACTTTTACCATTTTTAAGCAAACATTGTATGGAAGATGACCATGTTTGGCACCTTCCACCTCACACTTCCTGTATTGGTTTAAAATTACAAGCCCTATAGCCTGTCTGTGAAGAGGATCCTTTCATTTGTAAAAAAAAAAAAAAAAAAGGATTTCATTTGATGGCCTTTATCAAAGGCAAACTCGATGTAGGCGGTGCTGCAGCCCCACAGCAGCCACGCTCTCTGTGTGGACACTACATGCGTGCGAGCCCACAGCAGTTCAGCGATGTAGCCGTCCTGCACAGGCAGAAGTAGGCAGTGTGTTCCTGGCGTTAGATGTTTCCCTGCTCCAACACACGTGATTCAAATGATCAGCTCGTCGTCGCGCTCTGCCGAAGCCTGATAGTGGCCCAATAGTCTGAATCAGGTGTTTTGGAGCAGGCGAACATCTGAAACATGCAGGGCAGTGGTCCTCCAGGACCAGAACTGGGAACCACTGGTGTATCAACTGTGAAAGAGAGGGTGGTTTAAGATTATTTAACATCATTATTTAACTTTCTGTGTGCAGCCAAAGTCAGGTCTTTTCCTGGAGTACCAGCTGAAGAGGGCTAACTCAGAGCGGGCCGTAACTCAGAGTATCCTGTCTGTCATCGGGGAGTGTGTGGAACAGTTTGTGCCTGGGTGTGTTGGGGTGCAGAAGATTCTCAACGCACGATGCCCCCTGGTCCGTTTCGCCCACCAGCCCTCTGGTTTTCAGTGTGACCTCACAGCCAACAACAGGTATTTACTCTGTGCACTTACATTTTAAGACCATGACCTAATTCTTTGTCATGGTGTTGCAATGGGTTTTTGAAGAAAGGGTCAGTGTCGTACAGTCATAGGGTCTTGTCTTGAAATGTCAATTAGAGTTGGTCATGGTCCTCTTGCTTCACAGAAACTGCTGGTTTATATTGTCCTGAATATCTTTCTGGCCACATTAGTATTGCAAAAGCCCCAAACAGAAACCAGACTCTTGACAGGAAGTGGTGTGATGGTTCAGTTGCATGCTTACCACAGTGAAACTGAGCTGGAGGGCCGAAGAGCATTTCACTTCTTACCTTCCAACTTTAAAGATATTGTTGTCTCTCTGCTCACAAACATGTACACACATGCTAACGTACAGAAAACCCCGTTGTATCTAAGGAAATGGAATTTAACCGCCCACTGTGGTTAATAGTTGGGGGACTTTTCTCCAGTAGAATCTAAGATCTTTGACGCAAAGCACTTTCCACCCTCAGATATGTATGTGTCAGAGAAAAACAGAGAACAGCAGCTGAGTGTGTCTAAGACAGGGCTGCTCTCTGTTGGTAGCTTTAGTGTCACTGTAGTTTCACTGGCCCTTCACTGACCCTTCACATTTCACAAGCAGTAATTTCATTTTCTGAATGCAAACTGAAGGGTCAAATAGATGGTGAAATGGTGCAAACATTTCTATATTCACAGGTCTTTTTAAGGATTTTGTTTTTGTTTTTTAATCACAGTCCTGTAGTCAGTGTTTAATAAAACTGCATTTTAACACAGTGTCACTTCTGACAAGCTGTGGAAAAGGATTTACAGTTGGTTAATGTTAAATATTTGCACATTCACATGCATAGCCTACCTACCCCTCAGTTATATGTACCAGTCAAAAGTTTGGACACCTTCTCATTCAATGGTTTGTCTTTATTATTTTCACAATTGGAACGTCGCTGGTTCGATCCCCGGCTCCTACGAGTCAGCGTGTCGAAGTGTCCTTGGGCAAGACGCTGAACCCCAACTTGCTCCTGAAGCAGCGTCAGTGAGTGAATGTGTGTGAAAGAACAGTCTCCTCCAGCTTAGATTCCTCCTGAGTGAATGATGTGTGAGTGGGTGAATGAGGATGTGATGGAAACATCACATCCTCATTCCGAGTAGCTCCGAGTAGTGAAAACGAAAGGCGCTGTACAAATGCAGAGTGTGCAAAATGTAAAACTAAATCTAAAATATAAAACGTTCTGGTTTGTTTAACACTTCTTTCCCACATAATTCCATATCTGTTCCTTCATTGTTTTGATGTTTTCAGTATTACAGTTGCACTCAAAATGATTCAACCCCCACTGCAAAGTAGGTGTATTGGAAAAATGTACAAACTTTCAGCTGTATTTAATGAACAACTCCATCAAGAACAATTGAAAAAGCTCCACACAACTAATGTTAGAAGTGGTTTCAACACAAAATGCAACTTTAAATGATTACTGCCGTCTCAAAATTGTTCAACCCCCTGAATAGAATCCCTCATAAGAGCACTCATTTGCAAATCAAGGGCCTCATTAGTTGCACCAAATGTACTCGAGATGGCACACATCAGATACCCCGACGGGTTGGGGGTCTGTTCACAGTGACGTTTGATTGCATGTTAGAAATATGGGTAAGTCAGGACAATTGTCCAAAATGTTATTTTGGCACTGGAAACCTGCAGCATTTGGAGGGCTAGATGAATTCAATCAAGTATTCGGAAACCCTAGGAGACAATGTCATGCTATCTGAGGCATGCTTGGGATCATTGCAAGGTCCAATGACGCACAAGCTTCAGCTTCCTCCCAAAGTCTACCAAGGCGTAGTTTCAGAAAGAGTCCTGGAAGATACTAGAGTCGCTGTCGTAGTCGCCTTACTTGAATCCCACAGAAAGTCATACAATATCTCTGGTGGGGTTTGGAGAAGGTGGTTGCAGCACACAAACCCTAGAATATTAGAGAGCTGGATGCTTTTGCCCACGAGGAATGGGCTCAGATTCCTCAGGAACGCTGTCAGAACCTGGTGTCTGTCTAAAAGTACTAAAGTATGCTTGTCAAGAAGGGGTTGAATCATTTCAAGTGCAACTTTAATCTATAATGTAGAAAATAAGACTAAAGAAAAACCACTGAATGAGAAGGTACGTACTCACAGACTGGTTGGGCGCTCGACTGTATTTTATTGTCTCAGGACTTGTACTGTGCAATAACAATAAAGTTTAATCTATGTAATATAACTTTAAGGGCTTGGGCTGACATTAAGAGGTTTATACTGATGCTTTTCTTTATGTATACTATACAAAACAATAATCGGATGCTTCCACTATTGGCTAAGCGCATTGAAAATATAATTAAACATGACACAGAGTCATAATACACAGAACTACATACAAATATTTTACAAGTAGGTCATACCCAGTTGAGATGAAACAAGACGGATAAAACTTCTCAATTAGTCCATGTGGGGACACCTTGCCCAGGCTAAATATCACAGAGAACATTGCAGTACAGCGGTTGCTAAAGCATTTTTTCCTTTTGCGAGCGGCAGCATGTCCTCCCTGGCTGTCCCAGAGCAGGGCACTTCTATTCAGCCATTCAGTGCAAATCATTTTTGAAAATGGAGAAAACATTCCAAAATTAAAAATAAAAAATTATATTTGGAAGCCTCCACAATCCAACACAGAAGTTCATAGGTGCAGCGAAGCCCCATCAAAATCCGCAGCACTATATTAACTATATGTTCTACACAGGGTGGCGATGAAGAGCACAGAGCTGCTCTACCTGTACGGAAAGCTGGACCCGCGGGTGCGTTTCCTGGTGTTCACCGTGCGCTGTTGGGCCCGAGTTCACGGCATCACCAGCAGCATCCCCGGGGCTTGGATCACCAACTTCTCCCTCACTGTCATGGTGCTGTTCTTCCTGCAGAGGAGGACGCCTCCCATTATCCCCACCCTGGACCACCTCAGGGACCTCGCAGGTACCTCGCAGCACCACCTCTCACTGACCCCAGGTTACCGTTGTTATTTGTGACAAGTGTTGCCTGAGAAAGATGCTCCAGTGTGTTCTAATGTGGCAGATTAGAACCAACCAAGAAAAGTGGTCTAGTTTGCACCGACTGTAACAAACTTTAAATGGATGAACGTTGCCATAGCGTGTCATTACCTGGATTGAGCGGCTGAGAGCGAGACTTTCATGTCCGAGAACGCCTGAAAGCTCCTGAGAGAACGTGTGTTGGGTCTCCAGTGGTCAGACAAGTGTTACTCATACATTACTTTGTCTGCTATGCTGTTAAATTCATTCATTCACTCTTTCAAATTCACTGTTTATCGCATTTATTCAGTCATATGTATATGACAGTCATAATTAGTAGTTGTGGAGTGAGTGGTCCAATAAACCATTTCAGACCAGTCAGCCAGAAAGTAATGCTGTGCCAGATTTGATAACGTCAAAGAGGAGTCATCAATCAAAGCAAGTAACTTCAGACCAATTTTAAATTTCACACAGTGGGGTAGAAATATGTTTCATAAAGTAATCATTTTTTTGAGTTAATGAAAGTCAAAAGACTTCTGGCTGGTGAACATGTATACATCTGTAATGTAACCAGGCACACATCAGCCTCTGCAGCGCCTCTGTCTCCTTCCTCTCTGTCACATTGGCTGCCTGATAATTGCCTTCCAATCCCCCCCCCCACCCCCCCACTCCCCCCACCACCACACAGAGTACTGACAGGACAGTAAACAGCCCATCACTCTGGAAAGGTCGACGACCCTGCCTCCTCTGGACACACAGGCATGAGGCTGCTTTTTAAACAGGAGCGTACACACTGTCACACATGCACACCACCAAAACCGCCCCCTTCGTGGTGAACGTGTTGGACAACAAGGGTATTGCTGGAGAAGGAAACCAGCCACGCAAGCCCATGATCCATTTCCTCTTCTTTAACCACATTCATACGCACATGCACATGCACATGCCCTTGCTCTCCCCCAATGTCTGCCTCTTCCCAATGAACGCGCTGACCATCTGTCTTGTTTATGGCTGTCATACAGTAGGCCTGCTAAGCCAGTCATTTACCTTGTATCCCCGTTGTCGCCCCACAAGGTCCCGAGGACATGAGTGTGATTGAGGGGAACGACTGCACGTTTGTCAGCGACTTCAGTAAGATCCAGCTCCAGAGCAACACGGACTCATTAGGTGAGCACGAGTGTAGAATCAGGAATGACTGCTGCAAATCAAGCTGGACCGATTCCCAACGTTTATGACTAACTGGGCTTTTCTTGCTTCGTCTAAGAGCAACTGCTGTGTGAATTCTTTGAATTCTACTCCACCTTCGCATTCAACAAGATGTCCATAAATATCAGAAAGGTATGTATGATCATTCATATCCATGCGAGCAAAGAGTTAGCCCAATGATAGTTGGAAGGCGTCTCCGGTAGTGACGAACGCAAAGAGCCGTCACTTGAATCTGCAGCTATGGAGGCTGACGGTGAGTTTCAGCTCACCGTTTAGCCGTCTTACCCACAGCTTTACTGTTCTGGTTCACTCTCGCCAATATCATAGCGTCCTTTTCAGCCAGCAGCTATTTTAAGAGGAAAAAGCTGTAAAAACCCACAGCACTCTACTTGACGGGGGTTGAATAATTTTGAGACTGCAGTCGTCATTAAAAGTGCAATTATTGTGTTGAATTTGGAGAAACCACTTGTAATATTAGTTGTGCTGAGCTATTACAATTGTTCTTGTTTGAGTTGAAAGCTGAAAGTTTGTACATTTTGCCAATGCACCCAGTTTGCAGTGGGGGTTAAATCATTTTTAGTACAACTGTAGTTGATTAAGTAGGTGTTCATGCTTTACTGAGTCACAAGGAGTTAAATGTATGGCATGCAACTCGTTTTTTTAGAGGCATTCTTTGTTCCATTTGTTGAAATGCTCATCGCAGCCTGACGGCAATCTGTAAGATTTGTGTACCACAACTGAGTATCAACTAAGCTAACAGCACAAAGCACGCCCTCTGAGCCAAGTGAGCAGTAACTCTGAGCTAAAGGTAACGTTATGTTCATGCAGCTATTTGGTTTGTGTTTATATGACTGTGGCATTTCACAGAGCTGTTTATTTGATAGACTGGAAAAGTTGAGAGAGGCTCTGATTCAGATTTGATATCAAGCGGCACATTCCTGTACTCTCAAGTCAAAATGTCTCCCAAACCCATGTCCACGTCTCCCCCTCTCCGTTCTGCTGGTCTGCAGAGACATGTCCCAGTAAGTGCCCCAGACACAGCAGCAAAGGGCTAAAACCATGACCAACAATATAGACGGACGATAACATGCTGTGTGTGCAGGACTGGGCTTACGGCTGCTGCTGCTGCTCACAAATGTGTTTTCATCTGTAAGCGCTGTCCCCCTTTTTCTCCTCAGGGCAAAGAGCAGAACAAACCAGAGGTAACCCCACTGTACATCCAGAACCCGTTTGAAATCTCTCTGAACATCAGCAAGAACGTCAACGCCACGCAACTAGACCGCTTTGTGGCTTTGTGTCAGGAGAGCTCCTGGCTGCTCCAGCAGAGCGAAAACCGCACACCCAGAAATGGCAAAGGAGGCAAGACTCCCAAACCCTGGGGACTTGCGTCCCTTCTCCTGCCCTCCCAGGTTGTAGGGATGAAAAGTAGCAAGAAAAGGAGACGGGAGCCAGCCAGTGAGCGAATAAAGATCTTGCTGGAATCCCTGAAGAATAACAATCAACCAAAGAAGAGCTAAGACTCTAAGATCAGTCCCATCCACTCACTGCTACTTTAACTCGTACGTTGAGCGATACCTTCAGGTGGTCTCGTCTCATGCCTCACCGAGGAGCAGCTTCTGCATCTGCTGCACTAAAATTCCAAACGTGGACACTGGAGGGTGTTACTGAGGCCTTTATGTTTATATGATTGGGACCTGGAGTAATGGGGGGGGATTACTGTGTACTTCATTGTATACTGTAAACTGTTGTTATTAAAACCAATATTGTGGAAGCTGATTGAAGTCCTGCTCAGCTCATTTAGAAGCTGAGACTTTACGTACTCTTACATGGATGTAATCATTTACACCGACCACCATGAAATCGCTATGGATATATTTTTGTACAGTAGTCAAGAATTTAACTAAATACATCAGTACTATTTAAGTTTTCTTCAATCTCCATTTAATTGAAAAAGAAAGAGAAAAGCTTTTTATAGTTTTTTTTTTTTTTTTTCCTTTACCTCCAATAACTTGATAGACTAAGGCCTTATTTATTTGGCTCCACTGGGAGGCAGACTAGCTCATTTTATTTTATAGCTCCTGATGTGTAGCATCACACTACAGCAATGGTAGGTGTGTGCTGCAAGTCAGCTCACCTGAGAACACAAGGCATTAAGCACACCCGAAGCTAATGTTCATCATAAGCTTCACTTGCTCTCATTTATCTCGTCACGCACACCACACACTGCTTTAGCGTCGCTCTATAAACTCTTGTAACACTAGCTAAAGCATTTTTAGCTCATTTGTAGCTAAAAAGCCTCCATTATACTTCCATCTAGATTGAAATATATTGCTGCCAATTGATGATGGATTTTACCATTTTATCCACATATTTTTGACTTGTCTATTAACCCTTTACTGCCTTTTGTCACCACCAGGCCTCTATAAAGTATCACTTTAAAAAAAAAGGTGGTAAAAAGAATGCGAAGAACACTCAAGTTTTATCAGCAAATGTCTAAAATGGATTGACCTCTGAAAGCCCGCTGGTTAATGTTATATTATATATGTGAAGAGACATACCATGTCAAATACTTAATTCAATTTCTGGCTTTCAGTGCCTACATTCACTAATCACATCGCTCACAATGTTGTCTAAACTGCAGTTGGTAAGAAGTTGAATCACCTAAAAGGCTATACCATTCCTACTTGTTTTTCAAGGTTTACATAACCTAAGTGTATTTGTCTGTGAGACAGAAGAAAGAAAAGTCCCCAGGGTGCATGTGTCAGGACTGCATCTGCAGGTTCACATCCTATGAGTGTGCCTGAGTGTGTTTTAGGCCCATCGGACAGTGTGTGGGGGTGCAGGGAGTGTGCAGCCCGCAGCTGTTTTTCCACTCATTGCCACGGGAGGTCAAAGGGGGTGGGAGTATAGACGTTCTAACTTCCTACTCCTCCCCTCCTCCCCAACACGTCCACCTTCTACTCGTGCCACGCTTCCACGGGGGCATGGCATGAGTGGGGGTGAAAGTAGTAAGGAAGAGCCTTACCCAGTTTTGAATTTCACCCGCTGTCCCTGCCTCTTCTCTCCTCTAGCTCTTTAAAATTCAACACGCTTCTCTTTCTATCTCGTTCATCTCTTTCCTCCCCCTCTCAGAGTGGCAGAGTGTTCTTTGAGGTTGGCATAATTTAATTCCATGTGAGTTTCTGACTGATGGATGTGTTCTGGTGGAGCAGTAGAGTGGTTATGAGACGTGGTGGTTAGAGAAGCATTTGACGGGGAGATCAACACCTCCTGAAATGGGGCTGCTGGGTTATAGGGTATGTGGTATTCCTCATATATTGAATAGTTTATGGGGTAATTAGATAGATTAAATAGATAGAAACTGTGGCTACCTGCCAGAAGGTCGCAACAGGTCAGTGTGAAGGTTAATCATGTATTAATCATCCCAACCATTGCTGTGACATGGTTTTATGTGACTCTCTCCAAGAGAACTCTTTAAAGGGACCAATGTTGTGTTTGGCTAACCTGCCCAGCAATGATCCTCCTCCAGGGTGTTTGCAGGCAGTGCACCGTAGACTGGGGTAAAACTAGTCCAAGAGGGATTGGCCTCCTTTCAGGAAGCCCATTGGGATGATTGCCAGAGTTTATGTTTCTGCCTTTTTCTTGGCTCCTAATGTACCTTCAGAGCCTGAAAGAATGTAAAAAGGTGGCCTAAGGGTTTGAAAAACATGGGAGGGATTTAAGGAAACACGACGAGGGAGGAAAAATAGGAAAAACAACAAGGAATGAAAAAGTTCTTGGCATGCATTTGAGGTTTAGTGCCTCCTAAAAATGTTAGTCTTGGAGCAGCGTCTTTCCCAAACTGTTGTTAGCAATCGAAAAGTGTTGCTCCTATAGAACATGGTGTTTAATGTGGAGGCCTTATCAGTTGGAGCGCTTTCAAAAGTAAAGCTTTCTCTCACCAGACAGCAGAGAGGCTACATACGTCGAGCGCTGGCCAAATCAGGCCATTTGTTGAAATGGTGGCTGTGATGGAATACAAACTGGGACGTGGGCACAACATACACAAGCGCTCAGGACATGGATATCTATGGAAAGGCGCCTCATCCGCAGCACTTTTTTTTCAGTTAAACTTCATTAATTGGCATCATTAAGTTTAAAAACAGTTGTAGAAGCTCCCTTTTCTCAAAAATGTCTTGTAAAATTGCAACTTGAGTGACTGAACATCATGGCTTTTTGGAGCCAACACCTCCTCATACATTTTGTCCTTAAAGTAATACAGTTTAACTGTTTACCCCAGGAGTGGGGCTTCCACTGCTATAGCAAGTCTATATCAGGATCCCATATTCTAATTCCTAGGGGAGGGCAGCTCTTCTAAATTCTTACAAAATTTCAGCCAATTAAATTTTTGTGTAAAAAAGCCTTCATTTGCAAAATATTTGAAAGAAAAGTCATTTGATGTAATTGATGTGGTACCTGATATGGACCCTGAACTGAGCATCAGGCCTCAAAGAGTCCAGAATGTTTTGCCATCTGTGAGTGGCCCATAAAGGAGGGTATAGACGGGGCTACACCAGGGACAGGAGGGCAGCAAAGAGGGTTGAGGGTACAGTTCTGGGGCTGGAGAGACGAATTTGTTCACCAACATCCCCCTCTCCCTCTTCATTCTCACGAGCCAGATTTCTCCTCCCTTTTCAAGGTTTCGAGGATCTTTATTGTCATACCAGCACACATCTCCACATGAGATGGCACGAAATAGAGTATTTGGGTACCGGTTGTCAGACAAAGAAAATAAATAAACTATGAGCAAGAGCACTTTACTAAAAAAAAACAACAAAAGCACTATAAAAAAAATGCATTTAACAGTGATAAATAACCATGTGTGCAAAATGCAGTTGGCCAGGTTAAGTGAAATGTGCAGTGAGGCAGGTCTCTAGAAGTGTCTGTAGTTGCAGGTACCAAGGGGAGCTACAGAACACCACCAGAGTTCAACAGTCTCACAGCTTCTGGAAAGAATGATGCAGACGGCCCTCTTCCTACATCTGCTGGTGCAAACGTCTGCGGTGGAGGGTAGGCTGCTCCCCACTATCCTTTGTGCAGCCTTCACCACCCCCTGCAGAGCCTCCCTCTCCGGTGCCACACGGTGATGCAGATCAGGACTCCCAAGTCCCGAGCTGCCATCCTGACCAGGCAGGGATTGGTGCAGGCTGAACAGGAGGGGGCCCATCACACAGCCCTGGGGTGAGCCAGTGCTGAGGGTGATGGGGGATTCTGACAGTCTGTGGCCTGTTGGCTAGGAAGTCCAGGACCCGGCTTCCAAGGGAGGGGCTCAGTCCCAGTGCACCAGGGTCTGTGGGATAATTGTGTCCAAAAACAGCAGGCAGACATGAGAGTCGGCGCTTTCCAGGTGGATGAAGGCTGTGTGGACCACATCATCCGTGGAGCAGTTCTTCCTGGAAGTGACGGTACTCTACAGTCTGCACCACAGCCAGAGAGGGCCTTATGGGATGTTTGAGAGACTGCATGTCTGCTCCAGCACTGGCTCCCTTCGCTGCACAGACCTGGCTGAGTAGATACACACTCACATGGACACACACATGCACGCATAGCCACTAGTGTAGTTCACACGAAGCTCTGAAAGGACAGCAGCAGCAGATTCAGACGTTATTACTTAAGTTTCTAGTTATTACTGAATAGTTTACAGCACTGGTTCCCAACACTTTTGGCAAGTGATTCTTTATAGCCAAGAAATCCCTACCCATAACCAATTCCACAACCACAGATCTTCTGTGGCTGTACGCTGCCTTAAATCCGTCTGTCTCCCCGTGTGAGCCGAAACAGACTCGATGATGTTGAGATCAGGGCTCTGTGGGGGCCACACCATCACTGCCAGGACTGAAGATAGTTCCTAATGACATTGGCTGTATGTTTGGGGTCGCTGTCCTGCTGCAGAATACATTTGGGGCCAATCAGACACCTCCCTGATGGTATTGCATGATGGATAAGTATCTGCTTGTATTTCTTAGTTTTAAGAACATCATTAACTCTGACCAAATCCCAAACTTCATTTGCAGAAATGCAGGCCCAAACAAACTGCCTTCTGCTACAGCCAAATATTTAAAAAAAAAATTTCTTATCAGTCCAGAGCACCTACATCCATTCTTCTGTGCCCCAGTTCCTGTGTTTTTGTGCATTGTTGAGTCACTTGGCCATGTTCCCGCGTTGGAGATGTGGCTTCTTGGTTGCAATTCTTCCATGGAGACCACTTCTGCCCTGACTTCTCCTGCCAGTAGTTGGTGTATCTGGGTCCCACTGGTTTCTGCTGGTTCATAGCTGATGGCACTGCTGGACATCTTCTGATTTCGAAGGGATAATAAGTAAGAATAATGTGTCTTTCATCTGCTGCACTAAGTTTCCTTGGCTGACCGCTGCGTCTACGTTCCTCAATGTTGCCCGTTTCTTTGTGCTTCTTCAAAAGAGCTTGAGCAGCACATCCTGAAACTGCAGTCTGCTCTGAAATCTTTCCCTGGCAGAGACCTTGCTGATGCAGTAGAACAACCTTGTGTCTTGCTGCTGTGCTCAGTCGGAAAATAATGACCTGTGACATGAAACTATCTTCCACGTCCTCATCTTGGTAGCAGAGTTTGGCTATAGTGGATAAAGGGTAAAATAGTTTTAGCAGCAGAATTCCTCCACATAGACACTTATGTTATGTAGCGATGGTGTAGCCATGTTACTGCCACTTGTCTTTGGATTGTAGTGTTGGTGGTCAGTCCACCACTTTGGTCAAGGCTGAAACAGCTCAACTACTGTTTCCTTTAGGATGAATCGTAATAACTTTGGTGATCCCCTGACTTTTCCTCTAGTGCAATAAGCATGTCCAATAATCGTACTTTTAGACACACAGATGAGTACATTTATCCTGTGGGGCCCACATGTTTGGAACCACTGGTTTAAATCATCTTCAACAATAAATGTAGCACATCATTCTTTGAAACATAATATTTTTGTGAGACTCAGCAGGGTTAGCTGTTTGTAAAGATTTTACTATAAAGTCAATTTGGTGTGACACCTTATCTTAGCATCTTATGGCTCCAACAGATCTGAGGAGGAACCCCTGATTTAAATATCCCACTGAAATTAAATGGTCCAATCCAATATCAAGTTTTAACAAATGTTGAGCACATTGCATCACAACAATAATGCGTGTGCCTTTGTCAAAATGGGCAGCATACCACTTTAACATATTTCCAGGGTCTCGGCCGTATTTCGATTCCTTTGGCTCCCATCCATCCATCCAGACGTAATGGCATTCACTCCAGGAAATCATAAAGATCCAATTCAGAGGCTCTGTTTTTGTAATCACAAAGTAGGGGCTTCTCTTTTTCCTATTATTGTCCAATCAAAGCAGCAATATTTCATTCCCCCTGGTGTAAAAGATTGGTTTCTGTCAGTGGCACTGCTCATGCAATATGGACGGCAACCTCCACACATTTTACTTCTACAGAAAAAAAAAAAAAACATTTCCTGCCTCTGCTCCTCCATGGACAATTAATTTCAGATGTCACTTGTAGGTGGCTGGTAAATTCCTGAAATGCCGCAGTGTTTTTTTTTCCTCCACTCCACTGTACTCCAATAACTACAAACTGGAGATCTGTGCATAAGAACGAGTGAAGGAAATGAAACGAGACTGACTGAAAACAAGCTGTGGGGGTGTGGGTGCCCTACAGACGAGCTGTGGGTGTGGGGGTGTGGGTGTGGGTGCACTACAGGGAGGGACTGGCTCACATCTTTCTAGATTTATTGTACAACACATTATTGTCACAGACCTGTGGAGAAACATGAGGGAATACGAAGGGAAAACAGTGGGATTTGAATATGTGATTCAGATGGCGGTTACTGCTACTCTGCTGAGCCAGGCTAGTTACACTTTTACCTGGACAAGTTTAGCTGTTTTATGCTATGACCGGATTGAACTGCTGACAGATACTCAACTCGTCAAACATCAAAATACACTGCATGTATTTCAATTACAGGAGGCAGCAGGTACGACGCTCAGTCATATTGTTTTATTCTCCACACACAGCCTCAGATTTAATATATCTAATTATCTGAAAGAGCCATTTGCTTAAATTAACTCATGCTCCATGAGCGTTTGTAAATGGCTAATTAACCATCTGATATTGTCACATATTGTTTTAGTGATGGAACATTATTTTATGAATCTCTACATTCCATGAAAGTGAACACAACACAGCACCATATCCAGGCAACTCTAGATTTCCTGTAACTAGTTTTGGCTCTCTTGCTGTGTTTTTATAGCCGGCACACATTTAACACGCTGATTTCTTGTGGATATAGAAGTAAAATTTGACTAATTACTGCATTTTGGCTTTCTAACGCAGTATAAATCTGTGCTTTCTTTTTTTTTTTTCCTCCAGAAGTTGGAGATGCTACAAGCAGAGAAGGACAGAAACAAGCATTTCACTTTGTGGGCTCAGTTCAGGGCAAATGTGGATGCGAGGGTGGAGGCCACAAAGGCAGCTCTGTGTTCAAGCCTGCACTCCACATGGCTCTGCTCAGTAGATAGTCCATGGGACCCCAGCGTCCAGTCACATCCCCGCAATGTCACATGAACTCATCCACATACACTACTCACAAAAAGTTAGGGATATTTGGCTTTCAGGTGAAATTTCAGGATGAACCTAAAATGCATTCTAACCTTTCCAGGTGAACTTAATGTGACCTTCTCTAAACCTTTGAATGCACATGTCCACCTGTTCAGTGTCTCAGTACTTTCTGCACCAGCTGCTGTTCTCTAACAAGAAGCTTAACAGCAACATTCACAACAGGTTTGATCCATGAATCCACCAATACATTTCCTGCTTCAGTTAGAATTGGTATTTAAACAGTCCTCCTCATCCTGCTGTTCACATTCTGACATCATGAGACCAAGACGACACCTAACAGTTGATCAGCAGCACCTCAACACTGGAGGCTTCAAACAGGAAGTCCTCAGACGGAGGTGTTCACTGAGCTTAGAGGGTCACAGAGTGTCATCAGGAGGTTGGAACAGTGATACAGAGACTGGAAGAGTCACAGAAAGGAGAGGAGTGGACGTCCTTTGGCCACATCCCAATTTATTGAGACACTGAAAATGTTTTGTTGTGGTATACCCACCACTGTTGGTAGATTTTCTTTCAATAAATTGTTTAAGATGAATAAAATTACCATTGCATGCTTCTTCTTAAATGCCCTACTTTCATGATATAATATCACTGTAGCATTCACTTTTTACATTTTCCATATATTTCACCTGAAAGTCGAACATCCCTAACTTTTAGTGAGTAGTGTATGTTGACTGTGCAACATGAGAGGCAGATCAGATTCTTACTCTTAGAAAGTTAGTTCTGCATCTCAGTTATCACAGTTCATTATGCCTGTTTGTTTGTCAGGGGAATAAAGCCTGCAGCTAAAATGGGCAGCTCAGAACTTGTTTCACCTCTACATAAAAAAAAAAAAATCTACACAGAGAGGTTGGATAAATTTAGACGCTGAACTAATTCTGGAGATATCCACACTCGGAAGCATGTCAAATTCCTAAAACTTCTGAAAATACCACCCAAGGCCTGCTTCTATCAAACATCAAAACTCGTGGCTTCAAACAGTTCCTGATGTCTGCCATCAGCACAACAGGACTGAGATCTGCGGTGACCCCCGAAAACCCACCGCGGAGGAATGCGTCGCGTTCCGGCTGCGGTGCGGTCTGGTTTTCCTCAGCGCGTTTCAGAGGCGTGTCAGGCGCGGAGGGTTTTGGCCGCGTCTCAACCGCGTCAATTGCCACAGAGCAGATGAGGCGGGCAGGAAGTCAGACGAGTGAACGGCAAAGAGAATCCGGTCAGTTTTCAAAATAAAAGCCCCCCGTGTAGTTTTTCAATCTCGTATTCCACCACCACATCAATATCTTTTTATAATCGGTGGTACCAGGCCAGACATGAACCGGTCAGAGGGCTTTTTTTTTTAACACCATGTTCAATGAGGGGTTTGTCTTGGTTGTGCAAATAACAATTTCTCTTGAGCTGCTGTCTGTAGGCTACAACACTACAAAGCAGGAAAATACACGCAAGAAACACATTTTAAACCTGTAACGCCAAGTGTATCATATTTGATACATGAGTTTTTGAGACTTCTACATCATCAGTGTGATATTTTTTTTTCCTGAAAAACCTGATGTATACAATCAGACACATGCAGTGCATAGATAATCCACCAGGGATCAGTAATCCATGCACCAGAGGGCCTTTAATTGAGACATCCAATATATATATGCAAATTATTTTTGGTTTTTTTTGTCAGATGGTTCAATAAACACACCAGTGTCGAAATAATTGCCAGAAAATTCAAATTTTTCATGGTTCAGGTACGTTTCAAGCACGAAAATAACGGACGGAACAAAACTGGGCCTCAGCAGGTATGCAACGCAAACATCCTTGGTAGGTTTTCGGGGCGAGAGAACGATCTCATCCTCGGGCGTATTATCAGAGTTTCACGGCACATTTAAATTTATCTCACCATTCACTTCCACCTCTGATTTCTTTAAGATCAGGAAGAACAGCAGAAACGGAAGAGGTGAAACGCACATTACCACCTCAACCCCTCTTCCACCCTCCTCTACGTTGACTCCTACTAAACCAGGCCTGGTTCCTCTTGCATAATAACCCCCCCCCCCTATCAGCTTCCTGTACAGTGTGGTTAATGAAGGTACTATAAGCACACAGCGCAGGACATGGACTTAGTACAGCCAGTGGAGTGTGGCAAGACCCACTAGATAAAAGGCTCCCAGCTCATTAGAGATCATCTGTAACAGCCCGCTTACATGGGAGAGTAGCTGGGTGGCCAGGTGATTAGCTGACTGATGGACCAGACTGACTGATTGACCTGAACTTTTTAAATGCTTTGCTTACATTGGCTTCTCTTGGTGATTTCCAGCTTGAAATAGACCAAAATAATCACCTTGACAGCCAAAAGTCCACAAAGACGATATGTTTTTTTTTTAAGCCACTTAAGTTAGAATTTAAATTGACTAAAGGATCTTGAGGATTATGATGACAAAAAAAGACATCATCAGTAAAATTGGTGCAGTCTGTGTTGCTTTCAGCACATTCTCAATATTATGGTTGACCCTATCAATAGTAGATACATCCTACATATAGGGTCTTCAAATGTGTTATTACATTTGTTACATTAGACCATAACATTTTAAATGGTTTCTAACATACTTAACCGCTAACATATAATGTGTACTCCACCACACACACACACACACACACACATCCTACTTAACAGCAATGTGTCAGCTATGGAGACGTTCTGGTGTGTGCGATCTCCAAGGAAGAGGACATCCAACATTGACACAATCATGAAAAAGGCCCAGCAAAAGTAAACGTAATAGCGGGCGGCTGTGGTATAGTGGGTCGTCCATCGATCAGAAGGTCGACGGTCCGAGTGTCAAAGTGTCCTTGGGCAAGATGCTGAACCCCAACTTGCTCCTGACCACTTTTACCATTAATCATAACTATAACCAAATTACAATACTGATAACTAGTTGAGGGATTTCTTGCGGTTGGCAGTATTCACTCTTGTACAACATTAAAGAAGACAGCGTGTGTATTAAAACATTTATTAAAGCACAGCAAACAAACTAAACGTGTGTAGGTTTATATGTGAGCGTGTGGGATAAAAGTGCCAGGTTAAGAAAGAATGCTTAGTTAGCACGAAAGACCCTGCGTCTGTTTGAGCAGAACTAACCAATTTATTGATTTAATGGTGTGGCTACACACTAAACTAACACATCACAGTAATTAAAGTCACTGAGCAACATCGAAGCAAATCACAATCAATACAATTACAAGTTTAAAACATTGCTTAGCCATGTATACAGTTACATTATTCTATATATGTGTCCAGTTAGAGTTTATCACCAGTCCTTAATGAGGAACAGAGTTATTGGTGAGCCATGCTGGAGGAAGGGTTGTCAGGACTAAGGTCAGGTAGGACTTAGTGTAGCTGCCACGAAAAACAGGCGGTGTGTTTGGTGCAGGGCACACTAAGGCTGGAGCTGGAGAAAATAGGGCCTGGAGCCGAACCCCCCGCAGGGGCCACGAGGGAAGAGGAGCCAAGGGAAAAGAGGAGGAGCAGTGGAGAAACTCTGCTTACTTTTGCTTTTGCTTATAACCTACAAACTGTGGGAGTTCGAAGAGGGAGTGCCACTACATGAGAGCAGTGGAAAATTCCTTGTATTGTACCAACTCCCTGATAATTGTCAGTAAGATCAGTTTGCAAAACACTAGCTGAGGACACCCCATTACGACTTTGTCGTTTTAGGTGCCACCATCTCTGCATCTCAACAAATTGAGATGACTGACACTGCTGTTCTCACTAACCCTGACTAAAGTGTCATTGTTGTTTATGTGGAATTTGTTTTGTAACTTTTATGTTCTGTTCTTGCTAAGTCAAGATAGATAGTGTCAACAAATCGCTTGGGCTGCACCTCATCTCACCGGGACCCCTGAGAGTCCATTTACAGGCCTGCAGCTTACTCCTCCAGCCCCAGCCTCAGTGTGGCCTGAACCAGAGCAGATCACCTTTTTCATGGCAGCAACACGAAGCCCTGCCTGAACCAAGCTTATCAGCATCAGCAGGTATGACCCAAAGTCTGCCAGCTGATCTTCAGAGCAACAGGAGCGAACAAAGGAGTGATCAGATTCCTCCAGCCTGCAGCCAGGACAGCAAGGACAAGAACCACACCCTCCATCCAGCCTGGTTCATCAACAGGGTCACAAAGCAGCACACTGAAGGACCTTCTTCTTCCCTTTTGAGGACTGGTAACAAACTCTAACTCGGTATATGTAGTCTAGCATGACTGTACACATGGTTAAGCAGTGGTTGAACATTGTGAATTTATTGGTTTTGATTTGCTTTAATGTCCCTTGAGTTTGATTGTGATGTGTTGTAGTTTACTGTGCAGCCACAAAGTTAAGTTGATATTAGTTTGCTCACACAGACGCAGGGTCCTGCATGCAACTAACCATCCTCTCCTAACCTGCCACCTTTATCCTAAACACTCACACAAACAGCTGTACAAATAGGCCTCAACTGAGAGACGAAGCTAACCTAACAGCTACAGCGCATGGCTTTCCCTTTGTCTGCCTCAGAACCACACACCAGGGGGCCAGAAATGGTGCAAACCCCAACATTTATTGGTGCCCCAGATTACTGAGCACAACATTTACTGGCGCCCCCGGTGTGAGCCAGTGTACCGTTGGCAATTGTTCATAATTGTGCAACATTAATTTTCAGCATAATTTTGTATAAAACTTTAAAACTAGCAAAAGTCTTCGTGTTTAACCACTAGTCTGTGACAGAAGTACACATCCAGCTGTGTGTGTGCCAGACAAAGAAATAGAGCCTGAGAGAGCCACAGTGTGTTATCATCCCTGTGACATGGTTTAGTACCTAGCTGTTACTGCCACATGTTGCAGCTTGAGCAAACTTTAAGAGATAATCCTGACTGTTACTGCCCTGCATTTCAGTTAGCGTTTAACATTTTGGTGAACTTATTTTGCCACCGCAACACCACAGCCAACCTCTCTGCTTTGTTGTATTACACAACTTGTTTAACCTCACCCCTTTCAAGGCATAACAATGGAGAACGCCTGTGTAGAGCAGTTTATTTCTTCCGTAGCACAGAGCCTAAAGCCTGGCTATCCCGAATTCATCAACGCGTTTCAGCGAGTGCACAGAAGAGATAAACTCACCGCTAAATGACAGGTGCGATGCACAGACTGCATCCAAAGGCTCACTGTTAAAATGCTTGCTCTTGACCTTCCGCAGGCAAAAACAGCCTCGCTTTTCAGAGCAAAGCAGCCAAAGAAAAGGAGGTAGAAGTTCTAAGAGTGCAAAATGCTTGTGTCCTACAAGCACGAGGTTCAGACAGCGAAGAAGAAGAAAGCCCTGCACTATTTAGGAGACTTGCACACAGCAGAGTTAGACATAACTCTGACACAAAGAAGACCAGAATCAGAACACTTGGCCACTTAGCCAATGTGATTCTGGCTACTCCGATTCACACTCTTCCCTTAGTGACAGGTTAACTCCCTCTCCACTCAGAGGAAATGAAATATTCCCACCACACTTTATGTTCTTGGGAACGAACTCAGCTTCTCAGGGTCCGCTGAGAGACAGAGCTCACAGCCACCTGAGCCACCCATCCCTCTCAAACAGACGTAGAGTTATGTAGTTTATCTTCTAGAAGATATTCTGCCCCGTGCTCTTCAAAGACACCGATGCATGACACATCTCTCCGTGCTCATCCCTCCGAAGGGGGGGGACTAGGACAGCCCAGGACTGTTCATCCTCCTCTCTGCACCGCCGCGAGAGTGACCGCTGTTCAGCTCCTGTTTTCCAACCAGAGAGGACTGTAGTGCATGATTCACACATCAATAACTCTAGCTTAGTCTCGCCTTCAACTGACAGGACCTCACAGTGTCCCCGCTTTGAAGAGCTTGAGTTTCTAGCTAAGGATATGGAAAGGCTTGACCCAGACAACTGTGATGCCCATATTGATGACTATCTAATTGGCCTACCCCATTGCAACAGATGGGGAGAAAGGCTTGTGTGGAAGACCAGGTCTAAAGCTGTCCACAAGTTTATACAGTCACGACCTCCCTGCATCAGAAATGACTACAAATTGCTCCGTCAAGCACTTATAGAAGAATTTTCTTCTACTGCTGACGAGAGCACGGCGGGGGAGGGTGGGGGTGTCTGCTGTGGTACAAGACAGAGGCCAGAACTCCACACGCCAACAGCTGGTTTCAATTCTCCCACCGGCAAGGTAGGTTAACTTGTGCAGATACTAATATGTGAATGTGGCAAGGTTTATTTTTTTTTTATTAAATTGGCATTTGGAGCATGTGCAGCTGGATTTGAGCCTCTATAATGCCTTTATTCTACAGGCCCTCACCGGGGGAGGGGTGAGGAAGCTGAAGTTTGGTCCGTTTCTTTCTGCGACTCCTCTTTTCTACTCCCTCTGACATCTTCTCCAGCATCTTCTATCCCATGTCAGAGCTCTGGCATGAAATTCCACACATGCTTTTAATTTGGAATGAGACAGCTTAGGAGTGAAGTTATCTTACTACTGTGGAATTTTCTACTCTGGCCTCTGATTTGAGCCCAGAGGCAATTAAGCAATAAGAGGGGTGAATTGTCAGATTGGAAAAGTGGGGCGATGGCTGTCTGTGAGTAAAAAGCAAATGCAGCACTCGCTGTTTATTCAGGCCAGTGTTTACCAGAGAGTCTGAGCGAGGGTGGCACACTGTGCTCTAGTAGGGGGCCCGATCACAGTGGCAGGATGGAGAAATAACAATGAGGCGGTGAGAGGTGTAAATACTGCAGTCCTCTTTGGAGTCTCCGTCCTGCAGGAGCACTGACGATGAACTGAGATAGGATAGGTGTAATGAAATGTATCTAAACCCAGATGACCTTTGCTTATTATCTCACGTTGCCCCATTGCTCATTCAGAAAATGTTTGCACATTACTCCTCACATGATGAGCTGAATCCCAGCTGAGTCATGCCTTTTAATAGGCTTCCCAGTCCCAAACAGAATAATGCCCACTGTTACAAACAAATACAAAAGACAACATTTTCTACATCCCACAGAACTACTCCTCCATCTCACCCATCCTCTTCTGGGAATCTGCAAGCCATGAGTAACCCAATCGGCGACTGTGTGATGGATCTGTCCAAGTTAGATCTGTAGCTCTGTGTGAGACCGCCTGGCCTGCTTTTGTACTCATGTCCACGGTTTAACTGCTGCAGAAAAAGCTGGGTTATAAAAAGAACATTGATGGAAAGCCTTTGAAGTTTTCTGCGAGAAAATGTGGAGAGGAGTGCGGAAATGGTTGGGTCCTTTCTACTTGAAATAGTAATTAAGCTAACGCTTTGATATTTTGGATACTGGGAGCACACATTCTAGTCTCCAATTCTCAGTGCTGCAATGG
Organism: Pempheris klunzingeri; assembly: GCF_042242105.1. Taxonomy (NCBI): domain Eukaryota; kingdom Metazoa; phylum Chordata; class Actinopteri; order Acropomatiformes; family Pempheridae; genus Pempheris; species Pempheris klunzingeri. The sequence goes on along the minus strand of NC_092032.1, from coordinate 4,442,353 downwards.
AGAGAAGAAAAAAAAAAAAATCCCATTCTCCTGTATAATAACCACATCGACGTACAGGAATCTTTATTTCAAAAGTGACTTCAGAGATGTCCTCTCACAATCTGAGAGCAAAACCTCTCTAATACTAATTGATATAGAATCTAATGACCAGCGTCTTCTCTCTGTCTCAGTTAACGGTTCTACGCCAGCTGCACAGCTAAAAGGAGATTTCATTGTGCAAATCAGCATCGTATGAAATATAGGCTACGCTCAGGCCCTGCTCTACTTTCTCTATGTCCAGGCCATAATCTTACACAATCTCTACTGAATCTGCAACAGGGACTCTATCTTGGCTCATATGTTACAAATAGGGAAGGGGATCCTCAGGGTGAAACAACGCGGTCAGTCATCTTCTCCGTCATCTGCAGTCATGAAAATGCATGACTGTGCTGCAACGAGCTATTAAACAGGAAGTGAAGAGAGTATGACCCCTTTACTACAGCTACAGTTACATGAAGCCCACCCCTGCTGCCTGGCCAAGTCAAATGAAAGCGTGGGTCTGTGCTGCAGAAAGAGGGAATGAAGGAAGGAAGCGCTTTTTTTCATCTGGCTGTCGAGGAGATGTAGACATTTAAAAAAAATCTCAAAGAGCTATGTGATGACAAGCCAGTTTTTACATAGACATGTTTTCATCTCATGTGACCTTGGAGTCGGAGTGGAAGATGGAGAATGAGATGACAGTAAAGGACTGAAGCTAGAGACAGAAAAAAGAAGAGTTGACAGTGAAGAGAAGATAGTCTTTTCAGGGTGGAGGGGGCAGGACAGCTGGAGTTGTTTGGGCCAGTTAGTGGCTCACTCACTGAAAGTCTGTGTCCTCTTTCTGAATTCAGACACAAGTAGGTAACACCGCCCTCTGCCTCCTAACAGTCAATATCAATACCTCCATTAGACGACATGGGAGGAGGAACAGAGGAGGATGGGGTGGATGCTCTTTGTGAGATGTAGTGTGGGTGTGAAACTTGCACTTCTTCTATTCGAGTCAACTCGTGAAGAGGATGTTAAATGCTGAGGTCAGACTGGTTGACTCTTTCTGATGTTCCATTTTAGCTCCCGTCTCTTCTGGCCTGTCTCCTGAAAAGCCCAGTTCGTTGTGCTTGGTGAGCTCCTACAGGCTCAAGCAGGTGTCTCCTCTGACCAGCTCTTTAGCTGCACCTGCAGACACCAGCATATTAGCCACTCAACATGTTAATGCCAAGTTCAACAGGCTAACCTGCCAAATAAACAACATAAACAACATAAAAATGGCAAAAACATAAAGCTTCCATGTCTGAATTTGGGTCATGGACAGCCAGTAATGAACCATCCTTGAACTTGTACTATTACCAGCCTTTGTTAATATGGAAGGAGTGGGATCAAGTTTATGGTGAGGTTGACAACGCCATCAAGGGGAACTGCACCCCTGGGAAGTTTAACAACCATTGGAACTCAAAAGTGCACACGTTTGAAAAACACTTGACAAGAGACATGAATCCAAAAACAAATACAATTTTATTAACAATGTAGTTTTTCCATCTAAAAAAAAAAATCAGAGACTAGTTTCTAAACATATTATACATGTTAGAAATGTTTTGTTTTTTTTACATACATACATGTTTTTTTTGGTGGGGCTGAGATGGTGGCTCACTGACGCACTGGAGTATCTTTAGCATGACACCTTCCCAGGCACTATACAAAAGAGTGTCTCTGCATTAGGGGGCAGTGACTCCTTACTGCAGTCAACCCAATCTAAATAACCAGTTGTACAATGACTTGTGTACTTTAGAGGACTTTGGGAACCACTAGTAGGCCTGCAGTCTGGGAGCACAGTGCTCTATTCTGGATTTTACTGGAAGCCAGTGAAGAGAAGCCAGTACAGGAGAAAGATGGTCTCTTCTCTTATTTCTCGTCAGAACACGAACAGCTGGAGAGTCTTTAACGACTTATTGGGGCAGCCTGATAATAAGGAGTTGCAATAGTGTTTTATTTGGGAGTTAAAGGACAAATCCTGATCAAAGATCAAATTACCAGATTCCTTACAGTGGTGCTGGAGGCCAGAATAATGCCATCCAGAGTAGCTATATTCTCAGAAAATGTGTATCTGCCCATTCATAGCAATTATAGCTTAGTGTGGCCGCTATGTGAAGAGGGTGCTATCACACAAAAACAGTGGCATCAAGGCACCGTAATGCTATGTAGCAGTAATTACTGGGTGTCTGTTTCGGAATCACCCTGATATTCTATTGATGCCTGACTTTTATTTATACTATGAACAAATTGTTACACAGGTCTTCCAGCTATTTGCTGATTATGAAGTGAACTTATTATGTCTCTGTCCTTGGAATGGAACTTTTTTATGACTGGATTCTTGGCATGGCGGCCCAAAACAATTAAGAGAATGACAGAACTTGTGTCCAAGGAACGGAAAACACAGACAACAGGAAGAGGTGGTCCAAGACAGATAAGGGAGCTGCCTCAGATGGGGGGTCAACTAGATGAAGAGCATTGTAAAGAAGTCATATCCTTGATGAGCCACACCAGTAACTCCTGCAGAAGATGAAGGAGACCTTTGAGTATAGACAATCCTGATGAATCAGATTCCGTACTCAGTGTTTCCAAGGTTGTTGGACACTTAAGACCTGGTAAGTATTAGCATCCTTTTCTGTAACCACAATTCATTGCTTTAAACCTAAGACGTGACTGCCAGATATAGAAACTGAGCAAAAAAATGTATCTTTTATATCTGTGTTTTTCTACAGATACGTCAAGATTTTAGCCCTCCTCTTTGGACCAGCATACGTTCCTATAAAAGGAAAGGTGATCAGAGAAGGGGGGGGGGGGGGGGCTCATTGCCATCCCAGTGCTCCAGAGTTTGCTGAAGTCCATCAGGAATCTGTGCAATAATGAATCATCAGGGGATCATCCAGGTAGTCAGTTACAAGCCAAATGAAATTACCTCCAGTGAAAAATGTCGTACATAGTAAAGATGTGAAAAACAAAACAGCTGATAAGTTAAGATAGTCCTTTAGTCCCAGAAACCCTAAGAAGGTCACAGGTAGTAGACTAAATTGGGTGGAAATTGTGATTTTTTGTCCCCTCTTAGAGTGGGATATGGCATGTTTCCTGCTGCTCTTGTGTATCCTACTACCTCGGCCTACTAAAAAGAAAATGCAGAAGATCAGCGCACGGACCATCTAGTGGTGTTTGACAAGGTATGAATATAAGCACTTCAACACTTAATTCTTACAGTTTATTATGTCATGCCCTAGACACAGCGGTGTGGGCTCATGTTCAGCCTAATCCAAACATTGCACTTCAGATTGCTACCCTGAGATGTACGCACTGCAGTTCACTCCGGCCTGTGCATGCCGCAGTGTTTGATACATGTGTCATCTCTCTTTGTCCCAGAGCAATTTATTAGTTTTAAAGTTTCACTCTAACTGGGACAACAAACTCCCTTTATTTCATAAGTTGGATCACAGTTGATCCACTTTCCCCCCCGAAAAAAAAGGGACCACTGATAACCACACAACTGTTTGTTTTGTATGGTTCCCTGAGAGACAGAGGGGGCCGTTAGGAACTGGTACTCTGTTTCAGGAAGTACTTTTTTTTTTCCATTATATGGACGCTGGATGTGACGTATGGCTACCAGCTTGGACTCCTGAAGTCAACCTGTATGTGAGTGATGTGTGGAGGTGTCTTCAATGAAAGTAGATTACAGAGTCAGCCCCCCCCCCCCAAAAAAAAAAAACATACTCCCTCCTCTGACCTCCATGGTAGCCTATGAAACTGACGTGACATATGGAGTGTATTCACTTTACAAACAATCGGCATGCGGGTGTAAACTTAAATGAGCATGCTATGATTATGATGGATGCCTTTAATTACTGTACTTCTTTAAAGTACTTGTTAGAGTTGTGCTCCAAGGCAAAAAAAAAAAAACTGCTTATAGATGGAATCAAGATGTCTTGAACTCTTACATTTGAAGTGCGTTATCAGGTTAGCTTTGGAGTGCTATCACAAAGACTGCTATCAGTCTTCCTATGCTATTATCTCTTGGAATGTGAGTTTCCACTGGCTTGCGGGAGACATTGGGTGTGTCTCCCGCAAGAGACACGGTCCAGAGTGACTGAAGCTGCTGCAGAAATCACAGTTCGCCTGGAAATCAAAAAGTGGCATTTTCTTAGACTAAAAAAAAAAATTTAATCAGATGAGCCTATTATAAGAACTACTTTAATGTAATTACTAAAGTAATCTTTGAGTGCATGAAGCTGCATTTATGCGTGTCTTGGCCGGCAGAGGGCAGCGGAATAAACTATAAACTCCAACAACTTTGACATATTACGACCTTATAAAGTTGATATGGTTAACTTGTTAGCAAACTGTTGTGTGTTTAAATAGCAAAGTCATGTTTATGTCCACCTGATTACTGTGACAGGTAATCCACAAAGAAAGTCTTGTTGATGTCGGTCACTCGCACTTTTTACGGATCAGATACGTTTTCATTTTATCAAATCAACTTTTCAACCATTTTTGAGCCTATTTTTATTAGCTGTGTCTCCCTTAATTAGTCAAAGCTCTGCACTGTGTGTGAGCTATATGTTTCACTTTACCGGCAGATTCCTCATACTCGCTTGGTGTGTGGGGAAATAAGATCAATGAATCAATACGCCACATAAAAACAGTGTTGATTTCGTCCCATGGAGCTGATATGAAAACTATTTTGGTCAGTCAGCCTGGTGCCGGCTGCTGTCCTATCAGCTCCCCAGGAGCTGCTGCTGTTTATGGAAGATGGAGCAGTGTGGATTGGACAACTTAAGGATAATGCGCCGCTCATGTCTCACTCACGTCTTGCTTCCTGTGTGGATTCACAGTGAATCAAAAGAACAGTTGAGAGACAAAAGACCTAAGTCGCACACTTTAAAACCGAAACAATATGCAGAACATGCTGTGGGGGGGGGGGTAGGTAGAAAGTGACCACCATAACTGGCCCTCCAAAGGGTCTCGCTATGTTGATGGTCCCATCAGCCTCAGATTTTATGGCACAGTCAAGCCAGTGCTTTCTTGGACAGCAAAAGGTGAAGTGAAAAGTAGAAGCGCCCTGATGTATATGAAGGTCGATAATGCTTTTGTGGCGCTGGAGCCTACTGGAAAGCAGGTAGTGCTTCCAACAGGGCCAGCTGTTGTGGGATTACTGACTTTCTTTGAAACTTAACACCATTTTCAAAAGATGAACAACAAGAAAACCACAAAAAAATACGGGAAAATGTTGATAATGATAATGCTAAATAGTGGAGGCAGAGTGTTGAGCCATAAATTATACTTTTCTATCATAGGCTACTCTGTTGAGGCTCTATGGATGCCCCCGTGTCCCTTAATACAACCACCGTCTTAAGTTGCAGCTGGACTGCAAATTACTGCTGTTTACAGAGGAAGAGGGAGGTGGTGGAGGTGGCTGTTTGGATAGTGGGTTGCTGGCTTCAGATCACAGGTTATGCATACAAACCTCAGAGAAAATCAGGCAGCGTCTGGCAGCCCCGGATCTGCTCTGCAACATGATCCTTAACCTGCTCCATTCATGCTGTCACTGCACATATGTCACTGTATTTGGTTGATGGTGCAAACCTTATAACCAGAGAGGAGGGAATATTGGCATTTTTTTGTCTTATTATGAATCTAGATGCATTTCATACATTTCTGCAGTTAAAATGCTGACTTAAATTTTTGCAGACTTATTAATAAAACATTTTATCTTTGCTACTAAATGTATTTTGTGTGGAAAACCCTTTTTTCCTGTTCTAGTAAGTTTAGGAAGCAAATTGCATATTCATGTGCACTATATATATGAACAGTATTTTGTATTGATGTGACCTTGCCATGCAGACACAAATGGCAAATGGTCTGTATTTGTATAGCGTTTTATATACCTTTTTAGTCATTTCGACTACTCAAAGTGCTTTTATATCACATCCTCATTTACCCATTCACACATCATTCATACAAAAAGGAATCTCTGTTGGAGGAGACTATTCTATCACACACATTCACACACTGAAGTTGGGGTTCAGTGTCTTTCCCAAGACTCCCCAGACATTTAGGAGCCAGGAATGAAAATGCAGACCTCAAGGTGTGAGGGTTTTGTCATCTGTACTACAGTAACTACACCCAACAATATATAGTGATACACTGATACCTATACATCATCGCTGCAAGAAGAAAACCACAAGGTCACCTTATTTATATAAAAACTTTTCAAAAACAAAGTTACAAAGAGCTTTACAATACTAACACATAATAAAGATCCAAAACTATATAAATATATAACACGATAGATAAAAAAAGTGAGTCATTAGAAGAGATTTAAAAAAGGAGATACTGAGTTTGCCTGTCTGAAATTGCCAGTTCCACAGCTGGGGGCCCCGAACAACAAAAGTCCAGTATAGCAAGTCAAAATCTTGTTGGAGGATCTCTGACACCGAACAGGCTCATAGGGAGACTAAAATCTTAAAATCAATTCTAACACTCAAAAGGTGTCCAGCGAAGGGTAGCAAGGACTGGTGGAATGCGTTTGCTTTTCTTAGTGCATGTTAAAAGCCTGGAATGTGCAAATTGGCTGTAGTCTGTCCATTCCAGAATAAACTAGTCCTGTGAAAGACATAAAAGCATGCATAACCTCTTCCGAGTCTGCAGAGAAGAGGAATGACCTGATCTTGAGTTGAGTTGAGCAAAACAGAACTGCACTTGGTGTGTCAAAAGACAGCTTTGACTCAATTATAAATCACTTCTGATTTAAAGTCATTTAACTGAAGAACATTTTTGGACATCCAATTTATAATTTCAGCAAGGCATGACATAATGCCAACATTTTCAGAGGTACCAGGCTTTAGTTGGGACATACAACTACACTGAACAAAAATATAAAATATAATAAAAAAAAATATAAAAGCAACACTTTTGTTTTTGCTCCCATTTTTCACGAGCTGAACTCAAAAGATCTAAAACATTTTCTATATACAAAAAACATTTCTCTCAAATATTGTTCACAAATCTGTGTTATTGAGCACTTCTCCTTTGTGCATTTCAGAGTGGCCTTTTATTGTGGCCAGCCTCAGGCCCACCTGTGCAATAATCATGCCGTCTAATCAGCACCTTGATATGCCACACCTGTGGATGGATTATCTCTGCAAAGGAGAAGTGCTCACCAACACAGATTTAGACAGAGAAATGGTTGTTTTTTGTATATGGAGAATGTTTTAGATCTTTGAGTTCAGCTCGTGAAAAATGGGAGCAAAAACAAAAGTGTAAGCTTACAGAAGTAAACTTAGGCTATCTCTAAATTAAAGCTCAGAAATTATTTATCTAAAATTATTATTTAAAAGAAAACTAAGATTCTAAAAAGGCAGAGAAGTAGCCAAGCAAGACTGAAGAACAACTAAAATCCTTTTTATGTATCACTGCAAGGCCATCCCCTTGGCCTCTCATTTTTGGAAGGTGGAAAAATAAATAATCAGAGGGGGGGGGGGGGGGGGGGTGACTCACTGAGAGGGGCACACTCATTAGGATTCATCCTGGACTCTGATGATAGAAAAAAAAAGTCCACGTTGTTGATAATTATAAAATCCTGGCAGATAAAAGAATTGTTGGCAAGGGATCTTAAAACAAAAATTAGCAGATTCAACAGCAGGGATAGCAGAGGTTATGACTGAGATTAGATTGTTTCTGCACGCAATGTAATTGGAATTTGGCCCTGCACACTGCCTTTCAGAGATCCTAAAAGGAAAGAACTAGTATGACAGAGAAACAACAAAATTGGTCAGACATGTGGCATAAGGGTGGAGAGAAAGAGGAGGAACCTAGTGTATCATGGGGAGTCCCCCAGCAGTCCAAGCCTATAGCAGCATAACTAGGGGCTGGCCCTAAACTATATGCTTTATCAAAAGAGAAGGTTTTTAGCCTACTTTTAAAAGTAGAGAGGGTGTCTGCGCCCTGAACCCAGACTGGAAGAAGATTCCACAGGAGAGGAGCCTGATAGTTGAAATTAATGCAGTGTTTCCTGATAATATTCCCCAGAGGAAGCATAGATAAAAGGTAAATAATATTGGTCCAAGCACCGAACCTTGTGGAACTCCATGTCTAACGTCAATGTGGACAGAGTACTGATTGTTAACGTGTACAAACTGAAATCAATCTGATAAATAAGACTTAAACCAGCTTGATACGGTTCCTTTTATGCCACCGCTGTTGTCAAAAAGGCCCAACACCACTTGTACGACCACTAACGTTGAGTGATTTTCACCCATGTGATTGTGGTCATGTGATTTTCATTGTGTCTTTTTTTAGGGAATTTTTCGTAAATGATTCTCTAATTTTAGAGCATTTTTATAGGGTCCCCCCATGATACCTTTTTTTTGTTTTGAGACGTTGTATAGGGGAAAAGAAGAGTACCTAATTTGCCATGTATTGTTGTACTTTAATATGTTTTGATGAAGTATTTTTAAAAAAAAATGTTTAAGTTGGGTCTATTATATCAGGTAAAATGTACCCAATGCTAGTGATGGTGTTACTAACTGTCAGGTTAGTGTTCTAGGGTTAAAGAAATTTTACTCGAGACCCCAAATCCTCAGAGACATCTACCGGGGCACTATAGAGAGGCTGCCTTCACCACCTGGTATAGCAGCTGCACCAACATGGGCTGCAACGAGCTGGAGAGGATGGTGTGCCCAGCCCAGCACATCACTGTGTACAAGCTGCTTAGTCTACAGGAACTGTACATCCAGCGGCGTCCTTGAAGGTCTTTAAGGATCTAATCCACCCACATAACAGCCCATTCACACTGCTGCCCCGAGGGAGAAGATACAGGACCTCTCAAAATGCACACTAGCTGACTGAGGAATAGCTTCTTTCCTGAGGCCGTATGACCGCAACGAACATACTCCCACATACAAACACCACAAACACAAGTCCAGTCCAAATCATCTGTACGATACAATATCATATATACACAATATTTATACCATAAATGTTTATTTGCATGTAATATTAAGATTCATTTGTGAAATATCTGACCACTGAAGGTATGAGCACCTTTCTATTAAATGTCTAAGCACTTTTTCATTGACTACCTAAGCACCTTTTTTATCATTTTCCACTTTGTTTTATACCTTTCTCTGCTGTCATACCTTATTACCTCATATTCTGTTTTTAAATTGTATTTGCTCTCTATATAGATCTTTATATCATTAATTATGTTAAGGTTGCGTACTGGGCACAAAAAGCAGGACTGAGCAGGTGGTTGTGATAAAAAGGAAAGGATTTATCAATGGAGGGCTGATCAATGAGGTGAATGGGATCTGCGTGAAGTCAGGAAGAGACTAAATGTTCACGCATCAAAGTTTCACAAAAAGTTACAAGAGATATCAAAAGAGTACTGAGTCGACGGAACAATCTGGCTGCGGAGTGGAGACACAGGTCCGGTTATATGGCAGAGTAGATGAGGATGATGATGAGCAGCAGGTGTGCCTCGTTGATCAGCCACACCCATGACAAGACACCACACGGACATGGAGGGGGGGAAGGGAGTGAAGGCAGGGAAAGACACAGACAAGGAAAGTGCACAAAAACATAACATATATGACCATCATGGTTCACACCGTGACAAATTCATTTATACGAATTTATATGTATCTTTTCTTTCAGTCATGGAACTCCCAGCCAAAGAATTTCATGAGTGTACTTGTAGAGCTGGAGTAACAATAAACTTCTTGGATCTTTAAACAAATTTTTTGTTCCTTAAAGAAGGAAGAATATTGAGGAGGGCCAGCATTGCCTAGCAGGAGAAACGGGTCTCCATGTACCCGCATGGTAAATATCTTTTATCTTTTCCATTTTTAAAATGTGTTTTTTCTTTATTTGATAGGAACAATGGGATTCAGTTCCAATACAGAACATGAAACAGAGTTCTAGCTATTCTTTATTTTCAACTCTTGTCCCTAGTTGGGCTTTAACATGTAAAGTGTGCAGGTAGAAATGTTTCGTATTAATTTAGAATTCAAATTTGTTTACATGAACTGGTGGTATGATGGATGGCTGTCAATAATGCATTACCCATGAATCTTAACAGACACCACCACAATTAAAATCCCAGGTCGTACAGGGTTGCCTTTGTAACGCTTTCATGGTCCATGACAGATGGGATAGATGGGCATGTTTGCATCTGGAGGAGGCCAAGAAAGGATGGTGAGCTTGTTGATGAGGTAAACTAGCAGGTGTGGGGTGCTTTCTGGTAGCCAAGTTCACTCTGCAAGCTGGTGGTTAAATAGGGGAAGTTCATCCAGAGGAGAGATGAAGTTGGCGAGAGGAACGTTTTATCAGTCCACATCAGTTCACAACAGTCTGGAGGGTCTGCTGCTGGTCAAAAATGTGTCCTTTATAAATCAACAACACATTTGATTTATTTCTACCTCTCTCCTGGAAAATCATGTTTTTTGTCAGTTTTTAATAGCGGAAGCGGTTCGATCGTTTCTATCAAGGCAAAGATTATCATTGCCGCATTGTTGGGCCCGTGGATCCTGCGCACTAGCTTCTTGGGTCTGCCAAGTTAGTTATTGGACTGTATGCATCACATTCTGATGACAAACGAGTCATTTCGCAGGAGTTGTGTTTTACAGGCATCTCTTTCACAGTGTAAACATCTTTTTGGACCCAATGGCATCACGTGACGGACGCCATTGTTGCAATTACATGGTTTGGCCACAGTGTAAAATTGGCTTCAAAGCCTGGCGGTTTTAGGTGGTTAACTGTTCTAAAGGAAGCACAGAGGCATGTAGGACTGCAGCTCTGCTTCCTGGTCTCAACTCTGGGTTGTCATGCTTTAGGACTTAGAAACTCAGCCATGATTCTGAGCTGCTCCATCCAAAGTAGGATGAATGATGTTGAATCATGTTTCTCCAGAAATGTGCCAATTATCTATGAAGCCCAGATTATTTGCTGGATTCCACCTCAACAGCCAACAGTTGAATGATGACATGTAGCTATATATGTCATCGCTGGTCAGATTTGGCAGAGACCCAGAGAAAACTGTTTGGCATTGTCTTTGCATATGACCATATCGATTCCACATTCATTTTAGTGACCTCCAATTAGCGTAATTGGGAGTCATTCCCATATATTGGCTGGGAATGATATGTGTTAATTATTACATGCACCTGTTATGTTGAGTATGTCAAGGTGATTAGAATGAGGATAGTAGGCAGCTTAAGTGCCTATTCATTATCCTGTAGAGCTGAATAGACACATTTCAACACAATTTTGCCTGCTACTACTTAATTTCTGCATAGATCTGTGCGTACACCTAGACAAAGCTGAAAAGTGAGGATTGAGGGCAGGGCAGCTGCGATACACTGCAGCTACATACACTGAACAAAAATATATATAGACCAGCCACCCGGACAGCTGCTGCAACAATCGGTTTGCATAACCAAAGAATTTCTGCACAAACTGTCAGAAACCGTCTCAGGGAAGCTCATCTGCATGCTCGTCGTCCTCATCGGGGTCTCGACCTGACTGCAGTTTGTCGTCGTAACCGACTTGAGTGAGCAAATGCTCACATTTGATGGCATTTGGCACGTTGGAGAGGTGATGACCATCACCTTATGTTGCAGCATGATAATGCATGGCCCCATGTTGCAAGGATCTGTACACTATTCCTAGAAGCTGAAAACATCCCAGTTCTTGCATGGCCAGCATACTCACCGGACATGTCACCCATTGAGCATGTTTGGGATGCTCTGGGTCGGCGTATACAACAGCGTGTTCTAGTTGCTGCCAATATCCAGCAACTTGGCACAGCCATTGAAGAGGAGTGGACCAACATTCAACAGGCCACAATCAACAACCTGATCAACTCTATGAGAAGGAGATGTGTTGCACTGCGTGAGGCAAATGGTGGTCATACCAGATACTGACTGGTTTTCTGACCCTCCCAGACCCCCCCCCCCCCCAAAACTGCAGATTTCAGAGTGGCCTTTTATTGTGGCCAGCCTAAGGCTCACCTGTGCAGTAATCATGCTGTCTAATCAGCATCTTGATATGCCACACCTGTGAGGTGGGATGGATTATCTCTGCAAAGGAGAAGTGCTCACTAACACAGATTTAGACAGATTTGTGAACAATATTTGAGGGAAATTGTTGTTTTATGTATATAGAAAATGTTTTAGATTTTTTAGTTCAGCTAATGAAAAATGGGAGCAAAAACAAAAGTGTTGCGTTTACATTTTTGTTCAGTGAATGAAGCCTTGCGCTAGTCCAGCCGGATAGACTGACTACTCATGATCACTCATGTTCGCTCTCTCTTGCCCGCTCACTCAGTCTTTTCCCGTTTTCATCTCATTAGTTGTTGGTGGTAAACCAATCAAATATTTGCATCAATGCTCAGTTGAGGCTTAAAGAGTTATCAAATATAAGCATAAGCTTCAAATCATTACCTTTAGCATCCAAGCATCAAATCCCAACAACATATAGTTTCATTACTAAATCTCTCAAATTGTTTTAGCTAGATTTAATTAAATACATTTCCACCACACTTCACTTGTTTGTAAGTGCAGCTAGATGTGTATTCCTGTGGGAGACTTTTTTCGCTATCGACCAATATAATGTTCATCAGTTCTTTGCAGCATAGAAGTTGGCATCATTCACTCCTGTACAACATTAACAGAAACCAACATATTTACTGTAAAAAATGTGTTGTTGGGAGGCTATATCCCCTAGTCGGGTGTCCTAATGCAAAGTGGTTCCAGGGGAAGGGCCAGACTAAGAGCGATTCAAAAAACCCCAGAAGCTATGGATTGCTGGGGGGAAGGTTGTGTTTTGAGTGCATCAAACAGCAGTTCAGAGTATCTGGCCATCTTGGAGTCTCTAGATGACATCTTTGAAGGGGTTCCATCTGGGGACTTCTGCTGGGGGACTTCAATGCTCATGTAATTATGCACAAACCTGGAAGCAGCAGATCGGGACTGGAGGGCCTGAGGGTTTGTGGCTTTAGTGGTCACTGAGGAGAAAACCCAGGTGTGGGAGGACTTCTGGGAGGCTATGGAGAAGGGCTTCCAGGTGGCCTTGCCCAAGGACATTTCGACATGTTGACTCATAGGATTGATCCGCCGACCTTCTGATTGAGGGACAACCCACTCTACCTCAACCCTCCCCATAACCCCCAAAACCAATACATTCACAAGGTTAAACCATTGCTTAGCCATTTATATAGTTATGCTGTGCTATATATGCCCAGTTAGAGTTTGTTACCAGTCCTCTAAAGGGAAGAAGAAGGTCCTTCAGTATGTTGCTTTCTTAGCCTGTTGATGAGTCAGACTGGAAGACGGTATGGTTTGTTTGTCTTTGCTCTCCTGGTTGCAGGCTGGAGGAATGCAGTTGCTCCTTAGTTCCTTGCTGGTTAGCAGCTCAATGCTAACTTGCTGGTGTGCTCCTGTTGCTCTTAAAATCAGCTGGCAGACTTCAGGTCATACCTGGCAGTTGGCAGGTCCAGGCAGGGCTTTGTGTTGTTGCCATGAAAAAGGTGGCCTGGTCTGGTTCAGGCCACACTGAGGCTGGGGCTGGAGGAGTAAGCTGCAGGCCTGTAAATGGACTCTCAGGGGTCCCGGAGAGATGAGGTGCAGCGCAGAGCCCATGGTGAAACAGAGCTTGACCCTCAGGGGCCCAGAGGAGAAGTGAGAAGAGGAAGAGCAGTGTGTGAGTTCTGGTTTTGTTGATCTGAAGTTGTAGGTTCATGTGTCACACACTGACCAATAGTGGCTGGAAAGCTAGGTCCAGGTGTGCGTTTAGTACATATGTGTGAAAGTAAAGGACTCTGGGAAACTGAGTTCAGAGAAGGAGCCCTTTGCTCAAAAGACAAAGAAACATGTAGTCCTCACCAATTTGTTGGACCCAACAGTGATCATACAGTCTTTGGGCTTCAAGGCAACCCTTTTTTAGGACTTTCCCTGAACTCCCTCACAGTGTCTTCATCCCTCACACCTCTGAGGGCAACAAACATTCTAGGCCTCCTGGATTGCTTCAGTCTTGGCAGGCAGCTGAGGATGGCCCAGTTTCAGAGGCTGCTGGGCATGATTTCAGCTGTGGTGGCTTTTGTTCCCTTGGGCCTCCTCAGGGCTCAACTGCTACAGAGGGTGTTGAATGCCTTAAAGCTCCACCTGAAGTGGAACAAACATGTGAAACTTTGGGTAACACGTACATGTCTCTGAGTCTTACACTCATGGAGGAACAGATTGTCATAACATTAACCAGCCATGTTGTTGACTTATCAAGCACATGTTTTTGATTGACAGCAGATCCTGCACACCGCTACTGACCGATGTGGACTGGTAAAATAAAGAGAGGAAGGAGAACAAGGATGAAATCTCATGATTAAATGTTAAGTTGTAGTTGTTAGCATTAAAATGAGAAGCAACAGTGCAGCTTCTGTGCTCCCAAGTCCAAAAAAGGCCTACTGACTGTGGGCATGAAAAGATAATCCCATAGAAGTACATTAGTTTGAAAATTGCAGGGACACGCAAAAAAAAAGAAATTCATGTTGATAGATACAAATTAATCAATTGAATTTTGTGACTACTTCACAAACTTCTGTGAGACTGGGTTGAAATACCACAAGAAATAAGCTCTAACATGTTTTTTTTGTTGTACTTTCAGTGCACTCTCTATGCACCCTCTCTGCATTATCAGGCAAGCCATGGTGTAATTACACATCACTGCAAAGTTATAAAAACTTTCTGCAGATTGGAAACACTGAACTGTCTAGATGATAAGCCCAGATTTTCCATTTTCCAAGTCTGGCTCATTGGTACTGTCAGAATGTTTGCAGCACTCCAGTGCTGATCCTGTGAGAAATTGGCCAGCACTGCTCTGACCATTTGTGTGCGTGTACGAGTCTGTTGCTTGGATTGTGCATTTTACCACATACTAACAGCTTGATTGACACTTAGATAAGCAAGGAGGAGCAACACATTGGGATGGCAAAATACACACAGAATGATTCACTTAGTTGTCTACCAAGTCTGGCAAGCATTTTCCAAAGGAGTAATCCATCTGAGTGCACATACTCCAAGTAGATCTTTAATCCAATTGACATATGTAGTGAAATTAATTGAAAACAGTTATTTATGAAGGACTGTGCAGTGGGATTCTGAGTCCTGGCTGCAGAGGGTTAATGCAAATTAGATCACCATGGCTCTACTACTACCCTCATATTTCATCTGCATTTAAGCACATATGATGATAGCCATCCGTCGTCTCTCTGGGAACTGTAATCTCTGGCATATGCTGCCCTGATATGGACGTATCAAATTGGCTATGATGTCTGCATAAAAGCGCATCTATAACCTCATGTAACAGAGGTCAAATACCCCACGTCCTGGCTTCCCAGGACTATCTTATCTAATACAGATAATGAAAGACATACTTTTGCACTCAAACAACGTGATGTGTCACACAGTGAATCGAAATGTTCAGACTTAATTTCTTTAGAGCATGGTTCCAAACTTTTTCCACCTGATGCATTCAAGCAACAAATGAGTTCAAGTGCCTCAAATGTGTTCTTTTGGATTCATTTTGAACTTTAGTTTTAGATTATATGAAAGAAATATTGTTGCAATATTTCAATTGCACCCCCGCAAAGTACCCCCTGGTTGTGAATCACTGGTTAAAGGGATTATTGTAAGGCTTTCAGGTAACTGTATGAAATAATTTACAGAGGTTTCAGGTTCACTGTGATCATTTGTTTTTTTTTTCTTTTTCTTTATTTTAGTTGATCATTAATTTACATAGTGTATAGTTATTAAAAAGTTATTTAAATATGTCATTAACTTAAAACCAAACTAAGTTGGGGTGGATGGAGGACTCAGTAGATGCCCACAGCTCAGTCTAGCAGTGTGTGTGAATATTTCATTTGAACAGGAAGATAAAATAGAAACAGGTAGATGAACATCATGCAATTTCCAGAAGAAACTCTAAGACATGATATGAACCCAGTTGTCTTCATGAATCTCAATCAAGGTGGATTAAAGTGAATCCCTGCTGTTCACACCATGGGTTCAAAGGTGAGGGGGCTTTACATGATCCTCATGTGTTAAGAGTAGACTGCTTGCCCTCTTAGCCACAGATCTTTTACCTTACAACAATCCACAGCCAGATCAAAACACAAAAAAATCCCCCGTCGGTCCCTCAGATCTCCTGAACAGATGCCTGTGGGTGGTGTGATACCGCCAGGGAGGCTTGGACTTCATACAGCCAGGCGCTCTCCACATCTGTCCTGAGTTAAAGTAGGCACTTAACCCAGTCAAAACCCAGCTGTTTAGGTATTTGCTTTGTTGGTGCAGAGTTTTGATCGCGGCTGTGTTATGTGGAGAGAGGCCTTAAAATCATATTTGTGAAGATTCAGTGCTTCTGTTTGTGTGACCACGGGACTGTATGTGTTAAGAAGTTATGTGCTAACGCCTTGAATATCATTGCTTTACCCCCTAATTTTTATCTGCTGTTGCACCTAGCTACTTACCAGTTGCTGTGGGATCACATCATAGAAAAATAGAAACTTTCCAGAGGAAGAACATGTGTAGATTAGGTAACCAGTTTTGGTATATAAGGTAGTGACCTCGCCCCTTCTCATTATATTTGAAAATATCTCACATTTGTCATGGGTGAACACATTTTGTTTTCAAACGCATTTCGAAATCAGATATTTTTTGACAGACAGCCAAACGTATTGCTAAGCAGTAAACAAGAAGCACATGTTCATATTCACTGCTCAGCAATACCTAAAATGTTGCTTGTTGTTTCCTGCTGTTGATTCACAATTTCATTTGGCGGGCTGCTGATGGACAGAGTAATGCAGCACATTGTTACATTGTGGTGCAATTGTTTGGGTTTAGGGCAGCGCCTGTGGCTCTGCGAGATAGATTCAGAGGATTCAGTGACCACCGGATACACCGATGTCCCTAAAATAATCCTAATTATAGGTCTGCAGATGGATTCTGATGGGAAATGGACAATTTTGGTCCGTGAGGCCCACAAATGTGCAGTTATTATAGCCGAGCCAAGTTTAGCACATTCTTTCTGAATGAAAGAGCATCTAACTTTTGAAATCAGCTAGACGGACTAGCAACGGCATGCATCAATCTTTGGCATTTTCTTTGAGAGCGAGTCATCAAGGTGACGTTTAGTAAAAATCCATCTGGAAATGGTTTCACAACTCCTGGAACTTTCAAATGCTCTGACAAGTTTTGTTTTTTTGTTGTCAAGAAGAAGGTTTGAATCATCAATGGTTATTTCTGAGGAGAGAATTCAAAACAAATGCTGAGACAAGAGACTGCTAGCCAGCCCCTGACTGACCAATGGCTATGAATTAGACCAATCACAGAAAGTATCATGTTTGTCAGATGGCACAGTACCCCCCTGATGGTAATCTGTCTGGCCCGTGCCAAGCTTTAAAAGGTGGCCACACTCAATACATTAGGATTGCTGCAATAACAGCCTTCCTAAGCCCATTACTTGCTGATCTATTTAAAGCTACTGTAACTTATACAATACACCATATACACTGACTGGACCTGGACCTTTAGCAACCTGGAGTATTTTTTGACAAAATATTTCAATTTGATTGCTTGTTATTAAACCACTAAATTTTTTATTTTTCCATTATATTCCCAGCTGTGTGGATTGGGATGTTAAAGCGCAGTGAGATAAGTGGATATGGAAATAAAACATTAAGATAACTGCAATGTAAAGTATCACCAATATCCTGCCTGTGGCCCTGTTTTTAGACAACAAACTGATTATGTAAATCTGTTTTCCAGTTATACAGTTAGCGAATGGCTAGAAGCAGGGAGAAACAATAATCCTGCCTCCGTCTGAAGTTGGTAAAAGCTAAATCAAATCAATTAACATGTCGCATCGTGTTTGTTTAATCGGTACAAAAAGCCAAAATGCAGAAATGACACACGTTGTTGATTTAAGGGAGGTTATGTGCTATTGGACTATTTTGTTGGCCTTACTTTAGAATTTACTTCAGAATTGTTTTACCTTTGGCCCAAGCCAGGCTCGCTGCTAATGTTTCCAGTCTCTATGCTAAGCTACAATGGATCCGTGCTGTAGCTTCGTGTTTCTAATGAACAGATACGAGCGTGATATCAATTTTCTCATCTAACTTTTAGGAAGAAAGCAAATAAGCATGATGCCCAGAATGTCAAACTATTTCTCATAATCTGTATCAGTTAAAAAGACAACACAGTCAAATGGACAAATACACGAGCTCAAGTTTTTAAATAATTCTGCTGAATATCCTCCAAGGATGACATTGTTCATTGACAAGAGGATGTTCATACAACCCCCCCACCCACCCACCCACCTACAGAGTCAAG
Organism: Pempheris klunzingeri; assembly: GCF_042242105.1. Taxonomy (NCBI): domain Eukaryota; kingdom Metazoa; phylum Chordata; class Actinopteri; order Acropomatiformes; family Pempheridae; genus Pempheris; species Pempheris klunzingeri. Next base: position 4,423,919 of record NC_092032.1, on the reverse strand, counting down.
TGTTAGAAAAGATCTCGGGGGAATTGAGGAGTGGCAACTGCAGCAGCAGCCCACAGCAAGCAGCGCTGCTCCCCCAAACTCAAAACCACAACTGGCAAACAGAGCAGTGACATCAGTGTCTCCACACCACATTTTGGTGCACTGCATATGAGCTGCATACATACAGCACAATTAAAACCAGACACAGCCAGACTGCAGCTAGCATACACTCTAAGAACACAGGGAGCAGCAGAAGTGAGGATCTCCAGTGATACTGAGCAGATGCAAGTAGGTCACAGACATCATATGTTGTTTTTTCCCAAACTACTGTAACACAGCAGTTAAAGTATCTCCCGCTTGTCTCAACATGTTATTCAGTACAAAGTGCTCTGCTGTGCAAATGCTTCATGCCATTGGACAAACTGTATACAAGCAACCACGGGCAATTAAAACACCAATTATCTCTTTGGATCTATTAGTTCGTTGTGGATGTGCCACGTGATATCTTAAGTCAGCAACTGAAACAATGGCTAGCTTCACAGGACAGGAGATAATCATCGTCTAGCGGTAATTCAAAGTTAGGCTGATTTAATGTTAATATTATCATTCGTGTTGCAACTTTTCCCAAGGGGACACATTACCACCTGTGATCATGGACAGACAAAAGCGGCCATTACAAATGAATTAGGAGATATATTTCAGTGGTCAGATACTAGGCAGCCCACTGACATTATTTCCACTATGGGAATGCACAGGCCAGGGCTGATAGAAGCCCACTAGCCTCTCTAAGTTTCAGGGGAATTCGGTTGTATGCAGTGTCAGTGTCAATATTATGAATGCTCTCTTCCTTTTAAGAGGTGGAAAGGATGTACAGCTCTCAGCCTTGAAAGCCCGTAGCCAGACAGATGCTGCATAGCTTTTGGCAAACCATACAGGGCCCAAAACAACAAATGGACCAAAGTTTGATTAACTGCTGTAAATAACTTTTTATATTAATGTTATGTTACCTGTGAAATTCTTAGAGTATATAAAGTCCATTTTCACTTTTTTGTTTGATTGATCATTTTCATTACCATTATTAATCTACTGAGTTTTTTTTTTTTTTTTTGCTATCAACAGATCAATGTATGGTCTATGAAACATTGCAAAACAATGAGAAATGTCCATCCCAATTTGCTAGCGCCAAAGTGATATCAGTTCATTACAAGACAGGAAAAAAAAAAAATCTTGCACTTGAGAAGAACAATCATCCTGAAGCCAGACAGCTTCTTTTTTTTTTCTTTTTTTTTTTTAATATTTGCTTGAAAATGGACTGAAATGATCAATTGACTGATTGATGCAGCCAATTAATGGGAGGGTAGAATAATACATCGTGCCTATTCTAGCTGAAGAGTCCAAATACATCATGACATCATGAATGCACACACAGCTGGAGGTCAGCTTACACAATATTTATTTGCAAGTAATCGTCCTTTTATAGGCTGACGTCAATCACTCTGATTACATTCATAAAAAAAAAAATAAAAAAAATGACAGCATGCAAATTATATAAGATTAGATAGATAGATAGATGGATAGATAGATAGATGGAGTCTGTGAGCAGGATCCAGCTGCCTCCCCGCTGGAGAGGAGGAATGCTGTGCTGGAGCAGAGAGGGGCTGTTCCCTTGGCAGATCTCAGCTCAGTCCGTCCGGAGCAGCGGCGGGGATGAGTGCTGAGGACTAGGCGACAGCGCAAACACCAATTTCGCAGGTAAGAGCGGCTCTTCACCGCCGCTTATACTCAGCTGTTAGTGAGGCATCACTGTGGGGCTGTTTTTTTGGGGGGGTTTTTTCTTTCTGGGAGGGGGTGCGGGAGGATTTTTATTCCACGACATATGCGGCGGACAGCTTCTGTAAGGAGACAGACAGACAGGGATTGAGGTTCGCATCTGCTCCGCGTTCAACATTTTCCAGCCTGTCCCCCCCCACCCCCCACCCACCCTCCTTAACTTGCGAGCCGAGCCGAGCCAGCTATACCTCGGCGCTCTCTCTCTCTGCTGTCCGGCGCCGTCCGTCCCCGCTCCCCCCCTGCCACGGAGAACGGATTTAGGATGATGACACTGTGGCGCTTGGAGGACGCGACACAACGAGGCGGATGAGTGGGAGGATGCCGGTCTGTATTCTTTGAAGTGAACGCGTTTCGGCAGTGGACGCGGTCCTGTCAGCTGAAGGTTAAAGACTGCTGACGGAGCTAGCCGGGCTAGCTGTAGCCCCGTTAACGTGCCGTTCTCTTTGATGTGGAAGAGAGGCCAAACTCCGTCCAAATTACGCAGTTTTTTTTTTTATGTCCAAGCTCGCGAGCCGAGATTTATATCGATAAATGACACTAATTAAGAACTTAAACGAAACACTGCGGCCGTGAATGTATTCGGCAGGAATTCTGCCTTAAAAACAACAATTGCTTATGTGCAATTTGAACTCGCAGAAGTGCTTTGCCCTGGTGGTACAGTGTGCTGTGATGGTCTGTGTTTGCAGTTGGAGTTATAAAACAGAGGGATCATCGAATCGCAGTGTACAGCCGAATTCATCCAAGGACCTCTACTCGTGCGTGTACGGTCTTCAGTCGCGTCAAAACGGGGATGCATCGGTCCCCCGCCGCCTCGAAACCTTAAACGGGCAGATGTTTTAACGGAATTTGGCGTGGTTTCTCCCCGCATCCGCGAAGTGCGCGCATTTTGGGGCTAGGCTAATGGGCTACGACGGCAACCTGCAACGGAACCAGTGGGGGCTAGCTTTCATACCGAGCCTGTCAATCATTTCGTAACGACACGACACAACACACCGACAACACTCGGGTCCGGCGCCCCGTCGCTCTCGGTCCTGAGCTCTTTGGGTTCGGTTTGGCGCCCAGCAGCACCAAACGGTGATGGAAATGAGCCCTGGGCAAATGGTATGCCAAGTTTAGGTCGCTTTGATGTTTCTATGTTGTCACTCTGTCACCTGCTGTTAGCATGATGATGGCTGCTGCTTGACCTCTCTTCTCGTCCCCCCCCCTCCTCCCCCCGTGCAGCATCCTGCACCCACTGCCTCATAACCTTGGCTATGCTGAGAATCAGCTATTGATTTCCTGAAATTGGAAAATAATGTGATGCACTTAAAGATTTATGTAATGTTTCGTAGCCCACTAGGACAGCTGCTCTGCTCTTTACTCATGCCTCAGATTATGTCAAAATGTTGAAGCCTTATTTTCCAGATGGTCTTGCACCTACATTATTATTCAGGTGCCTCTGCAGGCCAGGATCCCACTTGATCTGTTCAAGTTCAACATTGTGTTAGAACATATTACAGTGTTGCTGCAGTGAGCGGACGAGGTGCCACCGTCTGTGGGATTTTCCCATTTCATCTCGCCAGATTTGATCGATTCCTGTTTGGGAAGTTCTGTCATTATTGTAGGTGCTGTTTAACACTATTGAATTACTACTAACGCTGCCCAGGAGCGATCTTGTTTCTTCTCGCTAAGTTCTTTAATAGCCCAGTAAGCTTAGATAAGGAGCTGTATATAGCAGTGTTTAGACAGTATGCAGGATTTGGAGATAAAAAAAAAAAAAAAAATGCAAATCTGAGACCAGACCAGCAGCAGCTAATGTGTATTTTCACAGGGAAGGGTAAAATCTTAAGTGTGTGTGCATGGGCGCATGTGTGTCATGTGGTAGGTTCTTTCACACATCCTTGAGACTGGGAGGATGTATTAACACATGGCCTCGCTAGATGCCTGAGGGGAGGTGGGGTACGGTGGGACGGGGAGCATATTAAGAGGGGAAGCAGCTCATTAATTGCTTGCAGCAGCAGAAGAAGAAAAGGTTGGTCAGCGAATCTGGAGTGACCCTCCCCAGCCATATAATGAGTCACACCACTTCAACTTTCGGGCGTGTGTGGGCTGGGATGACTTTCTAGTGTTGCAGGCTTTCTAGTTAACCCGGGGCTAGACTTTCCAGTAATCGCGTCTGTGCACAATCGTTGTTTTAGCGGGCTTGACAGGCTACGTTCCTCTCTCTGTCCTCTTTTTGTCTGTCTTCAGTTTAGCATCCAAGCCAAGAGCATCAAGAAAATTCATTTTTCCTGCTATTGGATGGGAATAGCTGAAGCCTTTGAAAGTCCCCTGATGTTTGCCTGGCTACAGGGATCCCCTTTGAGGTCCTCCCTGATGTCACAAGTGATGTCAGAGCAGAGGTGACGCAGGCGGGAGAAAAGAGGCTGGTGGATGAAGCCAGGCAGAAACGTGTGAAAGCTATTGACCATGTGTCAGTGTGTCTGAAATGGAATACATGTTCAGCTCATATATTACTGTGTCCTAGCTGAATGTTAGGTGGTGGAGCTACGTGTGCTATACAATGGAAATGGAGTTCATTAGTTATTATCAGTGTATGACTGGTTGCTGCATAGTGTGCATTAATGAGCTATTAACTATACTGGCCTTGTGCTTAGGCCAGTTGTTATTGAAATTATATTTGAATATTTGATTCGAAACAATGACACCACATCAGACAACTGGCCAGACAGTTCTGAAATGAATCAGAAGTAGACCATTCAGACTGTGACGTGTTGGAATATGGTGGAATAAAAACAACACCCTCACCCTCTTTCCATCCTGCCTTTTATTCCTCTATCAGAGGGATCTGATTGTAATACGTTTTGGACTCAGGCAATACAACGCGAACATCTTGGCAGCCCACATGCTATTGTTGACATGGGATATGCTCGACAAAATAACGGAAGTGGGCGTTCTTTGGCTGAACATTTCTGCATGAGCTAATTGACTGATAATGCATGGGTCCCGCCTGACGCCGCTCTCCCTACCAGGAGAGTGGAGATGCTAGAGTGTGCACGCGGGTTGCCACGCGGTGATGAGATGAATCCCTGTTAACAGATGTTCACTTTTCAGGTTTCTGATTTTCAACCTTAATTTTGGCGCTGTTACAATAGGTCACAATTGTCACAACATACAGTTACATGGCTCCTCTTGGCTCTGAGGGATGATTTCTGATTGCTCGCGGATGTCTGGAGGGCAGTTAGCTACCCAGATAATATGCCTACACTTCGTACTGCTGAGATGCAGTCCACGTGAAGTGGAGAACATTGTGCTTTCTAGAGGTCAGCGTGGGTAAAATATGGCCTGAGGTTTTTTAGCTGTTTATTTTACTGGCCTTAACCAAAAACAGACCTTCAACTTCTTTTCCAAAGACAATCAGGAGCCTGCAGAGAACCTGATTGGAAGCATTTGCAACACCGTTGGCTTTTCCTTTGTCCCCACCACGGCACACTTCCTCAGGAAGAGAGACGGCCCCTCTCCTGGACACAGCGATGTCGCATAGATAAACAATCTGCGGACCATCGCTGTTTGCTGAATGTGATGGGCTGTCATCCCCGAACGTGCACAGTTCTAACACATGCAGGCCAGAGCCTACCCAAGTGCACACCCACGCGGGTCCGTTTTTATGGATTCAAGGAGACTGGGAAGAGCGTGGTGGAGAGGTTCAGTTCTTGTGGAATATTTTAGGAAGCAGGCTTATCCTCTTTTTGGTACCAGACTCTGTTGTATGAGATTTTTTTGTTGTGGTGTTTTTGTGCTGGAGCCTGTTAAATTCAGATCTGTTTTGGTCTGTAGTTCTTCACTTTGAGAAGGGATGTGCTATTTTAACACATCTCTGTGTCTTATTTTGGACATTAGTCACTGTTGCTCAATTAGTTTTGACCAGAGAACAGAAAATGTTTCTCCTTCATGTGCGGTATACAGTACATATTCATAGACTTGCATGACTAGTCACTGTCAAGTTTATTTACATAGTCGGTAACCAGTGTTTGCAATCTAGACTAACACCCTTCGACTATGCATATCTGTCCTCTCAAGGCTTGATCTAGGTCTTTGCCCTGCATCGTCTGTCAACCATGCTGCCCCACTGTTGGCTTTCCTCCCCACCTCCCTACTCTCCCCTCATCTCAGCCGGGCCATGAATAAGAAGCTGACATCAAACTGTCAACCTGCAAGCTGTCATGCCCTTGCAGCATGCCGCTGGTGTAGCCCATAGTCAGGCTTTATTCTAAATAAACAACTCATGGCCGTGACAGAAGTTCACTTGAACTCAAAAGTGTCGGTCTTACATGTTTCACTGCGTAGTAAATGATGTTACAGTAGTAGTGTACACTGGCTGATAAGAGAAAATGTAGAGGCTGATGTTCAGGGTCATGTATGGAAATGCCAGCCCTCATGTGGTTCTGTTTGTTTTTAGCTTACTTTACTGCACATGTTATCCACACACTATATCATTAATTTCTCTCTAGGAGTAATCCATGCCATCAAAATGCAGCAGATATGCACTTTTTTCCGTTCATCGGTCGAAAGATTGGGGGTTCATTCCCTCAGCACATCGTAGTGTCCAAGCGTCCTTGGACACCTGAACCCCAACCTGCTCCTGAAGCAGCTTCAGTGTGTGAATGTGTGTGAAAGAACAGTCTCCTCCAGCTTAGATTCCTCCCGTGTGAATGATACATGAATGGGTGAATGAGGATGTGATGTAGAAGTGTTTTGGGCAGGTGAAATGACGAGAAAGGCGCTGCACAAAATGCACACCATTTACCATTTGTCACACAAACTGCCATTGTAGTGAAACACAATGTTGTTGTGTTACGGGGGATGAAAGCCGACCGTTGTTGCATACTCTTGGTTGAATCCGAGGTTTTATTTGATATAACAGCCAATTCCATTGCGTAACAGCATTAGCAGTATTTAAACTGAGCTTGTGATGGAAAGGAATGGGCGTGGGGTTGGGTGGTGGTGGGTGGCACTGATAGACAGCAGGTCACTTTACAGTAAGAAATACTCACTTTTCACTGATTATTGATTTTTTGTGACGTTACCAGGAGCACTTGCCTCAGATTAAGGGTTTAGCTAGATTAGACTGAATGTACAGTAAGATAAGCTAATGTGCAAAAGTGAATTATCTTATTAATGAACATAACATTTGACCGAAGGCTCAGTTAATTAAGCTCGTGCCTGGTTGGAGGGATAAGCTTCATCTGCAGTAAAGAAAGGGGTGTGATGCTAATCTGTCTCTGATCTTTGAAGTCTGATATGGTCTTCTCTAGCGCTGTAGGCAGACCTGGTGTTGGTCCTTAACTTAAAGTAGAAAAGAAAAAAAAGTTATGTTTTAGAGAAAAATAGTTGTTTATTAGATAACTTTGGGTGAACAACTATTATAAATAAATGATCATAAATATTTAATCAACCATTCGCAGGGGGAGAGAGGCAGGGTACACCTTGGACTTGTTGCCACTCAATCACAGGGCCAACACATAGAGACATACAACCATTCATACTCACACCAACAGGCAATTTAGAGTATGGGGAAGCACGGGGAGAACATACAAGCTCCACACAGAAAGACCCCAGGCACAAAGTGCTGGCCAGCAGGTTTGAACCTGGAACCTTCTTCCTGTGAGGCCACAATGTTGTTGTGTTTAGGGGGATGAAAGCAGAGCGTTGTTGCATACATTTAGTTGAATCCGAGGTTTTATTTGATCCCTCACAGCAGCGGTTATCAGTGCCTCACTGTCGTGCTACCCCTATCAACCAGTCAAACAATATCTATTTATAGAGCCCCACTTCAAAAAAGTTTTCTCAAGGCACTTTACAAATAGAGCAGGTAAAAACCATACTCATGGTGAATCTTGGGTATTCAAGAATACTCAAGAATTCAAGAATTTAAATTAAATATTCAAGGATCCCCAACAAATTGTAAGCGATAGGCAACAATACCGAGGAAACTCTCAGACAGAACCTGGGAAGGAGGTGGGCAGCTTTCTGTAGGGACCGTGTCGGGTGTGGGAAGGAGATAAAGACAGAAATAGTGAGTGATGCATAGCAGCATAACAATAGCAATAATATGACTAATAATGTGAGTAATAATAGATAATTCCTAATAATAAAAGAACCAGTGGGAGTCACACAGGCTCACCTTGGTAGGTCGTCCACAGCAGCAATCCATGCAAGCCAGAAAACTGCAGCCATGACTTATTAAAACCTGTGAGACGAGAGAACACAAACGCTACCAAGGGGAAGATGCCGTGTTATCAGCATGCATTGAGAGGATGCGTACAGATGGAGAACGCGCGAAAAAGAGAGGAGCTCAGAGCATCATGGGAAGTCCCCCAGCGTGCGTGGCAGCTACCTCGCTGAACTGCTGCAGCTTGCATGCGTGTGGTGTCCGCACAGACACCACGTCTACTGCCGTGCTGTCTGCCAGCTGCCCATCTTTCCACACCGAGTTTGATAATGGTCATAAATAATCAAATACTTCACTTCGTTTCATTCTAAATGTCATGCGAACAGATACAAATAACAATAGATGAAGGGATTCTGTCCACATAAACGCTACATGGCTTTTACTTTGAAGGGGGAAACAGGAATCGTCTATTTAGAAAATATATACATTTATTTTTTTCCGTGCAAGTGACATATTCTATAGATGTGGACTGTGAAACCATTAAAAAGTTGTAATCCTGTCAATCCATGTCAAAACATCTGAGCATCTGAGCCACCATGATCACGCGTGCCGTCTGGCTGCTCTAACCTTTTAAAATGGACGCAAAAAAACCCCTACAGGTTCCACAAGGCACGGGCTGCTGACAGAGGCAGTGTGTCACCGGCGTAAGCCCATAGCAGTAAAACAAGGAGCTGGTCCAAGGCAACCTAAGAAATGCTCTAAGACATGATGGTGCCTGATTAGGGGCTACACGTGTCCAGTGTACATGGTGCAGTGTTCTAGAACAGTTGGAGAATCTTTAGAAACTTGTTGGGGCTACATGATAACAAGTCATTGCAATAATTCAGCATGGAAATAACAAGTGCATGGAGACGTTTTTCTGCATCATTCTGAGACAGGATGTGCCTGATGTGGTGGTCGGTGATGTCAAATGCAGCACTCTGATCTAACAAGACAAGTACAGAGATGTCGGATGCAATAAGGAGGTCTTCTGTAATGTTCATCAGTGCTGTCTCTTGCTATGGTGCGCTCAGAATCTTCACCGCAAACCGTCAAATATACAGTTGTTGTTTACAAAAATCTCACAGCTGATTGCCGACTTTCTCTGGATATAGGTATGTAGTTGGCTAAAGGACTGTGGACAGATTGATCACATCTAGTAAGGAAGTGACACAATCTAGCCAACAGCAATTGTTTGCTATTATGGATGTCAACTCTCTGTGATCTCACTCCAGCCAGCTGACTCCTTGTTTAGGTTTCTGAGGCGGTATGGTACAGGTAACTCCTCGTTCATCCATTACAACGCTTCCAACGTGACAGAAATAGAAACAAGGCGTTCAGCGCACTGCGTCATAGCGGGATGGGTCCAGTTAGGGCGGTCCAACAGGAAACAAAGTAATGGAACTGATTTTGACGCTGACGCTGACGCTCGCTCACGTCGATGATGGTTCAGTTCAGTGAGGTCAATTTCAGAAAAACTGTTTCAATGTATACCAGCTTTTACAGAATATTATAATTTCAGAAACATCTTGTGACTTACTGAACTAGTCACTATGAAGTAACAGTCAATGACAAATGATGCCACAGGTCCGCATGCTTATTTGGAAGCAAACCAAGACCAAATTTTTGCATTGACGTCATTAAAATGAACCAACCCAAGTAGCTTGTACTCATGGAGATCACTCAAAACACAAGTGGAAAAAGTGAAACTCAATAAAAGTGATAAGTGGGTAAGCACAATCCTCCTAAACTAACGGGTTTAAGATTTTAAATGAAAACGCTAATCAAATTAGAGAGCCAGACATACAAAGAGAGGAGCATTTCACGCTCCTGGATCCTGTTGATCACCTGGTAGGCTCTCCTAGGTTTCAGGTACGAGGAGGAGGAGGAGGAGGATACAGAGTGCAGTGTTATGCTGGCCTCTGGGTCAGGACCTTCGCAGATGGATTTTGCATTTCTGCGGGACTATCATGACTACATAAATGCTAAGAAGCGCAACGAATGCAAATCTGTTTGCAGCTGAATGCGCGTTAGTGAGACTGTCAGTCGTCTGTTGTTCAGAACAGAAAACAAGCAATTTGGCTGTTCCATTAAACACGCTGTGATTTGCTACTGTCTGAACAGCATTTGATTCTGGCTAGGAGTTTCACACTGGCGTTCCTGAATGCCATTTCTTATTAAGGACAACCAGGTTGTTGGCAGTGTTCTGTTCCAGTCAAGAATATCGAGTGAGTGGGCCGCAGCAGCATCTGTGCAGTTGACAAGGCTGCGAGCATGACTTCATCAAGAGCATTACATCATGTACAGATGCACCTGGGTATTAGAAATTAAATTCCTCATCTGTCCTTGTTACTAATACTTCTAGTCATGTTTTATCGCACAAAGCAAAAATCACAATGCTATTTTACTTTTACAGCCTTTGCACATTATTAGGGTTCACTCATTGTTGTCCTATCTTTAAACTCAAAATCTCACAGCATTAGTGCATGGACAATTGGACATATTCAATACTTATATTACTTTCAGTTTTCTCAAGGATTCAGATTTGAAGGTAGTAGGTTTGGAGTATGCAAACTCTTATCCAAGCCCAGAACGTTTAGGGCATACTGCTGAAAGAAATTCCTCATCTTTTTAGACTACAGTCAGGAAATACTTTTGAGACGGAAAAAAAAGGATGTTGAGATAGAAGGTGTGGAGAGGAATACAATCCCCCCGTCGCCTCATTGTTATTGTGCTGTTGTTATTTGGAGGGCTGGAGAAGAGACAGGCTGCTGGGATGCACCTCTCTCTCTGTTGTCTCCCAATTTAGGTTTGGGGGGGGGGTCTTTTTTTTGTTTCATCCTCTCAACTGTCCACATGGATTTGGGGCCCTTGACAAAAACTGGACACGCATAGCGGTTTGTTATAGTTTTACCGTCCTTTTCTTTCTCTGTCTACGTGTCTCTTCATATCGTCTCCCTCTTTTCTTTTTATTTCTCAGTGATGGCCTCAGCTGCGCAGCTGTACTGGTGATCCTGCTGCTGCACACAGAGAAGAAGCAGAGACACTTTAACACCTGACCTACCGTCCTCTCTCTCAAAAACAAAAGGCAGAGAAAGGGAAAAAAAAGGAATCCACCAGCATAAACAAATGCGACCATGTACAGCGTGGAGGACCTCCTCATCTCCCATGGATACAAGCTGCCCAAGCATGCCACCTCCTCCTCCACCCCCACCCCAGCCCCTGCATCTTCATCGCGCCAGGCTCCGTCATCCTCACCGCCGTCCTACAGCAGACACTGTGAAATCCTGGAGAACAGGCCTGGCCCCAGGACAGTGAATGGCTATGAAAAAGGGCCGTGGGAGCCCTATAGGAAAGGTGACGGCACCAGGCCGCCCAGAGCGTACAGCGGCACCTGTCCCAACAACAACAACGAACCCAGGGAGAGGAGCCAGTCCAGGCGGGAGGGCGAGAGCCGGAGCCAAATTGACATCCACTCCTTGGGAGAGTCGCTGACCTCAGACAGCGGGTAAGACACAGTCAGCGCTGTACCTTGGTACTAGAAATGTGCTCCTGTCAGATGGACCCCTCTGCATGCCCCATCCTGTGTTTGTCCTTATCCATTAATAATAGATATCACAATCATTCATTGTTGTGCTGCTTTAAAGGAGCACATTAATGAAAATAAATGCCTCATCAAGGAGTTTTACATGGGGATTTTGCATCAGATCGTACACCGCCTAACACTGCTGCTTAGACCCTCTCTTGCCTTTGTCCGCCCCCTTTCCCCTCATAACTTCCTCTCATTTCATCTTTATTCCCCTCTCTCCCTCCCCTCCTCTTCTTAATCAAGTCTTGGATAGGGAAGGAGGGATGACGTGCGTCAGAGTCGTTAGAATCTGCCACATGGGACCTTGGAGTAATCAAAACAGCTTTTGGGTAAACCCTTATGCCCCATTTGAGCAGGCCCTGTCACAGTCACACAGGTTGCCAGGTTTGACAGGATACCTCCTATCTATTCTACCCTCTAAGATAACAAATGTGCCTAACAGGCCTCCAATGCATTATACCAACTTCTATAATGCATACCCCATTAATAATAAAGGATTTATATAGGGTTGATTTAAATATATATATGGAGGATATGTTATATTTAGTGTAGTCTGGAGTTACGCAATTGAAAGCTCCTTGGTTAAGGACCGTTGTATGATATTTCCAGAGATATAGCCAGTCTTTAGCCAGTATCTTTGTTTGTCCCTGAAAACAGGATTATTTAGTTTGCCTATTTACACCAGTTTAAGGGCTTAGTGTGCTGTAACTTAGACAAAGTCAATTTAGCTGTTCCCACCACCACACAATTAGGAAGGTCGATTTTCCCTTTTTCCTTAAGTTTTACTTAGCTGACTGTCTTTAATTGCTAATCCCTTTGCCACCAGCCAGTGACAGAGCATCTGAAAATAGTGACTAATGAGGGTAGCCTCATCTTCCATGAGATGCCCTGGAGTTCAGCAGATTGGTATGGCTAGCTCCCCTTCCCCAAGCAAACATATCTGTTCCGTCATGATCATGGATGGAAATGTCAAGGGCGCGCTTGTTGCCTCTGCCTCATGCTCTTGTTTGCATTGTCAGTCACTCCAGAAATAGCCTTAAATGAGTAGGCTACATGCAGAGACCCTTTGTGTCTTGTTTTACCCGATCAGGCTTGTCCTCTCGGAGATACAGTGGGAGCTTTCCTTATACAGCTTTAGTGAAATGCTGAAGAACTTAAGTACGATGCAATGGAAAGATTGTCAATGAAACACCCTTTAATTTTTTGATCTGCCTTGGAGGAGGTCCTGGAATAACAGCCACATAGGAAATAACAGTGACCAGACACTGTGCTGCCACTCATTGTTCTCTGTCTCCCTCTAGTGGCAGATGCTCTCTATATTTTATTCAGCCCATATTCATTCAATCAATCAATCAATCAATCTTTATTTATATAGCGCCAAATCACAACAGCGTTATCTCAAGACGCTTAACATGAAGAGCAGATTCAAGAATTCCCACATGAGCAGCATCAGATATTATTTTGAGCAACAGTGGCAGGAAGAACTCCCCTTTAACAGGAAGAAACCCGGAACAGAACCAGGCTCAATGTGGGCGGCTTCTGTAGGGGTCCGTGTTGGGTGGAGGTTGGACAGAGAGAGAGAGAGAGAGAGAGAGAGAGAGAGAGAGGAAGAGAGAGAGAGAGAGAGAGAAACACAAACAGCAACCAACGTACTAACAGTGACTATAGCACTAACAATAGGAGTGTGACTAAAAGATTAGCAGTATGATATTATTGAAAAGCATGACGAGCAGCAGTGATTCATGAACCAGAGAACCACATCAGCAGGGCCAGGACCAGGATCCACAGGATCCACAGGAACCTGAGAGATGAGAAAGCACAGAAAGGCTCCGGGGAAGATAACAAGTTAGAGGCAGACATTTGGCTGACATGAGACATAACGATGGAGAGGAAGAGGAGGAGAGAGAATAGAGGAGCTCAGTGCACCATAGGAGTCCCCCGGCAGTCTGAGCCTATAGCAGCATCACTAGGGGCTGGTCTAAGGCCTGAGCCAGCCCTTAAATATAAGCCTTGTCAAAAAGGAAGGTTTTTAGTCTACTCTTAAATGTAGAGAGGGTGTCTGCCCCCCGAACCCAAACTGGAAGGAGATTCCACAGGAGAGGAGCCTGATAGCTGAAAGCTCTGGCTCCATCACTACTTTAGAGGACTTTAGGAACCACCAGTAGGCCTGCAGTCTGGGAGCACAGTGCTCTAGTGGGGTAGTACGGTACTATGAGCTCTTTAATATATGATGGGGCCTGACCATTAAGAACCTTGTAGGTGAGGAGAAGGATTTTAAACTCTATTCTAGATTTTACTGGAAGCCAATGAAGAGAAGCCAGTACAGGAGAAATATGGTCTCTTCTCTTAGTTCTCGTCAGAACAGGAGCAGCAGCGTTCTGGACCAGCTGGAGAGTCTTTAAGGACTTATTGGGGCAGCCTGATAATAGCGAGTTACAGTAGTCCAACCTAGAAGTGACAAATGCGTGTACTAATGTTTCTGCATCATCAGTGGATATAATGGGCCTGATTTTAGCAATATTACGTAGATGGAAAAATCTGTTTAATGTGGGAGTTAAAGGACAAATCCTGATATTGTAGACTTTTTTTTTTTTTTTTCCAAAATTTTCACAACTGCCTTTTCCAGGATTTGGAACACACCCCATTGCATTGACTCATCTCTAAATCAGCTACAGACCAAAGGATCTTAAAGGTATAATAATTCAAAAGTGTTGACCACAAAAAAGGTAAACTGTTCACAAGTTCATAATTAATATATTCATAATTAAAGCCTATAGTTCAGGGCTGGCTCAGGCCTTGGATTAGCCCCTAATTATGCTGCTATAGGCTCAGACTGCCGGACTCCCCATGATGCACTGGGCTCCTCTCTCCTCCTCTTCCTCTCCATCCTTATGCTTCATGTCTCTTTAATGTCTATTAGTAACTTGGAATCTTCTTCGGAGCCTTTCTGTGCTTTTCTCCTCCCTTCCTGTGGATCCTGGTCCTGGTTCTCCTGCTGTGGTTCTCAGCTTCATGAATCACTGCAGCGGATCGTCAGCCACCGACACTTTTTACTGATTTTTTTTTTATTGTTAAGTATTGTCATGTTTTTACTGTTACCATATTGTTAATTATTACATTATTGTCATCCTATTATCAGTACTACAGTTGCTGGTTGTTTGTGCTTCCCCACCCTCCTCTCTCTCTCTCTCTCTCTCTCTCTCTCTCTCTCTCTCTCTCTCTCTCTGTCCGACCTCCACCCAACACAGAAACCCTGGTTCTGTTTCCAGGTTTCTTCCTGCCACTGTTGCCTAATATAATATCTGATGCTGCTCATGTGGGGATTCTTGAATCCTTAATGTTGAATTCCTGACTCGTTGGGTCTCTCTCTTAATTAAAAAGTTTGGTCTAAACCTGCTCCTTATGTAATGCAGCCACACAACAAGCACTCCAGTTGAACCATACTGACGCTTTTATTTCTGTATGTTCCCTCACAGGTTCTGTGATGGCTCCAGAGGTCCCCAGTCACAGTCCAAGGATGTGTCCTATTGGAGGAGGAGAGGCCAGGACTTCACAGTGCTGCTGGACTATGCTGACTTCAGAGAGCCCCATGGAGGAGAGCATGGTGGCTACAGGGGGACTCAACAAGCAAGAGGCCAAGACTTGTCTGCAGATGAGCGTCAGAGGGCAGCTCAGGAGAGGCAGCGCTGGGCAGCCCAGGCCCATGCTCAGGCCCATGCTCAGGCCCAGGTTCAGGCCCATACTAGAGAGAGGGAAGCTGCTCTCCACCAGTGGAGGATAGTAACTGAGAGGAAGTGCCAGAGCCTAGGGACAGATGAGTGGCATCCAGCTGTGAGCTTTTGCCACCAGCTGTCACAGAGTGAGGGTGAGCGTAGGGCACAGGAGCAGCAGCGGCTCCATGCCAGGACACCAGAGGGCATGGTAGTCCAACCCAGGACCAAAGCCAAATCCCAGTCTCTGCCCAGGATGCTGCAGCCTGACAGCCTGCAATATGTGGATATATCTTCATCAGGTCAGGAACTGTACAGGCGGGTCAATGGCCACCCACTATCACACCACGACCTTTGCAGGGCACCCCGCTGGCCAGAGAACGGTAGGCCAGCTAGCGCCAACCAACTCTCAATTACACCAAAGCCCCGCTTCACCCGGCCCCCTAGACCTCCCTCCTATGAGATGCACCAGCAGATCAGGGGAAGCTGCGAGCTGCTGTCTGGGAGAGACTCTGTGATTCCCCAGGCCAGGGACAGAACGCCACTTCCCATATCAAGGATGGGTGACCCCCAACTGGACTATTTTGCACAGGAGTCTGGACCCCCAGGATACATCCCTCCCCCATCATATAAAAGAGCTCCTGTACTGGGAGGAGGGCGCCGGGGATATGGTGAATTTACTGTTGACTACAGGTACATTTGTCTTTTTCTTTATGATTAATATGTTGAAGACATTTTTCACATTTTCATCAATTTAGCTGTACCCTTTAATTCAACACTGAGTGTCATGAACCAATCCTTGGTTTTATATTCTAATTATCCATGTTGAACTCTACATTCACCCATGAGGAATCTAATTGGACTGGAGAATAGTGTTCTTTCACACACACACTTTCACACTCCAAAGCTGTGCTTCGGGAGCTATTTGGGATTCATTGTGTTGCCCAAGGACAATTTGACATGTGCACTGGAGGAGCCACTGGAGTCACAGCAGCGTTTAGCTTAATGCAAGAAACGTATAGCTCAGAGAATTTCCACATATACCACCACTAAATCTGAGCATTTAAATGACACTTTGGTTGTAGGCAAGTTCACTGTGATCAGGACTGGAGATGGTACATTCCCTGTGTATAGGGATACTGTACTGTGACAAACGCATAACTTCAGACTGCCTAATATTTTTGTTTTATACGCAAGCCAGAGCCAGATTCTGATGGATCTCTTCAAGTGAGTTTTATGTTATGCAGTAAAAATTGAGAGGCTCTAGACTTCTTAAGATCAGTGTTTTATATATTATATTATATTATATTATATTATATTATATTATATTATATTATATTATATTATACTATACTATACTATACTATACTATACTATATTATATTATATTAATAAATGTATGTATCAGTGTTTTACTAGCTTAATTGATTCTTGAGAATAGCAATATAATTTGGCTCTTTCTTTCAATTTTCTCTTGGTGGAACTATTGTGCATCTGTATTTCTTTTTATTCTAAGGTACAGAGGGGATGTGTATCAGCAGATACAAGTGGCTCCAGATGGATCTCACTGGTTTACCAGACACCCAGCTAGTTCCTGGCCCGATCCCATGAGAGAAAGGAGCATGTCTGACCAGAGACATCTTTACCCTGTATATACTACCCAGGAGCACCCTGGTGGAAGAATCCAATATATCCCCTTTGACGACCCCCATATCCACCATATTTCCTCATCTCTGGGAGGCAACTCCCTGACGGACGCTGACAAGATCCGCCACATCCGCAACGAGCTTCCCAACGTCACCGTATCGGAACCTGCATCCGATGACAGTGCCTTTTTGCCCCCGCCACTGGGGTCTTTCATTGCTGCCAAACTGGTCAATGATGCTAGCCAGACAGCTTCTAGCAACTATGACAATGACAATGACAGGTGGCACAGTGATTTGCACAAAGAGATTGTCGATAACTTCCCAGCAACTGACCAAAACTGCAACAGATATTCCAAAAACCAATGTCCTCTTCCATCTCCCTCTTCTGCCTTCCAGGCCCCATTAACAAGGACTTCTTCTCGCCAGGGGTCCAGTTCAGATCAGGTCTTTTCAGAAACCATCACCCAAGTGAAGAAAATTGTCCCAGATTTAGGGCCCGAGAACAACAGGAACACCAAGAGAAGAGTGAGTGAGACAATTTTCTGCCTTGTGTCTGTCCCTGTTCACACACCAACTAGCATCAACAAAGACTTAGCAGCAGATCAGAACAACAATGAGGCAATACCAAGCCTAACTATCACCAACACAGATATTTTTGCTGTAGGTCTCAAAGAGAGTCTGAATGTGCGGAGCAAATCGGTGAATGAGATGCCCATCAAACCCCACTACTCTCATTTTCACACCAAAAGCACATCCTCAATGAGAAACTACAAGAGGGCTCCTCTGAGGAAGGAGATAATAGATGCATGGGCACTTCAAGCCAGTGAAGACAAAGAGTTGTGCTACGTTGGGTCCTGGCCTGGAAACCAGTACCGTAATCAGGAAACCCAGACCGGCTCACCTTTGACAGTGGTCAAAAGTCCAGAAGCCCAGAGTCCACCTGGGGGACAAGAGCCTGTTCAGTCTGTCTCAGACACAGCCACAGACAGTGGTGTGGGGACAGACACCAGTTCCTCTTATGGTTACCCCATGGCAGGCCATAAAAACCTCCATCTCTCTAGCAACAGCGCCTTCTCTCGTCTCAGCTTCACCCCAACACAACCACTATCAATACAACCTTCTCAACAAGACCCTTCCTCCCCATCAAAGGCCCAAGATCAGGGAGACCAGCAGCAATTGTCTCCCAGGAAGAGCAACCCCAGGCCCCTGGAGAGTGCAGAGCAAGTAGCCTTTGGCCAGTTTCTGTTAAAGCCAATGAACCGACGACCCTGTGATGCTATTGGTGAACTGGAGAGCATTAATAAGGAGATGGAAGACACAATCAGTAAGAGACCCAATGTGAGTCAGTCCATTGGTGATCTAGATGCAGTGAATAAGAAATTCGACCAGTTTAAATCAGGAGCACATGCCACTGCTGGTCCAGAACCAGGCAGGGAAGCAATCAGTCTTCCACCAATGCACATAGAAAAATCCAGTAATGTAAAAGTCAGATCAAAGTCCTTGGCTTCTAGCGCTGATCTAGATGCAATGTACACGGAGGGTGCTTTTTCCAGAACACAGACCAACAACATACCACTTACAACTGAGCTATCCTTACTCCCCAACCCAGGACCCAGAGAGTGTTGCCTCATGCCCTCACTACTCACACACAACGAGTCAAACTGTCTTTATAGACAGGACATCACAGTCCCTAAAGAGTCCTTGCTGAGGGATGTGGGGTTAACTGTCTACACAGAGACTCCCGGTGGTCCTGGGAAGCCAATGCAGCGCTCCCTCTCAGTCCCTTCCCCTCTCGATCATAAGGAGCATAGTCAGTCGGTGCAGCTGTCATGGGAGAGCAGGGGAGCACTTGTTGAAAGTGGTGATAGCCCGGATGAAAATTCAAATAAAGAGCTTCAAGCTGAGATAGAGGCTGAGAGAAAGACTCATTCAGACGGCGTTCCACCATTCAGGGTTGAGTTGAATTTAAGCGTCTGTGGAACCAATGACAGCAGCAGATCACCTCAGAAAGATGGTTTACCACATATCACCAAGATGGCCAGGGAGATTTCCTCTGAGTTTGAGAGTGTTGAAAATGAAAGATGTGCCGTCTCTGAGCCTCTGGCCTATAAAAATGAATCCACCATGGCAGATAAGCACTTGGAGAACTTACTGACTCAGGAGAAAGCCATTACTTCACCTGCACAGGACCTCAGCAACCTGTATGAAGTCAAATGTGCAAAAGGTATACCTGAAAATGAGTCTATTGAGCAGAGGGCTGCCAGAATCCTGGGTATAGCTGTCCCTGTGGAGGCCTTGGGCGTGGCTGAGAAACAATCAGAGATTAAGCAAGACGATAAGGACGCCACTGTAGCTGAGACGCGACAAAGTCAAGGCGAAGAGACAGAGCAGGTTATACAAGAGAGTGAGCAACTCAAAGATGACTCCGTTCAGGGAGCAGAGACAGAGGAGGCCAAGGAGACAGACTTGGGAGTGGACCATGAAGAACTAGACAGAGAACAGCAGGGTACCAAGTGCAGCGATGTTGAAGACAACAAGAATACCGAAACTCAGTCCCTGGTATTGGACCTGCCTGAGTTCCCGCCAAGTAAGCTTCCCCTATCCCTGCTCATCCCTCGTGAGAAGCTCACACTTAGTGTGTGCAGTGTGGAGAAGAGAGGGCAAGGTGGAGCAATCGAATCCCCACAACCTGCTTATTCACCTGCTACATCTCTGGACAGAACGTCCTGTCTGAATGAGCGGGACTCAGTGTCTCAAATAAGATGCTTCAGCCTTAAATGCTCTGAAGGAGAACTTGATCCTGAGGAGAAGGATGGTGATGGAGAGGAGAATAAAGCTTGGGAAGAGACAAAGGAGGAAACTGTGGAGCAACAAGACAGGGAAGAGGATAAGAAACTGGAGGATAAAGGGTGGGTGGAAAACCCAGACGAACATGAGAATGCACGTGAAACACACGACAAATTGGGAGATTCTGAAGAAGATTTCAAATCTGAGGTAGAAGCAAATGGAGGGATGTGTAAGAGAGAGCAAAGCCAAGAAGAGAAGGCTGAAGAGATGAATGTTGAGATTGCACTAAAAGCAGAAAATGAGGGGAGTGAAGACGTGGATGTGGAAGTGAAAACTGAAGAGCAACAAAGAGAGATGGAACGGAAAATTGCCCAGGATGACAAAGAAGAGCATTTGGAGAAGGGCGGTGATGAACAGAAGACAGCGGAGGTCAGGAGAAGTGAGGCGACACAAGGCACTAAGGTACAGAAATTGCTCAAACCAAAGCAGCGCAGCATGCTCCAGAAGCCTCCACTGCTCCCTAAACCTCGCAGCGTTCCCAACAGAGAAAGAAAGATGCCACTGACCTTCAGCACTGGGACCTCCAATAAGGAGGATGAGGAGATGCTCTCTGTCTCAGGTGGGTACAAAGTACTTAATAGAGAAGGCTTTTGCAGTATGTAGGAGTCATTTATGTTTATTGTTGGCATGTTGGATTATTTTTCTCAGGATATGTCATATGTTATTTTGGACACTGGGTGGCGGTAATTAGCTGCACCGGGTTATATATATATACACTGCTCACAAAAAGTTAGGGATATTCGACTTTCAGGTGAAATATATGGAAAATGTAAAAAGTTAATGCTACAGTGATATTATATCATGAAAGTAGGACATTTAAGTAGAAGCATGCAATGGTGATTTTATTCATCTTAAACAATGTATTTGAAGAAAATCTACCAACAGTGGTAGGTATACCACAACAAAACATTTTCAGTGTCTCAATAAATTGGGATGTGGCCAAAGGACGTCCACTCCTCTCCTTTCTGTGACTCTTCCAGTCTCTGTATCACTGTTCCAACCTCCTGATGACACTCTGTGACCCTCTAAGCTCAGTGAACACCTCCGTCTGAGGACTTCCTGTTTGAAGCCTCCAGTGTTGAGGTGCTGCTGATCAACTGTTAGGTGTCGTCTTGGTCTCATGATGTCAGAATGTGAACAGCAGGATGAGGAGGACTGTTTAAATACCAATTCTAACTGAAGCAGGAAATGTATTGGTGGATTCATGGATCAAACCTGTTGTGAATGTTGCTGTTAAGCTTCTTGTTAGAGAACAGCAGCTGGTGCAGAAAGTACTGAAACACTGAACAGTTGGACATGTGCATTCAAAGGTTTAGAGAAGGTCACATTAAGTTCACCTGGAAAGGTTAGAATGCATTTTAGGTTCATCCTGAAATTTCACCTGAAAGCCGAACATCCCTAACTTTTTGTGAGTAGTGTATGTATGGGCAAGGGTGACAGGAAGAGCGGGGCACAGGTGGAAGGAGAGCACACGGTTCTTAACTGACTGACTGACTGACTGACTGACTGACTGACTGACAGGCAGGATCAAAGAACCCTGGGACTACAGAATTAGAAACCTGGTAAGTTCATCCTCTTCAATAAACCACAGGTCTGTGTGAGAACGCTCTCACCTCACCTGTGACGTAATGGGACAGGAAAACAGGAAGCACAGTATGTGCTTGTGTTGCTTTCAAAGTGAAGCAGCATCATAGTGCAATATATGAGCAGCCATGTACAAATGGATCCACTGTTGACAGTGGTTCTGTTAAAGGGATAGTTGCACAATTTTCAGAAAGATTATTCGCTCTCTTTTTGAGTGTTCGTTCCCAACATTGATATCAATCTCGTCTCCTCAGTTCCTGACAGATTTTGGGTTCTGTCTCTGCACTAGTGATGTCACCAAACCAAGCCAGGCTAGCTTTTTACCCCTGCTTCCAGTCTTTATGCTAAGCTATGCTAATCATGCACCGACTCCAGCTCCGCATTTAACGCACAGACGCGGAGCTGATATCTATCTTCTAACCTTGTTGTCAAAAAGAAAGCCCATTTTCCAAAAAAGTGTTCACCTAGTCCTTTAAGGTGCCCCCGTGGAGTTCCTCAGAGACAGAGTTACTGCTTCCAGCGCAGCGTAATAGTACCAAAATGCATTGTGTCTGTCCTCAAGGTCTAAAAGCCGATATTAAAAGTATTTTAAAACCAGCATTGTTTATGTCCATGTTTACTTGCCAGCTTTTTCAGAAATGATATAGAACTATTAGCAGGAGTTTGTACCTTGTCATCGGTGTGCATGTGTGTGTTTCTGCTTCTGGTACATATGTGCAGCACAGACAAAACGAGGACCCGCTCATAAAACAGTGCTCTATGTGGTCAAAAGCTAGAGGTGAAAACCTCTTTCCACCTTTTTAAGGGCGATTAATATTGTTCTGATTCTTTTTTATTGTATTGTCGCATCCTTTCTTTCTCTTTTTTTTTCTCATCAGACTCCTACGACCCAAGTCGAGTGGAGAGAGTGTAACCTCTGTATTCACTGCACTCACCACTGTGGAAATCTATTTTTCGTAAGTTAACAGCTTTTTTCCCAACAACAAAGGCTTTCATCTCACCTCACAGCTCACTCGGCTGTGACCGATCCCATACTGTTCACTGTTACTTCTCACAGAAATGACTGTCCTGGTGGTGCGAGAGCATTTTTACAGCCAAATAAAGGCACTGCTGGTGCCACTTCTCCAGGACTCTTCAACAGGACATCCTCGTCCTTCCATTCTCTCCACCTCTCAAACGTTTTTTTTTTTTTTTTTTTTTTTTTTCAAGTTGTTTTACTTTCTGTTTGGAAGAATGCATGTCATTATTCCTTGTCTGCACTTGGACTCCCTCCCAAACTTGGGAGTTTAATATGAATGTAACAGTGCTTCTGCTTAGCAAACAAAAGAAATCTAAGAGGGGAAAAAAAACAAAAAAATGCAAAAGTATTGCATTACAATCAGTATTAACTTACACCAAATGTAAATACGAAAGAGCTATACGATTTTTTCAAGTATATAAAAAAAAAATCAATATAAGACCTTTATTTGCTGAGGAAATGTATATTTTCTTATCTATATTAAGAAATGACTAGATTTTTGGAAGTGTAGTCTTTGGGTGTACCATTACTAATGAAACCCTGTGCTCTTTATTCTTATACTTGTGTTATAGAGAATGTACTTGAGAGCCTGGATTGCAATGAGAAACACTGTGGTCCTTGAATAGTTTCACTCAAGAGCAATATAGTCATCGTAAATGAGATGTTTGTAACGTAACTTTAATATTAAGTCTCCATTTAAAAGAGCTGACGTCACTCAAACATCCGCTTAAAGCTCTGGCTTCTGGTACAAGTATTCGACTTTTCACTGCTGAGATTGCTGGCTTTATGTTAGCAGTGAGTGAGCACCTAGTAATCTCATCGAATAATCAAGAGATTATACCAGGAAGACTTCATGTTCACACCCTCACATCCTCCAGTGCCATCCGTCTTAGCACCAGCAATCTCAACGTGCATCAAAAACGTCTGGTTTTAAGTGCTATTTTTTTAAATCTTGTTGCAGAAGAAAATCTACGTTTTGTGGCATTAACAGAAGTCTATATTTACCCGTGGAGTTTTTCTCTGTTCACATCTTAGTTTATGCGTGACTTCAGATGTGCTTTTTTTTTTTTTTTTTCAAGAAATGATAAATGTAGCTATACTGATTGCAGTGTACCTTGCACACACTGCTTCTGTGGAGGAATCCATTTGTGTATAACACAGCCAGTATTACCAGTTTACAATCTTGATTTAAACTGGACGTCAGTAATTAGTTTTACTGCTAAAACTAGATCATTCAAAGTTGTTTTGGCAATAATATTGATGCGGTACAGAAGATCACTGTTGGGATACTAATCGGTGTCTTAACGTTTTCAATAATTTAATGTTGACATATCAGTGCTTTGTAAGTTGTGGGCATTACTTGCAATTGGTTTACATTTGCTTTACTTATGGGGTAACAATACAAGAAATTAAAAAAACATACCAAACCAAACTTAATGCTATGCATTGGACATCTACATTTACTAGGTTTAATACCAAAATCAAAGCTTAAACTGCAACTTCTGATTTGCTTGGTTGACCCTGTCACTCTTTGGTCCAGCTGTATTTGATGTTGAACCTGCTGGATCTGGTCGTTGACTTACTTTGAAGTGGCTCTCATTGGAGTTCATCAATGGAAGTTCAGTGCAAGGTTTTGTCTTTGTCCTGTTACCAGCCCAGTATCTATAACGTCTGTGTTCCAGGTAATGTGTTATCTGGTCATTCTTGTAGGTCTTTTTGTACTGCAAGTTCTTTGTATCATGATATAGACTATTGGTGCACATCTTGCTTTGATATTTTCTATTTTCATACAGAAGTATGTACAGCTTCTTTTCTATGCACAGCATCTTTTTTCTCTTTTTGTGCATGAAATGTGTAAAAAGTCACAGAAAGAAGGTGTATTTGCATATAATTGCATTTGGTACTATATAGTGTATCCAATAAACAACTGTTATATTTCATATATTTTATTTTCAAAAGGTTATGCTACATATTTAAAACAGAACAAGGTATTTTTAGATTATTATGAACAGGAAACTGTTTAAGGCACAATATTTGACTATATTTGAAATGATCATTAAGAATGATGAGAAATAGAAACTGTGTGCTATTGTAGAGTACTGCAGAGAATTCATAAAATAAAAGTCTTTGCATGAAACATTTTGTCTTGGATTTTGTCATGAACATCATATTCTCAATTCTAAGCTGGGAAGTAGTCTTGTTCAAACTTTTCTGTTGGACCCCACCTACCACCCTCACATGATAGTGCATTGCAGTTATACCCTGATGACCCACTATGTTTACAGCCATACTCCATGCAGAGTAATTCGCTTGAGAAACTTGGTTTTGCTCGTGTAATTCATCATCTTTAGCTATTTAGAGTGTTTCCTGTGTAGAAATTTACATCTGCCAGCCCCTGGAAACGCAACTCACCTCTAGTGTCAAAAATGAGCTTGGTTCAGTGAAAGAGCATCAAAGTGAACATTTGCGAAGAGACTTTTAGTGCAATGCAATGTTTTTCAACTCATGTAATTCATAATCTTTAACTATTCCGAGTGTTTGCAAAGTAGACAACTATCATCTGCCAGCTTGTGTGAAGACTTGTCACCTCCAGCGTCAAATTTGAGCTTATTTCACCAGGAGAACCTTAAAATACCTTAAAAACCTTGATTCAACCAATGGAATTCATCATCGTTAGCTGTTTAAAGGGTTTTCTATGTAGAAATTTACATCTGCCAGCTACTGGAAACACAACTCACATCCAGTGTCAAAAATGAGCTCAGTTCGGTTGAAAAACATCAAAATGAACATTTGCTAAATGCAGAATAATTAGCAAGAGAAACTGGACTCATGTAATTCATCATCTTTAGCTATTTAGAGTGTTTCCTGTGTAAAAGATTACGTCTGCCAGCTCCTGCACAAAGTCTAGTGTTAAAAATGAGTTTAAATCGATCAAAGAACATCAAGATGAACGTTTGGCTAAATGCAGAACAGTTAGGCTGAGAAACTTGATTCAACTAATTTACATTAGCTCATCATCTTTAGCTATTTAGAGTGTTTCCTGTGTAGAAATGTACATCTGCCAGCAACACTTAGCACACAGGCAAGCTAATTTCCAGCAGGGGTTTTAACACTGATCCTTCAATGTCTCACCCTCTGATCACCACAAGATGGAGACAGCACACTGCCCCTCTGAACTCACTCAGACCTGATGATCACATCATTACACTGATCGGATCTTTGAACAGTTTATTCATGAAGATCTTTAATGATCGCCATTCACGGGGACAAGCCTGTGATCTGGATTTTGTCTGTGATTCCAAAGAACTGTTGCTGTGTGGAAGATGAGGTCAACAATCCTGTAGGAAGAAGTCAGTACACACAATCAGCTCATACTGGTGGCTCTGACTGACTGACTGACTGACTGACTGATTGATGAAGTTGTGTATTCCACCATCTCCAGTGTGTGCAATGCGAGTGTCAAAAAGTGTCTCAAGTGTCAAAATCAACTTGTTTCAGCGAGAGAAGCGAATAATGAACATTTGCTATTTGGAGACAAACATGTTCACCTCCATCTATTCTCAATGTTTACGATGCGGACACTTGTGTCAGAGAGGTTGTGGACAGAAATTCCACCTAAAAGGGTAAAGCCCAGCTCATTTCATTGTAAGCCGAGGTGTTTGTGATGTCTAAACGCTCACGGCTGTGTCAGGGCAGCAGTGGAACTAGCAGAGGAATCATGTAGATCGTGTATGTAAGGCATTGTGTGTCTTGTCACAGTGGGTCACTTTCATCTGTAATGCCAAAAAGAGAGCTGAGAACATCAGCGGAAAGCAGTTTGTCAGGCCGTCTCATCAGGAGGAGGAGGAGGAGGAGGAGGTGCTTCATGGGCTGACTTACCTCACAGTCTGGCTGATGTGCTGTGTGGTGGTGTGTGGTCCAACATCTCATTCGGGGTCTCTCTCTTCTGGTTTAAACGGTTGCTTGCTTAAGACCAGGAGGAGAGCTCACATTACACCGATTTTAAAGTCTCTGCACTGGTTGCCTGTCTCTTTTAGAATTGATGTTAAGATCCTTTTATTAGTTTATAAAGTTATTAATGGTATTGGCCCCTTATACACTGTTGCCCATAAAGTTGGAATCAAATGTTTATTTTACCTCTTCTCATGAAATGATTGTGACAATGTGATTTATTCTTGATAAATAAAGTGTCACAGTGAAACTTAAACCACAATGAACCTTTGCAGACTGTGTATTCAGGCTTTAACTAAATTGGGGATGTTGAACAATTATTCCAACTTTTAACAGTGTACAAACAACTCATGTTGCTTCTCAGTTCTTTTCTCAGGATGTGGAGCGTCTGATGGTGAAATGTTGACCTTCTTATCTACCAGGGGAACTAACAGCAGTAACCGTTACTGCAGTTTATACTTGTATTATGGTCTGGGTGAGTACTCCATTCTGATTAGCTGCTGAGTGGCCATAAAAAAGTGATAAAGGACACCTACTAAGTAGTTCAGGTGGAACGGCCTGTTCGCCGTTCCAAATTGATGTGCTGGCTGCAGTAACCGTAGCAACGGGGACGCAGCCAGAGCCTCTGTTGCAACACTTAACCAAGCAAGTTGATTTCCAACAGGGTGTCTCACCCTCTGATCACCACAAGATGGAGACACTCAACCTTACTCATGAAGATCTTTAATGATCGCCATGCACGGGGGCAAGACTGTGATCTGGATTTTGTCTGTGATTAAAAAAAAAAAAACGGTTGCTGTGTGGAAGATGAGGGCAACAATCCTGTAGGAAGAAGTCAGTACACACAATCATCTCATACTGGTGGCTCTGATCACCTGACTATCGTGCTAACACCTACATACAGGCCCAGTGTAACACAAGAGCCACCGGCACTGAGGGAGTGTGGCCTAAAGAATCTGCTCCATCCCTGCAAGACTGTTTTGAGTGCACACAGTGGATGCAGCTACGTCAGAGGACTGTCTGACAAGACCCTGGAAGGTTTCTCAGCCCTGATTGTTATGGATAGAAGAAGCTACGAGATAGTTAGAGCTGCTGTGCTTAATGGTGCATTGGAATTGGTACCGGAATCAGTTGTTCAGGTTATTCAGAAAAGAGAAGCAGACACATGCTGACTTTGAGTGAGTCTTATGTTAACCATCGGTGTGCTGCATTGCAAGTGCAAACTTGGGAGGATCTGCAGGAACTCATCTTGTTTAAGCGGTTTAGAAATACACAGAAGTAAGGTTTCAGATGCTGCTAGGTTGACAGGTGAGTTTGTCTTGACTTTTTTGTAAAAAAAAAAAAAAGAAAAAACATAATTATGGAGATGCTGGCTGCAGAGAGAGTGGGGGGCTGTGGGGGCTCACTCCAGTAAGTGTTTTTCAGAGGGAATGGAGAGGTTTCCAGTTAAAGCTGGACCCCAATCACATCTGTAATTACTGTTTTGGTAGGGGGTCCCTGGAGACATGAGCGTCCAGTGTTCAGAAAGAAATTGAAGCCCGAGTGTTGTGTGTTGGGTGCGGAGGAAAGCGGCTGTGTCATTGATGCTGTGCAGGAACACATATAATCCTCTTTGTCAGAGCCTGTGTTTGAGTTTCCTGGCACAGATTCCTCAAAACGAGATATGTTCATTGATTGAAAGTGAGAAAGTGGACGGGACTTATTAAGATGTTAAGAGATTCGGGGGTATTGGATTTGCTTACTGTAGGCTTCTCTCTCCTGCAACGGACTCTGGTTTCTGACCACCTGGTGTGTGGCTTGAAGTACCCACACAGGTGGACACTCAAACTTCCCTGGTAAAAGGTGCTGAGTTTCCCGTTCCTGACAAACTAGACAAGAAAAGAGAATCTGGTGTTTCCTGTTGTTTCCACACTTTTACCATAAGTCAGCTCATTGAATCATGAACATACATCTTCCATACATTCACTACGCCTTCTGCTTACTCTCAGCTGCAGAAACCATTCAAACATCAATATGTTCAGGTCATCAGATTAATATACATCACATTATCAGAATTACTTTTTCAAATATTCAGCTTTTTCAACGCCCTGTGTCAGGCAGGCAGAGAATGTTGTTTAGGTTAACTCCCCCTAGACAGTGCCCAGTGCCCACAGATATAATCCACTACATGGACATGGACACTGAATACATTCACACCCACAGTTAGTACAAGATGTACAATAGGCTACTGCTGATATGTGTCATGTAGTCATGTGGGCTGTGCACACTGGAAACTGAGCTGTACTGACCGTGCTGCACCACACGTGTGGTCATTAAACTTGGACTCGGATTCCTTCCACATAACTGGCCAATAACTTGGTTAACTTTCGGAGCACTCCTCAGGTGGATCACATGACCTGTTCCTGTCTGCTGCACTGTAGACAGCGCTCAAATAATGCACCTCCACTATGACTTCAGTTTAATGAAGATGAGTACATTTATACCTGATAAAGATTTGATGCTGTGATGAGATGAATTTAGGGCACTTTTGTACTGTTGATGTATAGTTTCATCTAAAAGATTTCTAACTGGATGATGGAAGATGTAAACAGACCAGCCATAGGTCTGTCATCTTCCCCAAACCCCAAAACCACTTTTACTTTAAAAAGTATTTTCTGTGTTTTTGGCTGTCCCACACAAGAATTATAGTCCGAAACGTATGGAAGATTAAAAATAGATAAATTAAAACAAATCAAACAAAGGAATAAAACCAAATACAATGGACATTGTTATATGTATCTCCCTTTTATGTTTAATTTACTGTGCCATCATTTCATGAAAGCACACGTTAAAAGGAAAATCCTTGTTTGTCTGTTTGTTTTGCATGATTTATCCATGCTACATTAAAATGAGCCTCCAGCTGTGATTGGACTTGTTTTTCATGTTGGCATTGACAGTGCGTTTCCATTGCAGAAATGGTTTGACTTTAATATGGAATGGAAAATCCATTCATATCACACAGTTAGTGCTTACAGAAACACATATAACAAAGTGTATTGGAATCTTTACACCTGTAGTTTCCTCCATTCTTTTCCTGTTCTCATCCTGCTGCGTTCTTTTACGTTTTCTTTCTGTCATCTCTTTCTTACGTGCAAAGCCTTCCATCGACACGAGTCTGACATGTAAACAACAAGCAGACTGCACTCCGCTCTTTCTCTAATCTGTGCAGCCGGCTGAGCTGTTGCATTATTTGTGCTTGTCATTATTGTTCCCTTGAGCCACGTTTGCAGGAGAGGAATATAGTGTGGTTAGATATGAATACACTATGGCATATATGAAGGGTCACAAAAGTTTAAAAGACTGAGTGTAATGCAGAAATGACTTTATTGTTATTATGTCTAATACACTACTCACAAAAAGTTAGGGATATTCGGCTTTCAGGTGAAATATATGGAAAATGTAAAAAGTGAATGCTACAGTGATATTATATCATGAAAGTAGGGCATTTAAGTAGAAGCATGCAATGGTAGTTTCTTCATTTTAAACAATGTATTTGAAGAAAATCTACCAACAGTGGTAGGTATACCACAACAAAACATTTTCAGTGTCTCAATAAATTGGGATGTGGCCAAAGGACGTCCACTCCTCTCCTTTCTGTGACTCTTCCAGTCTCTGTATCACTGTTCCAACCTCCTGATGACACTCTGTGACCCTCTAAGCTCAGTGAACACCTCCGTCTGAGGACTTCCTGTTTGAAGCCTCCAGTGTTGAGGTGCTGCTGATCAACTGTTAGGTGTCGTCTTGGTCTCATGATGTCAGAATGTGAACAGCAGGATGAGGAGGACTGTTTAAATACCAATTCTAACTGAAGCAGGAAATGTATTGGTGGATTCATGGATCAAACCTGTTGTGAATGTTGCTGTTAAGCTTCTTGTTAGAGAACAGCAGCTGGTGCAGAAAGTACTGAGACACTGAACAGTTGGACATGTGCATTCAAAGGTTTAGAGAAGGTCACATTAAGTTCACCTGGAAAGGTTAGAATGCATTTTAGGTTCATCCTGAAATTTCACCTGAAAGCCGAATATCCCTAACTTTTAGTGAGTAGTGTATATTATATAATAGTTTTTTTGAATGTATTAACTGTTGAAAGGTATGATTATGTCTGATTATGTTTTCGGCCATAATCACTACTACACCATGACCTTATCCAAACTGTCTGAGCATCATACCACTTGCACTGGCCTGCGGCCGACCCGTCTCATAAAATTTGTTGTTACTTCGCAATATTCAGTTACAGATGTGAATACCTCATTTGGTTGGCCTTATCACAGGGCTCCGTAATCTTAGAAAAACAGAGCCTAGAAAAAAGATCTCTCTGACATAGTTTCCTTAATTCAATAGCACACAATTTTACACCTGTTTTTCATTTCTACTTCAACTAGTATTTCTAAACTCACATCATGAATGGAGCACAATATAAGTATAATAAACATGTATACTATCTGACCACAGCTAAAAATACTATCATGTCAATGTAAATTATATTGTTGTCTATAGTTTAGTCTTGTCTCACGTCTATGTTGTCTCGTGGCTTTCTGTTTTACTTTGTAGTTTGTTTACCTCTTGTTTGATAGCTTTACTTCCTGCATTTGTGTTTTCCCCATCTGTGCGGTTGTCTGCCCGGCCCTGATTGTTTCCACCTGTGTTCACTGTGTTTATATGTCCTTTGTGTCAGAGGACCAGCATTCAGTCTAATCCAGTCAAATCTTCGTGTTTTTTTTGAGTTGTATTTTCCTTTGTGTTTTTTAGTTTTCCTCTTTGAGGGATTGTTTTGTTATTCATGTTTTTCCCTATGCAAGAGTGGTTTTCTGCTCTACTTTTGCAGTGATAATTCTTCATCAAATACTTTTTTGAACTCCTGTGAGTGGATCATGAAAAGTACATTGATACCAGATGTATTTTTTTAAAGCGGTCTACTGAAAAAAAAACATCCCAATTTAAGCGTTTAAGTCTGTGTTGTGCTCAGTACGATACACAGTGGCACCAAAATGTTGGGATTTTCACAATTTCTGGGGCAAATTTGGCAATTGGAAATAATAATTTAAGATAATTCGTAATCATATTGAGTAATGGGATAAAGTGTTAAGTCCAACTCGATCGGGGGAACCACCTCGATTAATGAGGAAAAAGAATAAATTTAACTGATTCAGTCTCATAAAATAACTAAGATATCAATCTGGTATTAAGATTAATCACTACTACCAAAATTACCATTTGTTATTGTATATGATCCTCTTCCTCTGTCCATCTCTCTGTTCCCTCTGCTCGCCTTGTCACCGTGGGGGGCCGAGCATTCAGCAGCTCGGCTCCCCAGTTATGGAACTCATTCCCCCCCGACCTCTGTAACACCGACTCCTTACTGCTCTTCAAATCCAGACTCAAAACCCATCTTTTCACACTTTCCTACTCCCTCTGATTCATTTTGCACTGCTACTGTATTTTATTGCTTGTTTTTACACCTGTTTTATCTATTATATTGTATGTTTTATGTGTATTCTGTACGGCGACCTTGTGAGCTTTGAAAGGCGCCCTAATAATAAAATGTATTATTATTATTATTATTATAGTTGTATAGTGTTGATAGTGTGTGTGTTAAAACATTAAAACATAATGTCAATCATACAAAACATCTATCTAAATGTACCTAGCTAACAAACAACTTAGGAGAGAGAGAGAGAGAGAGAGAGTGTGTGTGTGTGTGTGTGGTGTGTGTGTGTGTGTGTGTACATATTAATATGCAAAAGTTAAGATGGAAGACTACAAAAAACGTGGGACAACCAAATGGTGTCTCCCTTCAAAATGGCTGCCAGTCACCCTGGAGTGTGGGTCAGTGGAAGGCAAAGGCCCAAGCCATGTGTTGTGGCTGTTAGCTTTGTCTTGTGGTCGAGGCCTATTTGTAAAGCTGTGTGTGTGAGTGTTTAGGATAAAGGTGGCAGGTTAGGAGAGGATGGTTAGTTGCATGCAGCATCCTGTGTCTGTGTGAGCAAACTAACATCAACTTAACTTTATGGCTGCACAGTAAACTACAACACATCACAATAATCAAAATCAATTCAGCCAGGCAGGAAGAAGGGTTGTGGTTCGTTTGTCCCTGCCGTCCTGATTGCAGGCTGGTCGCTCCTTTGTTCATTGCTAGTTAGCAGCTCGGTGCTTGCTGGTGCGTTCCTGTTGCTTTGAAGACTTCGGGTCAAACCTGCTGGCGCTGAGAAACTTGGTTCAGGCAGGAATTCGTGCCACAGCCATGAAAAAGGTAGTCTGCTTGGTACAGGCCACACTGAGGCTTGAGCTGGAGGAAAAAGCTGTAGGCCTGGAACTAGACCGTCAGGGGCCCAGGCGAGACGAGGTACAAGGTGTGGGCCGGGCTCCAGCGGGTCCCAGGGGGATGAGAGCTGGGACTGGACCCAACTGGACTCCATACGAGGAGTGAGAGCGAGGAAGAGCAGAGGGGGAGCTCTTGACCTGAGATTGTAGGGTCAGAGCTGTGTCCAGTGGTGCATTTAACACATATATGTGAAACCAAAGGAATCTATGTTCTGTAATGCAAGTAAAGTGTTAGTAATTTTGCCTCTCCAGTAGTTTTGTTGTGCTTTGTCACATGACTCAAAAGAAAATGCTGATTTACCATGAAAATAAATCACATAATCCCACCTTCCTGGGTCTGAATGACAAAGTCAATTTACAGTCCAGCTCTACTTCCAGACGGGTCCGTTTCCAGAGCCCGCTGAAAGCATGCACTTGTAATTAGTAAGGGTTTATTGTGTAGAGGATATTTATGGGGTCAGTCTGGAATTAAATTGGACCAGGCAGGATCACATCCATCCTGCAATAGGTCACCCCACACACATGCATACACACCCACACACTAACTCTTATACTATTGGCCTTTCTCCTCCAGTGAGCATTCCAGGATGTGACCATTTGAAGCATCACAGTGACGGTGGCCAGCACAGTGACTTCTAAATTCTCAGTTTTAACATTTGCGTTCAAAGTAAGCAAGCATAACTAGTGAGCTGACTGCAAATAGTGAGCTGTAGAACTGTTAGGTGTATTTTAAGAATAGGGCCTATTCACACCAGGAGAGTCCGGGGGACTCGGTTCAATTGGGCGGGGAATGCCGAAAAATTTCAGACTTTCATTTGGTTTGGTTCACTTTCACACTGCACTTTTGAAAGTGGACCAAACCGCCTGGACAACGTCACGCAGTTACAACAGCTGCTCGTTTGGGGCGGTATAAAAAAATCGTTGGTGCAAACCTTCCCTTCATCCAGGACTTATACACACCCACAGTCAGGAAACAGTGCAGGGAACATCACTTCGGACCCATCACACCCTGGACACAACCTGTTCCAACTCCTCCCCTCAGGCGGGCGCTACAGATCACTGCACACCAAAACAACCAGACATAAAAATAGCGAGCTGAGTGAGTGAGTGAGTGAGTGAGTGAGTGAGAGTGATGCCTTGGGGAATGACAGAAGCTAGTCTAAGGGTGATACTGAGGATGGCAGGAGCAAACAGGACACATTGTATTAGCAAGTGGTAACTCTAGATGGAATCGGTGGTGTGACTGGTTGCGCTGGATGTAATACCCAGGAACGTGACCGTATTCTGCAAAGAGAGAATCAAGAAGTAGAACTGTCAAATACTTCTAACCTAATGAGGGTACAACGACAACCAGGACAGGAAGAGTTGTAAAACCTGCCAAAAGACTACTTGAGTCAATGAGCGTGTTCATAAAGGAGCCTGGATGTACAGAACCGTCGGCTGTCTTGTTTAAAGCACTCTCAATTTTTGTGTAGGTGAGGTGTAAATCATCAAGAGGGGGTAGCTCAGTTTATCTTTGAGGGCCCAGAGAACCCAGATGGAGAAACAAGAATGCAGGTTGAAAAGTGGAGAAGTTATATGTTTAAGGGCATATTTTTACCCGGCAAGCTGTTTTGCTGTCTTGTTGGACGACAGTAGTCAGGGTTACCTCTATAAAGTGAGTTTTCAACTAGTCTTCAAATTTGCCGTAATTAAGGATGGATCAATTTAATGGTGTGCTTTGGTATTCCAACAAATTTTTTAACGTGACCCGAACTTGCTACACACTGCTGTGTCTCATCACTGAAACAAAAGACAATGATACTCACAATCAATAGCGCAATGGAATACAAAAAAGCGCTTGTTAGTGTATCCAGAGTTGCCAGCATACACTGCTAGTTTGGCCTCATTAGTGAGGCTTATACTGGTCACAGATTTGACGAGGGGTGGAGCTAAGTTCAATGCGTTGTGCGGACACGACAGCCTCATGCCAAGAATGCACACTGGCATGCAGTAATGAGACAGACCCATGCAAACTTGGCTAGCCTGTTGATCAGATGGGGGAGCATTTGCATTTAAGACCTGTGCAACTTGCTTGCAATAACCTTTTATCGACTGTATTCTTTACCGGTGTTACTGTGAGAAAGAGAGCCATTCTGGAAAAAACAGAAAACACAAGGGAGGGTTGTTGTAACCTGATGATAGCATCTGGTTTTGTGAAAATGTCAAATGAGCTGTATAGAGAAACTTGCTTGCTCACAGTGAGAAATGTTGGATGTTTGAATAGTCCGCCTCATGTCCTCTACATTAAATACTTTCTGTAACTAAAGTAATGTAAAGTTCTCTGCCCGAGCAGCTGCTTTGTGAAAGGGGTTTGCAATGAATGCTGCACGCTTCCTCGCTCTCTCTCTCTCTCTCTCTCTCTCTCTCTCTCTCTCTGGCTCTCCTCCTGTGCCATTCTGCTCTTCATAGAGTCATCAGGTTTTTCCTGACAATGCGCCTCAGCTGTGCTAATGTAGCCCCTTCTTCTTCTTCCCTTGCCAACTTGTACTGCCGCCTCAGTGATTTCAGCTCTCGCCTGAGTTTGCTGATTCCTGTTGTTCCTTAACTTGGGTTTTCCTGTGGGAAAGTTAGGGATGCTATCCCTACCTGCCCCTCCTGCCGTCTCTCCGAGCTGTCACCACACTTCTTGCGATGCACTAAGACACGTTATCAGTAATGTCACCTGGGGTCATCTGGTGTTTCTGGTCCTTCAACAGAAGAAGCTTTTTTTCTCTGCAGTCCTGTGAAGCCAAGGAGTTTAAGGGCCCCGTGGACAGACCAGACAGCGAAGCCTCCGCAGCCCACCTCTATTGGGATGCATTTCGCAATAATATAACCACACATTAAGACAATCAAACAATCCTGCTTTGCTATGTACACAGATATACTATTCTATTCTACTATACTATTTGTGTCACCAGTCCTCCGAGAGAGAGAAAGAGAGAAGTCCTTTGGTGTGCTGCTGTCTTCCCAGTTAGCTGCTCAGTACCAAGTTGATTCTGTTGTAACAGCAGGTGCTAAATAAACTTGTTTCAGGGAGGACTTTGTGTCACTGCCATGAAGATGGAGGTGTGCTTTGTACAGGCAACACTAAGGAAGAGAGCCAGCATTTTGAGTTTCCTCAGCTGTTGTCCAGGAGAAGATCACAGGTGAAGAGATGATGAGTTCCTGGACAAAAGGAGGAGAACAATGGAATAAGTCCTCCTTTTATTGACCTGAGGATGCCACACGTTGACCAATGGCGTGTAGTTTCCAAATTTCCATAATGAAATGACTTCATTATCTATTAACATATCGCATTTGATTGGTTGTAACCTTGTCTGTCTCAGCCTGTCATGTGAGCTGGTCTTCTGTCTTTCTCACATTCATTTTCAGTCTGTCCTGATACGTGCAGTTATGCTGTGGCTCTATTTGTACTCAGACAGTAGTAGGAGATAAATTAGCAACACAAAAGGTCACTTGACAGTCTGTGGTCGGCCTTATTGCCTTCTGCGCCTCATTTACAACTATCATATTGTATTACTGCAATTTATGGAATGCACTATCCAACAACAACATCCTTTACAGCATTGTGAAAAGGCATTGGGTAGCAGTTCAGCAGCAACAAAAGCATTGTGTATGAGATTCCTATTTTGTAAAGAGTCGTTTATGTTTCATGGTTAACACATGATTGAAATACTAAGAATGGGAACACATTTGCAACCACAATGCTGCATAACTTAGAATATCATCACCCTGGAGAAAGGGTGGACTGAAATCTGTGGGCCTTGTTGCTCACCCGTAGTTTCTCCCCTCCTCCTGAACTCCTCCTCCATGTTTTCCATGCGGCTCCTGGTGAGTTTCATGTTCACTACAGACTCATCAACTATTTTGACTGCGGCTCCGGACTATTTGTTTGCCGTTGGCCTGTTTCCCTTAGCAACATGATTTCAAAAGGCAAAGTGAAGAAAGAGAGGTGAAGAGTCAGTCAAACAAAGTCGCGTTGGTTTTCCTCCACAGCAACTCACATCTGATATAAAACTATGCCCTGAACCTCCAGTTAATGTATCCTCTTTTTCAATAGGGTTTGACTGTGGGAGACGGCCGTCTATTTTGCAATTTAACAAGTCTATTTATTGTGGGAGTCGCAGTAGTTGCAGCTTGAGCTGTGGTCAAAATGAAATGGAAAAATAAAATAAGCATGCCCAGCCCCACATGTCTTACCCATAGCACTGTGAGACGCAAGGCGCAACTTTAAGCTGGCACTTCAAGAGAAGATGAGATAAACCTGTATTCGTCCCACATTGGGGAAATTTGGATTTTAAGGGAACACAGTTGAGAACAATGTGACGCTAACTCTCGCGATAACTTTAAAACGCCTCACAGTACAGGCTTTCACCTTTTATGTTACGACTGTCTTACGTTGCCCTTTCATAACATAGTCACTGTACTGTAAGTTAAACGCTGGAATCGAACTTAGAAGCGGGACGCTCCGTCATCGTAGCTGTCTCTTTCAGTTCCAAATCCAGACTGAAAGAGAACGTGCTGCAGGTACTTCATCGATCCAAATACTCCACATATTCACATGACGATGTTAAATCATTCTAAACATGATAATTGAATATTGCATACTCATTATTAGCAGATGGAACACCCCCCTTTAGACTGATTCACTCATAAGGTAGGGGCTTAAAGCTGGAATATCAAAGCACACCACTACATGTGGACTGTTAACTCCATTAGCCATTAGGGCCGACTGACAGTTGAGGCTGACCCCATCGGCTGACCCCATCAGCCACTGCGAGAAAAAACCTGATCTGTGTTGTTGTGTTCCCATGCGTACCATGAGTCATGACTGTCAGGCTTAGAGAGCGTTCAACGGTCAGATGAAGAGAACCTGAACTGACGAAAGCAGAGAGAGATGAGCTGCAGCGCACACACACGGTTGGTTTCTTCTAAAGAGAGGAGCAAGGGTGTGGTAGAGACATGCTGCTGGCTCAGCTCTGTGGCCACAGCTGCAGCTGCACAGAGGAGGGGGGGGTGCAGAGCCAAGGCGAGCCTGATCACAGTGTTGATACCAGTGATGGAATGAATGACTTCATGAGCTAAAAAAGGCAAGTTGTGCACACAAAAGTCTTTTCCTTGGATAAAATAAGCAGAGATACATAGAGTGCAGTATTGCATATGAATCAGCATTACACATTTGAATGCACACTGGAGAACAGACCTACATTGTCCCCATTCCAGCTGATATAAAGGAGGTCCACCACGTCCTGAGTGAACTGGGCTTTTAATTTGAAAGTCTTAGCCGGCAGCCCAGCGTGCTGTGGTGGAGTCGACAGAAGAAGGGAGGTTGACAGCGGTATGCAGATCAGACTGTGTGTGTGTGTGTATGTGTGTGTGTGGTGTTCGGTGGAGATTCCCCACTCATTAGAGAGGAGCCGACCCTAACCCTAACTCTGCAGGGCGGTAAGTTCA
This sequence comes from Pempheris klunzingeri, assembly GCF_042242105.1. NCBI lineage: Eukaryota > Metazoa > Chordata > Actinopteri > Acropomatiformes > Pempheridae > Pempheris > Pempheris klunzingeri. Next base: position 4,385,737 of record NC_092032.1, on the reverse strand, counting down.
TGAAACTCAATGTTTGTGCGTGATATTTATGTGTCCGCCTCGTTTCCCCAACTCGAAGCAACAACTTGTCAACTCAAAGTGGGTTTTCTAACAACTGAGAGAAGTTTGACAAACTCGTGTCTGTGCCACAGTGTGCAGAGTTAGTCTGGTGCTTCACAGATGTTTGTCTGCTGTGGAATTCTTTAGAATGACATCCAACAGTACAGCAGAGAGGAAAGGATACGTGCGAGGGAACGACGGAATCAATCAATCAATCAATCAGTCAATCTGTCAATCAATCTTTATGCAGCACCAACTCATAACAAATGTTATCTCAAGACACTTTCCATAAAAAGCAGGTCTAGGCCAAACTCAAGAATTCAAAATTAAGGATACAAGAATGCTTCTACAAAACTGCTTTGAAAAATCCACTCATTTAAAGTTGCCACGCTCGTAGGCAACAGTAGAAAGCAAAAAAAAATACATGACTTAAGGTCTTGCATGACTCCGTAATGTATTGTCTTCACTTCGGCTTGTATTTTACACAACATGCAGCGTGACCTGAGGTGAAATTCTGACTTTCATCTTTGTCATGCTCCTTGTCCCCACAGTGCTTTGCCTGTGAAATAATACAGATAGGGGCTGTCATCAGAAACTAACCACATGCTAACATTTAGAATGCTTGCAGGATTATATGACACTAAAATAATAATAAAACCACACCTTTTTTTTAATGAAAACACACATTTCTTTTTGCAAACTTAAGGTTGAGTTATCAACCTGAACTTTAGCCTGCAAAACCAGGAGCAACATTGAAAACATTGCTACATTCCTCCTTGGAGGAAAAAAACCTCCACTATGCATTGTGCTCAGTATCCAGTGGAGATGTTAGTGTCTGACTTGTCTTGGACAAAGAAATTATAATGACTATAATGGCCCGCAAAGCTCGTCCTTGTCCTTATTTAAGGAGACTTACTCGAGTGTGTGTGTGTGTGTGTGTCTGTGGTGGCCATCCTCATCAGCTTGTTTGTATCAGTTATGCTTTCTAAGATGACTTGCCATGGGTGTACCCCAAGTAAAATGTCCTTCATTATGTTGTATTCGTTGTGTAGTTTTAATGGAAAAGATGGAACAGACAAATAAGATTGATCAGGCTTTAGCTCCACAGACAACACTGTTGTTCATCCCATAAATTCATTGTTAAGTGTTTGTCTCTTCGTGGGATGTTGACTATAAGACAAATATAAAATATCTCTAATCTTCATAAAGGGAGGGAGCTTGTGCGCGAGACGAACAAACAGCTCAGCTGCTCTTTTCAAAACAAGGAGCTAAATCCCACTGCTTTGATCGCATATTAATTATTAATATATCAGGGACGATAATGTCAATAGCCAGTCATTACTGCAGGATGAACGGCTGCTGCATGGCTTTTGTCAAGCAGTGTTTGCTGATCAGCTGATGAATGCTGGAGGTATAGTTTAGGGTGGGCTTGGAAAAACATGCAAAACAGGAATTACCTATTTGTCAGTAATCCTCGAAACAACCGCTCCTCCTTTGTTTATTGCCATATTCAGCAGTAAATCAGTTTAAAGAAAACTAAATATTTTGTGGGTGTTCCACTTCATTTCTCTGTCTTGTTGGCTTCTCTTCTTTGCACCATCTAATAAAGATAAAAATAGGTTTTAATAGGCTAATTTAAAAATGTTTTGAGCCTCTATTGGCAGTTGGAAAAGGAAACTGTTTAAGGATGATATTAAGTTGAAATGAATCATTTGTTGCCAGGTAACGTTCAGCAGCCTCGACACTGGAGGAAGAAATCTGAACTATTCCTTCTCACTGATAATCCTGTAAGTGCATCAGTCCATTCCTTCTGTTCTTCTGTTTCTGAGTGTTTCATGGAACAAAACCAACATATTGGCTGCAGCCAAAATTACATATAGTCGTCTGTATTACTGAGCGGCGTCAGCAAAGACAGTTGGGAAGGGAGTTGTGAGCCTCTTCCTTTCCCAGGGTCAGCTAGGTGTGAGCTTACCCGTACAAAGCAGCCGGTTCACGTCCACCAATGGCACATTCCCTAAATGCCACGCTGGTTTGATGTTTAATTGTCACTTGTTTAATGGTGACGTGGCATCTCGACACTATATCCTGAGCCTTGTGTTCCTGAGCCCCCAGGTTGGGCACTAATGATTCAGATAATCTGGCGAAACTGCTGCTTTATTTACAACCTGTCTGATGGTTTCTTCCCTACGGGGCTATTTCTTTTTTCTTTTTTTTTTTGTTGTTGCCATGTTCATATATCTCAGCAATATTCTAATTTCAGCTGGTAATCCACATTTTGACCTCACCACTGTTCCACTTACAGTCCCAGTTTTATTTATGCACTAAAATCTGTAACCATGTAACTGTCAAGCCACCATAAAAGCCCTGAGTTGATTAAAAACATGTTAGCAGTAAGCTTTATGAGCAGCATCGACTGTTGTATGGACTTTTTTTTCGCCCTGGGTTTAGCCTGGCTGCAGGCTCCATCCAGGCTGCCCTTGCTGTGTGATTGGACTGTACGTGACTTGACAGGAAGAGCTGCAGTACAAACAGAACATTCTATATTTTGATTTACAGCTAATATACTCATGAGTAAAGAAGCAATACGCACACTAACACACACTACCTCACCAAATCCACCCACACTGATTGAAAGCCTGATGTTGTTACCTCTGTGCAGGGAAGGAAAACCCCACCCATCTGATACTCCACATGGGTTTAATTATCAAACAAAAATAACTGGCTCATAGAGTTTAACCCATGCTTCGTTCATATAACAGACCCTGATGGAGCTGTGTGTGTGAGGTCATGGTGTTGTATGTTATCCAGCCGTTTCAGGTGCCGACTCCGACCATATGCAGTAACCTAACTAAGCTAAAATAATAGGTCTTCCCACACCTAATCTCACTGAACTCAATAACAGAGCCATAACACGCATTGCAAACTCAATAGAACGGGACTCCACTCGTCCTCTGAATGAACATCTCGCCCCACTGCCCTCAGGGCGCAGGTACAGCGCTCTGAGGTGCAGGAGAGTCCGATTCCTGCTGTCATAACAGTCCTGAACAACAGACCCCGCTGAGTGTGACCATGGCTGTTTGCTTTGTTGGTGTTTTTCTATGTGTAAAGGTAGTGGGAAGTGTTCTCTTGTGAAGTATTGTTAAGTCTGCTGTTGTGGTGTTGTCATGTCTACCGTCTGACTGTCAGTTTGTCAAGCAGAATCAGTGCTGTGAAAAAGAATTTCACCCCCCGGGGACAATAAAGTCTAATAATAATAATAATAACCTTGAGGCACAGTAGCAGAGCTGCTCAGTATGTCTCATCACCACACCTATATCAATTTATCTATGAGGATATTTTCTTTAGGAGTTAATGGACACCATACATGAAGTAAAAGGAGAGAATATTCCAACTCAATACTAATACTGATGTTGCTGTATGTGTGCTATCTGTGTGTAATTCTAGGGTTTAATTATGAAAATGAAGGTAGATTTATTCAACCTTTTTTTAAATAATTGCACTGTGTCACCCAACACTCGTGCGCCCCACTATGGATTTTCCATGTAGATAAAATCCTGGAATCTTTTTTTGGTGCAATATTGCGTATTTGTGTCAATATTGGCTTTTGGATATCAACTTTGTATTGCTTGCAGGCATTATAAAATAATTCGTCAGCGATGAAGCCTGGTGTATAGCACAGCACCGGTTTAATCTAATTGTCAGAGGGAGGGTTACAGAACACTGCCTTATCTCAGAGCATGAAATGATGTGTGAGCTATCTAACGATCTGTAATCTAGTCCTTCCAGTCCTACCCTCTGGCAGTCTCACTCCTTCTCTGTCATGTTCCCCTCTATGTCCTGCTATCTCTTTCTCCTTTCCTGCTGTTTCTGACTTTAGATTGTGACTTTCACTGAAGATTGTCTATTCCTCAAATAACAACTAGAAGCAGAGGAGCTATGAAAGGTGCAGTCCCTTGTTCGTCATCATCTAATCTCTTAATCTCAGCCCCTGTTTTCCTCCCATTGTGTCCTCCTTCAGCTGTATGATTGCTCTCATTGCTGTCCATGGTGAATGTTTCTGCTCATTAATGTGCTTTGAAACCCCATTTATCTGCTGGGAAGCCTGGGTGGTGGGCTTTGATAGAAAAGTGCATAACTCAAAGTCTGCCTGCTGATCTTCAAAGCAAACAGAAGCTCACAAGAAAGTTGGCACCAAGCAACTAAGTAGAAAGGACCAAAGCAGCGACCGGTTTCCTCCAACCTGTCACAAGAACACAGCGTAGACAAAGACCAGCTTTGACTTCAGAACCACAACCCTTCTTCCAGCCTGGCTCTTGGGTCTAAGTCTTAGGCAGGCGTGAAGAAATGCTGTAAAGTAAGAATGCTTTCAAAAATACATGTAATTGTTTATATATCGATATACGAGGAAAAATCTAACTCCAATCAAAACAGCAACAATTCTTGTAGGCATGCTTGCGCAAAGGCAGGGATTTTGTAGGATCATAGTCAGGTGTATGATGAATAAATTATACCAAACAGGTGCTAATGATCATCAGTTTCATATGTGGGTTGAAGCGCAGTCATTAACTGAAACAGAAACAGCTGTAGGAGGATTAAAACTGGGGGAGGAACAGCCAAACTCTTCTACCGAGGTGAGGATGTGGAAGACAGTTTCATGTCACAGGTCATCATGTTCAGACTGAGCACAGCAACAAGACACAAGGTCTCTGCCAGGGAAAGATTTCAGAGCAGACTGGGGTTTTAAGATGTGCTGTTCAAGAAGAAGCACAAAGAAATGGGCAACGTTGCGAAGCGTAAACACAGCGGGCGACCAAGGAAACTTAGTGCAGCAGATGAAAGACACATTATGTTTACTTCCATTCAAAATCCGAGGATATCCAGCAAGTGCCATCAGCTTAGAACCAGCAGAAACCAGTGGGACCCAGATACACCAACTACTGTCTGGAGAAGTCTGGCCAGAAGTGGTCTTCATGGTAGAATTGTGGCCAAAAAGCCAAAAACGTGGAAACATGGCCACAACTATGCACAAAGAGAAACGCTCAGCAGGTGCTCTGGACTGATAAGTCAAAATAATAATTGAAATACTTGGCTGTAGCAGAAGGCAGATTGTTTGCAGAAAGGCTAGTGAAGCCTAGCGGAGGTTCCTTGCAAGTTTGGGGCTGGATTTAAGCAAACTGAGTTGGGGATTCACACTTTATACAGACTTTTATTGTGTCTCCGTTTGAGTGGTGCTGGTGGTTGATGCTCTGTGTGAGTGGTATCTCTGGCTGCTGATTGGTTACAAGGCTCAACAGTACCGGTTTGGTTTGGTCTGTTACTACATGCCCACTTTCATGGATGTTATGGCTCTGCATGTTATAACCAAAGCTGCTGAGTGTGAGTTTGCCTGCGCAGCTGACCCCTATCAAAGGCAGAGGCAGTTAATGAGGGGAAAGGGTTCAATAGTACACATATATCCAGTTTTTCTGCATCCCAGGCATTGTCGTGGTCAAAATATAACTGTTTATGGAAAAACAGGAGGCGAGTTCTTTTATCCTCTGTGTTATGCTGACAGTTCAGTGTGATTGGGTCATGTTACCATTCAGCTCCTGCCTAGCAAGCCCTCAATTGAAATCTCATTTTGCTCTGACATTTCTGTGCTGAACGTACAAAAGTCCTGCTGAAGAAGCTTGAAGGTTTGCTTTTTGCACGTACCTTCTTTCTCAAACAAATCATTTGTAGGGTTAACCTTTTCACGCAGCCGTAAACAAATCAGTTGGTGTAATATCCTGCAGACTGAGGTGATGTTAAGACTTAAAAAGCCAGCAACGCAGACCAGAAGCCACCGCAGCCAGAGAGAACACTGTGGCTGTTGTGCTGGATGGCGCTCTGTGGTGTGAAGTTCTAAACCAAAGTGAAAAGTCACTGCCTCTTTCTTTATGTCCTCTCCAATTTTCCGCCTGACTTTGCTCCTTGGCCAGCTGAAACAGAGCCCCGCCCTTATCTCTGGATCTTTGTGTGTGCTCGATTCCCTTCCTTCCTTCCTTTCTATCTGTCCGGCGCTGTCCTTCACTGCTACACTCAAATGTGTATCAGCACGATGAATGAGCCATTTGCCTCCTCGCTGAAATCAAATCAGTCCACGCCAGTATTTGTTTTTTTTTCGGTGACTATTCTGGTTTCTCTTGTGATCTTCCTGTTGGAAAACTCTGACCCATGAGCTGCGACTCGCCAGTTAGTTACAGGCCAAATGACGATTTATTCTATCTGTTTAAGTAGGTAAAACCTGTCTCTATGGAAGCAAAGTTATCTCGGTGTTTGCAATATGTTGTGAGTCTAGAAAGATGGCCTGAGCTTTCTGTATGTTTCTCACTTGATACAAGTGGCAAAGATGATTTCAGTGTTTCCCAGTTGCTTTGTTTTGCAGAATGAGACCACCAAACCAAAGCAGACTATTGAAACTATTAGAAGTGAATCAATAAAAGACGTATACAAGGGCTGGGTCGATTACCGGTTGTGGTTCTTGTCTTGTGTATGATGCAGACCAACTGAACAGGCATTTCTCATCATAAGATGATCTGGCAGATTTTTCACTTTAATGTGAAATACCTTTTTATGTTTCCCCCCTTTTTTTTTTTTATATATTCCCCAAGTACATTGTCCATATTTTATAGATCCTGTTGTTTAAGTTGTACATATATTTCTTATATCTCCTCCTGTGTATATCACTGTCTGCTACTGTCGTAACAGAACGGGAACAACAACAAGAGCGAGCAGGACAAGAGCACAGATTGTGTCTCGCAGACCACAAAGACCTGGAGGTCTAAACGGGTGCCAAGGGTTTCACCTGTTTGGAGACACTTGAGAGAAGAGAAGAGAACAACTCTTTACAGTACTGAACCATTGCATCATCACAGAGAGCTGTTGGATCACCTTTGTGGTGGCTGGAATCATTCCCAGGGGTGATCAATTCATACATAGTATCTGATAGCCCCCTCACACATGAAGAAAACATGCAATACACATAACATACTGTATAATTCGATATTAATATAATGCCATGCATAGTCATTTCCTCTACTATATTTTACCCTTTTCTTTCATTCCATTCCATTGGTCTGTTTTTCCTGTGCAGTCCAGAAGGAGTTGTTTGTCTGCTGGGTTTGCAGCATTGATCTTAATATCAAACCAATGTCATAGCGATGTCATCAGGGTTATTTTAGTTTGTTTTCAGAGACTGTAAAACACTACCATAAAGCCTACATCACAACCAGAGCATGTGGAGTTGGATACCCGTGGGCCAGACCAGGCAGAGGAAGTCTAATTAAAGATTCCTGTTGAGTTGCATTACGTGATGTGTGAGATCCAGCTCTGAGGATAAGAGAGGATATTACTGTGTTAGCTGCACGTTGATTTAAGTCTATAGAAGTGCAATACTGTGCCATTGTAGTATCTTTTTTAATGTTTTGCGTACATTTACCTTGCAAGAAATACGTTTGCCCCCACTTTACCCAGTCAACATTCGAGGAAAGGACATTGAGGTGGTGCAATCCTTCAAATACCTAGGTGCGCACCTGGACATCGTACATCGTACATGGTGCTGATGGAGTAGGAAAGTACCATTCTAAATTTATCACCCACCCACTCTCCCACCCTCAGGCTCATGCTGGCTGTGGATCTAGTCACAGCACATGTGCCCCTAAAGGACGTTTGTAGATAGAAAGTGGGTGTGGGGTGGCCAGTGCTAGCTGGCAGGGCCTGTGGACCTGTCAGTCTATCACTATGTCCCAGTAGTCCTCCAGAGCTCAGCCCTTCTTAGGTACTGTGGAGCCAGTAGAATCTGAACCAAACTTCTTGCTGCCCCCACTTAAAACACTTTTCTGATGAGACCACTTGCATTGAGAAGGTATGTGGCTTTCCTTTTGGTGACAGACTATAAGATTAATTGTCCCGTCTGAGTTGCTGACTGACTTTATGGTTAAAACATTGAGCTTCAGTTTACCTCTTTTTTTCTTGTGGTTGTGTCAAATAGGTTAATAAGTAGGTGTTTCATGGTTTCAGGATTAAAGCCAACACATTCCTAATGTGTAGGAAAAGTTGTTTAAATGAACTTTTTATAGTATTTGTTGGAAAATCCTTTCTGAATTGTAGTAATAGTGTCATGTAACTGTTCATGTTGATTTTTACATTTTGACCCAGAAGCAGCTCTCCAACAAAGGACAGCTCTCCTTATGTCCGTAAATCATTACACGCTCAGATATTATATTGAAATATGCTATTTGTTTAAGTAATTCATTGGACATCTGTGCCTTTTTAAAGTACATTTATCTGTGTGTATGTGAGTTGAGGAAATGAATGATCAGAGTGAGATTTGGATTTTGGGGCTGCTGAACTCTTCCATGTGTGATTCATTCAGTGGTGAGTGACTGGCTGGAGAGACAACAGTTGTTCATTGTGCTGCACCTGCTCTCACTCTGTCAGGACACACAGACAGAAATAGAGTGCCTAACAGGGCAACACACACACACACACACACACACACACACACCAATCATTTTCCACAAGTTTTCCACAAGCCCTGTGATGATACATGCCGTCATATGCATAAGTTGAAGCACTGTACTAAACACTAAACAATCTAAATGCAAGTTATAATTTAGTCTCCTCTACTGCTTCATGTGTGAAAACTTTTTTTTTTTCTAATTTAGAACCTGTGATCGATTAGTTATCAGAATTTTTTTTTAAAAAGGATAACACTGAAGTTATGCTTCAGGAGCAAGTTGGGGTTCAGTGTGTGAAAGAATAGTCTTCTCCAACTTAGATTCCTCCTGTAAGAGCAATATGTGAATGAGGATGTGATGTAAAAGTGCTATACAAATACAGAACATTTACCATTTTTGTTTGACTAAGAGCCAGAGTAACTTATGTCTTGTGACTTATTTTTATTCCTGGGGCATTCTGGTTAAATTTAGCTATTAGAAATAATTAGTAATTATCAGAGACTATAGGACTAGGAGGGCACCACTTCTTTAAAAAGAAGAAAGCCAATTCTAACTCATTGAATAAACTAAATAATCAATTTGGTATCATAACTGATAAACTACGTAATAACCAAACAACCATTAATCCAGCAGAATGGCTTTTGAATTCATGCAAAAAACACATTTCTGCTATCAATTTGTTTTTGTGCCACAAGTGAACAGACTTGTAACAAGTTTTATTAGTTGAAGCTGTGAAAAGCTAAACCATTATAAAGAATGTATGTTCAGGATGTGGATCCAAAACCAAATTCAAATTTAACATCCAGATTTACCATCAAACCTAGTGTTGTCACTGACATGTCGTAAAGAACACTTTCTTTCTTAACACACAATTTTTGCTCTTTAAGGTCAAAGAAGAAGCACGCCCAGATTTTTCATGCTGAAATCCCATCATGCCTCGGAAAAAAACACATCACGCAATGTTGCAAATGGAGTTTTAGCCTTCCATTGTGTGTGTGTGTGCGTATGAATATCCTTACTTTTCATTCTCCAAATTTGTATCTATACTGCAGAGACTCCGACTGTGGTATGTGTCTGCAGAGATGTGCGCTGAATCCCTTAACTGCGCTCTCACCAGACCAGATGAATATCTTTCCTAGGGGACGCCATAAATCTGGACTTTATTTCTAAAATGACTGTCGGAGAGCCCAGAGCAGGAGACGAGCCTCGCTGATGCTTATTCCTCTCCCTCTCTGTGTTCTCACTCATCTGATAGATTTTCTTACTGCGAAGGTGATGCAGCCATCAAGCTCTTGTCTTCTAGCAGACCTGTCGGGGAAGTCTCTGCGTGCTAGAGTCCGTTGTGTGTTTATCTCATGGCTACTAACTGGCTGCACATGTGAACTTGTTCCGGCTGAAATAGCGTCCACTGAGTGAGCAGACTGGGGGGATGATTAGTAGATTATTATTATTATTATTATGACCTGCCTTTTTCTTGTTGCTGTTTAATTTCAGGAACCTGCACTCGTGGTATGCATGATAGGCTACCAGCTCACAAACACAGACAGAGAATCAGTCAGTCAGTCAGTCAGACAGTATCTCGGCACACCTTAGCCAGCCTCACCAGTGAGGACCACTAAGGGATTTGATGTGATAAACGTGGTCTGTGTCTGTAATTTTGAAAAAACGGTTCAACAACCTGCTGCACATTTCCAAAAAGTTTGACGGGGTGCAGCGAGACCTGTTCATCCTGAGAAGGGAAGAACACTGTCTGTCGTCTCCTGTTTGCTGCTCTTGCCGTTCTGCTCCGGCCGAATTGAGAAACAGACCATTTTTGACTGCGTCTGTTCACTAGATCTGCTACATGTTGAAGCCTGGCTGTTTGGCGGCGGCGGCGGCAGCTTTTGCATCTGAAAGCCAGCGTTGGGCTCTTGGCCAGCCTCCCTGCAACGCCCTCTCTGTCCAGCCACATCATTATCATCACTTTGATGCACAGGGGTATGTGTTGTGCAGTGGCGAATGTTTTCTTGGCCTTTGCAAACTGAATAATAATAATACTAGGAAGCCATAGGGTGATTATACACCCTATGGCTTCCTAGTATTATTCACAGGGAATATCACTTTGTGTGCTGTGGAACACACACACACACACACACACACACACACACACACACACACATCTGATGAGTGTGTTTAAAAAAAGAACTGTGGGGCTGTCAATAGATCAACCTATACAATAACCTTCCCCTTGGAAGACTGGACTTTCTTATCTGTCTGAGAGGCTAATTTTAACGTTCTACTCTTCCCCCGCTGCTTTTGTTCTCTCTCTCTCTCTCTCTCTCTCTCCCCCTTCCTCTCTCCTCCTTTGCTGATGCTATGCACCAGTCTCTTTGGCATCCCGCTCATGTGCGTGAGCCAAGGGAAGGAAGCACTTTTCTGGGACACCGACTAACTCTGTCTCTCTCTCTCTCTCTCTCTCACACTCACACACACACACACACACACTTTGTTTCTCCTCTTCTCTTATTCTGCACTGTGGCACTCTGGATACTTCTCTTAATTTGTAGTAAAGATGAGGGGATGGTTTTTTTTGCTGGCCTTGGCTAATGAGCTTAGCCTGTGCTGAGCAGCTTTCAGCCCTGTTGTAGTGGCACTAATCAGCCCTTAGTTGTAAGCAAGAAGAACCAAATCGGAGGTTAGGATCTCAAAAGGGGGCAGAGCTGCAGCAACAGCCTGACCCCTCCCTCTGTTTGCCTACCAGGACTGCTTCTACTGGGGCCGGAACTGTGGCGAGGATGTCTCTCTCTACTCTGTCCCCCTCCCTCCCTCCTAAACCTCCTCCCTCCCTCCCTCTGTCTGTCTGGCCTGGAGCACTGACAAACTGCTTTTTGTAGCTGCATCATCTCTCGGGCAGCTGCCCCTCGGTCCACCCCATCTCCTCATCTCTTTCACCTGTTTTCTGTCTCACTCTCTCTCCTGACTTTGTTGGCAAAATGTATCGGAATCCATGGATCTCGAATTACCTGACTCACGTCAAGTTTTGCAGCCAAGGTAAGAGCAGCTCGACCAGAGCTAAGGTCTGAAGCTAAAGCCGAGGGCTCGAAGACATGTCAACCCTGGCTGTGGCTCTTAGAAGTTGGGAGAGATAAGGGACTTCTAACAGCTCAGGGGGGTGTTTTAGGGAAGAAGCTATTTCCAGGCTCCACAGATACTTGGACTCAGACGTGAATGTATTTTTAGGCTTTACCACGAGACCTAGATAACAAACCTCATTTATTAAATAACCAACATTGTAATTGCTTAAGGACCTAATTTGCTTTTATCACAATTATAAGTGTAATAAATTGTTTGAATTCTAAATATACAAGGATATATAACTAGATGTTTAACCAGCCAGTCTGCCCAAAGTCAAATGACCTATTCTCATTTTTAAAATGGCAATTTTTTTTGTAAGGAAAGAAAATAATTTCACTGGATTACATGATGATGGTGATATGAATCCCTCGCATTTTAAGAGTTTAAGGTTATTGTAGCTTATAGCTGTGTAGCATCATCCAATTTTCTTTAGCCTCTTTTGATCCTCTGACCACTAAAGAGGAATGGCACCTGACAGGAATGAGTGAAGAATTTATTGTACAATGAATAAACCGTGTGAACGTGTCTCCCATTAGCTAATGAGCTGACTAACTGACGGTTGGCAAACTAGCTAGTACGTCACCAAGCTTCTGGAACCACACGTTTATGACTTTGGCCTCAATACAATCAGTCATCAATCCACTTATGTTTCCATTTCATCTGTACTTTGGTAAATTTGGTGGCTGATTATGCACAGGTGGCCCAACCTTCCATGCTTTGACAGGAACAGTGAACTTGGACCTTTCGGGGGGGGATGGAGGGTGTAAATTAAAGTTTGTTTGAGGATTCAGCGGCTTGTATTCTGTTTGTTATTAGTATTACAGATAATTGCCCTCACCTAATTTCTGACTGTCCATCTGCTTTTTAGTGCTTTACCTCTTAAGCCTCAGTTGTAATTTAAGCCTCAGCAGCAGGTTGAAGGCTGGGTAGATGGGCAACTGTTGGGCAAGTTACACAGTCTTAAGACTTGTTTCCTTTTGGGCTCACTGTAATCCCAAGAATTTAAATTAATCCCGAGTCTCAGCCCCTGATGCTTCTTTGGCTACCACCCTGGGTGTTTTGTGTGTTAAGACATGAATTATTGCTGTTTTATTCACACTTAGTCATCTTCTGAATAGCTCCCCATCTATTTGTAATATGTTATGACTGTGAGGCTTGACCCTAAGCCTCAGGAGAAAGTGGGATTTGTCTGAACAGAACAAGATAGTTTAGTTTCTTTGTGTGTAGATGGTATAATATACTCTTTGATACCGTCACATAAAAGGCCTTCCTCACTTCAGAGCCTGAATGACACTCCACTGAATCCTGACATTATTTTATCTTTGAGTTTGATCACTGTCGTGCTGCTTCTACAGCCTCATCAACACTCTGGGGACATGGTGCTATAGCAGCCATAGTGTTTCTGTAGATTACAGCCAGTGGCTCTGCCACATCTGTCACCATTGTGGAGGTTTTTATGCCTGTGTGTGGAATAGTGAATGTACTGAGGCACTTTCTGAGAAGGTTCTCCCCGATGGGCCACATGCCACTACATATAGCCTGAATGAGGTGTAAAAGGAGTACAGGTCTGGATTGTGGAGATCTTCATATGTTAGACAGACAGCCCCCGAGGGACAGACGCATTCGTTGTTTTCACACTAGCAGCTAATTAACCTTTATTTTGGCATCTGGTTTTGTTTAACACTCAACTTAAAAGGAAACTTTTTTTCTTGTCAACTTGGGTGTTGTTCTTAACTTTTCATACTTTATGACTGTTGGCCATGGTAACATTTTGCTCGCCACCTGTACGTTAGAGAACTGGGAATCAGGCAGAAACTCGTGGACTGTGGAAGTCAAGTGTGAGCTTCCCACAGCTTTCCAAAGATCTTCAATTTAACAGGAATCATCTCAAACACTTGAGCCCAAACCCTGATGCTGCTCCACTAGCACACATGCTTAATTAATTAAGTACCACAACCTCACAGTAACTTAAACATCATACTGTGTAATTACCTGTAATTGGTCACAGCAGCAGTCTGCATGTCCAAATTCTCCACAACAGAGAGGGTGAGTAAAATATCATGGTCAGTGATGGCATTTCTAAATTGCCCAACGTGTTTCCGAAAAACCATTAAATGCCTAATCAGGACATTTAGTGACTATACTGAAAGCCTATAAACAAAGGGAGTGAAAATGGTTGAATTTACAAGGTAATCGATGTATCGACTGAGGTTTGTTATCAAAACCAGTTTAAATTTTCTAGTTTTCATCCTCTGCGAACACATGGATAGTTGTTTGGGATTGCTGCATAGTGTCAGAAAAGGATATGTGCGCAGGATTTAAAATACTCAGATACTTGGATGGTGTCAACATAATATTTGGATTGGCTCAGATAACCAGGATTATCATTCAAGGGTCACAGAGAACGAGGTGGGGGTTTCACCCAGCTGAAACGACACGCGACCATCCCCAGCCACATCCCGGCGCCCCGCTCTGTCCAAATAAGCCCCTCTTTCTTCTCAAGTGATGTTTTGCTGAAATAGGAGGGGTTTAAGTCATCAACCCGAACATCCTTAATAAAGACCGAAAGATCTGGATCTGTGGCCTCCGGGGAGAGGTTAGGTGTTTGGGTGGAGCACCGGGGGAGACGGGGGTGTCACGTGGCCCTGAGGTGAACTCGGAGAGGATGAAACTAAGATCATATGTTTGTCCTAGGATTGCATGACGCTTGCCACTCTGAGATCTCAGGAGAGCCAAAACCACATGTTTGAGGTTTGAAGATCATAACTGAAGCGGACATTCCTTAAAGGGATATTCCACAGAACTCGCATTCCTTACAATACTATTTATGATTCTTAATGCCTGTGTTAATGAGGCTGTATTTCTCTGCAAGGAGGTGCTGATGTCACTTTTTACCCTCGTTAACTGACTTTAATCACATAGCTTCATAATAGTGTGTCCGTAAGGATTTTGGAATCGGGCAGTGTGGTTTCACAGTCTCTTTGTGCTGTCCCCTGCCCGTGTTCATGGTGGGTGCAAAGCTGCTGTTCTTCCTGGCATTGCCCCAGCTGCACTGCAGCCGTGCCATGTGATCAGACTCTGCAGCGCCTGTCTCAGGGACACGCATGCAGTCACTCCTCTATCAACCCATTAAGGCTATGACCTAATGCATGACACATAGACACTGATACTTAAGATGGAGACCGCAAGCTGAGTGTCTGGTTGCTGTTTGTGGGTTTTGGGGGCCTTGCAACTACGCAGATATTTTGATGTGATTAAGTCAGACAGACAAATCACTGTTTTCCACGTGATTATTTTTTTAAATTTTTTGTCATGACTAAATGTTATACTCTTTGTTTTTGTCCACAGGACTTGGGTGTGAGACCCCCATCAAACTAAGCAATCACATATTGCTACAGAAGAGAGCTGTGAGGTAAGATTTGCTAAATGACTTGCTAAATAACAACTTAACCCATTTCATCAGGTTCGTTGGATCAACATGAAAGATACCGTGTGTACAATTTTGACATCATTGAAATTTTCTGCCTTTGGTCATTCCTAAGTGGTAAAAGAAAGAAAACGAGACTGTGGTAAACAGCAATACAGTGCAAGTTTTCCAAAGGGATTATCTAATGTTTCCACAAACAAAAATGACCTTGTCTTGTCTGGCCTGGTCTTGTCTTGTCTTATCAGTGATAATAAGCATCACAGGTTGCACTGCAAAAACTAATAATTAGCCACCATAACCCATTGGTCATACCAAACCAGGTAACACTGTTGCAGCAAAACCCTTGCATGCACGTACTGCACAAGCAAGCGCTTTATTTCTTATGAAGTTAACTTTTCCTATGTAAAAAAAAAAACAGAATGCGCTGTTTTGGAACTGGATATATCTATTAAACACATCCTGAATGTGTTAAATACATACACATCTGAAATCTTAGGTGCCTCAGAGAGAGAGCTAGCACCCAAGCTCAGTGGGAAAGGAAGGTGAGGTAACTTTGCTGCTCGGCAGAGTAAAACCTGACACGTGTGTGTGTGTGTGTGTGTTAGTAGGATTGCTCAGCATGCTGTTGGCCGCACATCAAGCACATCGCCAAGTCTACATGCTAGCCTCAATTTAGAAAGTTTCCTTTATGGCAGTGATGATGTCGAGCTCTTTGACACCAAGTTGGTGCCAAACTGTGGTTGTGGCTTTGACTTGAAAACATTATGCATGCAGGAATTTAATGATTTCACTCTTGACTGGAGATGCTGTTATGAAAGAAAGCTGATTTCCATGTACATCATT
The DNA here is from genome assembly GCF_042242105.1 of Pempheris klunzingeri. Classification (NCBI taxonomy): domain Eukaryota; kingdom Metazoa; phylum Chordata; class Actinopteri; order Acropomatiformes; family Pempheridae; genus Pempheris; species Pempheris klunzingeri. Next base: position 4,369,834 of record NC_092032.1, on the reverse strand, counting down.
GTAGTCACATGTCAGCCCTGGTTCAATAAGAGCTGCTGTTTTTCCTGTACTCCTCAGCTTACAGAAAGAATTCTCCTTTGGCGAAAAAGAGAACCCAGCCAATATCACCAAGGATATAGATGTTAGTCTATTGGCCAATCTCCCCAAAGGTGAGTATGGATTTTTTTTATTTTATTTCTTTTCACTTGAAAATGGCTCTCCCAATGTCAACTTTCCCAGGATTTTGGAAGTTGTGCAACCAGGTGGATTCATGTCAAGATCTGTCTCAGTCAGGGTTTCTACAGGAGCAGCCCTCACACACTATACAGCATGAACTGCTTCAGTCTCTGTTTTCACTGTCTGACAGTTTCCATTTACTCCAAAATGTAGGTTCATTAACGATATATGGTCCTATAGACGTTAGAGGTCCCACTGGATTGTAAACATTTGATGGCCACTTTACCTTTCACAAGTTGTGATTGGGGGCATTGAGAAAGAAGAAAGTCTGTGGTTGTGAAATTGTAAAGTAGATCAACTGCAAATGGAAATTAGTAAAGGTTTCAGGGCAACAATCACAGATGAACAGACTATTCATTAGTTTCACTAATGAATAACTTTCAGTATTCCACCAACTTTCAGTATCTCTTGTGACGTACACAATAGAAAGAAAACTTGAGCTAAAGTTGAGATAAAGGAACTGCAGAGTCGAGAGATAATTCTCTGCGAAGGATGTTGCACGGACATGTGGTCATGTGGTCAATTGTTACTAATTGTAAAAATACTAAGTATAGCTGCTTGAAGCTTTTCAAGTTAATAGTTCTGAATCTGGACTTTCAGTATTTCTATCAAGTAGCAAGAGGAAATTGAGATGTATGAAGTAGTGACCCCCACTGATTTGTTTTTTTTTTTTCTGATTTGAGTTTTAACATGTCTGATACATGTAATTAACTTGACTTATTTTCTACTGCAAAAGGTATTTTTTGATTGCGAACATTAATTGGGCTTCCACTTAAAATGGTAGTGTTTCTGTCACTGCAGTCAACAAAAGCTGATGGCAGATCTAAATTAAATAATCAGGGTTCAGTCATTCATTCATTTTACTTAATAACATTAAAAGCAAAACCTTATTAGGTTTATAAAGAATTAAACTGAAGTTAAAAGTTGATTCAATACTTGATTCAGTTCCAATAAAATGCTACTGAACCCCAAATGATAGACAATACAGTCTTGATCAAGATCAACCAAAGCGTCTGCTGTCCAGAACTAATCTGTAAATGTCTGTTTGGTTTGGTTTGGTTTGGTTTAGATGGCACTGCCAAAACACATGTTTCTTTAATTGAGCTCTAAAATTTTTATTTTTTGTTATTCTTCCTTTAGTCTCTGAATTGAGAAAACATTTTGAAGGTATTACCACAAGTGCAAGTGACTGGGAAATGAACAGGTGAGAAGGTGATGATGTGCTTGAAAAAAAGCCTTTTTGATCATGATAATGTTGTGCAGGATAATGACATGTCGGAGGCTGAGTGCTTCTTCCTTCCTGTCCGTGTGCAGGAGGGAGCGTGTCGCTAGGCGGTTGGAAGGCATAGAGGGTGAGGTGCATCTGTCTCTCCCTAGCTTGGTGGCCAACCAGCTTCTGGAGGAAGACCCGCCACGATGTACCAGGGCCTCTGACCCCTGTGATGGTGAGACAAGTGCAGTACCTAGACAGTTGTGTACTTCCGCTTTTTTTGCGCAATATGGGAACAACAGACTTGAGCTCTCTCTGTTCTCTTTTCATAGTCCAGCAGTATAGCATGGAGGGATTTGAAAGCCCAGAAGTGCAGCTGACAGCTCCAGGGAGACAGTCTGGAGATCAATGCAGACCTAATCCTCAGTCCTCCGTCCACACACAGTCTGTCTACAGCTCATGCTCCACCACCAGTGCCCTGGAGATGGTGTCCAAGGCCGAACGCATCGCGCGTTACAAGGCGAAGCGGCGCCGGCAGCTAGCTGAGCGCTACGGCATCTCTTTGGATCCGGAGCCGGACTTAGACTGTCCCTCCCTTTACACTCCTGTCTGGAAGGAGTCCGAAGGATCAGAGAGGCGAAACAGAGGGGATTCTGTGTGGGAGGAAGAGCGGGACATCACCCTGAGTTCCTACACCGGCAGCCCTGCTACTCACGCAAGGGCGGGACGCCTGACGCAGCAGCCCGACCGCTCCGACCCGGGTCGTGAGACGGGTCATACCTGGGTGCACTTCTCAGAGAGGGAGAGGCTGATGAACCTGAAGAATCAGCACAGAGCTGCTCCTCCTGAGCCACCATCCTCTTCTTCATACATGGATGTGACATCGTTGTCGTCAGCTACCAGGGTGCCCGCCAAGGACTTTTCAGTCAAAGAGATGCCACCCAGTTCACCCAGACTGAGCAGGCATTCTTCCCTCTCCTCACAGAAACACGAGGTGTCGCCTGGGGACCTATTCATTGAGCAGCAGGCCCACAATATCCTCAGCGGACAAAGGTGAGTGGCCCTTTTGCCCTCCACTACTGATCCCCTAAGTTTAACTTTAAGACTTGAGTGAAGTGAAACAAGTGAGATACTGTGAAAATGGTTAGTCTGTATGGTATTTCATTAGCAGACCGTTCCTTTTCTAGGGTTGAGACTCCAGCTTCTCTTCAATCCAAGTACACAAGGTTCAACTATAGTTTCCATGTGGTTAAGAGCACTGCAGTACCATTCTCTTTAATAGATGGACATGCCATGACAGCGTTATCCATCAGACCCTCCCTCCCTTGATCTCTGCCTCTGTCCCTCTTACCCACACATGTACAAGGGCGTCCTGTTGGCAGGTGTGTGGTTTATTTACTGTGAGCTTGTTCTCAACCTTTGAGGATCCCACTCAGACCTACAGCTGTGCTAGCAAATTACATGGGTAGATTAATGCGTGTCTGGTGTTCCTATTCTGGAGATTTCAGGTGCATCTGTAGCAAATTTCTGTACTTTTTGAATTCCCATAAGAACTCTCACTGGCCAGGAAGAGCTATCAGCAAGGCTGCTTGGTTGAACTAAACTACTGGATCTGTAGTTCTGTAGCTCTGTAGCCCACATTCCTAAAGAGAATTGATCATCCTTAAAGATTGTTCCCATGGGTAATTACAACATTGTAGTCCCCAAGTTACATAAATCATTTAGTCTGAGTGGGTTAATCTGGTCCTGGTGCACACACAGTTTCCTGTCCAATGAGAGCTTAAACTCTACGACACCTTCCACATTTGCATGGATTTACACGTTACATACTGACAATGTATGTGGACACGACACACCGTACTTTGGTTTGTGTTATGTCGTCATAACTGAAATTGTAAAAAAGTTGTGATCACTTAATCCTTGGTTCAGCCAATACTACCAGTTGCAGAGGGTACTGTGCCCTCTGCAGCAGCAATGAATCTCTCCACTAAGGTGATACTACAGATAGTATCAGTATTTCTATCTTTATTCCGCATTTCTTATGTACCAACTATCTGACCCAGCCCGGTCCTTGGGCAGATCTTTGCCCATGTTTCTAATGAGCAAATGAAGATGATTCTATATTCAAATATGCTGTCATTTCCTACCCTTTGTTCCGGTCTACATCGCCCACTCTCGCAAATCCCTGACCCACAGCTGGGCTCGATCAGGACCAGCGAGGCCTCATGGGAAAGAAGCAAATAGGAGAATCCCCTCTTCTTCTCAAGGTTTCTGTGGACCCTTCAAAATTCGCTGTATGGCATCATGGCATGCCATAAGTCTGGCATTAATAGCTACATTTTAAGATGTAGTAATAAAATGTTATGAACAAAGGTTGTCTGCTTTTTTAACCATGTAATAACCTTGAGTTTGAAAGTTCAGTTTTTCACAAGGCACAGTTGAACATAATGTTCGTTACAAAGTTTTAAGATGCTGTCGATCAGCAATATTGGCCATTTTTATTACATCAACCCTATTGGTGTCTGTACATATTTAGTTCTAGTTAAAGATGCTTTAGAAGAAGACATTTGTGGCAGTTTATTTTTCACAGTATGGAAAACGCCTCCCTATCCCATTAAAAGGTGTTGGACACTTGGACATTACCTTGATAAAATCTAACAGTGAAAATTATTATTATTATTATTATTAGGACAGTTTAGAGGAAGACAATAAAAAGGGAACGAAGTGCAGGTCCATGGCTGACATCAAAACAGGAGCAATGTGGCTATCAGAGCGCAGAGATTATGGCATACCACGTGATGTCACTATGCTCTGGTCCCTTTGGGTGCTGGACACATTGACACTCAGACCCCACCCGATCGGCCTGAGTGTAATTTGAATTCGGTACATCTCAGCTCTTTCTGAATTCATGGCTGAAGGACGTTCTCCTTGATTTTGTTGAACTCAGGCCTGTACTTAATGAAACTTGTCAGGCCATTTGTCTTTCTGCAGGATCAGAGGGCCAGCATGTCTCATTCGCCTTTAGTCTGTGGCGGAGGGAGGTGGCATTTCCTCAGAATATCAGCTTCAGTAGATTTGGCCTCAGTTAGACGGGTCTGACTTCAGTGAGCCTTCTCTTTTGATACAGTGAAGCATTGAGAACACATTTTATTCCACATAGGTGCTGTCAGGAGACAAATCTGGTCTAATCCAAGCCAACGGCCATATTCTGTTTTCCCCGTCTGTCACTGCTTCTCATTCAATGCACACTAAAAAAGGAATATTTATAGCACCTGTTTTATTCAGTGTGATGCCCCTCCTACAACCACAATATCTATCAATCAATTAATCAATCTGGTCAAACTCAATGTGAAGTCAGTTGTGTGTGCGTGGTGTGTGTGTGTTAAATAAAAAAACCTACACACTTTTCTCCCATTGGTTTTCCATTGGTACAGTGCGAAGGCGAAACTGAGCACTGAGTGGTTCCTCCAGACTGATGCTGAGGGCGACGCCCATTCCCTCATCAACTGGCCCTCGAGGTACACCCAGGCTGGTTGTCTGACCCCAATATAACCATGTTGCCGCTCAGCTGGACTTGGCCAAACCCATCAACCCTTATGAGCAGTGTCTGTTAACCTGTAGGCCAGAATAGAACCCAACACTGTTCCCTATAAGACTAAACTTTCTTATTTGATAGGGTTAAACCTCACGTAATCAGTTTGGGTCCTGTGCCGAATACACAATTATTAAAGAGCCTCTGCTTTGAGAGTCAGCTGACATCAGATCGTGACCAGCATCATTGTTCCCTTTGCTGTGGACCATAACTTCATTTCCCATGCACTTGTTGAGTTTAATTCCCATGTGAGAGCAAGTGTACACTTTCTAGGAATTTTAATATCTCTGGTGTCCATCATAAATATTGATAAATGTGCCAGTATATAGACATTCCTGATTACATCAGATCTGGGCTCATACATTGTGTTAAGAAGTTGTTTTCAGTATCAAAGGAATCCAACCATAGTTGTCTGCACTTTCACCATTGATATACAAACAGGTGTTGTGCTCAGTGGTACCAGGGCACCAATAAATGTAAGGGTTCCAATTATGTGTGGACAATCAATACTGTTCCTCATACGGTGGCACCAAAATGTTGGGGTTGGTACCTTGTTTAGGGTAATTTGGCTACCAGAAATAATGAATAACTATCAAAGATAATTAATAATTGTATAAAGTAATGGGACTTTGTGTAAAGTCCACATAGATTGGGGCACCACCTCGATAAACAGAAAGCCATGTGCTGTAGCTGTTAGCTTAGCTTCGTCTCTCAGTCGAGGCCTATTTGTAAAACTGCTTGTGTGAGTGTGTAGGATAAAGGTAGCAGGTTAGGAGAGGATGGTTAGTCGCATGCAAGTCCCTGTGCTTGTGTGAACAACTAACCTCAACTAACCGTAATGGCTACACAGTAAACTAGAGCACATCACGGTAATTAAATCCAACTCAATGAACATTAAATCAAATCAAAACAAATACATTAACAAGGATAAACCATTGCTTAGCCATGTATACAGTTATGCTATGATATATATGCCCAGTTAGAGTTTGTTACCAGTCCTCAAAGTCCTGCTTCTCAGCCTGTTGATGAATCAGGCTGGTGGAAAGGTGTGGTTCTTTGTCCTTGCTGTCCCTGTTGCAGACTGGAGGAATCCAGTTGCCGGTGTGCTACAGACTTTGGGTCTTACCTGCTGGTGCTGATAAGCTTGGTTCAGGCAGGGCTTCATGTCACTGCCATGAAAAAGGGCTGGCACCTCAGGGATGGAGAGCTCTCCTCAGTCCAGATGAGAGCTGATCTCTCCCCTATCCAGGAGAGAGATCAGGAAAGAGAGAGATCAGCGGGGGAGATCTGATTTTGTTGCCTGATGTTGTAGGGCCAATTGTGGCTGTAAAGCTTGGTCCAGGGGTTATTTAGCACCTGTGTGTGAAAACTTAAGGACTATGGGAAACTGAGTTCAGAGAGATCAAAAAAACATGTAGTCCTCACCATTGTCTGATGGCGCCCAACACAGGAAATGCTAATAGTTAATAATTCTAGTTAACAATGCTATTAATTCGCTATAATTTGCCTACCTTAGCAACATTATGATTTAGGAAACATTTGATCTCACAAGACTAAAAATATAACCAAGCTTTCGATATCAGCTGTCGCTATTTGACAATTTTGGTACTTGATTCTGAGACCACATTGCAGTCATTTATTGAAAAGTATACAACAAAGAGTCAGTTCCTCCCTTGATGCCGATGGGCATACACACACAGAATAATCTTGATTAGATGAATAGTTGATTGCTGTGTTTGTTTGCTGCTTTTATCAGACCAAATACTGTAGTCATCAATATGAGTTTAAGAGACGTATGCTGTGTCTATTCATGTAGTCCAACTGTTAACCAGCCCTTTGTTTCCCTGAAGAATTAGAGTTAGGGAGAGGCTTACCAGGGAGGAAGGCCGCCAGAGGAGCCCAGAGCTGGGAAATGTTACAGAAACCCCGGTATACCACACGCAATTTCAACCTCAGACTCAAACCTTTAGACGCTACCACACAGACCCACCAGGCCCCCAGCAGGCTTACTCCCATTCCCACCATCACCCCCAGGCTCCGCTCACTCAACCCAGGCCACCAGGAGGACAAGAAGTTGGCGGTTGCCTCAGTTATCTGTCCATGGCCTCTGGTCCCACATCCAGAGACGGGCAGCAACATCAACCACAGCCCCAGGAAGACGACACTGAGGAGTTGGAAGACTTGAGGAAAGAGGGCCGTCTGAGGAGCAGGAAAGCAGTGCTGCCCTCAGAGGTCCTCTGCAGGGAGAGGAGCACTGAAGACTCACTTAAAGGAAGGTGGGAGGAGGAGCTATGGATGGGCAGGGCACTGAGTCTCAATCAGGCAAGGGATGCTGAGGCAGAAGACCCTGCAGGAGGAGCACTCAGAGGCAGGTGGGATGAAACGGAGCACGCCTCCTATCTGCAAGCATCAGAGAGCGGACCCAGAGAGATGACCGTCACCCACATCCATCCCAGAGCAGCACATGCAAGCCCAGCAAACTCCCCTTGCAGTGCAGCCCTAAGCCAGTCTGTGTTAGATGCTGAGGATCATCATTGGCCCAGTCACACGAACCTGCAGCACCAGGCCCATGACCCCAGGAGGGTCAGAGAGGGGGAAGTCTTCAGTAACCGAGAGAGTCAACGAGTGGCCCAGCTCAGACATTCCTACATGGAGAGCACCACCACCCCTCAAACCAGCCGCTGGAACGAACTGTAGGTGGCAAAGGAAAATGCTACTCACTAGCTGACTTCTCCAGAACTCACAGTGCTGCTTGTTGCCTAACATTGGCTGGTTACTGAATGACTAACAAGCAACTAAGGCAGGGGCGGAGCTTCCATCAGTACTTATTCTGTGGCACAGTTTCTAATCAGTAGAGATGGCATTTGTGCATTGAGCTTCTAGTCAGCTTCCTATGATGATTGTTTTTTCGTTCTTTATTGTCACTGTGATTAATTGGTCTCTTCCCTGGGGCTATTAAACATATGCAGGCTTAAATCCCCAATAGATCTGCATGGTCTTGCTCACATACTTCTCCCTCACCACACTGTATTTTCTCTTTCCTTTTGGTGCTCTGTTCCCTCTCCTTGGGTGGCTCCTCCAGTGAGGTTGAGAGGGGGAGTGCATTTGCGGGGCTACGCCCCATGGAGAGAGGAGAGGGACCGGGGGTGGTTGAGGGTGGAGAGTAGTGACCTCAGAAAGGTTTAGGATGCAGCCCATCACTTCTGCTGAGCACCAGGAGACTGATAGGTACTGCTCAGGACTCAAGAATGCACGGTTTAGAGTAGAGACTGCTAGAAAGATATCCACATCATCATGCATGCTAAAGAAATGTGATAAACATAAATGTTGATTCCAATCTTTGGTGTACTATACTGACTAATCACCAAGTTTAGTGTACAAGAAATAACTCTACAGTATATTGTAAGTCCCTAACCAGCTTAATGCTGCAAGCTGGATCATAGTTAAACACAGGCCAATGGGTGTGACACACACATACGCAGATGTGCATACTCTCATTTTCTCCGTGATTTTGCTCGTCACCCTAACAACCTTAGTAAACAGGGAAGCTTAAAGGCCAAAGGTCCCTCTGATTGGGAATTGGCTGTGCTCACCATGTGTGAACATACCAAAGAAACATGAATTGGCCTTTGTTGGTAATCACCCTGAGACCATGGACTTGGACCAGACTTCTGTAATGCCATCTAATTCTCCAGCTTAGTCTGCTGTAATGCTTCCTATTGCTTTTCATAACAACCATATTTCCATCAGACCACAAACAACTGCTTTTCACTTCATCTCTTCACCTCTTCTGTAACCAGCTTTCTCTTTCCCCACTCTTATCACTCACACCTTTTTACAGATTACTGAGTTTTAAGCATCATTGCACGGAAACCACTGGCTTTTGATGATTGTCTCTTTCTTTTTGCACTTTTGAAGGCCCTGTGTGAGTTCACATCTTGCTTCTACTGAAGGTAAGTTGTGTTTTTTTTTCTCCCATAGAGGTTGGAAGGTTTTAGAGTTTAAGGATCTGTAACAGTGTTTGGACATGTAATGCACACATTTTGCCTCAAATTGTTTAAATACAAGTGTGTTTGTTGATGAACTTAGACATTTAAATTGCACACTATTTTCAGGTAAATGTAAAGCTCATGAACTACTGTAGTGTCTTTACGCAAGTGTCGTTGAAGTAATTGAGTAAGCTAGGCTCGCTTTATTGGAATTATCAGCATGGCTGTAGTATGAGATTGCTTGACTTGAACTCCTGGCTAATGACTTTTTTATTGTCATTTTTCAGTAATGCTACCAAACAAACATTCACATTATATTTAAGTTCTTGTTGTGTCACCTCCACAGCTCTCTGAGTAAAAAGAGGTTCATCAGTCTTGTGCGTTTGGGTCTATACTTGAATAGTGCCTTGCACCTTTCTAGTCATTTCGACCACTCAAAGCGGTTTTACTACATCCAACCATACACGTCATACAGATGTGGTTGAAGGAGACTATTCTTTCACACACATTCACACACCAAAGCCAAGCTTCAGGAGCGAGTTGGGGTTCAGCGTCTTGTTGGCGAGCTGGGGATCAAACCAGTGTCCAATGAATGGACCGATCATTGACACTCGTGGGAATAGTTGTTAGGTGATGTCATGTGTCCTGCAGCAGCAGCCATGCCTCTTGCTCTGCACTCTCTCACCAGCACAAACCGGCACAGGTTTTGTGCTAATAAGCCAGATGGTGCTGGTGGTGAAGATAAACACGACGACAGTGATTGATGGACACTTAAAGCAAACAAGTGACAAGTACACATTTTAAGGTTGTCCTCCAGTGATTTAGTATTGTGTTTTCATAATCTTGTTGGGACTCAATGATTCATACTATAGTATACTATATAAAATACTGGCTTATCTTTCAGTTAGAGAAAAAGAGGTTTAAGGACGTGAGTATTTAACTGTGTGTTCACAACAAAAGCAAGATGAATTTTACGATGCGAGCAAGTCTGACCGTGGGTTTACTTGCAAAAATTATGTGAATTTCTTACTAAAGTTGAATGAATTCAACTGATGTGACGTTAATTTCATGTATTTGCGTCGTGGTATGGCTTTGCCTCTACTAGTGACTACCTGCGTCTTTACATTGACTTTGTATTTAGTTGTTGTCAAAGCCTGTGAGTGATACTGACCCCTAACATCCATTTTTCACCAAGTTGCTTTCAGTGGTAGAAGTCCTGGTATTCCTCGTGACAGTGTCACATGTGTTCTAAACTGTTACTGAAACGAGACGATGTTTACACCAGATTAAATATTAAAAACCATGACATCTTGTCATTGCTGTTACGGTTGCATCATTACATCAAATGCAAATATTCTAAATAATGTCGTGCATTATTTCCCCCCAAAATTCAGCCCAACAAGTTTTATGTCTCCACAAAACTCCAGAACTTAAAAAGATCTAGTTTGAATGTTCAATTGGTCAGCATGAGTTTGCAATGACGAGCCCACCAGTAGGTCACTGCTTTTTTAAAGGAGATCGTTCTTACCATCATCTTTCATGGAAATGACATTCCAAGTTTCTCAGAGTTTCTAATGTCTTTATAACTTCTTCCCTCTGTAGCTGCTGAAGAGAAGCTCGATGAACGGGCCAAGCTGAGTGTCGCGGCCAAGCGCTCTCTGTTCAGGGTGAGCTTCAGCTCTCTTCTGCTCATTCCTCTCATTCCTATTCTGATTACATGCTGGTTTCAGACACCCAGCATAAATAAATGTGCATCCAATCAAGGACATAAACATTGACACTCAATGATCTTTCTTGTTCTCTTCATTTTTTTTTTTTTTTTTACTGTCCTCTCATTCCTTTGAGGATTTAGAGATCAAAACTTGGAAATAATTATGATTTGGTTTTGGCACTCACATTCCATCATAACAAGCATTTTACTGGAGCACATTTCACTCCACATCTGTGAAAATAATATCAAACATGCCTGTAGTCTGTAGTCTGCGTAAGCTCCAGTAAGGAATTTCCAAATAGCTTTGATAATGGATATGATCTTAATACAGTCTGTCTTGAATCACTGTTGTGCTAATTTCTACTGCCACGTTCAGTGCAAATATTCTCAAAAAACAGTCTTTGAAGACCATGTTTCAAGAGTCTTTCACGTCACTCCACAACAGAGTGACCTCTGCTCCAAGATTTTCCTACTGAAGTTGAGTTAAGGTGAGGTGAAATATTCCGTTGATTTATAACGATGTCCCGTGTTTACCCTGATGTTTCCATGCAGGAACTGGAAAAGAGTACTGATGGCAAAGCCCCTAAACCACAGCCCACGAATAAAGCAGTGAACAGGAGGCGAAGACTGATGCAAGACCGATCCAGGACTCAGCCAGTCACCACTGAGGAAGTTGTCATCGCTGCCACGTACGTCTTTGCAAGTTACTTTGTTTAGTGCTGAAGCTAAAGGAACATTGTGACGCGGAGATCTAACTTTTTCAGGTCTACGTGCAAGTATGGAGCTAGAGCGAAGGGGGAATTAGCTTAGCTTAGCATAAAGACAGGAAGACAGTCAAACTTTAGGGATATCGATCTGTCCAGTTAGGAAGCACAAGCGATTGGGAATCAATTTCACTTGTTATGGTGCAAGTGAAAGTGGAGAGGCAACAGCAAGACGACCCCCAAAAAGGGACTGGTTTTGCAGGTGGTAGCCACTGACAATTGCTCTCTCCTTATCCTTCCTGCCTGATTCTTCTGTAGTTTTGCGTTTTGACAGTGTCCTTGTCACTACTGGTAGCATGTATTTATTTACTCTGCAACATTTTTATTTTACATTTTTATTTTTGTATTCATGGTGGTGGTCACTTCTATACTATTGCAGCACCAGAATTTCCCCCCAGGGATCAATAAAGTATTTCTATCTATGAGGCGGTACCTGCAGCCCATTCACATTGTACAGGTTGCCCAGCTGCTCCAGGATGGCACATCCATTCGTGCCGTCCTAAAAAAGGTTTGTGTGTCTCCTAGCACAGTCTCAAGAGCTTAGAGGAGATACCAGGAGACGGGCCGTTATGTATTGGTGCATCCAATGTCACCTAGTAGTGCCACAGACCAGGAGCTCACTGATGCCCTGATCCAGGTATGGGAGGAGATCCCCCCTCCCCAGGACACAGGCATACAGGCACATGGGGGCCATGCACACTATTGAGCCACATTATGAGTTGCCATGATGAAGTTGGATCAGCCTGTGATTTCAGTTTTTACTTTAATTTCAGCGTGGTTTTGAGTCCAGCCCTCAGTCGGTTGGTTTCCACTGATCGCTGTTATGTCATTTTGTTCCCAACAAATTGCACAATATATATTATATATATGTATATTATATTATATAATATTTGAATGTTCCCTTAATATTTTTTTTAGCATTGTCGTTGCAACATGCAACTCTCCCATAAAACCATTAACGAGGAGTCACAGGCATTTTTTACCTTTCTGTTTGTGTACAAAAAACCATCAGATTTTCTGTTCTGCACAAGATTCAAAGTTCCCTTAATATGTGAAATTCTCCATGATTTCTCCAGCCATCTTTTGGAACTCCAAACTTCCAAACCTTAACATGCTTTATAGTCCTCGCCCTTAGATTGAATTAACCATTTTCGGAATTACCTGCAAATCACCTGGTTCCTTCCCCGTGTGACTGACATGATCTTCACTGAATGCTGCTCAGTCACCACAGCATAGTCTTGGTTTCAGAGTGGTTTTCCCATACAGGATGTGTAGCGTGTGTGTTCTTTGCAGTATAAAATCCTAATATAAAGTATAAAGTCCTGAGTTTTGGTGCCCTCCCGTGTGAATGGAGGAAACTACATTGAATCATCAAAAGAATAAGAAGACTAGAGGGATTTTACTTAATATCACGATTTTGTTTGAGGTGGGCATGACTCACACTGTGTAGCTCTGTTTACAGGATGCCTTGTTATTAGATCAGATCCACAATGCTGCCTGCTATGTAGCATTCCACTTACTAGCTTGCATGAGAAAGTCTCTCTTTCTCCCTGGTTGTCTTCCTGCCCTCAGCCTGAAGGCATCCTCGTCGTGGAGTGCTGCCGCCCAGGAGCAGGCGTGGGAGGTGCAACAGGTGCACGATACCCCGGAAGTCCAGGACTCTAAGCTGGTGTCCACAATGGAGGGAAAAGACCGGAGTCAGGCTCAGGACGAGCCCGACCTCAGCACGCTCAGTCTGGCAGAAAAGATGGCGTTGTTCAATAGACTGGCTCAGCCTCCCACCAGGGTCGCTCACACCAGGGTGGGCACACGCCAGCGCAGGACCAATGCTCGGTACCAGACACAACCTATCACACTGGGAGATATGGAGCAGGTATGGGAAGATACTTTTTTCTCTTTTCTGTCTGTAGTTCCCCTTGAAGTTCCTCTTTACCCTTATTCTAATAACATATTCCTGTTTCCTTAGTTTTATGGTTTAGAAATCACAATACATTCAACACTTCACCACTAAGTGTCATTTTTGTGTTGTACTCATTTGAAAATATATTACTTTAAAGGAATAGCTTAGCACTTAAAGTTTGTGTATGTATTGCAAACTAAGGCCTTAGAGGTGCTGGTGAGAGAGGTATTGGTCCTCTCATCAGACTCTCACCAAGAATGTAAATAAGCCTATTCTCCAAAGTTTTAAGCATTCATGAAACTCAAATATTTATATGAATTTTATTCATACGGCTCAAGGCCACAGATCTTCTAAGGGCTTTACAAGGTGTAGAGCATATGACAGCCCTTGTCCCTCACTTGGAGAAAGAAAAAGTCACACAGAAAGGGAATAGAGAGAGAAACCTCAGAAAAAGAAACAGAGAAGCAATCCTTCTTCCAGAATAGACTAACATGCCGCTCTAGGTCAAAGGGGTTTAAGGCCTGTACGGTGTAACCCATTCCTGCTTTCAAAATGAAGAAAACACAAACCAAGCATTGTAGCATATGCATATTTCATCTCCAGGAGTCTTCAGATATTGACATCAGGGAGGAGCTATGTGACAGCCCATTAGAGCGCCTACAAGTAAGGTTCCTCTGAACTATCGCCGTTCGTTTGCCTGAGACAGTGAAGGCTGACATGGCTGACATGAACAACACACGGCATCTCATTTATGGCCCGTGTCCATGTTGTGTGACGTCATTATGAATGTGCAGAGCACGGCCTGGCTTCTGGATAATGACTGAGTGAATTCTCATCAGTGCCAGTGACGAGGCTGTGATGTGAGGATGGGTCATGCTGCCTGTGGGCCAATTGAAAGATGCCTCTGTTGTGGAGGAGGGGAGAACGAAAGCACTTTGAGTCTTCATCCCCACATGGACTGAGAGTAGCCATAAGTCATCAGCTCAGACAACACTGAAGCAAAAGGAAAAGAAAGAGTTAGAAAACTCTATTTACTTAAAAGACAGTTGCAAGATTACAGTTTTCTGGTTTCCATGGATGTGAACTGTTGCTCGTCATTTATTGCTCAGCAAAAGTGCCAGGTTAGTTTTATGTTTTTGATGTGGAGTAATGGTTTTACATTTGGAAAATGTGTCTTTTTGCCACAAAGGACGGGTGTATTGTGTGTAGGGGGGGGATGCTGGCATGGCTTTGTGATGTGGGCTGCTACTGACTGGCAAGATAGGATGCCCTTTCATACTCAGGAAGTGCAGTGAGTGAGGCAGGCGGTGATTAGTCAGCATGATTTTGTGTGTGTCTGCAATTTGCCCGACCTGTTCCTCAGCCTCCGCGGCAAACTGACCCATGTTTTTTCTTTGTCTCTGTCTGCCCCCCCCCCCCCCCCCCCCCCCCCCTTACACAGTTTCAAAGTGACACAGGGTTCGGACACCTCCCTACTTCACCGCTCTCTTCTACCCTGAAAGCAGGAGGCACCGTCTCCACTGACCATGCTGGAGACATCCACATAACCAGAGCAGTACCGCGAGGCAACCCCCTCCCTCCCAGCTCTGGCAGGTCTCTGCCCCCTCATCACGCCGCCGGCCCAGCCTGGAGGTCCCAGGTCTCTGCAGACCACCAGAGGCACTGCAGAGCCTCTCCCAAAGGAGAAGACGGAGCTGATCTGGAAGGAAAGAGGAGGGAGCTTCCCTCTCCTGGGGGGCTGGTCAAGCAGGCCGCTCTGCCCCAGCTTCAGACCGGAAGAGAGAGGAAGGGGGAGGAAGAGGAGGAGGAGCAGTGGCTGTCAAGAGAAAGGGGAGGCAAAGATATGCGGAGCTCTGAGGAGTGGCAGGAGGTGTATCTGAGGGAGGAAGGACGGTCAGACACTCAGAGCAGCAGGGCCATCAGTGGAGGTAAGAACAGGAGAGGAAACTACTGGCTGCCTCCTTTTGCATCATACAAGTACTTCCTTCTTGTTTAAGATTTACATTTTTGCCTCTCGTCTCTCTCCGTCTTGTCTACTGTTGACCGTGCAGTGTGTGCGAACTTTGAATTTCTCTTTGAGAATCTGGCATCATATAAACTGTGAAAAAGCAGAATATCACGTTCAAATAACATTATTTGTTAGGCTTTGACACTAAAGAAAACAACAGCGGCCATTTTTTTTTTCCTGTCTACAAATGCAGTCAGTGGTCCTTTTATTTAGTTTACTAACAAAATAAAGAGATAGGTGAAGAAAGTGAGTTCTAAGGAGCCAACTGTAAGTCAATTTCAGACTGTGTGCTAATTTTAATAACACCCACAACTAAAATAGTGAGCATAGTGCACATTTTATCATTACCATGTTATTTTAATCACCAAAGGTGGTAAGTTGTTCTGGGTTTAACGGAACAAAAAAAAAAGAAAGTGAAGCAAGACAGAAGAGTGATGGACTTATTTGGACGATGGGCGATATTTAAAGGGCAAACTGTGAGAGTAAATACACACTGGTGTTAGGTTCAGTCCACAGTAAACAACCATTTCTCACTCCACCGCTGGGCAGCGGCAACTCCGAGCCAAACATTTTGGTTGTCTCTGTATCAGTGAGAGCACAGACACCGACAGACAGACAGACAGACAGACAGACGGTCACGTGATTGCTGTCTTTTCTGGGGATGTGGAGGACACAGTGATAGAGCAGTATGGCTGCACATACGAAAACAGGCTGGCAACAAGTGAGCTTCAGTGCTTCTCCAGAACAGCGTGGGTTATTTGATTACAGCCATGGCACGGAGGTTTAAAGCTTTCTGCACTGCTTGTCACAGGCGGATAAGGGCCTCTTGGTAAGCATTAAAGATGTTTGCTCCTATACTGCTCGCTTTGCACAGTTAGAGCAACAACTGCACTTTTATTGAAAACCCTGTAGTCATGGAAGTTTTATTTAGAGGGGAGTACGGGAGACCGGGGATATCAGTCTGCCTGCTCTTCGTGTACAGAAATGTGATGCCATATTAAGTCTAATCCACCTCGGCAACCATGTCAACATTCATGTAGTTGCTGTCAAGTTATTGATTTTACTCACTCCCTTGTGCGTGCTCTCGTGCTCACAGAGCAGCCGGACTCCACTGTGGGACCGTCCAGAGCAGTATCTGCTGTGCCCAGGAGTGTGTGCGAGTCTCCGGTAATGGATATACACACCGACGGCCTGGTTCAGCCTGAGCAGGAAGACGAGCAGAGCGACCCGATATCATCCAGACACATGTCCATCAAAGAGAGGTGGGTCCGCTGCTGTGATCAGCTGTCATTGATTTTAAGCTATTGTACTCCACGGATCACAGGCGCAAGTACTGTTCCTATTTCATTGGCTCTCAATTTCATTTACATCAGCTCAGCCTTAGAATTCTATCCTCTTGCATCAGTTGAGAGAGGAGGCTTCCTTGTCATGCTCTGCTTAAAATGTTTTTTCTTAATTTTCAGCCACTACTGCTGCACTGCTGGGCTCCCCAGGATAGTACATTAACAGCAGCAGTATGCTGGGTATGGAATAGATAGAATGGTATTTTACATTCATAAGAATTTAACAGGGAACCCTGTGTGCCTGCACAAGCTGCTTATGTCCTAATGATGATGTATCATTTTGTGCTGGCAGTAGTCGGGCTTCTTACTGCATGGAGGCTCATCAAGTTGATGCAACAGTGATGCATCGAGCTCTTACCAGTCAGATCCATGGCTGTGCCCGGTGGCTAAAGAGGTATATCTTCTTTTAACTGAAGCCAACTGGAGTACTGGATGGATAAAAATGATTGCATTAGTTCAGTTATGTCGCATTGTGTTAACAAGCACAGCAGGCTGCACGCTAAATTGATTGACACAATGAAAGTACAAAAGTGGTGTTTAATGGTGTGTGTTCCCTCTCCCGGTTGGCTTGTTGTACTTTCTCTCACATCTCCATATTTCATTGTATCAGGTCTTTGAGTCTGGATCTTACTGGAGGCAGATTGTGTGTCCCAGATACAGCTGGCCATATCTGTGCTACTTTCATCCTGTTTTAGGCCCTCGGGGCAGAACAGAACATACCTCACTGGGTCACAGAGAGGCAGAGGTCACTGCCAACACCCCGAACCCTCCATTTATGGGTCTTGTATTCTTCCTATTATAATAAGATATATAAAAATCCTCCATGTGCTTTATATGTGATCCCAGTTTTCCACAACTCCTCCTTGTGATATCTGTACGCCCAAACAGTGATTTTAAGTTGTTAGTGTCCTATAGCCCATTCCCTAACTGTTTTGCCCACATTTACTTTAGCTAAAATGAAGAAAGCTGTCCGACTCTCCCAGCTCTGGCAACACTGACTGTCTTCTCTATGTGGTCTTTTGTCTAATTTTACTTTAGCCGCCACCAGTCTGTCGATCTGTCATCAGAGCTCTGCAGTATTTCTGACCGTGGCATGCTGTCTGCCTCTGCTCAGTGCTGGCTTCACTGCAGACGGCCCCGTGGATGATACTAAAGGGTGCTCAGCCTGTCTTTTGTGGGCGTTAGTGTTGTGACAGCAGGGAAGAGTTCAAGCCATTATCTCTACTGGAAATCACAAAATGTCATTTTTACATCTTAAACAAACGAGAAAAAAAAAAGTTAATTAGAATAGAATTGTAAGATTGAGAGGAGCTGGTAGGCTGAGCTTTTAATAGAGCTAGGCTGTTTCCTTTGTTTCCAGTCCTTATGCTGAGATAAGCTAGTTGACTCCCAGTTTAAGCTCCATTCCTCAATGTGCAAAGGTGAAAGCAGCATTGAAGTCCTCATCAGACTCTAGACAAAAAAGCGAGACATGTAACTCTTTCTTTAATAGGAGACTTTATGCAGACCAACATTCATCCAAGTGCATTTTTTATAATGTATTTTTGATTTACAGTCACATGAATCTGGATTTGGTCCAGTCAGGTCCTGCTCTTTAAAGACTAGCGTGTCACACCATTCTGCCGGAGCACATTACCTAACCTGCCCATGTACCTGAGCTGGACAGTATTCTCTCCCCTAATCATAAACTTAATTGAACTTTATGTTCCCTCCGTGTGCTTTCTCTGCCCTCTCAGAGTGGCCCTGTTGAAGAGGAGCGGTGAGCAGGACTGGAGAAACAGGATCAATACCAAGCAGGATGTGGCGAAGGTCGCCGTGGGTGAACACCACGCTCAGCTCTGGGAGGTGGAGAAGAGCTTCAAGAAGGTAACCACCTGACCTGCACACTCACTGCTGACTGAACGCACCAACAGACAAGTAAAGTGAATTAATAGGAAATTCCACATACATTGAGGTTGACATTGAGAATGCAACTGTGTGCATTTTTAAAACAACAGTTTTAAGTGAGCGTCGGTAACACTAATGACTACCTTTCCTGTCAGATGCAGACTCTGGCCTCAACATTTTTTCCACTGAACGGCATGTTACAAATTGCCTTTCGTTCTTCTGTTGGCTATTGTCCTTTATGTCTTAAAAAGTAAACCTCATTTCATCCTTTCCATGCCGAGTGCGTTTCTGTCTGTCTGTTGTGAAGGGAGGGTTTGGGTGGGATGGTACACATACCTCTCCTTTCAGACATATTCACGACAGCTATCATCCTCATCAGCGCGGCTGTTCTCCAGCTGCTTATCCGGGTGTGTTCAGCTCAGCTCAACAGCTCTGCCTGCTCATATTCTGATTCTGGGGTTTTCAGGTTATTTAAGGTCAGCAGGAGTTTTTAACTTAAATACTAAAGATTGTTTTAATCAAGCTTAAGTGATGGTTAAATAGAGGTAGAGAAGAAGGACAGCTCTTGTTATCATCCTCCCATTCATCAGGGCCAGTGGACACAATTCAGTCAACTTCCTGTTTTAGATCAAAGGAGAGCAATGCTGAAGATCAGGCAGACACAAAGCTCAGCTCTGCCAACAGCAGAGCAAATAAAAACTCCTGTTGTTCTAACCCAGGGCATGATTTTTTAATGAAAGTGCATTTTTTTATTACACCATACGCCCTGTTGTTTTGATATATTAGATCAGAGGGCCTTAAAAGGAATGTAGTAGTTTAGAAAGTGTGTATCAAAATGTTTTTGAAAGTTGTAGGGAGTGGATGGTGGGATCTAGCCATATTATTTCAGAAAAAATTTCCTTTTTCCCCCGTTGCTTCTTGTCTGTAGGGCGATGAAGCACTGATGATCGATGAATACGCTGTTTCTGACCAGCTATGGGTAAGGCCAGTGTGCAAGACCGAAATCACACACACACACACTGCGGTGGTATTTCATGCACTCAAGATTCTATTCCACCACTGACCCAAATTTTACATCCTTAACTGCATTTCCTGGCAGCTAACACACTCTTTACATTATGGTGATGGTGTTGTTCTTCTGGTGTGCGCTACTTGATTCGTTGGGTGTCATTCCTCTGCCAGCCCTCACCCACTCTGGATGTGTTTTCTATGTGTCTGCGTTTTAAAGTTTCACATTTGGTTCTGAACTTTAACCTTTATGTGTCTCTCATCATCAACACTGTGCTAGAGATATTTATTGTAATGTGAGACGTGTATGAAAGCTGAAGTGGGACTATAATCTTTATCCCAGTTCCAACACCTGAAAGGCCATAACTGTTGCTGACATGATTTAAACAGGCTGGCACACTGGCTGGCTGGGTCATGGAACGGGGAAGGAGCCAGAGCTGCTCATCCAGGAGAAGGTTGGACCATGTTCAAAGGCTCCATTGCCAAAATTACATTAATGCTGGTTGACAGGCCAACCCAAGAACCCGCTGGTGGAGGCCGAAGAAGGAGGTGTTTCAGGCCTGTCAGGCTCAGGGGTCTGTGGTAGCAGCAGACCAGTGTTGGGGGGCCAGATAGTTTACAGCTTTGGTGACTGCTGAAGGGAAAACTTGGGTGTGAAAGGAGTTTGGGGAGGCTATGAGAAAGGCATTAGGTTCACCTCAAGGACGTTCTGGCAAACAGAACAGCAGCTCCGCAAAGGAAAGCAGGGCTTGGCTCAGGCTGTGTTCAGCAGGGGTGGTGAGCTGCTGATCCAGACTTGGGATATCATGGGCTGTGAAAAGTATTCTTTGCCTCCTCCACCGAGGATGTATTGGTCAGGTTTAAGAATTCGTCAGAGACGACTTGGGAGAGGCCTCACACACGTCCCTGGCAGAGGTCTCTGGGGTAATTAAGAAGCTCCTTGGTGGCAAGGCACCAGGGGTGGACAGTGCTGGAAAGGATGCTCTGGCATATTGTCAAATCTGGACAATGGTTGTGGAACAGTGGACCAGCTCTTTAGCCTCTTGGAGTTGTTGAAGGGGTAATGGGATTTTGCCCATCCATTTGTGGATATGATGATATATGTGCATATGTGCGCGCTCTTCCAATGGCCATGCCTTTGTAGCAAGTATTAAACTCTACTTTCTCTCTTCCTCCTTCCTGTCCCGATGAGTCAGCTCTTGCAGCATGCATTGCGTCCCAGCTCTCCGCCTCCTTTTTCTAAGCTCTGTAATCCACACACAAATCATAAACCCCATTGTTTTTCCATGCAACATTCTTCGAACTCACTTGTTGATGGAGAGAACCTGTACAGAGAGTGGAGTGAGGCTCTTCTAAATGCTCTTCAGCCAGGCTGTATGCTTATTTTGGTCTGCATCTATTCAGATGCTTTCACCCTAAAACTGTCTTGACAGGCCAGAATCTTTCTGCTGCAACAATGCTGGTAAAATTTTGTCAAGTGCTCCGCAGTCCTTCCCAGCCAGCCTACCCTGTTTTATACCCCTAAATATTCATCTCCATCCCCATGCTTTCTCTTTTTGCCTATGTTGTCAGCATGCAGCCCCCGTAGCTTCCTGTGCAGAGCTTAGACATTTTATACCATCTTTACCATCTTTATTTCTATTTACCTCATCCTTTCTTACCCTCTCTGGTTTGCAAAGGCCACCAGATCTCCTAGAACCATGCAGGTGGATGAGAGACACCCTTGGAGACGGAAGGTGACCCTGTCAATACTTTACACTGTGCTCTTGCAAATCCCCCATCTCTCCCTCCCCAGTGACAGCTTTTGCACACATGCACACAGTCAGAGCAATGGTGCTGCTTCTCAAAATGTGCACTAAATTACTTATCGTTGGTTACTAAGAGACACTCTGTTGTTGTTATCTTCACTTTGTTAACTAACATTTCTTTCATTTTAACTAATGAGTGACAGTAAAACAGTTGCACTCAAAATTATTTCGCCCCCATTGCTAATTTGTTGTATTGGCAAAATGTACACACTTTAATCTAGGTTCAATGAACAACACAAACGAGCTGTTTAAATAGCTAAACACAACTAATATTGCAAGTGGTTTCTCCAAATCCAACACAAAATGCCACTTTTGATGACTGCTGTAGTCTCAAAATTATTCAACCCCCTGAATAGAATCCCTCATAAGAGCTCTCATTTGCAAAGCAGGTGTTCCCTCAAGCACACCTGATGCAACTAATGAGGCCCTTGCCCAAAAAATAAGACACAGAAGTTGTGGGATGCCGTTCTGTGGAGCGTTGAAGCAAAACTGGAACTTTTTGGGTCAATGGATCAACGGTATGTCTGGAGGAGGAAGAATGAGGCATACGCTAAAAGGAACACCCTGCCTATAGTGAAACATGTCTGTGGCTCAGTGATGCTCAGGGGCTGCTTTGCCTCCTCTGGCACTGGAAAACTGCAGCAATTTGTGGGCATTCAATCAAGTATCAGGAAATCCTAGGAGAAAACATCATGCCATCTGTGAGGAAGCTGAAGCTTTGGCAGCATTGGGCCTTCCAACAGGACAATGATCCAAAGTATACCTCAAAGTCTTGGCCTCAGAAAAAGTCATGAATGCCATAGAAAATCACTAGTGGGATTTGAAGAAAGTGGTTGCAGCACCCAAACCCAAGAATATTAGAGAGCTGGAGACTATTGCCCACGAGGAATGGGTTAAGATCCCTCAGGAATACTTTCAGAACCTGGTGTCTGGCTGTGCATCATGTGTGCAGCAGGTCATAACAGCAAAATTGTGCTCTACTAACTGCTAAAGATGCTTGTCAAAAAGGGGTTGCATCAGTTGTGCTTGAGACAACACCTAATTTGCAAATGAGAGCTTTTATGAGGGATTGTTTTCAGGGGCTTGATTAATTTTGAGACAGCAGTGGTCACTAAAAGTGGCACATTGTATGGAATTTGGAGAATCCACCTGTTATATTAGTTGTGTTCTTGTTTGAGTTGTTCATGAACACAGCTGAAAGTTAGAAACTGAAATTTTGCCAATACATCTAATTTGCAATGGGCGTTGAATAATTGAGTGTTACTGTATTTGCATCCAGCAGAAAAGAAAGAAATTTGATCATTTTTCTTTGGATGTTAATAAACAGCTTGTTTAGCTGCTTGGCAGGGATTAACGTGCGTCCTTTGTGTCCTTGTTGTGCATGGTTACCTTACCCGTTTGGTGTTTTCCTTGCTGTTGAAGGAAAAAAAGTTCCCTGCAGTGGATTCTTCCTTTAACCTTCAGTCCGTCAGAAGTATTAAGTAGAACTGACAGTAACTCGTCTCTTTTCTTAGAGAGTAGCCGAAGCTGAGATGGAGTGTGAGAGGACCGAGGCTCACATGACCATCCATGAGAGGAAACAGCTGATAGTTGCCCAAGAGGAGGCCTGGAAGACTAAAGGCCACGGAGTAGCCAACGACTCCACCCAGTTCACTGTGGCTGCACGCATGGTGAAGAAAGGTCAGATGGGATGACTGTGATGAGAAACTGAACACACATACTTTTTTTTTCTACAACCACTCTCATTGCTCATATTTCTATGCACACATGCTGAATTAAGTCCACATTCCACTCCCAGCTCTCTGCCTTGAATCCTCCAAAGCTCCCTTCTCAATCAGGCAGAAACTGATTTCTTTATGGCTTCTTTTTCTTTTTGTCTGATGGGAGGTTATTTATTTGTGTTTTGGCCAGATCATGCCTAATGGAGCATGGCATCAGAAATGCAGATTAGCTCAGTAGTGCTATCTTAGCCAGCCCATCAGCCAGGTGCCCCTTACCTTTGCAGGTCATCGCGGTCCGTTGAGAGTCTAAGCAAAGCTCAAGTGTCTGCCAGTAAATGCCACGTTCTGTGGTGTTAATTGAACCAATACTCTAGTAACATCACGTCCTTTCAACATCACATCCGTCTCAAACTAAACATTCCATCTGTACAGCCTATACATTTTTCCGCAGATTGTACATGCAATATCAGACACAGAGCAGAATGACATGTCGTGTGTGTTGGCTCGTTGAATGTCCATGCCTGTCTGTGGTCATACAACAGGGTTGGCCTCCCCCTCAGCCCTCCAGTCTCCAGTGTTGTCCAGACCCAAGAATAACAATCCTGCCATCTCTAAACCACAAGAAGGTTAGCTGTGTTTATGTTTTGCATTCTTTTTCTGCCTTTCACTTATATCCTCTGGTTACCTGTTTAGTCCCACTGCTGTCATGTGGAGCTGTTAAGTCCTTTACTGTAGCTGGGTAGTAGAGACCGGAGGGCTCAGCTGCTGCTCCAATCTGACTTAATAACATCACTATGTTACATAATTTGCTCTCAGTTAAAGACAACATGCCCACTGGTTAGTTAATTGTATGTTTAATATGATTTATGATTCTGAGACATTGAACTGACCGTTCAGTTCACTAACTTCTGTTGTTTGTTTACTCTTTATCTTTGCTTTTCTTTCAAAAGACACAGAAGAGTTATCTGATATGGAAGGTGTATTCTATTGTTCATCATCATCAAAACAAAAAATATCACCAACACTAATGTGGCTCATGCTGCTGTGAGACTTCCATTATGTCCTCAAAGCCTAATAGGATATAAATCACAAACCTATATAGAATAGAATAGAATTCATATTTAGTGGTCGGTTGTTAAAATGCCTGTGACTGTAACTTTTTATCAGCACAATCATTGTCAACAAGAAGCATTTGCGGTGTAAAGTGTGACTGAACCACCTTTGACGAACTGCCTGTTCACATATGGGTTTTGTGCTCAAATTAGTACCTTTATAGTTCTAACAGCTGTGTGTGTGTGTGTATATGTGTGTGCCTGTTTGTGTGCAGTGATCAAGGCCAAACCAGATCTGAACCTGGAGTCAGACATGAAGCTGGATAAACTAGAGTCATTCCTTGGCAAACTCAACAACAAAGGTCAGTCTCGTGGTGCATCCTGTCCCCCCATCACTGAGGGTAGCGTCAGGCCTTTTACATGGTTAATACAATGAGAAAACCGTCCCATATTATAACTATGCTAACTATTCAAGAAGTGAAATACTTACACCTCTATGATGTTTGACTGACAACTGAATGCATGAAACGCAGTATTCTCCGCCTAGTTCACTGTAATTCATTCGTGATGAGGGAATCGTTTAATGTGATTACTGCGGTAAGTAATGGTTAACAGAGCCCCATTCAGACACGCACCAGTAATGAATGTAAAGGCAAAAATGGGGGGGGGGGGGAAGATGATATAAATTTTTCACACATGCCAACTGGATGAATTTGTAGCAAAGCACTTTCTATACAGCACATTGGGATTAAAGGAGACTCCCAAACTGATGCCCTGATGGTTAATAGTAGAATTTAAACGCACGCGCACGTTGTTCTTAAGCACTGACGGTTTTCGCTCTGCCAAATGTCAAGCAGGATCTGTTGCGGTGACTTAAATGACCTGGACTTAACGTGACTTCAATTCATGATCCTGACACAGCCTCATTGTGTCCTTCCTCAGTGTCTGGACTGCCAGAAGTGACTGTCACAGTCACAGAGGAGAAGGTAAAGGAAGTGATGACCCTCGAAGATGAAACTTTTTCCAAGTTCTACCGCCAAGTGGAGGAGCTCCCTGCCTCCATCAACAGGGTGGAGATAGATGATGACTTTGATGCGATCTTCAACCCCCAGGCGCCAAAGTAAGTTCACACTGCCAGAGGTTATTTTTAGGTTAGCACCCTGACTAAATCATATTTGTGAGACTTTCTCTCTGACCGTGGTCCTTAACCTCTGATCCCTCCCTAGGCTGACTTCAGGGATGGTGAAGCACAAGCGAGCGGTGCGCCCAGTGCGTAACGTCCAGTCATCTAAGAACCCTTTGAAGATACTGGCTGCCCGAGAGGACATCAGACATGATTACACAGAGCAGAGACTCAACATTGGCCTGCTGGAGAGCAAGAGAATAAAGGCTGAGAAGTGTGAGTGATGATACGTGATCAGATATACTACATGTGACAGGCTCCTTTTGAGAACTCAGTTTAAAAACAATACAATTCTCATAAAATAACTGTTGATATTGCTGTTGATCAAACTTTGGTTGTTGTTGAGAATTCTGTGCTCTTACGCTTATCCGGGGTGAGACCGTGTTGGCAACAGGTCGAGCAGGACACCCCAGAAGTCCTTCTCCCGAGCAATGCTTTCCAGCTCTTCCTGGGGGATCCCGAGGCGTTCCTAGGTCAGATGGGATATATAATCTCTCCAGTGGGTTCTAGGTCTGCTGTGAGGTCTCCTCCCAGTTGGACATGCATGGAGGCAGGCTGTTCCTCCCAATCACCCCCTTCCAGGCTTCTCCATCATTACCCACTGGTGTGTTAAAGTCTCCCAGTAGAAGTATGGAGTGCCCAGAGGGAACCACCTCTGGGATGTCATCAAGAAGACCGGATACTCTTAAGTGCTGTTTAGTGCATAAGCACACACGACAGTCAGAGCATTCCCCCAGACTGACTCACATTGGAATTTCATATTTTATATAAACATCCTCATCAAGTCAGGCTGTTCTGTTGTGCATAACAAGTGAAAATGCATGAGCTGCAGAAATGCAATTTCCTAAGACCTTTAGTGTGGTCATTTACAACCTAGCTGTTGTCTTACATGTGTACAGGGGCTATATGTAATGACAGAGTTGTGTGTTTCTTTCTGTCTTATATCCTTTCTCTGTGCTCTGCTCTGTCAAATCCAGTGAAGAAGAACTCTGGTTTCTCTGATGCGGCTCTGGCTGGACTGGCCAGCAAGGAGAACTTCAGCAATGTCAACCTGCGCAGCGTCAACATCTCTGAGCAGATGTCCAACAACAGTGCCGTGCCTTACAAGAAAGTCATGCTCTTACAGATCAAAGGTCAGTGGAGTGAACAGGCCCCTCTGACCACGCGCACACACACACACACACACACACACACACACACACAACAGGGTCATTTAGAATTTATTTTTAGAAATCTTGAAATTCTTCTTCTTCTTCTGTGTTTTATGTACATGTACGAAATTTGGTAGGTACATGTATCTCTTCAAGATGTACAAAAAAAGTCTCTTGGAGCGATGATGAAGTCGGCCATATTGCACTTTTCATGGATTTTTGGTGATTCACAGGGGTCATAAATGAACGAACTAGTCAGAGGGGGTTGAACCGATCCACTTCAAACTCGGTCAGCTGGTAGAAAAGACATTAACAATCAACCAATCAATCTTTATTTATATAGCACCAACAGCGTTATCTCAGAGCAGGTCTAGACCAAACTCTTTGATTAAGAGAAGCAACGATTCAGGAGCTCAAATTTAAGGATTCAAGAATCCCCACATGAGCAGCATCAGATATTATATTAGGAAACGGTGGCAGGAAGAACTCCCCTTTAACGGGAAGAAACCTGGAACAGACCCAGGCTCAATGTGGGCGGCTTCTGTAGGGGTCCGTGTTGGGTGGAGGTTGGACAGAGAGAGAGAGGGAGAGAGAGAGAGAAAACAAACAGCAGCTATAGCACTGACAATAGGAATGTGACTAATAAATTAGCTATATGGTAGCATTGAAAAACATGACGAGTGGCTGACGATCCGCAGCAGTGATTCATGAAGCCAAGAGAACCACAGCAGGAGAACCAGGACCAGGATCCACAGGAACTAGAGAGATGACAAAAGCACAGAAAGCCTCCGGGAAGATACAAAGTTAGTAACAGATATTAAGCAGACATGAGGCGATAAATGCACTTGTCCAGAGGATTAAAAACAAGTAGCCACTGTTTTACACAGAGCCTTGGAAGATGCTACTTCAAGGGAGTCATTCCAGAGGATATCTAAAATGGGAGACAAGAGTGGGTCTATTTTGGTGTCTTCGCGCCACCCCCACGTCTCGCTGGTGACAGCTGTGGCTCTACCCTGGACCGATCCCCTCCTCTTAACCCCACCGTTTGTAATCCAGAGCAAATCCACCACGTCAGATTTATCGCTTTGTTAGGTCCTGAGATGTCCCAGTCTGACAGAATTATGAGTGCTGTTTCAGAATAGTTTCCACTGCTCCCTGCAGGGATCAGCTGAAAAGATTTGGGATAGTAAGTCACTGAGGCCTCTTCAACCCTAGAGTTTGTATTTTTAATTTAAATTTAATAGCAACGCAGAAGTATGGGACCCAGGACCCCTAGTATGACAATCCTGGCATGCAGACAATGATAATCAGAGCTATCACTTAGAATCCACCTCCCTACTTGTTGTTTCTTCCTGCCTATGTAACAACAGGTCGAAGGCATGTCCAGACCAGGCTGGTGGAGCCCAGAGCGTCCTCCCTGAACAGCGGCGATTGTTTCCTACTCATCACAACACATCACTGCTTCATCTGGATCGGAGAGTTTGCCAACGTCATCGAGAAGAACAAGGTTAGAGTAGAAGCTGGTTTGTGTAGACTAGAGTCTCAGTCATATCAACACAGTTGGAGTAAGGGTGCATTACGTAGGGCAGATCGCACTGGCAGGATGTAACCACGGCCCTGGAAGGACACATGGGTGGCACAAGAAGAAGTTTGTGTTGACGGAGAGGAGAAGTGTGTGTGTTTTGTGTGTGTCCAGGAAACGGACTGTTTTCAGACTCCTCTTTGTCTTTTAGAGATCCTGAGTCATGATTTTGATCCATCCATTAGCTTATCCGGGGTCAGGTCACGATGGCGACAGGTCAAGCAGGGCACTCTTCTGAGCAATGCTCTCTAGCTCCTCCTGGGGGATTCTGAGCTGTTCCCAGATATGTAATCCCTCCAGTGAGTTCTGGGTCTGAGTCTTGAGACTCTGTCTCCTCCACGGAGGACATGTTGATGGGGTTCAGGAGTTCCTCAAAGTGCCTTTTTCCACTGCCCAACAATATCCCCAGTCCGGGTCAGCAGTTGTCCTCCCTGGCTGAACACAGCCTGAGCCAAGTCCTGCTTTCCCTTCCTGAGCCGTCAAATGGTTTGTCAGAACTTCCTTGAGGCCACGCCGAAGTCCTTCTGCATAGCCTTCTTGAACTCCTGCCACACCCGGGGTTTTTTGCCAACGACCTTCTGGCCGCATCTCCTAGTAGACACCTCTGCAATGAAGGCTTTGAATATGGCCCACTTGGATTCCATATGCCTAACCTCCCCTGGGATGAATGAAAAATTCTTCTGTAGGTGGGAGTTGAAGACCTTCCAGACAGGGACCTCCAGCAGACGCTCCCAGCACACCTGTAAAGACCAAAATGATGACTGAATGAAAGTGAACCATAAGAAATATGTGGATGTGTTTCTTTTGTTTGTTTGTTTTAGTTTGACCATCTTGTTGACCACATCTGCTATTTATTAAAAAAACGCATCAGTGTTTTTGGAATAACATTTGCATAATTAAAACTTTGCTCTTATTTTTTCAGGCTTCAGAGTTGGCAACTTTCATCCAGAGCAATAGAGATTTGGGATGTCGTGCTAACAACATCCAGGTCATTGAGGAAGGTGTCGACACGCACAGTCATGCTGCCAAGGATTTTTGGAAGATTCTGGGAGGGCAGTCAAGTTTTCAGTGTAAGGATTCCCATCTGATGCAAAGCCAGGATCACACAAATGAAGGAAAAACCTGGAGGAGCGAAATTCAAGCTGATGCCCTTGTCTTTCATCTTGTAGCTGCAGGAACGCTATATGAAGACGAACTGTACGAAGGTGCCATTGTAGAGACGAACTGCATTTATCGCCTGATGGATGACAAACTGGTCCCAGATGATGATTTTTGGGCGAAAATCCCCCGTTGTTCCCTGCTCAACCCCAAGGAGGTCAGACATCCTGATGTATCTATAACAATAATACATTTTATTTATAATGCACTTTACATTTGGAGGTATAAATCTCAAAGTGCAACAATTTAAAAAAACACAAGACATTTAAAAAGCAACAGCGTTTAAGGACGCAGCCTAAAAAACAACAGAAAAGCAGATAAAACAACAGAAAATCTAAATATGTTAAAGACACTGAGGGACACAACAATGCCCTGGTACTGTTGGGTTGGAAAAACAAGACACTGTCTTTGTGTTCTTTGTGTTTCTGTGCAGGTTTTGGTGTTCGACTTTGGCAGTGAGATGTACATATGGCATGGAAAGGCAGTGACGCTGGCACAGCGGAAGGTGGCCTTCCAGCTGGCCAAGCACCTGTGGAACAGAACCTTCGACTACACAAACTGTGACATCAACCCGCTTGACCCGGCAGAATGCAACCCACTCATACCCAAGTATGGAGACACACACTGCAGTACACATTCACAGGATGTATTCTTAGACTGTTGCACATTTTCATTTGAAATGCAGTTCAGTCCAGTAGTTGAGGGTAGTGTTTCAAATCTCACTTGATGGTTGATGGCAGATGACTGCTTCTATTACAACATACCAGTATTGAGAACATTTTCTGTGATTAATGTCACTCATGTACTGTATCCTCCTCTCCTGTAGGAAAGGTCAAGGCAGACCTGACTGGGCGGTGTTCGGCAGACTGACTCAACACAATGAGACCACCCTGTTCAAAGAGAAATTCCTGGACTGGAGCGACTGCAGGACAACGCCCAGTCCCTTCAGAAACGACCACATCACTGATAAAAAGGTGTCAAAAAGTCCACGACTATCACAAAATGTCTTTTTGCTGTATTCAGTGTGTCATTTACAGAATCGACTGCAAATTCTGTCCCTCTCGGTCATCAGAATTCTTCTTGTCCTATGTTTTCATCCTCACCCCAGGAACAGTCCACCTCGGATCAGTGCCATGCGTACAAGGCCTCGCTGATGTTGCCCGTCCACGAAATGCCTGTCTGCACCAGGCTAGACGGCTTCAATGTGGGGCGGGGCTACGGCCTGGTGGAGGCAGAGGAGCTGCGGAGCCATGAGATTAGCACGGTTGAAGTGGAGGTCTGGCACATCCTGGAGTTCGACTACAGCCGCCTGCCGCAACAAAGCATCGGCCAGTTTCACGAGGGCGACACGTACGTGATAAAGTGGAAGTACATGGTCAGCACAGCGGGTTAGTATGCACCACCATGTCATCATTCCAAATATATAAATGTGTTTTCAGTGGGCCAAAACCATAAAAAAAACATCTATTGTAACACTGTATGCATGAGTTTGTCATTTCTGGGCTGTAGTCACAGTTTAGATAATTACATTAGTGTCTTTCTGACAATGTCCGGCCGTCAGTTGGCAGGCGACATGCCCTGGAGCAGCAGAAGATGGGAGGGCCCGGGAAGGAGAAGTGCTGCTACTTTTTCTGGCAGGGCCGCAACGCAACCGTCAGTGAGAAAGGAACATCGGCACTGATGACGGTGGAGCTGGACGAGGAGCGGGGAGCACAGGTAAGAGTGTGTGTGTGTGTGTGTGTGTGTGTGTCTTCTTTGTCCATCCATTATTTGTACTCTTATGTAGGCTTCACTTCCGTCCTGTTTTATTTCTCTCCAGGTTCAGGTCCAGCAAGGAAAGGAGCCTCCATGTTTCCTGCAGTGCTTCAAAGGAGGGATGGTGGTCCACTCAGGGAAAAGAGAAGAGGAGGAGGAAAACTCCCACAGTAAGCCCACAGTACTCTGTTTATATGTCCGTATTCAATGAGCTGCTGAAGTTCCACTCTTCTCTTTTCACAGTTGCTGTTAAGACGGCGCTAACTGCCCTGAAATGTAAAAAAAAGTATTATTGCCTTGAGTGTCCATCACTTGTAGTTATGCTTCTGTTCACCCCCAGATGATTGGCATCTGTACTGTGTGCGAGGGGAGGTGGAGGTGGAGGGCCACCTGCTGGAGGTGGCCTGTCACTGCAGCAGCCTACGCTCCAGGGTCTCCATGGTGCTGCTGAGCAATAGCCAGGCCCTCATCTACCTGTGGCATGGCTGCAAGGCGCAGACACACACACAGGAGGTGGCACGCACCGCTGCCTACAAAATCAAAGAACAGTGAGTGGAAAACCTTTGAGTATTTAGTTAGCACCTGTCTAAAGGCTAAATCCCACCGCCGGTGTCTGCGTCGTGTTCCACTCTAGTCAATGCTTTAAAACCCACTGGGAGTGCCGCAGTCTCAGCAGCGGCTCAGCGGCTCAGCGCCCCGCTGCGCTAAAGATACGCGACACTTCTATTTTTGATGCTGGCTGTGCCCAAACCATGTCAAGCAGCACAAGTTTATTATCTTGTGGTTATCTGGTTCACAACTTTGTCTTTGTGCAGTTGTCCTCTGGAAGCTGGCCTCCACAGCAGCAGCAAGGTGACCGTCTGGGAATGTAATGAGGGAGCAGAGCCCACGGGATTCTGGGAAGCCCTTGGGAGGAGGGACAGGAAAGCGTACGACTGCATGCTGCAAGGTGGAGAACCATAAACCATGGCATGAAAACTAAAGACTGATTGTAAACATACTGTCTTTACTGTAAGCAGAGCTGTGGATGGTGTCAGTGACGAGCGTCCTTGGTTATGTGTGGTGTTTGACCTTTGACCTTTGATCCATAGACCCAGGGAGGTTTAACTTCACACCTCGTCTGTACCAGCTGAGCAGCAGCTCAGGGGAGTTTGCAGCTGTGGAGTTTCTGTACCCTGCCAGAGACCCCAAGCAGGTCAACTCTATGCCTTTCCTGCAGGAGGACCTTTATGCGGCTTCCCAACCAGGTACACACATGCGTTTGTCTTACTGTGCATGTGAAGATAATTATGGGATAATAATGACTCAGCAGCTCCAAAGCTGCTTTTAAAGGAACATGAAGCCACCTGATGAACTGCTGAGTCCTCATCTTGTTTCCTTCCTGTGGTGTTCAGCCCTGTTCCTGGTGGACAACCACCATGAGGTGTATCTGTGGCAGGGCTGGTGGCCTCAGGACAGTGAAAGTTCTGGATCAGCTCGAATTCGCTGGGACTCAGATAGGAAGTGTGCTATGGAGACTGTCCTGCAGTACTGCAGAGGTACCTTTATTCATCTCACGCATACAACACATTTCCTTCTCTCTGCAACTGATCTGTCGAATATTTTAGCCGTTGCTCTCAGAATCAGATGATGGTAAGGTTGAAAACATCCTCAGACAACTGCACTAGCCACCATACCGGTCAACTGAAGTGCAGCGCAAAACTACTACAGCAGTGACTGCATGGCACTGAAATCAGGTGATGTGTTGTTGTTTCATTTCTACAGAAAAGAACGAAAAGAAGCCTCCCAAAGCATATCTGATCCATGCTGGTCTGGAGCCGCTCACCTTCACCAACATGTTCCCCAGCTGGGAGCATAGAGAGGACATTGCTGAGATCACTGAGAGGGTGTGTGACACAGATCGTATTCTCTGATTTCTCCCATTAGCATCATCTTACATGAGCCTCACAGTGTATGTCTGTAGCTATTGGTGTAAATACTCTACTGAACACGTTGTAAACATGATGAGTACAGGTCAGTCAGGTGTAAGCTGTTACCCCTCATTCATTTCCCTAATTAGTTTTTCTACTGTCAAACTCTCTGATTGCTTTTTGCGTTGAAAACATTATATATATATATTGTGTGTGTGTGTGTTCACATGTTCTCAGGAGGCAGAGGTGTGTAATCAGATTATCCTGGTGGAGGACGTGTTGGCCAGGCTGTATAAAACCACATACCCTCTGGCAGATCTTCTGGCCCGGCCGCTGCCTGAGGGCATTGACCCCCTTCGCCTGGAGGACTACCTGTCTGATGAGGAATTTGAGGTCAGAACCTGCAGACCACAGATTATCTGATTTCTGATAAAACTGCAACCACATATACTATGTAGGCATTAGCTCTGACTGTAAACGTTTTGCTGGCGAACATCTTAATAATTATCCTATGTCTTAATTCTGATATATTAGAAAAACATTTTCCAACTGATTTGACAGTGATATACACTACTCACAAAAAGTTAGGGATATTCGACTTATAGGGTGAAATATATGGAAAATGTAAAAAGTGAATGCTACAGTGATATTATATCATGAAAGTAGGGCATTTAAGTAGAAGCATGCAATGGTGATTTTATTCATCTTAAACAATTTATTGAAAGAAAATCTACCAACAGTGGTAGGTATACCACAACAAAACATTTTCAGTGTCTCAATAAATTGGGATGTGGCCAAAGGACGTCCACTCCTCTCCTTTCTGTGACTCTTCCAGTCTCTGTATCACTGTTCCAACCTCCTGATGACACTCTGTGACCCTCTAAGCTCAGTGAACACCTCCGTCTGAGGACTTCCTGTTTGAAGCCTCCAGTGTTGAGGTGCTGCTGATCAACTGTTAGGTGTCGCCTTGGTCTCATGATGTCAGAATGTGAACAGCAGGATGAGGAGGACTGTTTAAATACCAATTCTAACTGAAGCAGGAAATGTATTGGTGGATTCATGGATCAAACCTGTTGTGAATGTTGCTGTTAAGCTTCTTGTTAGAGAACAGCAACTGGTGCAGAAAGTACTGAGACACTGAACAGTTGGACATGTGCATTCAAAGGTTTAGAGAAGGTCACATTAAGTTCACCTGGAAAGGTTAGAATGCATTTTAGGTTCATCCTGAAATTTCACCTGAAAGCCGAATATCCCTAACTTTTAGTGAGTAGTGTATGTTCCCCATGGCTAAAACGACCATTCTTCCTGTTCCTGTTGCCATTTAATCCCATGAAATTCACCAAAATGATCAATGGTGTTAGTTTAACCTTCGAGACGGTTCTATTCAATTCAATTCAATTCAATTCAATTTTATTTGTATAGCCCAATATCACAACAGTGTCTCACAGTGCTTTACAAAGTTCACTGAAATAAACAAGTGTAAGCGAACAAACAATCTAATAAAGAGTCCAGCAGTCGATGAGGCCAGTGGATCAGTCCGATGGATCAGTCCGAGGCATCACCTGCCCTTTATGACCCTCCTTCTTCGGGAAGGAAAAACTCAAAAAACCCAGTGGGAAAAGAGAAACCTCCGGGAGCACCACAGTGAAGGAGAGATCCAGCTCCCAAGGACGGACAGGCTAGAGCCTTCTACCCTGTTAGTCTTTCAACATGTCCTATATGTGTCCAATAGGGCTCAGTCATATCCGAAAATAAGAAGACACTAGCTTTTAGGAAGCATTTCTTAAAGAGTAGGAAATAGTACATTTGTTGGGGACTATTTTCAACAGCGGATGAATCTGCATGTGGTGCTTTAGTGAGTATTTGAGGCAGGAAGACACTGTGCAGGACTGAGTCAGAATAAACTCCAGTGTGTGTGTGTTCAGGTACCGGTGGAGGAACAGGTCAGCCAGGCTGACTAAGGTGTTTTTATTGGCTTTTGGACAATAATGGAACTCTGGCTGTGGTAGACCAGACAACACTGGTTAGTAGAATACTGTTGGTTTGGGTATTTTCATGGGATTTGTCAATAATAAGAAACACCAGGCCTATCCTTTAAGTTTAAATGGAAGCCCACACTCTTTCAGGAAGACTCTATAGTGATCCAATCACTTTCTGGAAAGATGCGCCTCCTGACTGATCAGTGTATTGATCAGTCAGGTTTTCAGGTTTCCCTTGTGTTCATCGCTCTTTTCTTCTTTCCTTGCACAATTTTTTTCTTTCATCGTGTTCTGCCATCTTCTCTCCATCCCCCTTGTATATTTTTAGACTTACCTATTTCATTCATTCCACCCTTCAGGGTATATGGGCTCATGGGAAGGTGAGTCATCTGGCTTGAGCATGGATGACCTGGACAGTTGCACAGCACTTCTCACTCAACTTTACCATGATCCCTTTTCTCTCCGTCTCTCTCTCTCTCTCATCGCTCTTTTCTTTTCTGTCTGATAAAACCTGTGTTTGGCATGCTGTTCACTCACACTCTGCTGCTGTGGAATCCTGGACATTTGAGCCACTTTGTCCACTTTGAAACAGACCACACAGTATTGGGAATGTATAGTGTCACTGATGCATGAGTGCTAAGAGTTTGCTCATCTCTCACCGTGCAAGCTGCAGAGTTGTTGGTTTCACATTGCGAACCATGTGCATGACGAACCGTCTCTCCCGCAGAGAGCCCTGGAGATGACCAGAGAGGAGTACAGGGGTTTGCCTTCCTGGAAGCAGGTGAACTTGAAGAAAGCCAAAGGACTTTTCTGAATGGTTTCAACGGAGCACTGACTTGAAAGACAGCAGAGGAAAAGTCACCGGGAGTTCAATTTATATCTCATCATTTGTTCTGTGTCTGGTCTCGACCCCAGAGGCTCAGGGACTGCCTCTACTAACCTTGTAATGGATGTTGAGGACAGACAAAGGGAGTGATGAGGGTGTGGAGGAGGTGACCAGTGAGCAAGAGGTGCACCAGCTTCTTGCGCTGCAGATTTCTTTCCCACCTGCGTTTTATGTTGCTATTTTTGGTTGTACAAGTAGGAGACGTGCAGATGCCCGTCTGAGCGAATGCGTTAAAAGTTCTTTAATCTCACACTCTGTGAATGTTTTGTACATATGCACCTTACGCAGAGCAGCCAGTGCTGTTTGACTGTCCGCCATGCAGCCATCTGTTTGAGTGGGAGCAGGTCTTTCAGCCTGTTCTTGTATGTATGCTTGTGCATTATAAATAATTTATATTTATATCAAAACCATGTTGAAATTTTTAAAAAAAACGCTTCATGAGTTTTCACTGACCTTATATAGTAATTGAATAAAGTGTATGATAAATGTTGAGGTGGTGTGTTGATAGAAACTGGATGTGACAGACTCTCTCGGCGCACGTCTGGTGTTTGTTGCTTCAGATAGAAGGTTTGATTATGGGTGATGATCAAGTGTATCTGATGAATGAATCCCACAGTGTACAGTGCCTTGCTTTGTGTACAGTCCTAGTCTGCACTTCGAAAAGTTTTGTGACATAAATGTTTGAGAAATAAACCCTGAAAGTTGGATCAGATCAGAGGGTTTCGCTGTCTTTTGTTGTCTGTTTAAAGTTTACTTGTCAAACTCAAGTACAAAACTCATTCACTTATTTATGGACTTAAAGCTTCAATTCTCAGATTCATAGCATGAACTGTATGGGACCACAATCTTATTGGCCAACAGAGGGCAGTATAATATAAATTTTTGTGGACTCTGCACTCGACTGGTACGGAAACTCAGACGATCAATTAGATTCATGGTGAGTCATTTAAATGTCGAACCACTTTTTCAGACGCTATGTAGGTAGATCAGTGGTTCCCTAACTGGGTACAACAGCCGTTGCAAGGGATATGCACATGACCAGACAGAGACCAAACTGATTCACAGGTCTTCACAGCAGACATTTTAACGTGTCACAGCAGGGGAAAGCACAAGTGTTGCTAATACTATTAACAATGGCTCTGTTCAAATTCAGGTGTCCTAGTCAATGTGGCCAGCATGAACAAACACCAGGACTCTGAAACTCAAACAGCTACAGTCATCACTCATTTTTATTATTCTAACCTGTGCTTTAAATACTGTGACATGTGAGAACAAGACCTGTTTTAGAACAATAAAAAAACAAAAAGTGCTGAGGGTGTACTCAGTAAGAAAAATGCATGGAAAGTCAAAAGTGGGCAGATTTTTGGGAAAGAAAAGAAAAATGATGTTTATTCCATTATTACCATTGTAGTGCAATTGTAAATGTAAGTACTGTCAATAGAACTTAAGTAGCACCAATGCTCCTCTGCAGTAACAACCAACCATTTGGTGTTTGTGGCCCACATATGGCAGCTTTTAGATTCTTCAAAGTAGCCACCTTTTGCTTTGATTACAGCTTTGCACACTCTTGGCATTCTCTCAATCAGCTTCATGAGGTAGTCATCTGGAATGGTTTTCCAACAGTCTTGAAGGAGCTCCCAGTGGTCCTGAGCACTTGCTGGCTGCTTTTCCTTCACTCTGCGGCCCCAACGCATCCCAAACCATCTCAATTTGGGTTTAGGTCGGATGATTGTGGAGGCCAGGTCATCTAATACAGCACTCCATCACTCTCCGTCTTGGTCAATTAGCCCTTACATAGCCTGGAGGTGTGTTCAGGGTCATTGTCCTGGGGAAAAACAAATGTTGGTCCCATTGTGCACGAACCAGATGGGATGGCATGTCAGAATGCTGTGGTAACCATGCTGGTTATAGAATTGTGTACCAACTCTACCTCTGCACAATACAACTGGTGGCTACTACAAAAATATAAAACATATTCTGCTTTGTTTTACACTTTTTTGTTTACCACATAATTAGGGCCCGAGCGCCAAGCTGTGCGAGGACCCTATTGAAATGCAAGGAAATGCATCCGAAATAAATTGCAAGTTTGAGGGCCTAAACGTACACGAAAACTCATGAAACTTTGCACACGCATCAGTCGTGGTGAAAAATTACATATTGTAGGGGTCTTGCAAATGGGCGTGGCAAAATGGCTCCATAGCGCCCCCTAATTTCAAGCCCCGGAACTGTGCTTTATGTACATGTACGAAATTTGGTGGGTTCATGTGTCTCTTCAAGATGTACAAAAAAGTCTCTTGGAGCGATGACCTAAACCCAACAGGAAGTCGGCCATATTGGATTTTCCGTACATTTTTGGCGATTTACAGGGGTCATAAATGAACGAACTAGTCCGAAGGGGTTGAAGCGACCCACTTCAAACTTGGTCAGCTGGTAGAAAAGACATCAACGATGAAAAGTTATTAGCTTTGCATGCTGCATGTTTTGTTCTCAGACGTCTCTCTCTCAGCAGGTTAACCACAGACACCTCAAATTTGGTCCAAACATTCCCAAGACGTGGATGGAGGTTTCGTCAAACGTCACCGTGGCGACGCCGTGTTCACCATGAAACAGGAAATTGTTGTATCTTCAATGTACATTATCCAATCTGTTCCAAACTTGTCATGATTAATAAGACTCCCGGCCTGAAGACATATACATGCCAATTAGCGACCACAGTCATTGCGCCACCTAGGGACAACAGGAAGTAAGACTTTTGTGCCAATCATTCATTTGCATGAAATTTTCACGGTGTAGTCAACACTTCATATGCTGAAATATAGGACGTGATTAGTGGCTGTTCTCTAGCGCCACATAGGGGACACAGGAAGTGACATGTAACTTCTCCATGCACTGTCCAAAATACATGAGTTGAATGCCGGAGTCCGGCAACAGGACGAAGCCTGTCTAAGGTGCACGAAGGTGCGAGGGCCCTTCAATGCTGCTTGCAGCTTTAATTCTATATGTGTTCCTTCATAGTTTTGATGTCTTCAATATTAATCTACGCTATGGAAAACAATGGAAATAAAGAAAAACCTTTGAAAGGCACTGTACTGCACTGAAAGTTCTCACATGTTCTCAATATCAGCTGTTGGCCTGTGTTGAGGACAAAGAGCAATTAGGGGCGGATTTCATGCAATCACAGTAGAACAATATACACAGCAGGTTTCTGTTCATCCAACTGTTGCTCAATGTTTTAATAGCCTTAGTGGCAGCCTTTCCCCCGAAAATAGCAACGAGAGAGAAAACGCTGCTGCCTGTTGCAGGCAGCTTGACAAGAACTCTTAGCAGTTCTCTCTGCTTTTCACCTGCTGGCCCTCTCTTGCATGCTAAGGTGTTGGATGCTGAGTCTGTGCTGGATTATTCTGTCACGCATGCCTCCTCTGAAGTCCTCGGTCATCATGGTGATCATCATCATATTCATTTGTTACGATACAGGAGCGTTTGCTTTTCACCAAAAGGTCAGAGCCTCCTTTTGTCCACCACTTCAGTTCATAACAGAATATCCAAATGCGATAAAATATTCAATACAGCAATATGTGACGATACTTCATATCGTGGTTCATTATCCACACACTTGATATTTTATTGAGTTATATAGTATAAAGGGAGATGTATACTTCAGCTTACAAATGACATTTTGACTGGAAACTGTCCTGCTGTCTGTCAATTCAGGCCCTTGCCTTCTGTGGTTGTTGCAACCAGTCCCTATCCAGTTACAAACCAGAAATGATTTTATAGTATACATACACGAGTATTTGGCCATTTTTATATCTGAATTCCTCACAGATTTGGTAAAGCTACTGAGATGAATCACATGAGAGAAATATCATAATCACCCCTCCTCTAGCACCATGCTCAAGCCAAAAAGTTACAATCTGTCGTGTCAACTTTTGAACACTCAACACCAGCAACATGTTCCAGATGAACCCCTCTACAAAACCTCTACAGAAGAAGAAGGATGCGCAAAGACTTTTTCATTGAAGAGTTTCTTCTAGGTCTGCTCTTCGTGGAAAGTGTCTTAAGATAACACTTTTATGAATTGGCGCTATATAAATTGATTGAGGTTGAAGATTGATTGATTGATTAATTGATTGAGTTGTTACAATTTCTTTCTTTCAACTTCAATGGCGTTTGCATGATCTTTCATTCAATGCAAGGCAGATAAACCAAGGGAGGCTGATGTTAGATGTTGAATTAGCAGTTAGCAAGTAATTCCGATGCATCTACACATCATCTCTACCTGATTTGTATCTTTCGAGTTGTAAGGCTGATAAAAAAGAACCATTGCTATTTAGCTGAACAACTGGAAGACAAAGGGAGAGGCACAATACTGAGAATGAGTAACACAGGACATTCCTAGCCTTCCTAGTCATTTTGACTACTCACAGCGCTTTTACATCACTTCCTCATTCACATATCATTCATACAGGAGGAATCTAAGTTAGAGGAGACTATTCTCTCACACACAGGAGCAAGTTGGAGTTCAGTGTCTTGCCCGAGGACACGCTGACTCGTAGGAGCCGGAGATCGAACCGACGACCCTCCGATCGATGGATGACCCACTCTGCCTCTGAGCCACAGCCGCCCATGGTGTGCTGTCTCGATCACAGTCATATTTTGTAGAATAATTTACTTATGAATGTCAGAAAAGTTTCAAAACAGAGTGAGGTTTAATATGTTGGAGCTCTAGGCCTAGTGTTACAAAAAGTTTAGTTCTGACATGATCTCCAGGCGTCTGGCAGTTTGAGTGGGTGAAACAACTTTACCCCCTTACTAAAGTACGCCCGGTCATAAGGCTACAAGGTACAATACTTGTACCATGTTCACAGAAGCACAGCTAAGCAGACAGAAAGATGTGACAGAGGACAACCACTACAGTGTGCTCGAGTAAGGCAGGAGGGTGGTGGGGTACAGACACAGCTGGTCCCTCATTGGTCAGGCATGATGTCTGAACATGTCACCAGCAATAATTCCATCCCTTTAACCCACCCTGCAAAGGGAACTAAGACAAGATAACTGATGTCTGGTCACAATTGAATTTTGTATAGCAGTTCAAACCACAGTGAAATGTCAGACTGTAGTGCAACATCTGTCATTTTCTTTAGCCCAGTTGGCCTCTCTGTTCTCCTGAAAAGAGGCCTCTGCAGCCTAACCTTGATAAATAATATGTCTTACCAAGATTACATGTAGGGTTTTTCCATGCTCTATTTTGTTCTTCAGCGTCCACCTCGGCTCTCCTCCCATTGTCTTTGTGATGTTCAGTCTGTGCAGTCTTTACATGACGCACCGTTACACTTTTTTAGAATGGCTATTCAGTCCTCTAGCCTTTAATTTTGATCTCGTCTGCTTCCACTCTGCCCACCAGCAAAAAGCAAAATAGGAGACAAAAAAAAACAAAACATGTGACTTCCATTTTTTGTTTTAGACCGTTTTTTTATTTTGAGTTTTTCCGGGTTATCTGATGATACCTGCGCCAGATTCTAATACTAATATATATCTATACTATCTATACTATATCACTTCAGACTGATACCAGAACAATGTCAATTGAGACATTACTGGAATTTCAAAATTAAAGCCCCTTCAAACGTCATATATGTCCCTGCTATTAAAAGGAAACCTCCTGTTGCCACAGACTAATTTGACTCCAGACTGATAGAAAACAATCCCAGGATGTCCCTCAGACAATCTCAGGGTCAATCTCTGATGCAGAATTTCAAAATTAAATGATGATGCAATTCTGTATCATGATGACTATTCCAGGGCTTCATTTTATAGTATAATGATTATATGGCTGAATTAAATGATGAATACTTTGCCATAAAAAACAAATGGAGGCTCAACACGTCCTTCATTAGTTGTGACAGGGCATCGTACCAAGTCTCCAGAGGCTGATTCAGAGGCTGTGCACCTCAAAGGCGGTGACGGGACAAGGTGAAATTGTTATGTTTGTGATTAATTTTTAGATAACTCAAAGGCTAATTAAGATATCAGTCAATATTTACTGGGCCATATGCCATGGGCGCTTTGCAGCCTCATCAGTGAATTTTAATATACCAAACAGGGGGAGAAAGGCTCCCTTTGGCAGGTATCTCCCTAATGCTCTTAACCATCTGTCGACGCTCAGCCCACTTTCACACTAACACAATGTTTTGTTTATGATAACAGTGCTAATTCAATAAGACCTTAGGTGCAAAGTGGTACAGTTGAGCTTTAGCACCATTTATCCCGCAATATTTGCATTTGGCAGGCAGCGCTCCCTACACTCCTCCCCTCTCCTCCTCTCCTCCACTCCTCAATCCACAGAAGATGACAAGCAGCAAACAATGAAAGTCCAAGTAGGGCTTAGCACATATTCTTCTGCATGCTGTGTTTCCTTTTTCTTTACAGTTTCTATTTATGTGGGGATTATCACCTGCTCTCAGCATCACAATGGAGTGTTGGGCTCTGCTCTCTTGGTTCCTCCTCTCCTCTCCTCTCCTCTCCCCTCCTCTCCTCTCCTCTCCTCTCTTCCTCTCCTCTCCCCTCCTGTCCCCTCCCCTCCTCTCCTCTCCTCTCCTGATTCCTCTCCTCTCCCTCTTTGGGTCGGAAAAAAGCTCTAAACCTCACACTCCCTGTCCAAAGTCTAGTAAAGCCACTTCAAAGACACAAGCACAAGATGATATATGGGAGATGAATTTCAGAAAGGGGACTTTTTTCTCTTCCCTGGTGCCCTGGGCTTTTAGTGGTAAACTCTGCTTGTTAACCCAGATTTAGATATGCACT
The DNA here is from genome assembly GCF_042242105.1 of Pempheris klunzingeri. NCBI lineage: Eukaryota > Metazoa > Chordata > Actinopteri > Acropomatiformes > Pempheridae > Pempheris > Pempheris klunzingeri. The sequence continues at coordinate 4,327,217 of NC_092032.1, read as the reverse complement.
CTGTTGGAGCCCATAAAAGTGGTGTGGATTTAGAGACTGTGGAGGGCAGCCACGTGCCTCAGGTTCAGGCTCATTGTGTTTCTCCGAGTGGAGAAACAGTGACACTCTGTCCAAGTGGATGGTCACTTTTAAAGCTGGATAGAGGGTCTAAATGACCACACATCACAGAAAAAGTTCAGATTTTATTTCACACAGTTAGGATGGAACTAACCTGGAATTATTAACCGCATTTCAGACTGGGAAATGAAACAAAGACATCTTGTAAACGTGCGCCTGTACGTCTATAACCAGCCTTCCATGGCCTACCAAAGACCTGAACAGAACAGGGAGGAGTTTCATTACTGAAGCCCTCTAAAAAAAAACCTGTAAGGTCCTTTGTTAAAGACGGGCAGCTTTTGAGCGTAAAGTGATCAGCCACATGAATATATCGACTGTTATATACACTGCAGGCAGAGAGCAATCGGCTTTATTTTACAGGTCTGTGATATGCAGTGTCCTACTTCTTCCAAATTACATGTTCTTTTTTAGACAATGCATATTTGCACGTTCAGTTGACCTGCTGTGTGCTGACTAAAAATCTCTCTGGGCTATGCTGCAAATTCATGGCAAATAACTGAATGGATAATTATATGAATTTTTCATATAATTAGTACCAAATGACAAAATCCTCTAGTGGAAATTTCACTGGAGATTATTAAGAAAATACAGACCTATGAAGTGGAACTAAAACCCTCAAGTATTGAGTCTGCTGATGAAGACAAAACAAAAAAATCTTATGTCTTATAAATAATCGTATATAATTACAATATTATATATTACTTACTTTATTACTGGATCTCAAACAAAAACGAAGCTTTGATATGTGAACCATTTTGTTAATAAAATGTCAGATAATAGGGAGCAATCCCCAACACCATGTCGCTGAGCATCTTCAAATGTCCTGCTTCGCCCCAAAAGCACCAAGAGCAACTTAAACGTTTGCCAATCACTGAATCAGTCAAATGTATCTCACCCTTGTCGAAGAGCTCACCCACGACTCACTGCACTATTAGATGAGACTATGCGTGTGAGCGTAGGTCCAAACACACCTCAAAATCTAAGCCTTTGGACCGGACTCAAGAGATTACCCTCCCACTGCCACCTGACATCATTACAGGCTCCTGTAATCAAAACCAGCATCTCCCCATCCATCCACCCCCTCTCCGTCTCTCCATCCAGCGGCCCAACCCCGGGCTGGCAGTCTGTTGGGCTGGGTTGCTGCTAACCAGGTGGCTGATGATAGCAGCAGACCTGGCAGACTGCATGCTGGGTGGTGCCGAGGGACTCAGACAGGATATAGAGAGTTGCCGTCCCACTCACATACATGGTGTTTGTGGTTGTTGTGTCCGTTCACAAGCTCACTGCAGACAATATCTTCTGCCAGACTAGCTGGCAAGAAGTGGATTTTTGGGTTTGTAATTAGGACAGGGATGAGGATGGGGCAGCTCGTGTCGTCTAGAAAACATGCCAATCAGAACTTAAATGAGCTTGACGTCAGATGTTTTTGGTGTGTGTTTGCAGGGAAAAGAGAAGGGTCAGGAGTATAATTTGCGACACACGTGGGTCCAAACAAAAACACAAAAAAAGCTGTAACCAAGAGGAGAAAGTGAGTCAGCCTGAGGACTCACTGTTGTGCTCTCCAAAACCCAGAGCAGGGGGAACAAAAACACCAGGCTTCTCTCTCATCTCCAAAAGGGACCATGTGTTATCCTGCTTTGACTGCTCACTCTGAGTGTAAAGAGTGGTGAGGAGACTCTAGGGGCCCTGACAGCACATTCTCACCGCTGCTCAGGTGACAAAGACTCAACCAGAGTGAGGCTGCGGGACCAGACAGCATCAGCCCCCAAGTGCTGAGGGCATGTGCCAGCCAGCTCTGCAAAGTACTACAGCATCTCTTCTCTCAGCATCTATATATATATATATACATATACATATACATATATAGAACCAGGCTCAGAGGTGGGCGGTTTTCTGTCGGGGGAGGGTTGGTTGTGGACAGAGAGAGAGAGAGAGAAAGAAAAGGGGGTTGGAGATGGGAGGGGAGATGGAAATAACCATAATTATTGTACTAATATTACTGCTAATAGGAATTTGACTAATAATCATGTTATTCGCTTGTTAGTCCAAAAACTTGACAATCCAGAGTTGAGACCAGGAGACAGAGCTGCAGTCTGACATGCTTCTCTGCTCCTTCATTAGAACAGCCACCCACCCATCATCCCATAGAGACTGTGTCTGCCCCCCCCCCCCGACCATTCAAATCATTTAAATCTATTAAGTCTAACAGAAGAGGAGTTCTGCAGAAAAATCTAATCAAAGTCAATACCACCACTGGCAACGTCAAACAGGACAGGAGAGTTAAATTATGGAGTATTAATCAATCCCAGACCTGAAAGCCTTGTTCTTAGTTTTTCTCATCCAACCTGGAAAACACTAAAGCCAGTCTTATTAGTTACTGTGTACCACCCTCCTGGCCCAGACTCTGAATTCCTCACTGAATTCTCAGAGTTTCTATCAAATTTAGTCCTTAGTGCAGGTAAAGTAATTATAGTGGTTGACTTTAATATTCATGTGGACGATGATGATAATGATGGTCTGAGCACTGCTTTCATATCACTACTGGACTCAATTGGCTTCTCTCAGAGTGTAAATGATACTGATATTAGTCATGCTATTATTATTCATATATCAACTATTGTCATGCTTTTCAGTGTTACCATAGAGCTAATTATTAGTCATATTCCTATTGTCAGCACTGTGGTTGCTGTGGTTTCTCTTTCTCTCTCTCTCTCTCTGTCCAACCTCCACCCAACACGGATCTCAACAGAAACCCCCCCCCCCCCTCCCCCGAGCCTGGTTCTGCTCCAGGTTTCTTCCAGTTAAAGGGGAGTTCTTCCAGCCACTGTTGCTCAATATAACATCTGATGCTGCTCATGTGGGGATTCTTGAATCCTTAATGTTGAATTCCTGAATCTTTGGGTCTCTCTCTTAATTAAAGAGTTTGGTCTAGACCTGCTCTTTATGGAAAGAGTCTTGAGATAACACTGTTATGAATTGGCGCTCTATAAATAAAGATTGATTGATTGAATAATTAATATATGAATGATAATAATAACATGACTAATAATAGTAAGCCTATAGCAGCATAACTAGGGACTGGTCGGAGGCCTGAGCCAGCCCTAAACTATAAGCTTTATCACAAAGGAAGGTTTTAAACCCACTCTTAAATGTAGAGAGCCTGATGGTAGAAAGCTCTGCCTCCTGTGCTACTTTAGACGACTTTGTATGATCTCTTCATCTAGTTCTCTTCAGTATACGTGCAGCAGCATTCTGGACCATTTGTTTTACTATCCTCTTTTTTAGAGGGACGATGTCGAGTCGAGTGTCATTCGCAGTGAGCCTGCAGCACTATCAACCAGGTAATCAAGTTCAGGAGGGGCTAAGATTGGCATGGGAGTCCTCTCTTGTATTGAGACATGCCATTAGCTTAAATGGTGATGGTGATCACTTGCTTGAATTTGGCAAAAGCACTATCAGATAGCATCTAGTGAAGATATTTTTGTTGAATGGCTCATAGTCCAGTACCGGGAAATCAAATGGTCTGATACAACTGAGTTTTGTGGAAAGACTGTTAACTGTTCATTTTCAATGCCATGTGTCAGAACAAGGTCAAGGGGTGTGGTTACAACAGTGAGCGTGTTCATTTACACCCTTAGAGAAGCCGACTGAGTCCAATAGTGAGATGAACGCAGTGCTCAGACCATCACTATCATCGTCCGCATGAATGTTTAAGTCATATGCTATCAGATCTGATGTTTAAACGTCCACATTTAACTCTTCTATCCTGTTGAACCTTGGCAGTGGTAGTATTAATCTTGATTAAATCTCCTCTTCTGTTAGCTTTAGACTTAATAGATTTTTATGATTTAAATAGTCAGGGGGCAGAGAAGCGTGTAAGACTGCAGCTCTGACTCCTGGTCTCAAATCTGGATAGTCAAGTTAATTCCAATGTGGGATGGATGCCGTCTCTTCTAATCATATCAGATCTTCTCCAGAAGCACTGACATTTATCTGTGAATCCCACCGAGCTGACAGAATGGAAAATAGTTTTTGCGGAGTCGTACACTGCTCACAGTTGTTCGATGCATAATGTCACTTTTCAGTCCTGCCACAGTGCGGCTCCAGAGATGGCTGACATACATGATATAAACTTCCAAACGTTCCTGAATACTTTACATCCATGCAGCACAGATTCAGATTTTTTTTTCAATTATTTATAGATAAAGCAAAAATGTGTCACTTTCATATCTTATTGAAAAAAATTCCAGTCTCTTCCAATGTGGGCTATTATGCTTGTCTGTCTCCCAGTGGGCGGCTGTGGCTCAGAGATAGAGTGGGTCATCCCTCAATCAGAAGATTGGTGGTTCGATCCTCCTCCGTGTCAAAGCGGCCTTGAGCAAGACACTGGACCCCTCTGATTCCTCCTCATGAATGTGAATAAGGATGTCATGAAGAAGTCCTCCATACAAATACAGACCATTTACCGTTTTGTCAGCAACATGATGAGCTGTACCTAACTTTACAGCACCAGTGACATAACATAGGAAAACACAGCATTCACCTGGGGCATGTTTTAATCAAATAAATGAATTAGAGTGTAAATGGTACCCAAAGAGCCAAGGTGTGACTTTAATAAACATTTCCTCTTCATAACTGATCAAAACCATAAGGCTACAATCTGCACAGTGTCTGAAAATAAGCTCACTGTTTTTTGCAAGCATATGGTGTGTGTGCTACTACACATTGAAAATTGAATTCACTGAGTGTACCATCTCCAAATGAAGTCTTCACACCCATATTATTAAGTGTTTATTGTATCGTGTGAGTAACAATAATGGATGACGCTAAAAAACTGCATCCACATCAAATAATCTTTCAGGGAATCTATCCATTCAGTTCTCTGAAAGAGACACAGTGGCTCTGCGTTAAACATGATCCCGTCCCCAGTGAACTCATCTCAACCACACCTCATATCTGTGTGTTCAACTCTGCATGCTGCCTGGCTTGTGGCGCTCTGTGATCATTGTTGTGATTTATCCTCAGTACTTCAGGGCCACAACACAGAAATATATATTCAAACTCCCACTATCCATGAAAATGGCTAAAGTCCCTATTTGTGCCATCACACCAGGACTGGATTTGATTTGTCAGTGTAAACCAGATACAGGTGATGCTCCACGCTCTCTTCCAGGCATACAGTAAATCAAAACCAGGACAGGTCTTAATGTGATGGGGCTCTGCAGGGAATCTGATACCCAGTCAGGTCTCGGCCGGGACGTGTAGGCATAGGTTTAGGACTAGAGATTCCCCAGGGGTCCTCACTGTGCTGTCTTCACCATGAACTCAATGTTACAGCTCACAGTAGTTTTATTACCACCTAGTAAGCACCAAATCAGCCAGGGATGCAAAATGATGCAAGCCAAAGCAATCCGCTGACTGTGGGTAGCTTTCATCACATTTCCATTAACCAGATAGCTGTGATCGTGTGCTGTCAGCTTTAAAAGTCTTATCGGCTTCAGAGACACAGGAGCTGTGTTGGGCTTGACTCGCAGAACATTAAGATGTTGCTCATTTTAATAGCACTAAATATTAGCTGTTAATTTGCTCCCTGAAACTGAGAATTCTTTTAGCAGTCCTTCCAAAATGTAGGATGAGGTAATATTATTCCCGTTATTTTTTGCCCGGGAGCTGGGGTCCACTAGGATCAGTGAGAGGAACTCTTAAAATGTAAAAATCACAGTGAATTATCTCACAGCTCTGCAGGTCCCCTCAGCTCTATGTGGTGATTTATCGTTTTTCAGCTCATCGTTTCGGTTCCTATTGTTTTCTGGCACACAACTTTACTGTTTTGGTTGGGAAGTAGGGCTCTCATCAACCTCCTGTTTTCAAGGGGAAAGTTCCACTGTGCACTAGCTGCCCCGGACAAATAGCAGACAAAGTTAAAGACTAGATGATGAACTGAGTATTTAATCAACTGGTTAGTGTCTGCTAAATGTGTAAACACAGAACTGCTAACACATTAGCCATATCACCTTTATGAAGTGATCACATGTCAGTGTTGTGTTTACACATTATTTCTGCTGCTAGTTAATGCAGCTTTAGGATTATTCAACCTGAACTCAAAATTTCTTTGATTACATCAATTACAACGGAAATACGTACAGATAGAAGAAACATTTAAATAGCTTCTATCCTCCTCACATTTTGCTTGGTGTTACCTCACTTGGATTTTGACCTCATACTCACAACATTTTAACATTGTTGGGCTCCACCAAAAGGGAGAGGACTACATGTTCCTTTACTTTCACACACACCATGGTCCGACGAGAGTCCAGGTCTGTTTTGCTCTCTCTGACTTCTCGGCCGGACCTCTGAGGGTCCAGATCTGTCTCACCTTGGGCTCTACTGGAGACCAGCTCATGCCTTGCACCTCGTCTCACATGGGCCCCCGACGGTCCACTTACAGGCCTGCAGCTTACTCCTCCAGCCCCAGCCTCAGTGTGGCCTGAACCAGAGCAGATCACCTTTTTCATGGCAGCGACACAAAGCCCTGCCTGAACCAAGTTTCAGCACCAGCAGGTATGACCCAAAGTCTGCCAGCTGATCTTCGGAGCAACAGGAGCACACCAGCAAGTCGGCGGTTCGATTCCCGGTTCCTACGTGTCAGCATGTCGAAGTGTCCTTGGGCAAGACACTGAACCCCAACTGTGTGAATGTGTGTGCGTAGTCACACATTGGTCTCCTCCAACTTAGATTCCTCCTGAATGAATCATGTGTGAATGTGCTTTACAAAATACAAACCATTTACCATGTTACATTCCTTTGGATATTCACACACTCCCCCTATTAGGTAGTCACACCTAAGTTAGATTGTTTGTATGTTTGACGTTGTTATAATACATGTAATGTAATATATATAATACATATATGTTTTAATATACATAATACTGTACAAGAGTGAATACTGCCAACCTCTGTCAAGAACTGCAAAATCCTTCAACTAGCTTTCAATATGGTAATTTTGGTTGTAGTTATTAAGTTAAGTGTTAATCATAATACCATAATGATAGTTTAGTTATCTCATGACACTGAATCAGTTAAATCTTTTTCTTCGTTTATTGAGGTGCTGCACCAATCGAGGTGGACTTTACGCTTTAAGTCCAATAAATCAATAGAATTATCAATGATCTTTTGATAATTATTTCTGATAGCCAAATTGCCCTAGAAATGGTGCAAACCCCAATATTTATTGGTGTCCCAGAGTACTGAGCATAACAGCATCCATCCGCTGAGGAGGAAGGTTTTTTTTTTTACTTCAAATCGGAGTGGAAGACATGCAGTCTGATTTTGTGACATCGTAACTAGTTTGGCGGCTAATCACAATCCAATATGCAACTCACGCAAAAGTAATTTGGAAACTTCCAGCTCACGTACATACATACACACCAACATTACATCTGACAAATATGAATTTAAAGGAGTATTTTTATGTCTTAAACATGTGGAGGACATCTTTTATGTGTGCTACTTACCTTGGATTTTGAGTCTCTTAATGGAGACATCCTGTTTTACGGGAAGGTGTCACTCACAAATCATTCTGCTCACAGGCACCATAAATCTGGCCAGTATGAACATCCACCCATACAAATAATTTTTAAAAAATCCTTCATGTGACGGGAACCAAAACAGTACGTGTTTTACCTTAACTCATTTCCTATTTCATGCATTTGTTATTGTTGCTGTCTGTCAGGACATAATTAGATATGTGCCTGGAGAAAAGGTCTGATGATACATCATATACTGTAAATACTACACTGTCACGTTATGGAGGGAATAAGTCACGGAACCACATTTCCACAAACATGTAAGTCAGTAGAAAAAGCGTTAAATGAAAAATGACAGGGAGAACTCCTCAGGCAATAAGAAGTAAAAGCGTAAACCTAATTAACATAAGCATCATTCCAGTTATCAAACCCGTTCTCTACTTTAGTATTTAGTAAGTATTTTTAAGTCAGGATAAACCTGAGGATTGGAACAACCATTTAGACAAACAATGATTCTGTTTTCTCTGGCAGAGAGTAGCATTTCAGGGGGGAAAGAGAGGAAAGAAGGGAAAGAAAACAACCGCAGCTGCTTTTTTGGCAGGCGCATGAGATACGGTGGTAGGGAGCCGAGAACAGTGCTTGTGCCAGTACATCCACATGTCATCTCTGTTTAGACACACCTTGGAGAATGTGACCTCTTTCCAAGCCTGGCCTGGCAAGGGGTCCACAAAAGAAAAGCACTGGATTGTGGCTAACATGCGCCAGAAAGCTGCCTCCCACTTTGTGCATGCATGCATATATGTGCTTCTGACTCACTTGGTGGATCTGAGCATTTGTGTGCTTGTTTGCAGATTAATAACGTGGGCTCTGGCACATCAAGCGCATTCCGGCTCCATTAGTTTACAGTGAACCATTGGTGAACATTGTCACAGTGTCACCACCCTAGCTAAAAAAAAAAAAAAAAAAAACTCCTTTCTGCAAACTTATACTTTTGGTGCAAAATGTATGATGCTTGTTTGGGACCAGAGGTGGCACGAGCGAACACACTCTGCACAGGGTAGAATACTTAAGGGAAAATTATCCTTCACAATAGTGGATTTGAGATGGCAGCTTAGCAGTGAGGGGGCACCCACAGTGTCCTCAGGCTGTGGGAAGACAGTGGGGAATGAGGTGTAGAGTAGACAGGCAGGCAAAAAGCATTCACCTGTGTACGAGAGGGATAAGCAAGCCGCCAGCAACACAAAGTACGGACACAGCAGAATCCTACTCCATGCCTGCCATTTGGCTTCCGGCAGTGGGGGATAACTACTGCTACTACAGTAGCAGCAAAAAGCTAATCTCACTTCCTCTGCAGGGGTTGGGGTATGCCTGTCTGTGGGGTGTTGTGAGTGTTCATTTGTCAGGCCACGTGAGGCTCTGCATGGATTTTGGAAAGCACGCTATACTGACAGTGAGAGTGTATGTTCACTAGATGAAGATGAAAGTCTGTATCCAACTGCCCGGCAGGGGCCCGAAGATGAGGAGTAATAGGGGTGAGGAGCATTCAATTGTCTGTTTGTGTGCTTGTGTGCATGGACATGGGGGGGGTGTGATTGTGTGTGTGTGTGTGTGTGTGTGCAGCTTATTTACATATTTTGTGTATGTGTTCATCTGTTAAAGCAAACCTTGTCCTGTCACTCTACTTGACAGGCTGTCGTCCCAACATGAGGCTGAGACAACGAGCATTTTCTGGTGTTTGTTGTCATTTTGAACAGGTTTTGTTTGAATGCTAAGTCTCGCTGTTGTTTTTCTGTGTTTGAGTTTTAATGTTTCGTGGAAAACCAGGAACATCCTACACAAAAGCCATGGGTCAGTAGTCAGGGTATGTAGTTGAGTGCACAGGGAGCTGCTTTTTACAGACCAGTGACTTAATGAAGTGAATTAATAATGTTCACAATCAGCTTCCTCTCTGTGAGCTCTTTGTAACATCCGAAAGCTTAAATAAGAACATAAGGTGTAACATGACATTGCATTTGGTTTCCTCTCGTGGTTTGTGAATGAATGAATGAATGAGTTATCAGTCAGTCTAAATAACTTCATGTTTACTCCTCTATGTTTGATGGCAGTTAGTCAGAATTATAACCATGTATCATCTTTTTGTCCTCGGTCTGGACCAGTTGAACTAAATCAAAGCTCCTCCTGTCTCGTTCTTCAAGTCAACTTGTCCATTATGTAATCATTACTAAAATAATGACTAAAATAAAGATTTAAATAATATCCGCACTAACATGATGGCATATTGCTATGGCCAAGCGACTGACTTGGAAAAGTTCCATGTTGGAGTTGTAAGAGCAGGCATACCTTTCCCCGAGCATCCAGGCTCATCTTGGAGCCTGAACAGCTCAGTGAGTGCCAGTTCTCATCTGCTCCAGCAGCATGGTCAGAAAACGGCTGACTGGGTTACTCTGGAGCGCAAGTTCTGGTCCAAACCTCTGAGAAATGTAGCTTGAATGTGTGTCCTTCTGCCGCAGTCTATTTAGTTATTCTAGTTTTACCATGTGATATGGTATGATAAGTGTTTGTCTGCGTGTGAATGCCCTTGTGTGTATTTACATGTGTGTGAACATTGTAAGCTGTGATGTTTGGAGCCAAATGTCAGCAGCTGGCAGATCATGGACACTGTTGTAGTAGACATCTGACATATGAGCTATAAATAGATTATTTCAGATTTTAAAGGTGCCATATTCTACTCATTTTAACCTGTTGGACCCGTGTGGCCAGCAGTACACTCATCGTGTACGAACATATGCATGTTACACATCACATTAAACAGGACAAACTCGGCTACAAGCTCATGTGAACCATTTTTACCTAAACCAAACACAACTGCAACACCAAGCGAACTAACGACCACATGTGAAAATCATCATAGCGCCACGTATCGAAACATTTTTCGCCGCTGCCATATGTAGCTCCATGCTAGACGCACAAACGAGGTGTCGTAGGAAAGCAGAGGCTCCATGACGCTATACGACCAACACTCAGCAAACTAACAGCCAGAGAACAGCAAGAATTCAACTCTGTCTTATCTTTATCATGATACCTTAATTATATAAATAGACCTTGTGGTTGTAGAGATATGTCCTATTAACTTTGGGCATGTCATTTTCGAGCAGAGGCCCAAATTAGAGGCTAGGGCTCCACAGGTTAAAGTTCATACTTGGATGTGGCGTTCTTAGTAGATTTACTTGGTTTAATGTTCAAAAACACATTATGTCTCTTATAGCAGCTGCTGCAGCTGTTTTCAGCAAGTGTTCACGCTCCGTTTTAGAAAAACAGAACAATCTGTTGCTTTGCTCTCACTTTTGACATGTTCGTGTTCCTGAGAGCTGGTGTTAGTGAGGAAAAAACAATGGCAGACAGCAAGATCCCCTTATGACATCATAGGGGAGGACAAATCTAAAAAGAGTGTTTTCACACATATTTACAGAAAGATGGAGCAGGAGAGAGGATGTTTTGCACAATATGGAACGTTTAGTAAGCGTAACTAATTGTGTGTTGTGGCTCTGCAGGAGCTTTGTCCAGTCTGAGCACATGAGGACGTGCAGCCTGGGCTTTGACCCCACACACAGCTGTTAATGAAAATGCTGTAAAGTTGCAATACGTGTTGTAAAAGCTCAAACTCACGAGGAACTGAAACTTGATAAGTGTGATACTTCATTGCTGGAGTATATTTTGAAGAGTGTGTGTGTAGCAATAGCAGCAATGGAAAATAACATTTTAGTGGAGCCTTTAACTTGTCATATAAGAGAATTATTAAACGTTCTGTGGGTTGTACTGTGAAATGTCTGGGTTGTCTTGGTGGCCATCAATTAAGTCTACAGTATATATATCTATATATCTCTATATGTATATATATCTATCTATCTATATATATATATATACACATATATATATACACTGTTGCCCATAAAGTTGGAATAAAATGTTTTTTACCTCTTCTCATGAAATGATTGTGACAATGTGATTTATTCTTGATAAATAAAGTTTATATCTTCTCAACTTTATTGATCAAACTCTTCCAAACACATCACAGTGAAACTTAAACCACAATGAACCTTTGCAAACTGTGTATTCAGGCTTTAACTAAATTGGGGGTATTGAACAATTATTCCAACTTTATGGGCAACAGTGTATATATATATATCTATATATATAGAGAGAGAGATAGATATATCTATATATATATATACACTGAACAAAAAATATGAACGCAACACTTTTGTTTTTGCTCCCATGTTTCATGAGCTGCTGTGTGATAAAACTGCACCTTTCAGAGTGGCCTTTTATTGTGGCCAGCCTCAGGCCCACCTGTGCAGTAATCATGCCGTCTAATCAGCACCTTGATATGCCACACCTGTGAGGTGGGATGGATTATCTCTGCAAAGGAGAAGTGCTCACTATCACAGATTTAGACAGATTTGTGAACAATATTTGAGGGAAATGGTTGTTTTTTTTTGTATATAGAAAATGTTTTAGATCTTTGAGTTCAGCTCGTGAAAAATGGGAGCAAAAACAAAAGTGTTGAGTTTATATTTGTATATATATATATACTGTAGTCTTTAGTGTTAGTCTGGATTCCGTGATCTGACTGAACTTCACCTATATTTTAGATAGATAGATAGATAGATAGATACAATATAGGTGAAGTTCGGTCAGATCACAGAATGCAGAGTAACACTAAACTCTTCGAACAGACTCCATTACTGAAGCAGCACTGTTGTGTTCAGCAGCTGTAGGGAAAAAAAAACGCCATTGTGGTGTCAGCACTAAGAGCCTCTAATGGGATGCTGAAGAGTCAAGTTCAGTTACTGTAGGCATGATGCTTTCTGTCCCTGTGCGTTCCATCAAAATATTTCCTAACACAGCTTTTCTAACATGGCACATACATAGACAAACACACACAGAGGTTAACCCCCACCTCCTCATCAGTGGGATCAGATAAAAACATGGTCCTATCAGGTCCTGTTCAGCTTGTTCTCGAGCCAGCAAAAGAAGAAAATGTCTCCAGGTCAACGTTTCTTGCTGTAAAGGTGCAATTCAGCTGTAACGTTTCCATCCATTTTAACCATACCAGTGACTCCACACTCACAGATACACTCCCTTTCACTCACATTGTACACAACACTGGATGCAGAATCGGTGAGGGACTCCTTTAACTTTACCGATCTACGCTTTGTGCTTTGTAATCTAATTTCATTTCTTTCTTTTTAAATAAAACCGTTTTCCATTTACGCTTCCCTTCTCACGGGTCAAGGAGGAGGAGGGATCTGAGGTGAATACAGCTCAGCAAAGCCATTTGTGCATTTCAAACAGGCAGACTGAAGGCACAGGAATCAGCGCAGGAAGAGAAGAGCTAGACCTTGGCGCGATACAAATGTCCTCCTTGAAAGCCACGACAGAGGGAAGCCTCCCCTCGGAGAAAGAAACAGGTGAAATATTTCCATTTGAAAGAACATGCCAAATTACACAAACGTGTTCTCTGCCACTCTTTTCAAAAGTGGCAACAGATGGAGGCCGGTCGGCGTGTGAGCAGGCTAGAGTTGACGGTCCGCCGCCGCCGCCACTGTGTTTCCTGCGTCTGCTGGTGTTTATCGGCACACACAGGTATCCATTCTACAGAGCACAGATCTTATTCAGCTGGATTCAAAGAGAGAAGCCTGCCCAAGTGTGTGTAGTCTTTCACACATGGTTTTTATTTTCCTATTTTGAATACGGACTTGAGATGTAGCAGCTGCTGCATAACTTCTCTCTACAGGAGTTAGGAACAAAGTACAGCCAGTGATTAGACAATTGAGAGAGGAAGCCGGGAGCTAGGTGAGTGTTGGCAGAGATAAATGAAGACTAAAGGTTTATTTTAGCTGCTGTCAGATGGCCAGACTATATAAAGGTGTGCTAGCGGTAGGTATGGAATAATACCACCTCGTTTGCCTGTTTTTCAGTGGGACTGCAGATAGATTTCATTGGAAAAAATCTATCCTTTCAAGAAGTGGTAACATTTGCTAACAGTGCTGGCAAAGACATTAGTGAAATGCAAGATACTGATTATTGGTGCAACAGATTTAGCAGTCAGATCAACCTCCAATATTTTAGAGTCTTTTTTTTTCTCAGGACACATAGAAGAAAATAGCAGAGATGAAACATGCCTTTATGATTACCAGAGAAAACAATTTGTTTTTACTGTTTCCTGGTCTCACATGGAGAGAGCAGTGAGGGCTTTCCAACAGAGCTGCCCTAGGCCACAGCAGCACCGCCAGGTCCAACTGATGAAGTTACAATCCAGGAGGCTCATCTCCCTCCTCCTCTTGCTGCTTCTCGCATTTGCCAGGACAGGAAAGAAGAAGGGGGAAGGAAAAACAGAAAGGCATTGAAGTAAGATCCCTCTGTGAATAAAGCGGCCACTGAATCCAATTTCATTTCACACAGTCAGCATGAAGGTGTTGCTGTGAAGGGGCAGGTAAAGGCAGACGAATGAGGAGCAGGAGAATCCCCGGGCTGAGAGATCAGAGATAGTGGGGGGAAAAGAGAGGAAGAAGAAACATTTTGGAGGTCTAGCATGTCTAACCTCAGAGGAGCGTGTTCTGCCAGTTCTCACTGAGCCACACTCAGCCACAGGCAAGCCACAGACACACACACACACACACACACACACACACACACACACACACAGGGCTTTAGTTTCAGAATCTGTTTTGTATTGCTCTTCTGGAGACCTTTCCATTCACAGCAAGTCACATCTCCTGGATTTGCACGACTGACAGCTTTTTCAAGCCTTTTTCAAAAAGCTATCCTGCTCAAGTTATCAAATCAAAATGGGCTGCGTGTAGGTGGGACAGAAGCGGGTCAGGGTGGGCTGCGTCTGCTTCACTCTGGTTTAATGTGTCTAATCTAATGTCTATTACAAATGAGGCACCCCTGAACCCTGAGTGGAGGTGGTGACCCATAACAACCATATGGCTCCATAGCACCATGGCTCTGGAGAGGATCCAACCAACCGGCATGCCGTCTTGTGTGTGTGCGTGTGTGTGTGTGTGTGTGTGTGTGTGTGTGTGTGTGTGTGTGTGTGTGTGTGTGTGTGTGTGTGTGTGTGTGGAACAGCTGTCCCCTGCAGAGCTCTCTGGGGGATGGTTGACCTTTTGCTTCTCAGGTGATCTCAACTTTTTTTTCCTCTCTTTTTTTTCAAAGTCATCATCAGTCACCTCTGAGATGTGAAATGTTCTAAATAATAAATAAATAAATAATAAAACATCACTATTTGAAAAAGATTAAAATTGATCATAAATATTCACTAACAAAGACCACGGCAATAAAGTGAGGAAGTACGGCTGGGTTTAAGTAGGTAGGATGGATGGAGGGTTGAGGGATGGTGGGGTGAGGGATGAAGGGGTGAGGGTAGAAGGATAGGGGAAAGAATTGATGTTGTGGCCTGATGGATGGAATATGTAGATGGATCATGTTGGCTGGCAACATGAAAACAGGAGGGAACCGGGGTGTCGAGACTCTGGGTGGGGGAGCCGTCACTTCTCATCGTCTCGTAAATAACATACCCGGTGGTGGAGAGAGAGAGAGAGAGAGAGAGAGAGGGTTTGGATGGCAGGCATGTGAAAATGAATGTGATCAGCTTAAATTTATTGGAAAGTGAGGAAGTACAGCTGGGTAGAAGTAGGTAGGATGGATGGAGGGTTGAGGAATGGTGGGGTGAGGGATGAGTGATAAAGGGGTGAGGGATGAAGGGGTGAGGGGTAAGGGATGAGGTGTGAGGGGTGAAGGGGTGAGGGTAGATGTATGTGAGCAGTTTTGATGTCGTCAGGTCATTGCGGATGTAGGTGAGGTATGCAGAGGAAGACCAGCAACCAAGGATTTAGATGATGTCTGGAACTCCCTGCCTAGAATCGACTGAGCGATATTGAACGGCCACGGGAGGAACTGTGGGGAAGAGGGGTGCATTTAGAGAAGCATCAACATTAGCAATGTGTGGGTTATGGGGAGGAGGGGGGTAAGGATAGGGAAAGGGAGTGGGGAAAGAACAAAGAGGAAGAAGCATAGGGTTTTGACCGATGACACCACTGTGGGCTGCTGTAGAGGGTGCAGTCGGTGTGGCTGAGAGGGCCGGTGTGGCAGTGGTAGCCACAGCTGAAGCGGCCACAGAAGAAGGGATAGTTAGGGCAGAAAGGATGCTGGGATGGAGGGATGCATGAACTCGGGTTATGAGTGAAGGTTGAGGTGGAACGGAGGGATGAGGAAGCTCTGAAGCATTCTTCTTTGGCCGTGGGATGCGTCACGACATCACCGCCATGAAGGTGACACCGAGAAGGACTCCAACTGTGGTGGAGTGGAGTGCAAGATTGTTGTTTTGATGGGAGTGTGTGAAAAGTTTGGCCTTATTGTCGGTGCGGTGAAAAGGAATGTTGCACTGATTGAGTGCTTGCTTCAGGCAAGCCATGGAAAATGGGAAATGTTTGGAGTTGAGGGACGGTCGGAATGTTGGCGAGGTGTTCAAGTGCCTGGATCTTGAGCGGGTCAGAGAGAGGCGTCTGAAGTGGGTGACATCGTTTTGACGGCGAATAAAGGATCTCCCCCTGGTGTTGCTGGGCAAAGGTCATGCAGCATTGGAGTGGTCAGAGGATGGAAGTCGCGAGCGCGATGGAAAGTGGACAGCTGAGCGCAACCGTCGCTGAAAAGTTGAGATGGAGGAGAAACGTTGTCAGATCTGAAACTTATATCCATCCATCCATTATCTATACCGCTTATCCGTCAGGGTCGCAGGGGAGCTGGAGCCAATCCAAGCTGATGTTGGGGCGAGAGGCGGTACATCCGGGACTGGAAGCCAGCCAATCACAGGGCCAACACACAGAGACAGACAACCGCTCACACCTACGGGCAATTTAGAGTCACCAATTAACCTAACCTGCATGTCTTTGTCTCAGTGTGTGAATGTATGTGAACTAATAGTCTCCTCCAACTTAGATTCTTCCTGGATGAATGATGGGTGAATGAGGATGTGATGTAAAAGTGCTTTGAGTAGTTGAAATGACTAGAAAGGTGCTGTACAATTATTTACACATACAAACATTAATGCAGAGATACAAACAGACATACAGACAGTAATCCAAAGCCATTTGTTCAGCTTTAAAGAAGCTTGAGGGGCTTTGGTAGAAGATGCTCGAGGAGCTACATTTTTCTTGCACTACTTTTCTTCCACATGTACACAGTATCCAGTGCACTGCAGGATTCAGCTCAAGCTAGCCGTGTCCAGTCCGGTTTTGGTTGGTCCTTCTACATGTTTTTACAAATTGTTCCCTGCTCTGTTTTAAGTTGTGCTGTATCCCCATGCAGTCATGCAGGACTAACATTTACACATAGTGACACAAGTATGGCATAACTGAAGTGAAACTTACAATTTGGGTTTTTTTCGCTTTCACTCTGTGCTTCCTGGCAGCCTTTTATTCTGAATAAATAATAACAATGAAACGCACAATGAAGCACTGTCACTCTTCATCATTTAGAAGAAAGGCAGTAGGGAGATAAGGAATATTCTTGCATGACATATTTGATATGATTATATGTACCTCTTCCTGAAGTATAAAAACTTCTTGGCATTCCCAAACCATGTGAGGGAGGAGAGTTGTATTACCACTGTGAGCTTTCTTATCTATATGTGGACATGATGGTTTTCTCTCATGCAGTAAATCACTTTTGTGAACAGTACAGTGGATAATGAATAGTAAAGCTCTCTATCAGCACCTGTATACATTATTTGGTGCTGCTGCTGGGATGTGGTTTGTGATTTGCCACCACATGGTGTCTCTGTGGTGCAGCCCAGAAAAGCGAGAAGCAAGACTGAGAGAACTGAAACTCCATCAGCAGTCAGCGGC
The DNA here is from genome assembly GCF_042242105.1 of Pempheris klunzingeri. NCBI lineage: Eukaryota > Metazoa > Chordata > Actinopteri > Acropomatiformes > Pempheridae > Pempheris > Pempheris klunzingeri. The sequence continues at coordinate 4,309,660 of NC_092032.1, read as the reverse complement.
TGTCCATCAAAAGGTTAACGGAGTAAAAAATGTATGTGCTTATCTTCAACTGTGACCAAAGAAAATGCAGGGAATAGTGGCCCTTTGTTTTTCACGTGTGATTTGGGAATGAGATCCAGTTTCCCAGCCTGGTAGAAAACAGGTGTTCTTTCCAGTTGTTCCTAAGTTCCCTTCCACTTCTTGTGAACTCAAAGTGGAGCTAACACCTGTTAGAATTTCTCAGTAGTTGTGAAAGTAACAGAAATGTAGGGGAAACACTGGGGTGAGAAACATTTCACACAGAAACTGAAAATAATGACTGACACTCCTCAACAAAAATGGAGAGAATTCAGCTTTTTTTTTCAGACTCATGGCTGAAATAATGTTAAAGGAGGTGGTTGTAAATGCTAAGTTACAACATTTCTAAAAATCTTACATGCAGGTTCAAGCTTCTGGTAAAGCGTCACACCAGACTTGGTTCTGATGTCTTGCCTCTTATAATGAAAACTAAAAAGAGTTGTATTGCAGTTGTCTTCACTTAGCATGACTGCTAGCTGACACAGTAGTGCGCTGTAGTGTGAGGATGTGTAAAGTTGGGTGGATCCTGGGTGCTGCTCGGCTCTGCTCAGGCCACAGCTGTGCAAAGCTGTTGAGAGGCTCTGATGTCATGTATAATGGGACTCCACGGTGATGGGAGAGACGGGGAAGGGGAGAGTGAGGGGCAGATCCCTGGCTTGTCCTGCACCGTGCTGCTCATGCTGGGGCTGAAGGTTAATGTGGAGCCACCTGCTGCATGCACACGTCACACAGAGAGAGCGAATCTTTGAATCTTTGTTAAGTTCTTGATCACACAGAAAATGGCAATTAAACTGAAACGAATGGAAGTGTGTGTGCTTGGGTGTTAGTGCTGCATGTGAAGTGCAGCAGGAAGCATGAGGAGGGAAGGAAGGAGGCTGACAGCCATGGTGACTTAATACCGCTTGATATTTCATGGCTGGGGGAATGTAGCGGCACTCCCTGCTTTATGGAGCTGGCCTGGATTATTTAGTTGGATGGAGTCCTGCCCAGAGGAGCAGCTGAATGATGTCATGCAGCACACACACACACACACACACACACACACACACACACACACACATATATTTTCTGTTCATGCATTGAGCTGTAGACTCAGAGTTGAAGTGTTGTTCTAGTTAGCTCTGCAGTTCTTGAATTGTTTGAAGAGCAGAGAGTGATGTTGGATAATTAGAATGGTGAGCAGAGGTGGGTCGGGTTTACTAATAAGAGCTTGGGGTGGAGGTTGGTGGGCGGGGGGGGGGGTTGCGCTCTGTGTTCGGAGAGCAAGATTGAGGTGGGTAAGGTGATGTCATGAGGCAGATGGTCGTGCAGATGTGTCCGTCCTGCACTCTTATGCATGTTTATTTGCGCATGCATGTTTGTGTCTGCACTCATCGATGTCTGGCTTCACTTTCAATAGATAGAATCTGGTTCTCCCCTTCTCCTCTCCGCTCAGAGAGGAGCGTGTTAGCATGCAAGGCCCTCTCTTCTCTCCTCCACGTAAGAACCTAAATATGGAAAGAGTGATTGGAAATTGTTTAGACAACGTGAAATGGTTTATCCCAGGGCTGTGCACAGCTCGCAGATCAAAGCAGAGGAAACATGAATCACGGAGAGTTTCTGTGCAGAAACAAACCCTTCGCCTCTTCTTTTTGACACACATACTGGCACAAATAAGAATGTTAGGGAAAACAAATAGATAGAGGCAAAGACATGAGAGAAAAAGGCTGCCTCTCTGAATTCAGTGGTACTGACATCTGACGTTTGATCATACTGTACCTGACATCATGTCGCCTGCGACTTCACTTGCACCAGTAAATTGTCTCCCTTTAATAAAGAGAGCAGCCACCCAGAGGGAAGTCTCAAGAGACGAAGCTCCTCAGATATCAGTTTTCAAACTGAAAATGAAACTTCGCAGTCCTTCCTTCCTTCCTTCCTTCCTTCCATTGTCTAAAGAGCATCCACCACTAGCCATCTCACTCACTCTCTCCTGGGACAGGCCTAATGACAGCATTGAGTACCCACAGACAATCCTCAGCAGCCAAACCTCAACAAAAATACCTAGATGCTTTCTTTCCTTTTGATTAAGGTTTAAAGTAGCCATGACCTTCTTCTCTGTCATGTCAACCTCTCTCACAGTGGTGATGCGGTACCCTGCAGACAGCCCGGGCCTGAGCAGACTGCAGTATTCCTCATGTTGTCGTTCATTTAAGAAAAGGGAGAGGGGGTGAAAAGGAAAGCAGAGATCATGGGATATTATTAGGGATGTTCCAATTCAAAATTGAAATGCTGCACGTCAGGAGTGGTAAACGTAATCCTAATCATCAGCACTGCAATCCCACACCAGCTCAAACTGTGCCTCTCCTGTTCCCGTCTCTCTCTCTCTCTCTCTCTCTCTCTCTCTCTCTCTCTCTCTCTCTCTCTCTCTCTCTCTCTCTCTCTCTCTCTCTCTCTCTCTCTCTCTCTCTCTCTCTCTCTCTCCCCGTCCATCTCGTCACGCAGACGGGAGCAGCTGACTCACTCGTTTCAGGGACGTGACAGAAGAGTCCAGTAACCCCAGCAGAGATGGCATCAGATCTCGGACACATCACCCTAGGCCAACAGACGTCAGGTGATGTCAGCACACGATGAAATCATCATGTGAGCGCACCATCCAGCGTGTGATGTCAGGCGGCCCTGGCATGACTGAGCACTGTGGAGCTATTACTGAAAGTGGGGGGGAAACATGATGTTAATACCTTTCATGTGTTTTTATATCCAGTAGATATACGGTGCTCTTACCGTCATTTTGCCTTGTTCACATAGTTTATTTTCACAAGCTGGGAAACGCTGTGCGAGCAAAGGACACCTTGGATTTTAAAAATGCCCTCTCTGTCCAAATGTCTGATCTTTTCCAGTTTGTTTGTCGTTAACTCTTCCTAAACACGACCACAGTCCTTGTGTGGACCCAGTTTACAGGCTAAAATACACCGTGGGCCATTTGACTGCACTTTGCATTAATTAAAGTTGAATAAACAGACTTAAAGCTGCATCAAATGAAGTTTTCATATGCGTGAGTCACGGCCGTGACTATGTCTGACATGAACGGCGTGTGTTGTGCCAAATCTTCACCCATCTCTGCATTTCCCCTCCGCTCTACATCACACTTCAGCATCTTCTTCAGCTCATTGTTTTGGTTTCATGTCCCACAGCCACTCACATCAACCGTGTTTTGTAACCACACCAGGAAGCCGTTTTCAGCAAAGTGCGCAGGTAGTGTACAGTGTGTTTATCAGAGCACAACACCAAACAGCTGATTGGCCATTTAGCAGCTTAAGAATCCTAAAACACCAGTGCGCTATACTGAAAAAGATAAATGAGCGCAGTTGTCTAATTAGAATTTCAACACATTTTAACAGCTGTCAAAGCAGCACATTAAAACACTCTCTGAAGGGGCCCAGAGAGGAAGGCCAAAAAGTAGCAGAACCAATGGGGAGAGTATCCAGGCAGCTAACCTCAGCATGAGAGACTTTTCCCCAACACTGCAGAGTTTTATTCCCAGTTAGATTCCCTTCAGCTAGGTTGTGTGTTCTGACAAACCGGACTGTGAGGGATCGCATCCTTTTCACTTCACTGCTGCTAAAAACATTCTAAATTAAGGAAAATACAAAAAATGACAAGATACTGTTGCACAAGTTGTAGGATATAAACCACACAGTTCTGAGAACATTACTTGCCTTGAGGTATCCTAGTGTAATATAAATGAAGCGGCACCTTCCAACAAAGTTGTCTGAATAAGCTGAGTGGGAGAACAGTTCAGCCTCACTTTGTATTTCAGCGCAGGTCTCAGATGATCCCTCTCTGTGACCTGCACCTCAGACTGTATGGCGTGTTGCTCTAAATCACTTGCACATACAAGCGTGCAGGTTTTAGCGCCTGATTGTGTCACTTCCCCTGTTGCACAAATGAAGCAGGGTGAGCTCTAACCAGCTTAGCACTGGGAAGAATTTCTGCTTTGTGACCTCACGGCCACACGGCTTGATGTGGCTGAGCCTCACAGAGCCTCGGACCGGACCCTGGGCAGGTGTGCATGTTGCCCCCCCAGCCCATCCCCCCCTACACTCACACGCGTTTATTCACACACACACACCTACGACACTTCTTCTCAGCTTCCCCTGAAACACGAGACCAGCAAAAGATCTATGAACAGAATAATCACGAGGTAATGACATACTTAACTCTCTGGTGTGTGCGCTCACTCACAAAAGTGCAGCCAGGGCAGCCCCCTCCCTCCCTCCCTCCCTCCCTCCCTCCCACCTTTCCTCAGCCACTTTGCAACTTTTGCCTTGCCTCATTTGCTTCATGGTGAAAGGGCTGATTAATTATTTAAAGCATGGAGTGCATTGCCTTGGCATCAGGTGTAACTGTAATCTCAGACTGCACAGTGGTCGAGTTAACCATGTGAAGCGGAGAGGGTCAACAACAGGCATGTCTTTGGTTTTTATGTCTCCTTTACAAGTTCATAGGTTTTCACTTTCACCTGCTCCAGTGCACAAGCGCTTATTCCTGTAAAATGATGATAATTCTCTGTTGCGGGACGCAGGAGGGCGTATGATCATTATAATAACATTGGATTCAGTATATTTCATTATTTCATCATAACTGCCAATATGTAAAATACTAATAGCATTTATAGCCACAAATGTGTAACACGGTGGACAAAATTTCAGAACTCAAGGTGCCTTTGAGCAACACCAAGCGAATTCGCTGGTGACGTCCCACATGATGTCCTGAACATTTCCAGCAAGTTTTGGCAGCACTTTGAGTGCTTAATTATTGAGATGCTGCTGGCTTTATGATGATGTGATTGGTGCCACTACTCCTTTGGACGGAATTAAAATAGCTGAAGAGATTTCCCTCGTCTTTCTGAAACCCGAAACCCTCTTGTGGATTGGTAGATGGCAGATTGAGCTGCTTCCTTTGGTTGATCAAGACAGGGTTTGAACCCACACATCGCATCTTGTGGCTATATTACTGTAAATGGCTTTTGGCTTCAATTCTTGGCAGCCTTTTCCCAGAGGGTGAGCGGTCAAACATTCCACTGGAGTGGTCATTCTAATGAACTAAAGAGCTAAAAACACAAGATGTCAGGGCGGAGAAGGATGAACGCAACCTTGCTACCAAACTGTTTTCCTTTGAATGGTTTATATCTGATCACAAACATCAGCACATCATTTAGGTGTCATTGATAAAGCTATCAACTTCTTAAGGGCCGCTTTCCTTTTCTTTTTTTTTTTTTTTTTGTAAAGGTGATTTTCACAAGAAAGTTACGGAATACTGGTCATTTTTTCTTGGGGACATGAAGTAACATAAAATGTATGAAATAATCCTTTAATCCAATAGGAAATTAAGTATGAAGAAACTATAAGGTCCAGGTGTTTGACTGCTTCGAGGACAGCCTCCCTTTAATCTTTGAAAACAACACACTTCCAATTGTAAAGCACAACCTACGAGCCTTTAGAAGAAGAACAATAGATGGCAGTGTTAGGCACCTCCAAATGTCTGAGTCAAAGCTCTGCTCAACAGACAAGGAGCTGTAAGAAAGTCACAGTGGGCGGCTGGTGGAACATCAAAGCACACAGTCACAAAGATATAGTGAAGAGGATATATGCCTGAATGTCTGTTTTGTATCTGGAGTGAATTGTGACTTTAATCCATTTAGGTGAGTACCTCCTCCGAAAAAGATCTCTTGAATGTAAGATGAGTAATAAAGCAAAAGCAGCCACATCCATGCTTTACCTTAATCCCACACACTCCCATTTTTGTCACTAATCTGACAGATTTAGACCCTTTTATTACCTGAATACGCCATCCTCTACATATTTCACTGCATGGTAAATCCTGTTTGAAAATGCTTAAGTTAAGGAGAATTTCTTCATGGTTTCTGAGAGCATGTTATCTCAGACAACAGCTGAATAGACTGCAGAAAAAAGGTGAAATACTACCTCAAGCAATAGCAAAGGACTTGTAGGCCCTGCCAGCTGTTGAGCTGCAATCCTAAATAAAGTTTCTTGGATGCAGTTATTATTCCAGCAGGACTTGAAATACAAGCCCCATAATTACCCTTCAGAGGGACTAATATTGTAAGTTTAGGTAAGATGACAATAATAAGCTGCTAATGCATGAGCCTTACTGGCTTTGAGTCATGAGTATTCATGAGAAGCAGAAAAGGGGGGAGAGTGACAAATTGTGGTTTCCCATGTTGTGTTCATGAAGCTAGGTCTAAACATAATTCTATTTCCATTACGAAATGTGGAAGGTCTGTCTCTTGCTCTCCGCTCTTCTTGACTGCAAACTGCTTTGTGAAGCCGTATTGTTGCCAATGATATTTGGGCTAATGATTGGTTCAGTCAAACAGACGTCCTCACTGTTTCCACGGGAGGGAGAGTGCAGCTTTTGCAGAAACGATCAAAGAGAGTTCCAGCATGCGACTTAATGCAGGGGCCGTGTCATGACGAGCCGTGTTGCAGGGGCCCTCTGACTGACAGCATGTGCGGTCACATTTAGACTCATGTCTGTGAGGGTGTGAACTCTCCAACTGTGATTCTCTGGCTGGCTTGTCTGCTGTAGCTTTTATCAAGTGAATTGATGAACTGATTTTTAAGGGGAAGGAGTCTGCCAAGCTCAGGTGCTTTGGTGATGTAAGTGTTTGACTCCGGATCTTTCCATCAGGGACGACGAAGAAGCTCTCCTTCAACGTTTTTAGTTTCACCCTCACTTTCTGCTTTGCCTCAGACACACTCAGAGGTGTATTTTCACATGTGCTTCAAACGATGATGGAAAATCTCCCAGGTTGTATTTTGTGGGCGGAGGTGAGTTTTCATGAAACTGCTGTGTGAGAGGTGCTTGTTCTCCCACGAGTCTTCGGGGGATTCCCCTCTCCTTCCTCCGCTGTAAACTAGCAGCACCGCACCGCTGATGGACGGGGCTTTTATAACGCGGCGTCTACTGTTTCCAACTGTGATGAGGCCGTCAGGGCAGAATGCCTCCAAGAGTGCAGAGGAACATTATATTTCACATTATCTCAAAACAATAGTCGATTTCCTGCTCGCTGCAGGCCAGAGAGGTTGCCCCTGAAGGGAGCACAGACTACAGGAGATGTAATCTGATGGGAGGAACTGTGTGAAGTTGGCGAATTGTTATGTAGGTGGTTCCAGAGTGGGTTCACTAACCTGACAGTCAGTGTGAGCAAGAGCAGCAACAGACTATTTCAGATATGACTTGAACCAAAAAAACAAGTTTAGAGCCAGCTGGATTGCATTTCTAGTGGTATGGCTGTATGGATCTTAAGTGGATCTTGGACTTCCTGTCACAGCGCCGGCAGACTTCAGTCAGAATTGGCAGCACCACCTCTAAGATCACTACAGTGAGCACAGGATCACCTCAAGGGTGTGTACTGAGTCCACTGTAGCACATGACTGCTCTGCACAACGGACATGCTGAAGTTCACCGACGACAACACCACAGTTGTGGGCCTCATCAGGAATGTTGACCAGACGGCATCTACAACCAGCGTGGCATCAGTAGAGGATGCAGCATCATGAGCCCCCATCACAGCCCCATCATTTCCTGTTCCTACTCCCACCATCAGGGAAAAGGTACAGGAGCTTTCACTGATGGACCACAAGACAGCTGAGTAGCTTCTTCCCCACAGCGATCAGACTGCTAAACCACAACCTTTACCTTATTTATTTATTTGTTATTTGCCAGTTAACAAATGTTAAAATGCTAAACTAAGCTCTGCCAGAGCACAGCCTCACTGTGCAGATAGCCCTCCTCAGACTGTAGACGACAGTCACTTTTGTGGCTCTGGTGAGCTCACAGATGTTAACACACTGCGCTACAGTGAAAACAATGAGGGTCACCGACTTGCCCCCTAACCCACCCAGATTCGTCCACCCATTTAGCGCAGCAGCCAAATTCACAACCCCTGGAAATACCTTTTCACTGAGCGTTAGCTTTCTCCCTCACACCCCTCTGTGTGGGTTGCATAACAGCTCTTGTGTTGTATTATTGAAACGTTTGGCTCTGATTAGCCCAGCAGATGAAACAGCTAAATGCTAATGTGTGCGATTTCCTAGGGGGAAGAGAGGAGGCGGGCTTTTTAAATGCATCAGTGCTAATTATTGTTTGTATTTTCTGTTACTCAATGGGGCACGTAAATACTTCAGGTCTGCTTCCTACCTATTTTCATGCTGTCTGTGGATGCCCAGTACAGTTGGTATATCGAATACCCCTCCTCCTCCTCCCCCTGCCCATGAGGTGTGTTAGCTGTTAAAATCAGTCAAGCACTAAATATGAGAAATGTTGGGAGCACCAGATCCTCTCCTTGGCTCTGCACTGGTGAACAACATGGTATTGATTATTTTGATGGACACAAAACCCTCCCACATATCAGCCCTAGGTCATAGATCTGTTGTTTTCCTCTCTATAAGAACGGTGACACCTAAGTTTTCATTCAACTCTGAATTCAACTTATCCAGCTCTGGCTGCAGCAGATCGCTGAAGGCTTTCAGCTGCATGATATGCTGTGAACAAACTCAGCTGCTTTCAGGATCATGCATACAGGGTACAAGGTGAACAACTCTCTTTTACTGTCCCATTTCAGCCTGCCACTCCTCTTTTCAATCCTTCTGCCCTTCTTTTTGCTGCATCACTTCGTTTCCCTTTTATCTACAGTACATCACCATACATTTATCACTTCAGACAGCTTTCCTCCCGAAAGTGTAAAGTAAAGTAAAGTGACGAGAATTATTCCTGGGTCCTGGCAGGGGGGCCCTCAATGTGGTGGGAAGGGTGGGGAGTTGTGTCGTGAGGGAAGAGGGAAAGTGGATTCTTGAGACAGGATGTGAAAGATGTGAGTTATGTAAACGCTGCAGAGGAGAAAAAGGGGTATGAGTATAATTGAGTCTGATGAACTGAGTCAGGCGGCGGTCTTCCCTAGGGGAAAGCCAGTGAGCGGATCCCAGTCAAAGTCATCACGGTGGGGGAAGGGACATGGGATGAGATGGGGGTGGAGGTGTGGACTATATCTCTCTCTGTGTGTCACGCACACACCAACACACACACACACACACACACACTGTGGGCCCCAAACTGTTGGTGTTCTCCCACTGAAGTGTGTAATACAAGGGCACAAACACACACACCCTGTTCCTCTTATTTGTCCAAACCCACGGCTCCTTGGAGCCAGAGACTAAATAAATTACTGACTCAGATGCCTGCTTACTTGCTAACTTCATCAGCTTCAGCACTACAGCAAACAGAAATCTACTTCTTGCGTGTCTCTTGTGATCGTACCGACAATTGTTATATCTGTGTGTATGCTCGTATGAAGGGTCCATTTGTCCTCCAGCACGCCTGATTCATTAACCTTATGTGTAAGACTGCTCGGTAAATGTAGGTTACTGCTCAGGCAGACATAATTCCCCAAAGATAAAGAGCGGCATTAGCATCCGGTTATCTTGCCACATTCCCCAGAGCTAAGATGACTGCAGAAAGATGCTCTCTGTCGAGTTTGAATCCTGCTGGACACACACACACACATACACATACACACACACACAGTAAACTACCACACATACACAGGTAGCAGAAATAGAAGCTGATGTGAGAGCAATGCATGTAGACAGAACAGGCCCATCCTTACAGAATAAAGACAACTTTTTCATCAGTTCGGCTCAGATATTTCTGTCTGGAAGTAAGCTGTACTACAAGACAGAGGGTTGGGAAGGGATCAGAACTTTACCCTGATACATCCAAGCCCTCACATTGAGTGGATGGAGGCTAAAAGAGTTATATGAGAAGAGAGGAGAGGACTGGAACAGATGGCTGGAGTCCCCCTGGGCGAACGGTGCCTACCCTGCTGAATACTGGGAGCTCTTGACCATCTGGACCAAAAGGCAATGAGCAGCACCCTTTAGCAGATTCCCCATCGAAGCAACATGAAAAATTAGAGGCGGGCTCACCCGAGCAATGTCACCTACATTCTGTCCATCAGCTTCGTCTTAGAATAAGGTGTCCTGCATGCTGTGGGGGGGTCGCCACTGTTGAGGGTTCAACCCTATTGGCCGGCTGGGGCGTTTCTGTTTGGAGTTTGCATGTGTATCCACAGTTCAAAGACATTCCGTGTAGGTGTCTCTCTTACCCCGTCTCTCACCCATGTCAGCTCCAGCCCCCCATGACCCTATAAGGGTAAGAGCTATTGATAATGGAAGGATGGACACTGGACACCATCGCTCCTCCTGCATGTTGGGTTGGTGTCAACCATTTTTACCCTTGAACTGCTTACTTTTCTAGACTTGATCTGACTATACATACAGATAAAGCTGGTCTTGAAGTCCATGTAGTGTCTGTGTTTACTACATGCCCAGTGTTGGAGAGAAAAAGGCAGGATAGACAAGAAAATCTCTTCGATACTCTTTGAGCTGTCCATTGTTGGAACGTATCAAGTTGGAGCGGCCATTAAACCTGCTCTTTTGTCTCCTTCAAATCAGAAGTATAATTTTGATTTGGTGCAGTTAACTGGGCAGTCATTTCTCCTGCTGAAAAGCATGGGGCTGTTGGGCCAGCCTAGGAATGGAACAGGAGAGAGAAGTATTTGTTTAGTCAATGTACCTGATGTGTTCACATCAATGGCTCTCCGCACACAAAATCTGATGTCATATGGAAGGGGGTGGTTATTTGGGCTTACTTATGATCCAGCCAGGCTAGGCTCGGTAGTGAGTACAGTGAGGCTGTCTGATATAACTCTATTCACAGGGGTCAGTAACCATCTTATTTAGTATATGACACTTTAACACCTGTACTCCTCTAAGTCTGCACGTCGAAGTGTCCTTGAGCAAAACACTGAACCCCAGCTTCAGTGTGTGAATGTGTGTGAAAGAATAGTAATGTAAAAGCGCTTTGAGTAGCCGAAATTACTAGAAAGTCGCTAAACAAATACAGACCATCCATCCATCCGTTATCTTCCGCTTATCCAGGGTCGGGTCGCAGTGGCAACAGGTCAATCAGGACACTCCAGACATCCTTCTCCTAAGCAACGCTTTCCAGCTCCTCCTGGGGAATCCGGGGGAATTCCCAGGCTAGACGAGAGATGTAATCCCTCCAGCGGGTTCTGGGTCTGCCCCGGGGTCTCCTCCCGGAGGGACATGCTCGTGAAACATCTAAAAGGAGACGCCCAGGAGGCATCCTGACCAGATGCCTGAACTACCTCAACTGGCTCCCTTCGATGTGAAGGAGCAGCGGTTCTACTCCGAGCTCCTCACCCTCTCTCTAAGGCTGAGCCCAGACTCATTTCAGCCGCTTGTATCCACGATCTCGTTCTTTCAGTCATTACCCAGAGCTCATGACCATAGGTGAGGGTTGGAATGTAGATCGACTAGTAAATCAAGAACTGACTGATACAGCGCCCGCATTACTGCTGACGCCGCACCAATCCGTCTGTCCATCTCGCGCTCCATTTTACCCTCAGTGGTGAACAAGACCCTGAGATATTTAAACTGATCCACTTGGGGGGCCACTTTAACACTTGACTCCAGAACACAGAATTAAAACTAAATGTACGCTTTATTTCACTGTCTTTAATGGACAATGCCACTGGCATTGCAGATGGTGCAAAGCGCAAACACAAGGCGACACTGGTGATTCTAACACTTTTTAATCAAAGGTCTCGATGCACTATCATCTCCACTTCGCACTTCTAGACCTTGCACAGCTTGACACTGACAACAACAGATCTTGTTCCATAATGTAGCGCCTGAAGCAATATGGGGATGGTGATGCATGTTTCTGAGGAAAATCTGGAGAGGCCCATGTCCTTCAGAGGCGGCTCTTTATCATTTTCCTCTTCATGAATGTGAATCACAGTCAGCCCTTACAGCGCTCGCTTATCCTCCTGAGGTGTCTCCTTCCCTAATCCATTTAGAGCCACAGCCCTGCTCAGATCAATGCCTTTCTCCAGCTGCCCGTCATCAATTATTCACCTGATCAGCCCTGCTGCTCATTAGATGACTAATCTGAGAGGGTAAGGAGAGACGGGGTGCCTTGAAACCTGAGACCGAGAGGCAGCAGGGAAGGGACGGGTGGATTACATCTTCAAATCTAGAGAGAGATGGAGGGAGAGTCCGTAGATGTGGGGTTACCGATTTGTACATCTAAATCCTGACATCCAGGAGGGTCTAATAAATCTTTGATGAAACCATAGAATCACTTTGATGAATGTACACATTAACATACTGAATGTGCTGACAGCAGCTTCATGCATGTTAGTGTGTTAAGGCAGACTCGCAAAAGTGTCAAAAGTGAGAAGTGAGAACGGGACTAGCCAAAAGATTGGATGTTGCACTCAGATTACACCCAACAAGTTGTTTGCGTGAACACCTGTGGCCAGTATAGGTCACGTTTTTACTGTCCTATAATCTCCCCCAGCATTTTCCCAGTGACGCCAGTTTTATTATTCCACGTCTCCCAGCGTGTTGTTAAGTGGGCTTGTTTCTCCTCTCTGCTGAATCTGTGCATCGGGGTCAAGTGTAAGAGAAGTGCGGCTAAACGGATATGCACACTATGTAAGCTCTAGCATAAGAGGAGCAACATGTCCCACATTTCTCTCTGAAGAGGAATAAATAAGCACTTCAGCTGTTTGTCCCTCACCTTTCCTGCTCCATCTCACACAACACTTCCAGGGCCACGGTAGTGTTCACGCTCAAAGACCTAAAGAAAGAAAGCACAAGTGGAAAAAAAAAAAAAAAAAAAGAGAACAACCCCCAGTTCTCCTTCTTTCCCACTGATCATGTACAAGCAGGGGGGTGGCTTTGATCTCGCCTGTCCCCTTGAGAGCCACAGTGAGGTGGGAGTGCAGTGTGACTGCTATGGTACACGTTAGCTCTGATTAAAGGGAAATATGCATCACTGTATAGTGCTTTCCTTTTTATCTGCGCCTGCGATGTGGTGCGATGGCGACGCTAGATTGGGCCCCCGATATGCACTGATGTCGCAGCTTTATCTGTTCTACCAGAGCTGAAAGTCACCTGAGTCACTCTCATTTGAAACCTTTGAGTAGTTTGCAAAGTAGTTTGAAGAAGTTGAGGAGTTGACGTGAATCTAGCTGAGGTGGTTTTGTGTCGGAGAACTGCTCCCTGTCTTGGGCTGGTGTTTATTTTAGTAGCAGCAGAAATCACACCAAAAGTGACCTTTGATACGGGGTCATGTGCTTCCAAATCAATTAGAGCTGAGGACCTGCATTCCACACTGCTGTGGCAATGACTACCAGAGCCGGCCCTGCAACAGAGGAGCCAGGAAACAGACAGTGCTTTCTCCCGCATGTTTGCTCCGGTGTTTGTTCCCCCTCGAAAAAAAAGTGTTTATTTTTACTTTGCAACTTGCAAAGCAGGAGAAAGACGAGCAGAGGGGAAAAACTCTCACTGACTAGTCAAAGAGACATAGCGGTGTCCAGGAAAGCAAAAATGTTTGCATACATATCTGCAGGTTTGATTGTGCTAAAGCAGACAGATCTCCAGAGCATGGATACAAGGCAAATGTAGGCTGTCAAAAGCCCCTTGGCCAACCCACTTTGTTTGACCCTTGCATGCTGAACACATGCACACATCTTTTGCGGGGTGAAATATTAACTGGGAATATTGATTGATAATCCCATTCTCTGCATCTCTTCTGGTGAACACTCGGTGATTCTTCCCTCCTCCGCCTCAACCTGCCACTTCTACAAGGTATTAAGCGCGATGTGGATGGCTTTATTCTGTATTTCTGCTTTTCAATAGACCTGAAAAGATTAGTCAATTAATTGGTGGAGAGAACATTAATGAACAATATCTCATTATAGTCATTCAACTTTCTGTGGTTCCAACCACAAGTGAAATTGTGCTGATTGTTTCAGTTTGTAGCTGTGTTGTTAGCTGGGTTTTTTTTTTTTCCATCGTGTAAAATGTTCAATTAGTCAGTACTTGAGTTGATGACCAAACACCTGCAAAGCATTGTGTTTAAAACATATTCTCATCATGCTAGCCTTTTGAGCATGCTAATGTTGGTATTTAGCTTCAATCTCTGCTGTAGACCCTTAGTAGTCTCATTATCTCCAGCATGCGTAAGCTTGGAGGGGATCATGTGTTTGGTCGTACACGGGTGTGTGTGTGTGTGTGTGTGTGTGTGTGTGTGTGTGTGTGTGTGTGTCTGTGTCTCTCAGACTACTGAGCTGATCAGTCACATGTTTTGAAAAACTAATTTTATTTCCTGTTTCCTATCACTGACAGCTGACTCCTTGCTGCTCTGAAGGTTGGCCAGTCAGGTCTGCAGGCCATGAACAACTGCTTCAATTTCACATCACGGAGCTAAAGGCATTTGGCTCGCTGCTAAAAACAAGCCTCACCCTCGTCTGTTCAGGACACATGCAGACCTTTGTTGTGGCTCTGAAACTGAAACATAGAAAGGTTTGGCCTGGTTTTGAACCAGAACCTCTTCAGATCAATTCCATGCCAGGTGTGTTCTGATCCAATAAAGTTACACACACGCACATGCAGGGCAGTACGGTGGTGTGGTGCTTAGCACTGTTGCCTCACAGCAAGAAGGCTCCAGGTTTGAACCTGGTGTCTTTCTGTGCAGAGTTTGCATGCTCTCCTCGTGCTTGCGTGGGCTTCCTCCCACAGTCCAAAAACACACCAGGTTAACTGGTGACTGAATTACCTGTAGGCGTGAGCGCGAGCGTTTGTCTGTCTCTGTGTGTTGGCCCTGTGATCGGCTGGCGACCAGTCCAGGGTGACCCCACCTCTCAGCTGGGACTGGCTCCAGCTCCCCTGCGACCCTGATGGATAAGCAGATAATGGACATGGACGTGCACATACAACATGAATAAATCCATGTTTCTGTTATCTTCAACTTCTTGAATGTAACTTTATCAAAACAGTTAGTGTGCAGTGTTTACAGCCGAGTCTACAATTAAAATACACACAAAAGGACCAAAGGCTGTAAAACCAAACAGCTAAATAAACAGTGGTTATAGGTTTTGTGATTTGTGATTCAGTTTACTGAGGGCACTTTTCTTGCTGCAAACTGTACAGCAACTGCTGTGAAACGTCTTCAGGGTTTGAACTATTGATTGGACAAAACAATGAGCATTTTCCACTTTTTTCTGAGTTTCTTCTTCAAAAATAACAAAAAAAAAACAAACTTTAAAAGATTGGCTGCAACTTATTTCACCCAAACAAGACCAGTGTGCTAGATATACAATAAAAACAGTTACCATGGTGATGAGCAGGATGACACCAAACATCTTTTTGAAAAGGACTCCCAGTGTCACATGCTTTTTGAGTGCACACTCACTCCTGAAGTTCTGTACATAAATATCCACCTCTCCTTGTCACATGGCACTATGGAAACTTGGTAAATGAACCTCCGAGACTTGTTTTTGAGTAACACTGTTGTAAGAAAGAGAACACAACAGTCACAATGTCCTCAACAAAGCATATCTTTATTCTCCTAAACATCAGGTTCTCGGTACACAAACAGTCACAAACACAGATTCAGTCTTTTTTTGGACACAGGCAAAAATATTAAGAGAGCCAAGCACATTATATCACCAGATGTTGGATTTTTCCGACTTGTGCTGACAGTCAAGTATGTTTCTCATCTGAGGAAAGAGACTGACCCTTAATTCTCTCACATGGTATGTGTTGAGGGCTTGAAAACAAAGAACAGTACACTGTTGAACACTCAAACATGGCGCTCATTGAACAGTAGTACAATATACTGTCGCTTACCCTCTCAGTGCACATCAATGTTTTGCATTGCAACATCAGTGCTTTGCCCCTTCGTTCACAGTCGTGTCTTGTTTTGTGTCGGACACAAAGTCAGCTCTACATGGCTTTTGTTGCCGGTTTTGGCAATGGAAATATTCTATTGTTCTATTCGGTTTCCCTCCTGCACGGTGACAGACCAAAGCAGCTCAGTCACTAGTTACTCCATGTAAATATATATATATATATTTTTTCTCAATATATCTATATATCCTATCTATAGAATAAGTCTATACAGCATATATATATACTTTTGGTAAAGTTTTTAAAACATTCAGGTACATTCATCATCCCTGTGATGTTTTTTTTTTTCTTCATATGAAAGATATACACAGACAAAGAGCTACTTGCCATGTAGTAATGGCTTCCCAACCAAGAAACAAGACAGAAGCAAACATAACAAATGTCTCAGTGCGGGTTCTTTAAGGACCAACAACAAGCACAGATATACTAAAAGACCTATGTATTAATCTAGAGTATAAAATAGCATATTTTCTGGACTTGACAACAGTTTACAATAGCTCTAAGAGTCTGAGTGCACACAATTCCACCAGTAGGCAATCCAATGCTTTCCTTTGCCTGTTTACTAAGTTAACAAAAAGGTATTCTGTCAGTGGTTAAAAAGAGTAAATGCAAAACTCACTTCTACAATCACTAGTGTGAAAAGACCCTTGGCATATCACAGAATACACATTTAGGCATTAAGTCAAAAGAGATAGAACTTGGCCCACAGAGGACCACACTGACGATAAGCCACATTACGCATGAACACCATTTTTTTTTCAGAAGGCCACAAGGATGTCACTTGAGTGCTGGTTAGGAGAGTGTTCCTTCATGGGTCCTGGTTGACAGGGGACCCTACTACTGCCCTTATTCAGACTGTGGGAGTTCAAGTCATAGCTGAAAATACTCATTTTTCTGTTCCAGAAGCAATATTACACAGGATTGTGTACACATACTGATTTCCTTCAGCCTGTAATAACCCAAGGCCAATAGATAAATTGTCAGTCAGTGTGACAGTAGACAAGTGTTCCCTTGCTGTGAGACTTGCATTTCTTAGTATTTGAAAGGTCGGCCCACCCAGATCAAAGAGCACATTTTCTCCCTTTCCCATAGTACCACCGTCTAGCCATGCCAATTTGTGAGTTCAGTTGAGATGTCATCTTTGAGATTTGCCTCCAATCCTATAAACTGCTAGCGAATGCAGGGAATTTCGTTCACAGTGCTCATAGTATTTAAAAATTACATTAGTCTTTCAAGATAAAAGTGACGGAGACCCATGGCTTAGGGGTTAAAGGAGCAGTTAGTAACTTCTATGAAGATGTGTTTTTTGTCATATTTGCTGACGCTGCCACTGTATCCTGACAGTACAACAAGAGAGAGGCAGTCTGTGAAAGAACCAGCTTCTTCTGGCTCCTCCTACAGACCCCTATTGTCATTTGCAAGAATCCACCGTGCCTGAACAACAACAACCAATCAGAGCAGGAGAAGTCTCTAAACGCAGTGTTAATCACAGCTCATGCACATGCTGCACCCCCCCCCCCCCAATCATGGACTTATAACATATCAACATTCTGCGCCTCCTGCTCGCTTCCCAGAGCTCCATGGCTGGCTCAACATCTGCAGTGTTATCCCTGCGTGAGGTTGTGGATGCCTCTTCAGTTGTGAATGACAGCCTCCTCTGTGGGGAGGGGCTTTGGAGGCAGGACTGTAGTGTAGCGGAGGAGGGAGCTTCAGTTGTACTAGCAACTTGTGAAGTCAACTTTGTTAATGCTACCAACTGCTGCTTTAATAAACCAATCATGAACTGAAATGTCTCCAGATCAAATCCTGCCAGAATATTTGCTGTGTCTCGCTCCCCCTCGTTACTTGTCGTCTCTCTACTGTACCAATCAAATGAGAGCCAAAAAATACCTTCCCACTTACAAAAAACACCAAAAAAGACAACCCACAGTGTAACAGGGACACTGGTATATATTGTCGATGAACTTTTCAAATGTAATTTTTCATTGCGAGTCGGAAATCTCAGTGCAGATATCTCCAAAACTGAGCACATGAAACCAAATTATCTGCATGACTAGATATCACAAGAGGTAAGTTTTTGGGTGAAATTACCCTTTAACAGCTTTACTTCGTCATCTAAATGACCATTTTAATAACTTTAAATAAGCAGTAGAAAGAAATAATGCAATAGTACTTTAAATACGTCACTCCAAACAAAATTAAGTCTAATAACCGAACAGTGCAATCAAAATAACATTAAAAATAATATTGTTTAAAAAGTGGATTCTCTGACCTTGAGAGAATATCCATCATGTATTTTACCACACAGATCAATTTTCACCAGTGGCTTAACACTTTTTTCCTCTTTCTCATTCTTTTGGACCAATTCAAAAGCCTCAACTGGTGAAAGATGAAACTGGTGCTAAAAGACAATAGAAATACTTTTCATCCCTGTGCTGCTGATTGTTAGGACTGAGTGTGTGTGAGGAGAAGCCACAGTGAAGGGCTTACATGACCAACCAAAGGCTAAGCTGGATAGTGTGGGCTTGGAGCAGGAGTGTCCAAATCCCCATCCACCTCACCCTCCTGGCCAGAGTAGGAGCTCAGGGCGTCCCACAACAGGCTTGGCTGCTCACAGTGGTGGCGACTCCTCCAGTGCTCCATAACTCTGTCTTTAGTGTCCAACACCTCGCTGCAAAGCACACAGTTAAAAGCTGCACCAGCTGCAAGGACCCCAAGGCCTCTGCCCCTATCTGATGAGAAGGTCCCGCTATCTTCCCCCTCCCTTCCACCGTGGTGGGACATGATGTGCCTCTTAAGCTTGGAGAAGGAAAGGAACTCCTCATCACAGCTGCCACACTTCACCAGGTTGCGCTTCTCATTGAGCTGCCGCCAGTAGTGGGCAGCGTGCTTCACCAGCTCATTCTCAGCCTCGCGCCCACCCCGCGGGGGTTGCCCATCATGAAGTCGAACCTCGACCTCCTCCCCATGCACATACAGTAAGTGCATCTTCATGTCAGCAAAGGTGGGAGTGATGGCCTGGCAGCGGCCACATTTAATCTGCAGCTCCACGGGGTCTTCATGCTCCTGCTCATCTGATGGCTCTGGGGAGTTGGCCCTAGTGAGAAAGAGTAAATAATGCTTATTTGCAACTTTGTTATGACTGGTTGAACAAAAGTTGCCAGGCTAGGCAACCAGTCAATATCTATAGGCATTTAAGAATATAGAATATGTTAATGAGATCTGTACATAAAACTAGAGGTCACAATGATTTAGGTTGCAACTGTATTCATTGTTATTACATCAGTTATCTTAATCAATAATAATCTCACCCCTCCACAGACACGACATCCTCATGATGGCTGACGGATGGCTCCACAGTCAGCACCACTTTGTGGACCTCTCTCAGATGACTGAAGTAAACCCCCACATATCCAAAGGCCTTCTGGCAGAACTCACAGCCTAGAGAGCTACGTGGGCGTACCTCAGAGTGGTGGAGCTTCATGTGGGTGCTTAGGCTGCCGGAGTGAGCGTATGCTTTGCGGCAGACTGGACAGACGTATGGCCGACTGTTGGTGTGACTGTTCATGTGACTCTGGAGGTGATGCTTGAACTGGAAACAGCGGCTGCAGGTGGGGCAACGGTGGAGTGGACGGCCTATGAACACTCTTGGATGGGAAGCACCTCTAAGGTGAAGGGTTACTGGGGCTGGTTGGGGAGGACAGTCCAGGGCTTTGGTTGTAGTAGTGGTGGGGAGCTGATGACCAAGTACAAGCTCCTGTTCTTGGCCATCTGGGGTAATGGCAGGCAAACTAACCAGTTGAGGAACAGTCTCCATAACCAACATGGGCTTGGGTCGGATGCTGCGGTACTTCTTAGAAATATCAACTTCCTTTTGTTTGGAACCTGTAACAACTGCTGGTGGTTTCTCTGGGACCCTTCTACGGAAGAAAGACAAAGACCTCTTCTTTCTGGCCTCAAAAGCCAAGATGTCTTCCATTGTTTTTCTCTTTCTCCCCCTCTTCTTGCCAGGTGGTTTCTGGAGTGTTCCCAACATAGGCACGTGTGTGGCCTTAGCCTGGGTCTGTAGAAAGGAGTTTGGCACCTGGTTGTGACCCAAGGCTTCAGCTTTCTTGAGGGGCTTGGATGTAGGTTCTAAGGGACTGGTGAGTCCTGTCTGGCTAGAGAAACCCTTCTTCTCTGGGGACAAATTGCTGAGCTTGGTAGCTGGAATGAGGGTGCTTTTCATTTTAGAGTAGGGTAGGATGGGCAGTTTACCTTTAGGTGGGGACGGGATAATCTGGACTGCTTTGCTGAAGATGGCTGGGGACAAGACGGTGATGCTACTCTGGGGCTGGTCTGCAGTGGTCTTAGATTGGCACAGCCTCACTGTAGTCTTACTTTCCTCCAGAGATTTGCCTGGGGAGCTTGTGACAGAGGCAGGGGGGTACTGGAGGTTCGGAATGAGGCCGGTCGTAGCAGGCCGTTCAGAGCCATCAGGTGCCTGCTCTAACTGAGGACCCGGGTACAGCACAGCATTGTCAGGAAGTAGAGCAGTGACAGAGATGTCAGAGGAGGCTGGCTCAATGAGAATTACCTGCTCAGAAGGCTCCTCTTTGGGCACTATGGCTTCCTTTGTGTGCTTTGACTCTTGCAGTTTTTTCTTCATCACTGTTGATGTCCCACTCGCCACTGACTTCGTCTTCACTGCAACCTTGGAGGCTGTTTTCACCCTGGCAGCAAGTGGTGGTGATTTGACCTTCTCTGTCGTCCCCTTACTCCTCACTGGCTGGTATCGGGGAATGGGCAACTTGAGATTCTTTTGAATTGACTGGGTTTGTTGCTGTTGTTGCTGTGGTGTCTGAGAGGAGACAGAGGGGGGCAGTGCCACCAGAGAGTAAGTGCCATCCTGACCTGCTATTTGCATCAGTGCATAGTTTTGGGTGGGCACAATGATGGACTTGGGGCTGGAGGCGGTGGTAGCCTCATGGAGGGCAGAGGGAGGCTGGCAGGACAAGACCGAAGGGGAGGGGGTGGGCACCACACCCGGGGCCTTAGGGGCAATGCTCCGGAACTGAAGGCTCTTCATCTGAAGCGCTGGATTCACTGGATACCTACTGAAACAGAATCACAAGAGAAACAGTTTTATTAGTTATTGCACTGAGACCAACAAGCCTCTCCATCCTTAACTTGCCCTTTTTTCGCCATAATTCTCTCACTTTAAGTCGCATCAACAAAAACTGCACACAGTGTATGATTGCAGTCTTAATTTGCCATTTGATCTAACATAGTTAGCAGGAATAATTGAGATGGCTACATAATTTCCTGTGGTCTCTGACAGATGCCAAGATGATGGCTATAAATGTGACCTCGCTGCCTCAAAAACATGCCGTCATTTACTGGACAGCTCAAGCAGGAGAGAAGCAAACACACACTGTCAAAAAGACTGGCATCTGCACTAGTGTGACAAGCTGTCCTATTACCCATATCTCTCTGGTCACACACAGCAGACTCACTCTCCCCCAGGCTATCGACAGACTGCCCCCTTTGATTTGGGCTCAGCATGCAGATGTGGTACATGCTGGGGCTCTGCAGGGGGCTCCTCATACCCCCCCACTCCCTGCTTCCTGGAAGGATCAGTCAGTGGAGCATGAAAGCTGCCCAACAGCTTAAGGATTGTTACTAGATGAAGAGGGGCTTCCCTCTCATGCCCCCCTTCACTGACCAGCACAGCAACCTGAGGTAATGAGGATGTCCCTGAAAGAAAACTGGATTTACTTTATCACCCCTTCGCAAACAATGTTTCATGGTTATCCAACGGGGATAAAGCCCTGTACTGATACAAAATACTGTTGAAGTATATGGGGAAACTATAACCAAAGAGTGAGGTTTAAACAAATCTATATTATCTAAATCTATCGTACATTTTCCAGCCATCAATCAAATACCAGGGTATGGCTTTAAAAACAAAGGCAAAATTACCCTCATTTATATAAATACTATATCTTGTGTCAAAAATGGGGGGGGGGGGTGTTACAGTGGAATGCTTCAAAGGGCCTAACTGTAAACAGACCCCAGGGTTTGAATTTCACATTATGACCTGACTTTCAATAGCAGCATTTGATGCAGGCAGAGATCCAACTCCACTCTATAAGACTAATCAGCATACAGTGCAACATTCTGGAGGTGTCACAAAAGGCAAATATTCAATAAGATAATTTCTCAATACAAAAAAAAAAATGTGTGTTCATTTTCAAAGCAGTCTGGCCAAAAACTTTATACATTCAAAAAGGAGAACAAAAGAAAAACAAAGAGTATATTGTGTAACAGCTGGAAGCGTTTCTGTGCCGAGATTATTTATACAGTAACCCTACTGCATTACGACTCCTTAAAACTGGAGATATTCCTTCTCTGTGTGGATAGTTGACTCCAGTTTGATTGCGGCTTTGGCTGAACACCAAATGGAATAAAACCCTGGGATGTGTTTTCCTCTGGACATTTTACAAGGCGAAAGAAAGTCTGAGAATGGGGTAGAGGCCACCATATGAAAGTTTACAGGTGGAGGGGAAAAAAAAAGGTGTGCCTCAACAGCTTGAGAGGCAGCCAGTGGGCCTATAATTCTTTTGTCACAGATGATTCAACGGACGTCACTTGACAACAAGTTAACTCACACAGAACCCTAGTGTTCAAGAGTGGATCAGGGGAAATCCATATCATTACCACTCCACTACCATGGCTGAAAATAAAAAGGGAAGTCACTGACTAACCCTGAAAATTGATTGGACCATGGAAATGACGTTCTGTTCATTTACAACAAAATGGTGTTTTCACAGTCAGGCTAGATTTTCAGATTCATCTGGAAGAGGGTATAGGAGGGTTAGAGAAGGAGAGGGTTTATTCACTTGTTGATGTACCAGTGACATTCGACTCCAGCAGTGGTCTGACCACTGCCAGACATTGGCTCATTAACCAAGGCACGGGTTTCAGTGCCTGTGAAGTCCAAACCTGTGTCTCACTGGCATTTTCTTGATGGTATAACACAGTGGAGTAAGTGGAGAACGTACAGGGAGGTCACAGACACTACAATCTGACTGGGGTCAAAGGTGAGAGCTAGGGTGATGCAAAAACCTGGTTTGCGGAGAGGATGTGTCAGACAAGGGAGAAAGAGAAGAAAGATAGGGAAGGGGTGATCCACAGGGACTGATAATCAGGTAAAGCCGAAGGGGTGAGAGGTGAAGATCTGCTGTTTATGCTGGGAGCAGGTCAGGGTTGAGCAGGAGGGCAGCTTGGGACAGGCCGTGCATACGCCTGGAATTAAATTAAACCATCACACACACACGAACACACTTAAGATCTGACCCTCAACCCTGGACCTGGGTCACATGTAGAGGTGATCGAGCCAAGATCAGCCATAACAACTTGCCTACTATTAGCAAGTAAGGCAATTTAGTGAGAGATGAAATCATTGCTCTGTGAACTGTCAAAACACTGTGAGTGCTATGTTTTGGTAGCATCCCATATGCATTCTCTGATTCCATTTGTCTCATGTCTGACCAGTTACTGCAGAGTCCAGCATTTTTCCCCCCCTTCTATACAGACTGTGGTCAGGACCCAGACAACCTAGCCTGTTAAAAAAAAAGTGAAAATGTCCCTTTATGGACAGTATACAACAAGGGGAGAGGGATGCAGTTTTGTTTTCTTTTGTGGTGAACTTAAAAAAAAATCTAATCTGAAGCGTTTTGTGGAAAGCAGAACAGGGAGTGGAGGAGTGTGCAGCTCATTATCTCCCTTGGAGGTGAGAGCAACGCTCATCTGGGACTTACAGATAGACCCTGAAGATGGAGGGGGTCTGGAATGAAGTGGGTGTATGTGTGGAGGGGAGGTAAAACCCAAGCAGAGGCCAAGCTCCCCCAAGTTTTAGCCCAGATGAAAGGCCGGGATCTGGGCTAGATAATAGGGCAGATCATGGGGGGGTTGGGGCCAGCCGGCTGTGAGAAGCCATGTCCAGCGGCCATCTTTCACCAACCTCCTCCCTCTCCCTCTCTTGTTCTCACCTACAAACACACATACACAGCATGTGGGATCAGTGAACAAGAGAGTCAGAGAGAGAGTTCAATAAATAAATATATTCTTCTGTTGTCTTCTTCAGGCCATTATTAAAACACAAAGAAACATTTTGTGAATCTTGCGGTCCAAGAGGAAATTAGATCATTCTGTTTGTTTTTTCCTCTTGAGTGAACTTAAGCGTTATCTGTGCTTGATTGCTTCTCCCTGCATGTATGCTAACTGCTCATTTTTGCCATCCAGCCTAATGTGTGTGTGCAGGGGAGCTAGAGAGTCTGGAGCAAAGGCAGTCATGGGGAAAATGAAATCAGTGTTTGCAGAGGTCCTTGTTTCAACTCAGAGCTCTGCCGAATGAGAGGGCCAAGAAGGTGTGCAGATACGCACGGATTTGGTAATGTCCAGCTGCTCCTTTTACCTTCTCGGCAGACAGCAAAAGGTGAAAGGTGTTGCGAGAAAGAGCATAATAGCATCATATAGTATTCATTGCATGCACTCAAACACACAACCGTATGTCATCCACTGTCACCTAAGCAAATCAATGCAAGGGAGAAATCCATTCCAATTAGGATCCTGCTGCTCTGCCTTGAATATGGATGTAGATGAATCGATATAGAAATCCCACCGCTAACCTGCCATTCCTTTTAGAAAATTCGCTAAACTGAGAGGTTCAGCTTTCATTGACTGACATCTTAGAAGTAAGAAAATTAATTCACTAATTACTTTCACTTCCATCTAAACTGTTTCCTGAGTATAAATGTTCCAAGGTGAGGCAGAAAACATCTCTATGGTTTAAGGATTTCAGAATGGTTGTCACTACAGCCTATCTGAACTCCCAATAAAAAAATGAGGCACAGCCTTTGATGGCAGGATGCTGTAAAGCCCCAACAACCAATGACCTTTGACCTAATGTCCAACAAGGCCATATGTCATCCCTGGGAAGCTGTAACATCCTCAATCATCCATGCTCATAGAAAACCCAACTGAGCATAGGACTGCACACACAGACACACACTCAGTCACATGACGCGCATGGCATGGCTGTTGGCTCAGAGCCGAGTTGCATCAACGTGGAGCGGAGGTGACAGCAGTGTGTCCGAGTGCGTGGATTCGTGTACAGGTCTGCGTTCAAGGACTCAAGTGTTGACGTGCCGCCCCCTCAGGCAGCCGGCACTGTGTTAACATTCAGGCTTTGCTCAGCACTGAACCTTTACCTGACCTTTCCCTCTGCAGTGACATTTGGACCCTTGTGAATAGGTCAAACAGCACTAAAGAGTGGTGGAAAAATGCAAGGAGCCTGGAGGAGAAAAAACAAGGAGAGGAATGAGGGCAGTCCATGCAGGGACGCAAGGTACCTGGCCTGTGCACTAGCTCTCATACCCTTTCTATAGAGTCTGCTGTGACATGCTGTTTGTTAGAAAGTACTTGTATATCATCAGTGAAATGACCCCTTTAGGACATGATTATTGTCAGAGTAACAATTTTGCTAACTTGCTGGGGAGTCAAGTAACAAAGCTATTTAGCTTCTATTTATAGAAAATAAAAACAGATGGCGCACCTGTTTAAACTGGATTCACCTCACATTAAAGAGCAACTCAAATTGTTGTTTGAATGTGCCCCCCCTTCCCAATCTTGAGGCCATAATTAAGTGTGGAAGCACATACTGATGGACAATTTAAAATGTTGTTAAACTCGTGTTTGTGCATTTCGTTTTGTCAATCTGCAGACTTACTCATGGCAAGAAAGTTGCTGCGAGTACATGCTGCCGAGTGACCGACAGGAACCAGGCAGGAAATAGCATGATGTCATGCTAGTAAGATTGCTACAGAAACAGATAATACACCTAAAAAAAAAAGGGACACTGCAGCAAACGGAATGCAGTAGATCTAAAAGCCTCAGTATGATCCAAACAGAGTGCATATTGGATCATCTAACGGCACCTGAACCCCCTTTCTGTCTCCAAAACAGACAATCCAACAATCGCAGAGCTACAGAGGTATGGAACAGAGTTTGACGAATGAAAACAACTCTATTGTTATAATGTTTCTGTTCATGATATGCTTGATGTGGTGAACTGCTGTAATGGGCATTTTCTATTTCCCAGCTCTCTGATCGATTCATCCTGTTCAGCATCACCTGTGAAACACTGTTCTGATGCTCTTTTGAACGGTGGTCCTACATTTACCTTTTTTTTTTTACTGTGCAGGAAGTATATATTTTTTTTATAAATGGCATGATTTTATTGTGCCTTTTACACATATTTCTAACCTGACAGTGGTAAATTAGGAAATCCCAAAGATTTGGAAATCTGCTTTCATTCTGCCTTTATTAAAAAGGGAAAAGACCCAACAATTTTAACTACACCCGATTTCAAAATTGTCTACTGTCCAAGGTCCTTGAAGGTTTGATTAGTGAGCAGCTCAGTGAGTTTTTGTGTTCAAATTACATTTTTATCAACATTTCAATTGGAGTTTAGAAAAATAAAATAAAATCACAGCACCACTGCCTTTGATTCATCACAAACTGTAAAGCCTTGACTCACCACTGGGAGCTTTACTCCTGGGTTGGATGGCCTTCTGCAGACACACACACTGGTATACTTTTTGGATACATGGTTTGTGCTGCATTTTGTTCTTCTATATCTCATATATTGGAACATGGCTTATAATATAGCGCTGTGTCTGTTTCAATAACTTGTTTTTGATTTGTGTTACTGCCTTTTCTATTCATATAAAGATAAAATAAACACAAATACATTTTTAAAAGTTGTCACTTTGTGTGTGGACAACCGAAAGCAAAACAATAAAAGCTTTTGGGGAAAGAGAAAATCTGCACCGTTATCCTCATTGGGGATCTTGCATTTCATCCCTAGACCTTTGCAGGCTTTTCAGATGTGGTCGGATAACACTATGTCCAAACTATTCTCTTTAAAGCATACTGAGACCTTAAATCTCAGATAGTCATCAAGAGCTGCCTGACACGCGGATGTAGGGCTCTAATAGTAGAACAGACTTAAGACACAGCTGCACCAGGCAGCATGACCTCAACACAACAGGTTAAACACTGCACACAAATTTGTACAATCTGTGTTTATCAGAGATAATGTGATTTAGTAAAAGCCATCTATATCAAAGATGTTTCAATTTGTACTGCCTGCAGGGGCAAACAACAGGACCTGTCCATTTCAATCTAGCTCTTGTCCTTTGCCTTCGCCCAAATTGTTAACCCGCTCCTCCATCTCAACTGACAGATGTGCAGTGCACACTGTGATGCAATGATACACGCATAAACTAACGTGTAGAGAGCCTCACAAAAACAGATGAGGATTGCAAAGAATTTTGGTTATGTTAGTGTCCCAGTTGAGTTTGCAGTGGCATCACTTTTGCTTGGCAGGGCTAAGAAAGCACCTGTGTTCCTGGTCCCACCTTGGTGATCATTTATCACAATGGGAGAACTTTGATAGAGGCTCTGAAAGGAAGGAAGGAAGGAAGGAAGTTGCTAGCTTGCTAATTTTAGGCACTGTGCATCTCAGCTGAAACACTGGAAAAGGCCGAGAGGAGGTGTGGAGAGGCGGGAAAGTTCTCCGTCTCTTAGTTTCTCGACTTTTCTGCATCTTGTCCTTCTAAATCTCATTACTGCCTGCATCTGCTTCAAAAAAAAAACAGAAAAGTCTCATAGTTCTTTGATTTGCCAAATCATTTACCCCTCTCTTCCTGTTCCTAGCCCTCCCTCTCTCTCATCCCCTTCCCAGCTTTCTCTGTCTCTTTCTCCTTTTTTCCAACTCTCTTTTATTCTCACCTCCATCCCCCTCTGTCAGTACTTGAGTAAATAAACAGTGTTGTGTGGGATGCTAATTAGAGCAGGTTCAGGGACGTGACGAGCCCAGAGACAGATAAACAGCAAGGTGGGGAGGAGAAGAGATGAGATGGAGGGGGCGGGGGGGTGGAGGTAACCCACCTCAAGGGCAGCACAGCACAGACACAAACACGTCAGCTTAGCAGTGAAGGATAGACAAGAGTGGCTTTGGCTTTCAACCCAACTTAGGGTGGCTTTGAAGCGAAGGGGGTAGCAGCATAGAGGACTTTGAAGGGGCTGCAATGGAGTGAAGGGCACTAGCAGATATGGGGGCATGTGAAGGAGGTTCAGCCACGATGAAAGGAAGAAGGAATGTCGTGCAAACTTACTTAATGATGGCTGCTCCGAGACTCCCCATGCAAGATCAAAAGAATATGCAGATGATCCCAACAGTTCTTCTGCTGTTGAGGTGAGCCTGGGCTTTTAAAAGCAGGTCAATGTGAGGCAGTTTGTTCTTACTTAACATAAAATGGCCTTTCTGGGCTGAATGAGCTGCTGGATATGCAGGTGAAAAGGTAACGTTACACATGAGAAGTGAACACAACTAAGTATGCTTACACTTGGTTTGAACTCTACATTGTCAAAGCAAAAATACAGTTTCACTGGACAAGCAACTAAATTGTATAATCTTTTAAATAACTTCTTAAAATCAGTCTCTACACGAGACGCATTATGTGAGGGAAGACTTGAACTCAGATCAGCCTGAAGCTACAAATATGAGAACTTGTGGCCCTTTTCCACTGCAAAAACTACATGTAACCTGGGACTTCCCATACGTCCAGCACTCTTCATTGTATTTCAACTGCATTTTACCAAGTGGAACATTTAGGAAGTACATTTAAGTGCCAACAGCACAGCACCGCTACACATTTTAAACTTGCTATGGTGATATAGATTCATGAATTTCAGGCCTTTCAGACGTCAAAACATTGTGCACATTCTCACAGATGGGATTCTAAAACTTTGGTTTTCAAAGCGGCAATTATTTTATCTTTCGTTGTGACATTGATCAAGTAAACGGTAGGAATACAATTCTCAAAGTAATCTACTTGGAATGTGTGCTTTTATGCGTTTTACTGACAGCGCTTTCTCAGACGATGATGTGTCGTGGCAAAAGTTCAGCCTGGCTTTGTAGACATCCTTGGCGGCTCTGCCAAACTGGCTCCATTCAAATGAACGAGGAAGCGAATGAAACAATAGTGTTGAAGTCAGCCTTTGAGTGCCTCTACAGCTACTTTTTTTGAGTTAGTAGATTATAAATGCAGTCACTTTATTACACTATCAATTGGTCCCAGTCCCAGTCAGTGTTTGTTGCAAAGTTATTTGCCTTTTTCTTGAGAAAATACAGTAATTCTGGTCTGTAGATTAAAAAAAATAAATCAATCAACGATGTTGCTGGGTATTTGATGCCCCCAAGTAGTAACCTAATGTCACAATCCACACACTCTCCCACCCCTCTAAGTGGTTGCACACCTTTAGACACAGTTATAGTTATTTATAATCATTTGTATTCCAGTTATTATTTCTGCAGACCTTCAGTAGCTTAAGCTGCCCAGTGGAACGGCTCAGTGGCCCCAAGTGCTGTGCTTGTATAAACAGCTCCCAAGGGACAACTGAATATGAATGCTCAATCACCTATATGACATTTAGAACAGCTTTTTTTTTTAATCTTTCAAAGTTATTCTCATTCCTGCAGAGTTGAACCTGTCACATTTGTCTCTCGTCTTCGTCTATCTTTGTCTGTAAATTGAGCATCTGCAAGGGTGTCTTTGTTGGGCTATTAAAACCACAGGAAACACTGTCTGGCAGGATCAAAGCTAGCCTAGGACTGTAATGATCACTGATGCTGCCGTTATATTAACCAGACACAAGGACTGTTCACTGTAATGGGGGATTTTGCTCCACTAGTAGAGGAGGTTCAGAGGACTCCAAGCTCGAGGAAAAATGGTGGAACAACTGCCTTGGCAAGAGACAATGCCAACATATCATGTTAACAATGTCTTTAACGCTGCTCGGAGATGTTTCATGATTAAGGGCCATCTTATGATCCCCGATTACAACCAGATTGGTAATGACAGGTGCAAGAGAAACCTCGCCATTACAAGGACTTGCATAAGCTTTTAATCTCATGTTAAGTCCGAGCCAAACACTGATGGAGAGACAGTGAGGCGAGAGTGGAAGGTAGAGAGGATCAGGATACATCTTAGAGACTGCAAAGAGGGGAAATGGAGGGAAATGTGATGGCTGGAAAGACGAGCTATTTTTATAATGAGGTCAGTGTAAGCTGTGGGATTTCATTCTCTTGGGAGGCACACACACACACACACACGCACACAAACAAGGGAACTGCGTGCGATAACACAGAGGGGATGTCAGAGAGAATCTTGAGGACTTTGCTCCTGATTGGTCAAAGCAGTGTGATTTTAGCCCTCTACCACTAGAACACAAGGACTACTGAACAAGACTGACATTCGCTCGTCTTGCCTTTGTTTCAGAGCGAGCGGACAGATTCCTTGACTCCTATCATTTCCTGTCTCTAATCCAGTGCACTTTGCACACATGATGAGAGAAAGCCCCGCTGCCATTTTTGCAGACAAAAATGTGACACATGCATGAACACATACTTGAGTAAATACACTTCATTACATTCCACCAGTGGAGCTGATCCATCTCACTGATAGACTACTGACTACTACTGCCACTGAAAAATAGAACTACAGCAATTCTTAATTAATACAAATATTTAGTGTTTTGTTCACCTTTCATAGGGTTACAAAATGTTTCTATCAAGATAAATGTCACATTATTGAGTATATTAATTATTCATAAGCCATATTAACCAGACCTATGTAATAAATGGTTGCTTATTAAACATGAACATGTTTCGCGGTGCTTCTAAATTACTTTGAGCTCCCACATTTTGTAGCACATGTACTCCTTGTGGACTACAAGCTGCTGTGATGAAATGCGCAAAGTATATCCTTTTTTTTTTTTAGAAAGTACTGATGTCCAGCCAAAAAATGTTTACCTACTGGATAATCCGCCCTCCTCAGCTGCTCCCTCGATCCTCTTCTTTCAGGGTGGTGCCCAGTTTGTGGTCCTGCATCCCCCCCTCTCCACACTCCCCCTGTAAAGAAATCAAACATTAACCCTAAATTGCCAAAAAAATAGAGGGAAAACAACAACCACAAGGCTAACTGTAATGGTTTGTTTGAATAAGATAACAAATGAACCATGACACTGAGAAAAAACTCAATTGATTATAAAAAAAAAAACTATGTTGTTCATTTTCATTTCAAAACACTCTTTTTAAAAAAGTTTTAATTTCAAAGTGTCACTTTTGATTACAGTGGAGTGGTCACCAGTGGCCTCTTCACTTTTCAGCCCTCATTACCAGTTAACTCCTGTTAGACACAGCAACAATAAAGCCAAAATTATTCAGAAT
This sequence comes from Pempheris klunzingeri, assembly GCF_042242105.1. Lineage (NCBI taxonomy): Eukaryota > Metazoa > Chordata > Actinopteri > Acropomatiformes > Pempheridae > Pempheris > Pempheris klunzingeri. Next base: position 4,278,418 of record NC_092032.1, on the reverse strand, counting down.
TTACCTACAAAAATGCTGTAAATAAACAACGTGCGCAGTAACAATACAGTAACTAACTCATTTAGCGTAAAACGGCTAGGCCAGGTACCTAAACAACAGGCTAATTAGCTGGGTTGGCTTGCAAGTTTGGATTATCACTCAGCATTAGGGTTAGACATGTGGGCCGTTGAGTGCATGGCTTTTAAGCACAGGAAACCTTGATCAGTTAGGTTTAGGGTAGGGTTAATATCTTAACCCTTCAGCCAGTCATATCCACACCAGGATGACTGTGACTGTGAGGGGGCGGGCTTTGGTGACAACTCCACTGTGATGAAAAGTGACATGACGACATCAGAGTGCATTATGAAATAAGAGGCTTTTGAAAAAGGACACTTAAATAAAAAAAAAGACATGATTACATAACATAACATTTCATTATTGTTCCATGATAATAACTTATCAAATGATTACATCATTTATTTCTTTTCTATATATTAAACAGGTAAAATGTTATTTGTGATCATTTATTTCTTCATATCTATTCATTATTGACCTGAGGATTTGTAAATTTTGCAGCTACAAGATGGTGTCTACATCATTTTTGCTTTGGAGAATGATCACTCCAGAAATGCTCTCTCATGTGATCTGTCTGCATTAAGGTATAAAGCGTAACATAGAGCGACCACAAAGTACATTCAGTTGAAACAGGATTCACACACCTACATAGCTCTGTACAGCCTGTTTCACAAGAGCACACACACACGCACACGCACACACACACACACACTCTACAAAGACTCGCTTAGCGCTCATTTAGCCAGTGTCTCAACAATTGGGGACACAGACTGCCCACTCAGATCTCGCTGTATTAAATAAATAAGGAGCGCTCTTCTGTGTAAATTATTCATTTAACACGCCTTATCCACTTCCAACAACCTTGTTAGAGCAGCTCGGGAGTGGAGAGGGGGTGAGTTTGGGGGTAAACGAGGGGAAGCAGAGGGGAAGAGGCGGACAGACACTGTGGCTCATGTGCAACTCAGCAGAACCTGTGGTGCATCTCTAAGCTCTCTGGGCGTTCAGTCATAGGGGGGCTAATTCAGCCTGACACCTCCTTTGTTTCAGGGGGAAAAGAGCTGGATACGCACAGCTACACATTTGCTCACGTGCGCGCACACACACACACACACACACACACACACATTTGTGCGCTCTTCCTCTCTACATTTATGCATGCTAGTTTGTGCTCAAGTAAGGAATTTTAGTGCATATTCAGAGAATAATCACTGTAGTTGTCTGGATAAATCATTGAAAAATGAGAGTCAAGGACACGCGATGCTCGAATACAGGGGCTCCTTTTTGTGCTGCTGGAACTCAAATCAGACAACACAGCTAGTCATCCACTCTAAATAAGCTGAGCCCAAAAGGGAGGGAACAGAAAAACGGTTATGGTGAAGAATGGCATTTTGCATCGCACCTTTCTCGTCATTTTGACCACTCAAAGCACTTTTGCATTACATCTTCATTACCCCATTCACACATCGTTCATACCAGAGAAATCCACGCTGGACACACTCACACACTGAGGGTACGCTTCAGGAGCAAGTTGGGGCTCAGTATCTCACCCAAGGACACTTCGACATGCTGACTTAGAGGAGCCGGGGATCACACGGCCGACCTTCCGATTGATGGACGACACACTCTACACTCAACTGTTCTGGATATTAACCTGAAGGATAAATGCATAAGGCTCCTTAAGTTTGTATGACAACTTAGAAAACATTTACTAGGGTGTATGTGTATACGCGCAGCTATTGCTTAACTATTGAGGATCACATTGAGGATGGGACACTTTATTCTGAGCCCTGAAACACTACAAGCCAAACTGCAGTCAAATAAACCTTAATTCCTGATACTTGAAACCCCCTACTGATGCTTAAGTGTTGAGCATCAAAGTAGAGTGTAGTTCATCCCTGGCATGAGGGGAATTAAATGTAAAAGCTGTAAGTCTGACTTCACATGATGTACCTAGAGCTCTAACTTGTCCTGTGATCACACATCACAGTGAAGGCAGTTTGTACTAAAGGGATTTCAGTCTAAAAAGCGGAAGTGGGTTACCCTTTCTCTAATGCCACACAAAAGAGTCCAGGGCGGGGGGCAGATTACCGGCATACCCTAACCCAGCCGAGTCTAACTGAACATTTCAGTTGCTAATGTGCCAACAGTCCCCAGATCAGCCCATCACAGACATAACCTGCTGCTCTCTTTCTCCGTCTGTCCACCCCCCCCCCCTTCTTCTATCTCGTACTCCAGTGTTCAGCCCCCAAGCAGGAGGTTGTTATGTCAATTCTGACAGTGTTCATTACCAGCCTCTAAACTCTGAATTGGAGATAACAGGCTTTGGCCCAGGCAGAGGCCAGCTAGACCCAACTGCTTACAATGGGATCAGCGTGTGTGTGTGTGAGAGTTAATCATGCTCTCATTTGTAAAATCACACCCCATCGCCACCGTACATTACAGTGGCACTGATACACAAAGTACATTACAACTACTGCTTATTTACAATCGCAAACTCGTCCATGAGGGCTGATCCCAGGATCCTGCTACCACAAAGACCAGACGTCAAGTTCAGTCACTTTACAGATTTGACGGTTTATTACCAGCTTATATATCATGAAAAACAGTTTGTATGAGGTGGTGTCAGTATTAGCAGTTACATGACTCTGTAATATTGCTTTCAAAAATTAACAGAAAAATAAAGAGCAACCTGAGGCTGTCTCATTTATCGCAGAGAAAGGCTGCACCTGTCACAGCCGTCTGAAAGTCCTGTCCGGCTTCCTAAAGCTCCTGGGCTTCTCTACAGGCCACTGTTGCCCCTCCTCCCTCATGCCAGTAACCACCTAGCAATGTCAGTGATTACGCTTGTGATGAAGGCTTAAAATGGGCCTGCTGTTTGTACAGGCCCTGATAAGGTGGACTGGACAAAGGGCAGGTAGAGCTCTGTGCTTGTGTTGCTGTTGGGCCGACACACCGTGCTTTAGTTACTTTACACTCAGAATCACTTCAGAATTCCTTTAATAATCCCCAAGGGGGAAATTGCTTCTTGTTACACACAGCTCCAAAAGAACAAGTATAACCTTCAAACACAAAAGTAATAATAATGATAATAATAATAATGATACAAATAATATCACTACTACTAATAATAATATATAACAATGTACATTCAGAGTGAGAAGATGTATTATATAATACTACTACCACCACCAACAATAACATAACAACATGTACACTCAGAGTGAGGAATGAGTGTATATCAATCTCTGGGCAAAATGAGAAGGACACAAGTGTGAGGTGCTCCACAGGTCCAACACTGCAACCTAAATTAGACCGAACCACATGAAAAGCTGTCTCTATTCCAGGCTAGGGCAAGAAAATTACAGCCCTGTGCTCTCTACTCTAGCATTAAACCTCAATTAGAGCACAACTACACCCCTGACGTCATTACTGAGGGACCCAAGAGCCCCGAAAATAAGTAAATACTTTGCTTTACAGAGACAGATGCTTGCAACCGAACCACTTCAAACTTTCAGGTTCTCTCTGAGCATGAGCCATTTATGCAAGAAATAAGGCGCTGTTTTGATATGGCCTGAAAAAACAAAAGCACTAGCACCTGTGGCCTGGTTTGGCTAAATTTACTAGGAATTCTAATCCTGAGGCGTGACTCGAGTTTTCCCAAGAGACGAGAGGTCACTGAGGTAGGACAAGAAAAACTCCTGTTTGACCTGCAGTGACCTGGTGGGAGAGAGGGGGAGGGAGAGGAGGAGGAGGAGGAGGAGGGTGGCTGGGTCTGGCTGCTGTCCAAACACTGATGTTTCTACTGCCCATTCCTCAAAAAACACATATTACACAGTCACATATGCAGAGAAAACGTCTCTTTGCTGCACTGAGCTAAGCCTGAATACTCTTGTTCTATTACAGCTTGGGTTCTCTCTTTATATATTTGGCTATCATTCTGTTGAGGATGAGGGCAGGGTATGGATATGGAGTGCACATAAGTTACTGGTCTGTACAGAGGAAACCAAGCACTCAGATAACCAAAGCTCGATACATCATTTTGGTGGGTTACTGCTTTGCTCACAGCCAAGTCCACGTCTGGGCGTCTAGTTTAATGTTCCATGTGCTTCTAATTTCATTCAGGAGCAGAGAGAAAAATGTTCAAGTAACACAGGTGTTAACCATAAGCAATAAATGTAGTAAAATGTTTATTAATATCTCAATATTTTACCGCTACGCTGCCATGTACACTACTGTGCAGATGTTTTAGGCAGGTGTGAAGAAATGCTGTGAAGCAAGAATGCTTTCAAACATGTCAAATTAAATCGTTTACAAAATGCAGTGAGTAAATCAAATCAATTTGTACAGGTGTACCTAGAAGAATGAATGCTGTTTTGAAGGCCTTCCTGATGGTATTGCATCATTGAGAAGCATCTTCCTGTATTTCTAAGCATTGAGGACACCATTAATCCGGACCAATTCCCAAACTTGCAAGGAACCTCCATCATGCTTCACTGTTGCCTGCGCACTCATTATTGTTCTGCTCTCCAGCCGTTCGGCGAACAAACTGCCTTCCGCTACAGTCAAATATTTCAAATTTTGAATCCATTTTTCTGCACCCCAGTTCCTATGTTTTTTCGTGCATAGTTGAGTCGCTTGGCCATGTTTCCATGTCGGAGATTTGGCTTTTTGAAGACCACTTCTGGCCAGACTTCTCCGGACAGTAGATGTGTGTACCTACTGGTTTCTCCCATTTCTGAGCTGATGGCACAGCTGGATATCTTCCAATTTCCCTTCGAAATCCTAAGTAAGAGTAATACGTCTCTCATCTGCTGCAAATATACTTGGCCGATCACTGGAGTTTGCAATGTGTTCGTAAATTATTTTACTTTTTCGGTTGGCACATATCCATTTCTAGATAAATGAAGTGCTCACGCTGTAGAGCCCTGTAGACCATGTTAATCTACAGCTGGCATGTTTTACATTATCATATGGAGAAGAGCTTTACTGAATAAATGTAACTGAATTTACTAATGTCAGAGATAACCTCAGAAACAGACAATCTGCTGTATTGGTATCATTTCCCAACTACATCTATCAGATAAACAGCTCATTCTATCACTATCAGCAAAAATTCCTTTCAGAATTATCCTTTAACAGTGCTCTAGGTTTCCAATAAAAACATAAAACCTTGGTGGTCACAGTAATCCCTGACAAGCTGTTGTAGTCAAATATAGTCCCTCTTGCAGCGGGGCCACTGCTCCTTCATGCTGTACAAAAGGAGGGAGCTCCTCCACACAGCTCAGCAAGGGAACGCTTCCAGGCACCACTTCGTATCCTCCTCCTCGTTGGAAGAGAGAGAAGGGTTCCCCACGCTGTTTTATTATACATCTCACCTTCCAGCAGCTTCTCACCAGTTGTTCAAGCAAGCTGCCTGAGGACCGCAAGTCCTCTTCAATGCACCTACACCTGAAGAGACGAATCACCCTCACATCTTCAAAGAGAAGTCAATCACGCCATGGATCGTTCATACCACCCTGTAGCTTTACCAAACTTTAACTCTCTCTCACAGGTGCAGAGAAAGGGGATGGGGCCCACATTTCTCAAAAAGTGGAACAATTTGAGCAGGGGTGGGTGAGGGGGATGATTAAGATCAAAAGCCTGCAAGTTCCTGGCGAGCGGACCCAATCAGCCGAGAGGGCCAAGGAGAGGAGGAGAGACAAGCGCTTCCCTTTTAAATTGATCCCACTGAGACCCTCAAGGTTCCCCTCACAGGACTCGCAGAAAAACGATAAAAATCCGGCCCTGTGGATCCAACAAGGAACTGGGATGGGGAGAAGGCAAAGAAGAAAGAGAGTTTCGGGGGGAGGCAGAGAGAACAGAAGGAAAATGAGGGGGGAGAGGAGCCGGTTCAAGCAGACATGGGGAGACAAGAAGGGTGGGCTCATCCTCAGAGGATGATCCAGGCATCGGTGTGTGCCAGCAAAGAGCCAGAGCAGGGGGACGGGTGCTATCAACTATCAAACCTGTGTTACACATCTGATGATATATTAACAAAAATCAACCACACGCCCATATATCTTTATTCTGGCCAGGTCCTGGCAGCTGAAAGAGTGGATCATTTTGCACTAGTCTGAGATCAGACTCTGGATGAGGCTGGTGTTGTTATCCACATGTTAGTGCCTCAAAGGAAGAAGCGCTATCAGAGCGACCCAGAGACTCCATTGCTGCCAGACTCACCGCAGACCTGCCAGTCGCTGCCGCGCACACACACACACACACACAGATGGTTGGTCCTCCAATTCCATGGATGCATTTTCCAGTACGATATGAAGCCATTATCGCCACGGTATCATTCGGTCATTGACAAGAAATCACTTATCTGCAAATCAGAGTGGCATCTAAAATGCATTTGTTTGTTTTCTATCACTTTTACCGGGGATCTCAATGGTGTTGTCATGACTTGGGATATTCCAGCTTTCGTTCATAGCAGTGGGTTTAGCCACCTCCACGAGCTAAAGCTGGGACACCCTCTAGCACGTTCTGAGTAGACAAACAACATTAAAAGCCAAAACAGTCAGATTTCTTTGAAAGCTGAGCTGTGACTACAATGTAGGCAAAGCAGCTGAAATACACAATACACAATCAAACCATGTTCTTGTATTTCTGCATTTGTCTATGGTAAAGATGTATGGCATTTTAATCTGACATATTTCACAAAGTCAATAACAAAATCATAGTTGAGGTATAGGTTATAGGTTTGGCTGCCTGAGAAACATTCAGCATTTACACTTTTCATTCATACTTCAGAGGGTTAAAAGGTACACTGCCTCTTTTTGTCCTAAGCCTGTCATGGCAGTCCTTGGCAGGTATGTCACTACAAGGCCTTGCTGGGCAAAACATGTGTGAGGTCTGTTCGCAGGTCAGGGCAGTATGTCTCATTAAGATGGATTTCCTTACTCGGCAGAACGCAGCATTAAAAAAAAAAAGGGTTCGACTGACTGAGCCATGGGTTTGGTGGTTTGCCTGCTGCCAGAACACTGCAACTGCACATGAAATAGTCTAGGAGACCTGTGAGACAGGATCTTTAACTTTGAAAGTTTATTGTGGCAGTGACTTTTATAAATTTTACAAAATAATCTACCAGGAATGTGGTCAAACCATATGGCCAAAACAGCACAGAAAGGTGTTTGTACAATGTGATGCGTCAAGACTACGAAGGCCTACAGAGGACACAGAGCTGTTGGAGAGAGGTTGTAGTGTGACGCAGCCTGGAGGAGGCTGTGACTGCAGACTTTCTGCCCCCATTCAACTTCTTTAGAACAGCTTAATACACTTTTGCCTTTAGACATGGTCAGACACACTTTACAAACGTGATCGTTTCAAGCATACCAAACCCGTTTGAGGGAGGAAGGGCCATACCAACAGCAGCAGGCAGCATTCCTCTACACATCAGAGAGCATTCTGAGGATAAGTAAGAGGCAAGCAGAGTAAAGAAAGACGACAAAAACATTCTTTATGCATCACAGCACTCACAGTGCAAAGAGGACTGGCAGGCTAATCTTTTAATTTTGCATTATGCTCCCAACAACAAGATATTAATGTAGTGGATGAACGAACCAAAAAATAAAAATGAAGGAAAATGTACATAAGACGATAGTCATATAAGATATTTGATTTTTTTGCTGTTTAACGAATGTTCGTAAATCATGGCCCATCCACCCTCACCCCCAGCTGCACCCCTTCCCTTATGACAAACCCCCTGGAATCATGCAGCTATTCAACATCAATGTTTGGACATTTCATTCAGCTGACTCTCAGATGGAGCCATTTATTTAACTAGCCGAGTAAAAATTGGCAGGAGAGGCAGATTTACGTGACGGGGCTCAGTTGCCACAGGTAACCTTTTAGGAGGGACTTAGTGTGGTAAATTGATTGCTAAGAGCACAGACTCGTCATGAGTGGCAATTTACAGGAGCAGCACGCTGTGGAGCAGGGAAATAAGAGGTTCTATTTATAAGGGAGGGAAACAGGAGAGGGGGATGAGCTTGTCATTAGCATAAAGAGTGCAGAAGAAGAATCAATTTCAGGGTTAAAAAAAAAAGCTAACAAATACAAATCTCCCCCCCTCCTCTCTGGCTCGAAGTTCATCTTCTGACTTAACACCCTGCGACCTACAACATATGGAGAGGCAACCTCAGATTTCAAGCTTCTCAAGTTCTTTTCCATGTCTATAGGGTCTATTCCATAAAAACCTATAGTTTGAAAATTAAAGTGAGCTGTCCTAATTTCACGATGGTGATAGTTGGAGCTCTAGGCTGAGGTGAGCTAATTTCAAAAATACATTGCTTAATTCTGATTGAGAAAGATTCCTTAATCACTGCACTCCCTGTGGATTTGACTGTGCACTGAACAAATAGCACTGATGCTCAGTTATTCTTTGGAACAAGCTGTGCAAACTGTATATATATATATATCTACATTAGTCAACACGTGTATTTTGCAGTCAAAGTAGCAAGAAAAACCAAACAATCTTACATCTTGATAATCCCACCAAGCCCATCAGCATCAACACTAGATCTGTGACATGATCCACATTGTTTCCAAACGTGAGGGACTCACTGCTGCACTCAGCACAGTTATTGTCAGAGACAGTATCCATGAAGATGGGGTCCTTAATCTAACAGCAATGGCAAACTGTAAAATGCCAACGATGGCAACACTGACTGCTACAGGGTAGTTGCTGCTGTCCCTACAGCCAAATTCTTTAGAGGGGATGACATTTAATGACATGCCTGCAAGTGAATGGGACTGATGTCACCCTCTTGTATTGAATGTGATAATCTCGTTAAGCATTAAGTGCATCTATGTCAGTTAAAATCACATTGATCAGGTCTCGTTGTGAAAGATCAAGCCAAAGGCAAATTTCCTCGATAATGTTCCTAAATAACTAACAGCTTGTGGCCATTACAAACACCTGAGACTTGGGGGAGCAAGTTTTTGCACCTCCAAAACATTTTAGCAAGTTTGGATCAAAATTGGTTATATCTGGCCATGTCATATGTAGTATGTGAATTAAAAATTACGTCTTTACCCTCATATATAGTGCTGAGTATAAGGGCCGGACATTCGGAATCGCCCTTTCATACATGTACTATACAACCACACAGTCAGAAAAGGAGACTCTCTGTGTCAAACTCTACTGAAAATCTCCGTTTGGTTTAGGTGAGGGCTGCAGGAGGCAGGACACGTATGCTACAATTATAATTCAGAGTTTTTCAGCGTTTACGAGACACAAAACAGCTTTAATTAAATGAGAAATCACAGGATGTCCTCTCTCCTATTGGCATTAGCTTCACAGCAGAGCATTCAGGCCCAGTCAGAATTAACAGTCACACTACTGTGGTCCAAACAGAACGCCTGACAACCACATAAAATACGATAATTAACTATATTACTGCACTCTGGATATCCGTGCGGTTGGTTTTCAATCACTGGGCATGAAGAAGCTCGCCTTCAGGGCTTTGTGGTAGACAAATGAGATGAGGTCCTGATGGGTGAATGGGTCTAAAGTAGAACTTTTATCCGGGAGACTGGGAATCGAGTACCGTGTTGATGTAAAGAGGGAATGTTGACATTTTTACACACACACACAAAATGTGTGTGAGGGGTTAGGATTTGGCTAGTATTCTTTAGGGTTTACTTTTTAGGGCTTAAGGTTACGTTCCAAGTTTATTGTGGATTAGAATCAGGTCACAAACCAGCTTGGTTTTGAGTCGAAATATTTCCAGATAAGTTGATGAGTTGGAGTCTTGGCCAACTGTGAAATATATGAGTTAAGTACACTCTTCATCGGTTGCTCACTGCTGAAACTAGAACAGCACACAATGAAAAACACAATGATGCAATATAAACTTATATTTATATTAATATAAACTATACTGAAAGAGCAGCCTCATTGGTCATTATTGATATTGTGGGAAATGGCATTTTCAAGTGTTAATTAAATGAAAATGTTCACATCATACCTCCCCTTGCTTGTTACTAAATCATGCACCCCATTTGTAACTATAACTAGGCACCCATGGTTACAAAGATGGGTGACAACATTTTTCTAGAAGAGAATTTGACACTGTCAAGTTTTGCTGACTTGCTGCTGATGTTGTGAACACTGAGAACAACGCTATAGTCCAGATTTCTGACTTGCATGGGGTACCTCCAGATGGTTAACAAATTAAAGGTCTAGCCAAACACAAGTGTTGGAGGTTGGCACTGTACGAGTTTAGTCAAGTCTCTGAACTCCTCTGGAGACATGAACAGTTGTTTTCCCCTCATTTGGTGGATTAATGATGTTGGTGGAGAGAACAATCTAATATGATGTCACTTATTGTGGTGCTATGAAGGCTGTAGCATAGGAGTCACACTATTTTTATGCTCATCATAACATTTGGTGAGCCCATGTGTGGGCTGTGAATGGGGGCACTGTCTTCTGCTCTGATCAGGTTTTCCCTTTGATTTGTCACCCGTCTTTATGCTGAAAATGTGTTCCTTATCAGTAACAGCCTCTATCATCATCATCCGTATCATTGGCAGTACACCCGGTGTCACTCCAGGTGTGCATAATGGAGAAAATCTGGTTTTCCTGCATGCCCAAAGCTTGGGGCTGATTATCAGACAGAGAACGACCCAACCTGTTCATTCCACCATCCCCTTAGCACAAACGCCTCGCCCCCTGATCCGTGCACTCAAATGCCCACTGTTTAACCTGGAAGAGACTAAGGAACCATACAGGAAGTGGCATAACTCAAATTGCACTGGTGCATTTATCTCTAGGTTAGGCCAACATACAGAGGCTAAGCTGGCTGTAGGAGGCAGCAGTGGAGGAATTTATCATTCACAAGGGATTGCTCAAGCATGCCTCAAAAGCAGGGATGAACTGAAGGCAACTTCCCTAACGACGCCTGTACAGGATACAATAGCAGGAAAACATATTCATTCAATACGCTGCATCAGCAATACTGGACTCTACGGCCGGCTGTGGCTCAGGGGTAGAGTGGATCATCATTCAATCGGAAGGTCAGTGGCTCGATCCCCGGCTCCTATGAATTCAATCATTCCTCCTGTAAGAATGATGTGTGAATGGGTGAATGAGGAGTAAAAATGACTTAAAAGGTGCTATACAAATACAGACTATTTACCATTTATCCAATGCAATCCGCTTATGGAGTATATAATAACATGCGAGGAGGAAAGATAGTGTGCTAATTTGTCTCATCTGTGAAGCGCCCTGACAGCCCCATTGATGCTGACATCTCTTTAACATGAGGCTAGTGGGTGTTTGGCCTCCCCTCCAGTTGCTTGTGAGCTGCAGAGCCTGGAAATGATTATGCCTGGGAGGGCAATTAGCCTGAGCATCGCTGGGCTAAATATAGTCTGGCTTGCCCAGGCTCTGCTCCTGGGTCACATCTACACAGGCATGTTAGTAACCTGGATTCCGCTTGTTTTATTAATGATGTGAGGGCTCCTCTGACTCAGAGGAGATAACATAACTCAGCTGTCGATCAAGTGTCTCAGAATCGTGGTATAAAGAAAAAATGGGATGATGTTTGAAAGGGAAGCACATGGTAACCTTAATAGCCAGAAAATGAGTTGGCAAGGCACGTTACTAAAGTTGACTGATTCATTTTATCACACTTAAAGTGTGTACTTAATGTGCCCTGCTTTTTCACAGTCAAACTTCCTTCCCTGCCTTCTGTCAATAGAAAGACTGTCTCAAACTATCCGTGGTTGGGAAAACATGGTTTCCCACAGCCTTACACCAACTAAACGGAATGCAAAGAAAGAATGCTTCCCCATCGCACAGCTCCCTGCCCCTCCGGTCCCCTGTACCTCCCACCCCCTGTGAGAAAATTTTTGAGAGATTTTATCCTTAAAAACAGGAGGTTCGCCCACTCATTCACCTGGGACAACTCTTGGACAGCAAAGGCAAGCTAGAAGGTTATAGGAGCCTGGGAATGTTTAACATCAAGAAAGCAATTAGAACATAGCTGGAGCTCTGGGAATTGGACAGGAAACACAGAGAGTAACCCCTTTCTGCCTGAGAGGAAAGACAAGGAGAAGTGATTTAGGTGATTCAAATCAAGACTTTTAAAGAACCTGAAAAGTTCACTCCTCTTGCAAGTGACATTTGACTGATCTCCACATACATCAGCATTCAGAACGGTGACGTGTGAAGACCCAGGGCTCAATACGAAACAAGAAAAGCACTGAAAAGGGTATGACCTCGCCCTCACTGATTTGACCTGGTATGTCTTTCAGCAGAATATATAGACTGAGGTTAAACACAAGTGGAAATGTTCTGGCACTACACTGAGCTCAGCACAAATTGCACAAGACAGCTCAGGAAACAGGGTTTTGCCTTGTATCCTGAGCGGAGAACACTTCAGCATCAACCAGTAAGTTCCACTTTAAGACTTCTGTTGCTGCACTGTCCTGTGAGTGGTACACAGGAATAGCCCTAAACAGTCAAACTGTAATGCTAAGCTCATTGGAAAAGGAAACCACACTGTAAGATGGACAAACGCTGAGGTCCAAGTTTGAGTTGAACTCTGGCTACTGAGTAACAGTGCGCCTTCTCCTGGAAGATGATTTCTTACATGTTGGTCAAAGGAGAAACCATGCCTCAGTGATCTGGACAGGAAACCTGAATTTCCGGTTAGAATTCTCCCACAGAAGAGCAATCTTATAGGCTATGTTAAAGGTGGGGAAAAGATTCACTTAAGTATGTTTAGTATGTTTGTTTTTTTTTAACCATCTCTTAATTTGTATGCCTGAATTGATATTTTAGCCTACGCAGAGGTGGAAAGAAGTTACAACAAGAAAAGTGGTGGTTTACGAGTTACATAATATCATATCTGCTTCAAGATCAACAAAGCTGAAGAGAGAAAGCGGGCAGTGATGGATTGTCCGAGATCTGAAGTCTGCGAGCACAACAAGGGAGGGCAGTGCCTATTTATGTTTAAACTCCACGCTGCTCCGAGCCGGGTACTAAGCAACAACAGGGAACAGTCGTGGATAACTCCCAGCTCATGGTGGCAGGACAGACTTAATGGCAAAGTGTAGCTCTCACTCTACAGTTTATACCACGATTCTCCCAGAGAGGAAGAAACGTAAGGGTGAGAGTTGGTGTCTCTCTCTCTCTCTCTCTCTCTCTCTCTGGGACAGCTAAATGTAGCAGTTAAACTACAGCAGTGACACTGAAGTCATTAAAGTCAGACAGACTAACATGTAATGTGCATTGTTTTCAGAAATATACTGCATGATATACAGTCTCTACGAGTGTATGAGTCAACTTTCTCCCACGGTCCACTGATAAAAAGGTAAACAAAAGTCACAATAAAATGTAAAATCGAATTGCAATACCTGTAGAATCGCAATACTTGAAATTCACACTAAATATCACATCAGCAGCCAAACTAAATGTTAAAGCAGTCCCTAGAACAGTAGATGCTCAACATGCAAAACATTTGACCTGCTGATGGCATTAGTACAAAGGTCAGGGATAATTAGGATTCATCCTCTGGGAACTGTGAATATCTGCCAAAAACATCATGGTGATCCATCCAGCCACACCACTGGCACAAAAAAAAAAAAAAAAGATTAGTTGTCCAGAAGTGAAACACGCTTCTTTGATAAGTGCCTTCAACAGTGGCTGAACACAAACTGTTGTGTCTACTTTGTGGAAATCAGCCGCCGACTGAGACACCGACTGTCTACATGAAATGAGAGAGCACTGCAGCACCTCCCAACTCCTGTGAAGCGTTCTGCTCAGAAAGCAGTTCAGGGAATAGATGCCACATTTAAAAAGTCAGTGTCTGGCAGCACCAACTAAATGCTGCTTACCAGAAAAAGCTCACTGGACTTAATCCCACACATAAATCGCAATCCCTGTGCGCCCACTATATGAAATTCCCTGTAAGCCCTAACATTATGGCTATACCCACAGGCATCCTTGCAGCCTGTAGCATCAGAATAAAACTGGAAAAAAAACATCCATCATGAAGAGAGGTTATTCTGGCAGTGTGCAATGACGATTAACTTGGACATGCTCAGTGCCCTGTTTAGAACTGTCTGTTAATCCATCATTTGCCACAAGAGCAATGAAATAAATAATAGGGTGGGAATAGCTTACAGCGAGAGTGGCCATTGTGGAAAGATCGAAGCGTGTCCTTGGAGTGACATTATTTTTTTCAAATAAATTAATTCACGCTGGAATATGTACAGTATAGCAAGCGCAATATACAGAGTGCTTCTGATAGCGCAGAGAGGGCTTTCACTCAGCGCAACATCAGTTTGCTCTTCTCCATGGATATCTCTTGTGTGAAGCACAGTGGGGAAAACAGACAGGAGCGGATCTGAAGGCTTTCATTTTCCCCTTTCATGAATGGAAGGGGTTTCCTTTTGATGGCCTATTTGAATGTATAGACAATTTAGAGTCCTTCCCTGAGCAGAGATTCGGATCTTAATTATTTCGTTTATTATCTGTGATTCGCAGGGAGAAGCCTCGTCCTTTCCGAAGTGCCTCTGTATTGCTGAAGGGGCACCTCAGAAGCCCCGACATCCTCGCTTCCATTTTAAATAACCAATCCCGCACTTGTGACACTGATTTGCAAGTCCACCTTAGCTGAAGCTGGGTTTTTTTTCCCCCTCTAATGTTAGCAAATCCCATATTCTACTGCCTGAGGAAGCGGAGCATATCAGATGTCATTTGGCAGACCTGGGGGCATATCAGATGTCATAGATTTATATGACATGGATGCGTTCCACACATTTATGTTTCTTGCTTTCCAATGAAAGAGGGACGGCTGGAGCAACATCCTGGCTGCATGCTCCTCTCACCATGTGATAACCTGCCTCAGCTACTTGGCGGATCAATGTAGCGTTTAGCTAATCACAAAAGAAAGCGATAAGAAGAACAAAAATGATCCCCATAAGCTGGAGGCTTAGGGAGGGGAAACCACTGGACAATGACCCTTTTCATTTGTTTGTAATGATGCCTAAAAGGGGAGGCATCACTCATGAAGGTGGATGACGCATTTTCTTGTATTTCATTGTCATTCCACGGCAGCCCTGAACAGGCGGGGACGCTGAACGAGCCGGTACCCTCAACAGGCAGAGCAGAATGTGAGTTTTGGCATGACAGAGCATCACGCCGACGGAAAGAAAAAAAAGGTACGGTCCAGCTGAGGTAGCTGCTTGCCATTAACCCCATCGGCAAGTGAAAAGGTACATGTTGAACCATTACTACCTGAGCTTTCAAATCAACCAAATAATGGATTACAACAGTTTAGTATTAACCATAAGCCTCTCAACTATCTTTGCCGAGGTTAGTCAGCTTCCTACCTTTCAGTGCCAGTATACTGCAGTGGCACTTACATGTGAGAATATCTAAGAGAAGATTTTACTTCTGCTTTCAACAGCCTGCACAAGCAAAGATATCATTTCTGTGTGTGTGTGTGTGTGTGTGTAGCTGCCGCTGAGACAGAAAAAAAAAAACAAAAACATGACAGCAAACAAAGAAAAATCTCCCCTAAAACACGTGAGGTGCTTTTCTGCTTGTGAAAAGCAGTAATTTAGAGGTCTCTGGTGAGCTGTAGAGGGCTCAGCGTGTCCAAGTAGATATGAAGTGCCTTAACCCACTGCCAGGTCACCCTTAATATGTGAACAAGGCAAAACCAGGTCCTTTATGGCTGCTTGTAGCTCGGGGCACACAAATAAGCAGGCAGAGTGAGCAAAAACCTGAGAAAGTCAAGTACATATTTAGTGCCACTGCCCTTAGTGTTCTGACCACTCAAGCACCGTGTTCAGCCAGGACAACCAAATGCAAGATACTCATCCATACCTGGTTACTACATAATCAGATGAATAATACACCGTTATTAGATAGGAATTCAGTAGCTGATGGTATTTATTTTTGGAGCATTACTTAATTGCATTCTCCGTTTGAGAGATGAAGGGGCAGAGAGTCAGGATAAGACCCAAGTAAACCCATCTTGTACCTAAGGCAGCCTGGCCTATGCCCAAGTTGCAGGAAGGTGGAGTGGACGAAACGGAACTCAGGCTGGACAAGTAACAGGAAATCAGAGACTGCTGTGCCCACATCCATACATTTTCTTCAGTAATTTGGAAATGTATGCAACAAAGTGTTTAATCAGTCAATTAACTTGAGATTATCACGGTTGTTTTCAGCACCACAAACCATGTGCCTCAGAGAAATGAGACACCCGAGCTGTGGCAAATCACACCTAAACCTACTGGCAGAGATGTGGTAGCACTTTGTCAGCAAAATATAATAACTGTTAATAATATTGTTCTTCTCGCTCAAAGACAACTACTGTAAGCTGGATATAACAGGTTGCATAGGGCTGAGACAATACACTTGTCTCTTCATTCCATACCATCACAATAATTGGCTGCAATACGTAATGTCATTTTTAAGTACTGCAATTTGATGTAATTGTGATTTTTGTTTACCGCTTTTATACCAGTGAAATCCCAGTGAACACGCAAGTGCCTGGAAAAACATAGAGGCTAACAGTGGGAACACCTTTCAGCGTTAGCTCTGTCTTGCTACCATGAGCGGGGACAAAGAGGATCCAGAAATGTGTCACTTTGAGCCCAATACAGATGCCTTGTAAACATAAGCAGTGTGGGGAAAAACTACATAAAAACGACTGACTCAGTGGTCTCCTAAGCATCTAGCCTAAAGAATGTGCCAAAATAAATTAATATTTGAAGTCTATTTTGTTTTTATAAGCACAGACTAAAACCAACACACTCCAGATAGACATAGCAATTAAGACTGAATAACAGTCAAACCTCTCTCTCTCTCTCTCTGTCTATCCACAAAAGATGGACGATGATGGGATGCAGCAACTGTGGGCCTAATGTCAGTAGACTCTTCTGGGCACAGAGACGTCCGCCCTTACATTTGGGATCTTAAGGACAAGAGTAAGGCTATTTCAGGGTATTATTCTTTCCAATTAAATAAATTTAAAGTTACATTAGCATGGCAAATGGGACTGTGCAAAGGCAGCAAAATAAACACCCACATCCAGACAGGGATACATGTGCAGTCAGCTCTGTTGTTCCGTCTGTGAAAGCACCCCCATGCCCTTGGGCTTGACAGCCGTTTCTCCCTCTACAAACAGCTCTGTTCTCCGGCCCCAGATGTCTCATTACTGTAAAACAAGCACAGAGATGAGCGACATACATGCCACTGGCCCATGGCGCTGCTTCCCTTTCAATTAGAATGGATTAGCCTAACCTGGGCTGGCCTTCCTGTGCCATTTGTTACCCTGCATCACACAGGACGGCCATATGTCAGACCTAAATAAGTTACTAGAGGAGCTGAAAGCTTGGCGACAGCAGAGAGGAAGTTATGGCTCCACGAGAGTGCCCGACAGGCTTAACAGAAGGAAGATGCTGTAGCCCCGATAAAATGTTACGCTCTATGAAAGTGCATGGGCAGAGACACAGGTGTGCACCTTTACTCACCGACTCTTGTAAGTTAGACCTATAGTATCCCTCGGTTCCTCGGGAGATTTAGTAGTTTTACTCAGCGTGCATTAATCAAGTGATAAAGCCAATCCTGTGAAATTTCTGCAGTGTCATGCTTTGGCTAAGCCAACTGGGCAGATCCCATCCACTCACATGACACATACTGTGGGAAGAGAGACCAACTTTAAGAGGATGTCGAGGCCCTCATAACATTGCCTGCATCACTCACTTTTATGGGAATGGGGTGGCGTGGGGTTTAACAAGAGGTTTTTACTCGTCAAGGGAACCAACATTACATTACCATAAAACGATACGGCCCACAAATCATCACTCAACTTGTGACGCACGGTAGGGCTGGGCTTGTTGTGCAGTTCACAACACTGTCAGGACACACTCTTGCTCGCCGTTCTTCTCACCCACAAACACCAAAGAAGATTTCTAATATGATCGGTTTGTCCCACAGCCAGCGGACAGCAGCCTACATGCTGGAGTTCACCCCACATGAAATGAAAATTCAGCTCTGAAACTACAGCTAGCCCCGCTTCTGCAGCTTGCTCCTCTGCATCATTTTCATTTTCCAGGGAGTCTGTGCCATAGCTGGAGTCACTCCACTCACCAGGGGTGCCTGTGGTTGAACTGTGCTGGGTCCACAGGTCCGGGGAGGCAGGCGGCAAGCAGGCACCGAGCACTCTTGCAGGGGGAACAACTGAGTAAAGGCAGGGTAACTTGATCAGTGGCTGGGAGGGAGAGGTAGCAACCCTGACGCCTAAATCATAGCTGTGGGATGAGAGAGACACACAAATGTGTTTGCAAGAAAAATACGCAGAAGGATGAAAGGCTGAGGAGGCAGTGGGTGGGACAAGGAGAGAAATGAGCAGTGGTTAGACAGGATATTTGGAGAGCAGCTAAATAACAGGATGAAAGTGAACGCCTCTCTGCTGCCTTTCGTGCATGTGCAGCAGCCACTGCTGGGGTGTGAGGGACCATAGAGGAATGACAAGGCGTGGGCTTGGGTTTCAAATTCACAAGTCTGGCCCAGACCGAAAAAACACATGCAGGCCCAAAACGACTTCTAGTTTCCCTGGTGTCTGAAGCTAATCGAGAAATTTAGGCTTGTAGACATAACTACATGTAAGCGTCTTCATATGGGCCAAAACATTTGACAAGGCCTTAAGCCGTCCTACAGACAGACAGACAGACAATCACCGTACTGCATCTACAACTTATTTCATTTTTATACTAACTTCCACTTTTTGCTATTTTGAGTTCCATCTATCGCACCACAGCTTAGTTTTACACAGCATCAGTTTTAATACAAAGAACTAATTGAGAACTTAGAAATTACTTTTTTGAAATGATTAACACTTGAAATGATGAAGGCACTTGGAAGTGGGCAAGGCTCCCAGAACTCCACAGGCCCCAACTGTGTGCCAACATGTGTGTGCAATTTTAATCAAAATGCACCACTTAATCAGAGGTCTAGAAGGGTACAGCTTTACTACCTGATCTTCAAGATTTGAGGACTTGCCAACATCTCATCTTAAGACATTAATGTGGGTTCAGTATTTTCCAAGTGTGTCTTAAAACAATAGTCAGATGGCCATATAAACTGAGAAACACTTTTCCTTGCGGTAATCGCTTTTCCTGTGTATCCTGGTCAAGTGATGGGGTTGCTGCTGAAGCCAGTTTGAGGCTTCAGCAGTAAATCAAGTAGGTATTTAGGAGAAGTGATTACAGCAGGAGACAATGATTTTAATGTTTATGTAGGCACATATTACTATTAAACGCACTACCCTTCTTTTAGTTATTTTAATTTGTGCTTACTTATTGCATATGCAGAGGTGAATATGTTAAATCAAAATGATTAGTACCCATCAGTGTCAAAATTAACATCTTTGAATTTTGCTTATTTTTTCCGACAACTAGTCAAAAACTCAAATAAGTTCAGTTTATAATGGTCAGTCAAATCTTTCCATTTGACATGCAAGTACTTGGTATTTTTGCTTTCAAATGCCTCACAATTAATCAATCGTCAAAACTGATTTTCTGTCAATTAACTAATTATTAAATAATTCAGTTTTTTCAGTTCAAGTAAAACTGTTTATTATAGGCAAAACGTGTTGCTGTCAACTATTTTTTGTTTTATTTTTACCAACCATTTACCCTACCCAAATTTATAAAGGCCAGCCTTTACTGAACCCCAGTTTAAAAACTGTTGGATTTCATTTTCTTAGAAGAGCCTTGTGGTGCATCATAAAAGCAGCATTAAAATAAGCCAAGTGACAGATCTGAAAGCTAAAACCAGTCACAATGGCCATGCAGGTCCAATGCTGCAGTCTGCTCTCTTCAGCCTCTTATGTTGTTACCACACTGTGACACACTTTTACCGTGCATGCACACGGAAACAAATGGTTTGCTAGAAGTGAAACACAGCCAGGAACTGTGCTAAAGCTCAAAGGAGCAGTCTAATGTAATAATAATAATAATAATGATAAGTCTTAGCTGCTTGCAGCCTACAAATCATGTAAAAGTCAGTCATTAGACTTCACATGTAATTTTCATTTTCTTGGAAACAAGAATCTAGCAAGACCAACAATTTGACAGAGAGAAATGTTCATAAGCCTATTACTGAACCACATCCTCCCTTTTCCATCCACAATATGGTCTCCATTCATTATTCAGACTACAGATGCACTTTCCTTGTTCTTAACTCTCCCCTCATGACATCTTTGGGCAGCACTTGGAATACAGCAGATGGAATACAGCTGCTTATAATTCAGGTAGAACTTAAAAAGACAACTTCAACAGTTTTATTCAATTAGGCTAAATAGGCTGATGGACTTTCTAATTCTATGCCAGAATCCTTTTCTGTCAGTTTTAGAAGAAGTTCCGCCTTTGAATGCATCACTAAATTAGACTGAACGACCATGTTTTTAGGGTAGAGCTGCACTTTAGTTCACTCTAGAGCTTCTATTACGCCCCTAAATGCAGAGATGTCTTCATTTAAAAGTAGGCCAAGCCTTGAAGCAAAATTATACAGAGTCCAACCTGCTACATGCACAATGGTCAACTCAGTGTTTGGCTGCATTACCCCCCCCCATGTACAACGCCAATACTCTTTGACTTAACGTCTTCTACCTACTGTTACTTCTAAGCTTGGCAATGCGTGGTGCGTGAATAAGAAGATCTTGCGTGTGTTAGGCAGCATGATCTCGATTATGATTGTGCGGAAATGTTAGACAGCCATCTAAGTTTCCTCTATCTGCTTCACCCTCCTCCTCATCCAGCCAAATGTGAAACCACACTGGAAGTGCTTGCCGGCCAAAGTAAACACCCCCGTCGCTCGCTTGGTGTGTGCTTACATGCCAGCCTCCTCCTCAGATCCCCGCTGATAAGTGCTATCACACAGTGGAACCTGTCTTTCGCTATCGTTGCACATGAAGAACTTTAAAGTGTGAGATATAGGAGGCCATGGCAGTCACACTCTCCACTGTGTGTGTGTGTGTGTGTGTGGGAAGCAGGTGTTCCTCACACTGACACTGAATCTACGGGGTAGCTCTGACTTGGCCAAAAATCTTCACAAACAAATGTGTAGTAGAGAAATGAAAGATGAATGTAGAGCTTTCGGAGTCAGAATGACGGCCGCTGGATTGGTTTTATTTGCCCGTATTATAACATATCCTCCTCTGAGGTTTCTGCAGCCACTACGACTTACTTCTTTTGTTAATCCAATAAAAATGTTATTAAACGTGGCACTATCACTAGGATTCAAATGTCTTCAGACCCGGACTGTCAAACACGTGGCATTTGGAACAGTTCTGACCATGTAGAGTCAGGTTACAACTGTTTGTTCATGGCAAAATATTGAAATTCACCACACCGCCACGGCAGCACTGTTCAATGAAGACGCACAACCTTCTGAATGAAGCATCATCAACCGGCTTGTCAGGGGATATCAAAATAATTGCCAGTAGGTGCATTATTGCGTGCTTTCTCCTAATGCTAGAGAACTACATAGCATCCAGATGTAAATTCTTTTGCAGTGGAGGGCAAAAGGCAATTGAGGATGGTGGGTGGCAGTGCTGTCTACCGTTACTGGTATTCTCTGCCGGCCTCACCTAATTTTACTGTCCTGCTATTGTCCACTAAAATGATATCCAGTTTGCCGATCTAAAAATAGCCAAAATAACCACACACAAGAACGAGGAGCTGTGTGTGAACTCAATATGTCTTTAGAGGTTTTTTGTTTGTTAGTTTGTTTGATAATGAACAAACTATTATAAATATGTGACGCACAGAAAACGTAATTGTAAGGCTGTATCCTCCGCCAAGGCAGAAGTAAGCGGAGGGGGGTGTAAAAGAGACAGGAGCTAAAATGGGGCACTCAGAAAGATGCTGAAAAGAGCAGTATGACAGGAGGAGAAAAATAAACGTATTCTAGTCGGACCCCAAATACAAAATGAACCTGCCTTAATGTTGACCGGGCTTCAAGCAAATTAACATTTCATTCCGTTTTCTTGGACTGGAGGCAGAAGTCTCAGTAAGTGACCCCAAGACTCTGATGATGATGATTATCAGGAACCGATATGGCACACCTGGGCATTTTATGGCCCCCAGGCCACATCCGGCCCCTTGGCTATCCCTGTCCGGCCCGTGCATGGATGTGTTATTTGAACATACATGGGCCCGTGTGAGGTCAATCGGAACGTAGAAATCGTAGTCGAAAAACGTAGGCTAAATGAATGGTCACCATGCACGCAACTGCATTACTTTTATTTTGAAGGAGATTTACATTTGTATCTACGCACCTTCACAGTAATGTGTTCGACGGCCTCAAGGTAAAAAAAGAGAGAGGTTGATACAGAATGTAGAATTTTCAACAAGACATGGACTAATAAGTATTTTACTGAAGTCAAAGGTGAAGCCGTGCGTTTAGTCTGAACACTGCGACCTCAGTGTTTAAGGATTACTATTTGAAATCGCCACTACGTGATTAAACACACAGAGAAATACAAGAACTTGACGGATGCAGAGCGGGAACTGATGCTTTGCTAGCTGAGCTGCAAAACCAAGCTTCACACATCCAGGGACAGAGCAGTCTCTCAAAGAGGAGAACTTTCCTCACATGAGGAGGCTCTCTAGTTCTCTTCGGATCCACCTACATATGTGAACAAACATTCTCAAGTGATGACGTTCAACAAATCCAGATACACATCCTCTCTCACTGATGATCACAGACTTCAGTGCACCTGTTCGAGCCCAAGAGAGACTGGAGTTTTCTCACTGAATAAGACAAAAGAACTGAAATACATCAAAAGCACCTATTGCTTTTTTTGTGAAGGTTTGAATGTTAAAAATAAAATTAAAGCGATTTAATAATTGGAGTTTTTACTGCTATATTTGACCCACTCCACATTTTAATAGCCGTGACATATATTCATACAGCTAGCAGCTCAAAACCATATCATTTACTGCTTTTTATGAAGCGATACATTTAATATTGAGCAGAATTAAGTTCAGTCTATAGGTTCGGCCCTACACAACAGTCCCAGTTTCTCGTGTGGGCCCCTTGGGAAAATTAATTGCCCACTCCTGCGATATGAAGTCCGTTATGTGTGTGAAAGTTAGACCAACTGTGAAAAACAGTATGGTCAGAGGTAAAACAGTCAGAGGTATCCACGAAAAAAATGTCAAGTTACATAACTCGTGAAACACGCACAGGAGTGATTTGTATCTGCAAATCTGTTTTTGCATGTGTATATATGGTGTGACCTGCTTCCCACCATCAGCACAAAGTAGAAAAAGAAAAAAAAAAAAAAAAAGCAAAGGCACTTCTCTCTCTACAGGTCTGAATTCTGTTGCCTTACTATGAGTCAGACCTTTGTTTTAATGATCAGACACACGCACACGACCACATTTCTTCAGATTGACAAGTTTGTACTGCATAAAGACTTTTACGGCACCTTCTGTGACAACAACTGTATCTGGAAAGGAAACCAAAGACCACTCTCTAGAAGATTAGTGGATACCAAAGTGTGATTGTTTGGAACAGGAAACAATCTGTTTTTCTCTCCTTCACCAGAACCAATCTTCATTTCTTTCTTTCTTTCATTGAAGGTGTTAAACTCTAAATCTTAGGTAAAACACCGTCAGACAGCAGGCAATGGAGACATACAAGAAAAATATTAGGAAATAAAAAAAAAAAAAAAAAGTTAAATCACAAACCAGTAACTCTACCCCTTCCTCAATGGAACCCTCATTTCACATCTCTCTCCCCCAACACTGTCAACAATACCTGCACATCCAGCATTGCTGGCTTTCAAGGGGGGGGGGGGGGCTTAGGGCAGTCATGAGCTTCTTCAGGCCAATGAGAGTCACCTTTCTCAGGTGCTCACGGTACAACAGTCACGTTATGTTTACAGCATGATAAGTCAGGTGATCTCCACAGCATTATTCCCACAGCGGGCTGTGTGAAGTGTTCACCCCTACAGAAGTGCACAGCACTGAGGGGAACCCCTGGCGTGACGATGCACCGTGTGTGTGACGCACAGCTGCAGGGTCATTAGTACTGTTTTAGCGGCAGGGTTAACGTTAGTCTCAGGCCTGCTCTGCTAGCTGCACACACACCGTGAGACACCTTCCGCACGCCTTTCCGTCTCGTCTTTGCTGCGTGCGCACTCTGACGGAACAACTTCACTGTGTGAAGACTGTCCTTTGAATTGTTTTACTGAACAGTTACTGGAAATACAGACCCAAGCCAGGGCTCTTCTCTGCTGCACTGAAATGCTGCTATCGTGATATCACTGCAGCCGAGTGCAGCCTGTTTGTCTCCGTTTCCGCCTAAAAAGCAGCGGGCGGGTTGAAAATGTGTGGGATGAACTGTTAGTAGGTCTCACCTGGATCCCCAGTTATGTGGAGGACGCGCCTTCAAACTATATACAGGCTCATTTCCCGTAGATACATGGTAAACCCGTCGAAGTCACAACTGGTCCTCTACAGCCATTTTGAGCCAAACCGTCAACTTGATGCGGCGGGTGGAACAAATATGAGCGAGTTATCGATCTCATTTCTCGGGTTTGCATAACAAAAGGAATTAGTAGGATCAAGAGTGATGTAATCGTGTGTGTTTGGGTGAGCAGTGTGTGTTTCAGACAGGTGAGTCAGCGACATCCTGCAGTTATTAACCATCAGTGAACCTCCCCCCCTTGTAATGACAAATGGTACGGCCCGTATGTTTCCGGGACCGACGGTCTGTGCTCGGTCAGCAGAGCCAATGAGCGCCGTGTGACCTCAGAAGTGAGGAAGTAACCTGTTGGCCTGTCAGTGAGGGCATGTCACACCACAGTGGTTATTTCAACATTGCTGGATCTAAGTTCAAACACAATATTCACTTCTTTTCTTTAAGTAAAAGTAGCAATGCTGCAATGTAAAGATGCTTCATTCAAGGTAGAAGTCCTGCATTTAAATTGTTTAAAGGTTTAAAGGGACACTCCACTGATTTGACACTTTTTATGTCTCTCTTAAGTCTGCCAACTGGAAGTGGACTTCTAAATCCCTGGAATAGCCCTTTAAGGAAATACAGAACACAAGTGTTAAAAGTATACATACAAAATGTCGCCTGTCAGTGTAATCGTAGTCTATATTTTCTCCTTTTATTTGTGATGCGTCATCATAAAAGGAACATTTAATTATTGTATCTAGCTCCGGTGAAGTTATTTCACTTTCGGATGCACCAACACATCGATCCTGACACTGATGCTATGATACCACTGCTTTAAAATAAATAAATAAATTTTAAAAAATCATAGAAATCCAGAAGCCCATGTCAATTGGTTATAATAATTTAATGAACTGCAAATTTCAAACTTCCCACTAATATTTTACTCCAAAAAAAAAAAAAAAATTAATTTAGAGACGCAATAACTAATTTCTTCCTCACTCAGCTTTTACATCCCTAATGAATCCCATATTAGACATTGCAACACAGTACAGGTTGAATCTGTAATGACACAAATGCATACATTTAGACGAATATTTGAATTGACACACACAAACACACACACACATACACACCCTTTCTACTGGTATTTCACACCCAGTTCTTGGTGCAATGAAGCATGGTGTTAGTTTTGCAATTTGAGTCACCTGAGGCTACACATGTCCTGTTGTGTTAACCAGTGTCTCAGGCCTCCGTGGATCGTCTGTGGCAGGTGGCGATACGTTCTGCCTGAGTGTTCATTTGTGTGTGTGTGTGTGTGTGTGTGTGGATGACAGACGGACTGAAACAGAAAAAGAGGTACGTGACTGTGACTTTGTCCATCTCTCACAGACTGGGAAGCAGCAGCATTGGCAGAAGCCCTGAGAACAACGGATTGTAAGCAGGAACTTCAGTACAGGTGTTTTAGCAGCGGCTTTTCCTTTAAAGGCTCTGCTTCATGCTGATAGTGCTCAGGCAAATAATATCAATATCTCTCATCTCGCAAAACAGGATATGAAAGAGAGCTGCCTTTTTCTGTAACCCTTGATGAAATACTGAGGGACCTCTCAGTTGCATTTGGGCGTCGTGGCTGTAATACTTGATTAAACACCAAGAAACATATATTTAAACTTTCAAACTGATATCTTTAGGTGCATGTGTAGCTGTATATAGAGCTCTGCACTATGAGCTCAGAGCATTTTTTCCCCCCCTTTACACAGAGGTCTTAACCATAGAAAAAAAAAGTAGTTGTGGCATCCTGACTTTGTGATCAATACAGGGATCTTAAGCTCGGGGCCAAATAGAATTAAGAATTGCTTTAGGATAATGACAGTATCGACCAGTGCCCAGTAAAGCGTTTCAAGCTGTGGCAGGTTAATTCCCCATCTATGAAAGGTGCACAGGGAGCCAGTCTGACTTAAAGTAATTCTCTCCAGCGTGGTGCTGCTGTTATGGCACTAGGCACAGCACCTACTTTCTCCCTCATACCACACAGCCATTTTAAGCCACTGCAATACAATTTTACAACTGATTCTTTGGAAACTCAGACATTTGAGAGCCTCTGTGCCATCACAGAAATAGAGAAAATTTGTCTGATATTACACGTACACAGACCACACTAGTAAAAATCAACTACTGCACAGTTATGGAATCATTTATCCTCTCCATTGGCATGTGCCTACATATCTGTAAACCCAAAAGTCCTCAGGCGGCTCTCGGATGACATGAATTACAGGTCAGTATGAGTTATAGCCCGGCTCAGTGTCAGGCT
Source organism: Pempheris klunzingeri (assembly GCF_042242105.1). Taxonomy (NCBI): domain Eukaryota; kingdom Metazoa; phylum Chordata; class Actinopteri; order Acropomatiformes; family Pempheridae; genus Pempheris; species Pempheris klunzingeri. Next base: position 4,251,578 of record NC_092032.1, on the reverse strand, counting down.
ACAAAGGATTAAGGCTGACATTGTAATATAACATAATAACTCAATTACAGCTTTGAAAAAGGGTTAGGAAAACAATCATAGGAAAGAATTTGTTCTTTATGTCCGTTAAAACATCCAGTTTCTCCAAAGACGCAAAGAATGCTGCCAAAAGACAAAAATAAGTGCTATGGGTTCTCCCTCCCTTTCAGCATTTCTTGTTGTGCATTCCCCCTGTGAATAAAAGTAATTTACCTTGCTCATTATTTGAGACATTGAGGTGTTTCGATGTTTGGAGATGAAAATGCTTGGAGATGAAATATTCATTTTTTTAGTTGGCTTAAATATGTATGTGTCCACTGTCAAGTTGAAAACCGCTCCTCCTGTGAGGGATGTTTCAAGCGAACCTTTTTGCCATTGGCGCAGAATACATTACCTCCTTATTACAGGGGTTGCCTAGGGTACACTCATATGCAACCTCATGGAAATATTAAATGAAGAGGCTACACACCTCAGTGGACACACTGAATAAGCATGAACATCTCTTGCTCCTGACTCATAATGTGAAGGTTGGGCCGATCGTCGCTCTTGACTCATTTATTGTGTGATCTGCCGTTTTAGTTAAGACTTTGCTCTTGCCTTATAGATAAATATACTCGAGCGCTTTATTCTTTTGTTTAAAATAAGTCATGATGAAATAACGCTCCAGATTATGAGCAGATGGTGAAGGTGGATGAGGTATAATTTGTCTGATCACATTCCTGTGTGTGGCTTTATGAGCGTGTGAGGATGAACATTTACGGTAGGGGCGGGGGCGTCAAAAGCAGCCATGTCAAAACAGATCAACATTTAAGGAGATACTGAGTGAGAGGAGAAGATAAATGCTACATTCATATGTATACAGTATACAGTTAGCTTAGCATTATGACTGAAACAGGGGAAAACAGCTGAAATCAACTACTTTTAAGCCAACTAGCTTCTATGGATTCATGTCCGGGGACACAAATTTCAAACTGACGTATTTCCATGGGATTATCTTTTCTGGTCTAGATCGCGTCTTTTTTTCCTGTCAGGAGGACTTGGGAGCACAGAGGCGGTGCTGTTATTTCTCATTTTATACTAATTTTTAAACTATGACTGCTACATTACTCAACATTTAACCGCAACGTCTTCTCCTCGTTTTTCCTCTTCATTTTATCAGTCCATGGCGGTGCGCTGCCGGTCAAAAACGTGTGTTTGATAAGTCAGCAATACAAGCAGTTTATGCTTCGACCTTCCATTTTAATTTATGTTCCCTTTCATCCTGAATAATCATGTTTTGACAGTTTTTAATAGTGAAAGCTGCTCGACTGTTTCTATGGAGGCGAGGACACTCGCTTTTCCTCACTCTCACCTCTTCCTGAAATAACAGCACAGCTTCTGTGCTCCAAGTCCTACTGACAGGAAAAACAGACGTGATATTGACACGCAAAGATAATCCCATAGACATACATTGGTTTGAAATTCCTGCTCAGGGACACGAAAAATGTCCCATTGGCCTGCTAACCGTGCACTGGAGTGTGCAGGCCCTGCCTTGGACTCAGGGCTACAGCAGGGGCAAAGCAAGGCAATATGGCAACCCTATGCATGGGGGACTCATCTTAGGGTTTGAGAAACGTCACAGAGACCAAGGAGATTCAATGGTACATTTTCAGACCATTTGTGTCTGAAGATGCCCCCCCCCAAGCCAGTTCAATTCAATTTATTTGTATAGCCCAATATCACAACAGAGTGTCTCACAGTGCTTTACAAAGTTCACTGAAATAAACAAGTGTAAGCGAACAAACAATCTAATAAAGAGTCCAGCAGTCGATGAGGCCAGTTGGCTTTGCTTAGCATAAAGACTAGAAACACAGGGAAACACGTAGCCTAACTCCGTCTACCGGAAAAAGCAAATCTGTCTACCAGCACCTCAAAGCTCACAACAGATAATCTCATTTGTTCAAACAGAAGAGTGAAAATAAGTGGTTTTACCAGGGATCAGACGCTGGGTTATTTTATCTCCAGGCTATAGCACCCTAGCATATTTACAGTAGAGACATGAGAATGGCAATTTTCTCATCTGAGCAGAGAATAAACATATTTCCCAACATGTCAAACTTTTTCATTAACATTTTCAACCATGAGATTTTTTTATAAATCTTCTCATTGCACTCAGAAATGTAAAAACACTGCATTAAACCAATCCAGGCCACGTGAGGGAAAAAAAAAAAAAAAGAGTATGGAAAAAGAGAGACAGATGAAATATCTACAGATGGATAATCAGGATTATCTGACTGTGTTGAGTGCGTGCATCCTCTTCCAGCAGCCCGGCTTTGTAGCTCAGAACATGAAAATGAAACTTGTCTCACACTCTGAGTCCAGATGTCACACTGATGTATGATGCTATCCACATGTTTTTAAGAGAGACTTGTGGTGCACACTCAGCTTATACATTGATACTATATAACAAATTGGAAGAGACTGTTCTTTCACACACTGTGGGAGCGCACGCTTCAGCATGTGGCCTGGAAGAGTCGGGGATCAAACCACTAATCTTCCGTTTGATTGACAACCCACAGCTGGTCATCATATTTACTCATAACATTTTTTAAATTTGTACAGAATTTTCTTCAGTAAAGTTGCACTCACCTGGAGTTTTTTTTTTTTTACGTCTACAGTGAACACTTTGACCTACTCTATACATAATAACCGTTTAAATACAGCCAGGGAAAGTTTCAGAACAATTCAGTTTTTAAACCAAATCTTGTGATACTGATAATTTCCACAATATGACTGCAAGGATGCCACTTGATGTCTTTAAACCTTGTTTTTTTCCCACACAAGATGACTGAATGTAGCCACTGCTGAGTGGGTTTCCTCTTCCTGAACACGTGCTGGCTGTTGAGCTATTACTGCCATCATTTCCTGTGCTGGAATGATCATTTCAGGAGTCCCGTTTCTGTCCTAAAAAACGTACTAGCAGCTTGTCACCCTTTCAGTGTCTCTTGTAAAAAAAAATAAAAAAGGTGTGGGTGGCCATAGTTGGACCCTGAAGTAGCTGTAAGGCCGATGGCAATCCTGCACCGAGCACTGCAGACAATCTGTTTGACAACCAGGGCTTAATGTGGAGAGGTTGAGTAAAGGCACACCATAGCAATTGGCTGGCATTTTGGATGTTCATTTATATAGTGCTCCACTTCAGAATTCTCAGAATGGAAATGTGATGCAAACACAAATGCACTCACAAAATACAAGAAAATGCAACCTATTAATATTTATCAGGAGGTCACTCTAATTACCAGAGAAAAGTGATGTCATCATGTTTTGTGAGCTGCCACCTGCAATTTTAGCGAAGAGGGAAGTCCAAATATAATCATCTCTGCTATTAGAATACAAATTATAAAATCATAAATGACCTTGAGGGGTATCTAGCCATGCAATCAGCTTTGGTTTCTGTGGTGCTCAAAGCTGCACTAACATTTGTGTAATGGGAGTGTGTCAGACCCCTATGCAGCACACAGTACGTCAGTGAGAAGTCACTTATTACGCTTGGCAAGTAGGCGAATGTATTCACAGCTCACACTCCAGCTGGTCAAGCTGGATTGGCGAGCTCATGAATGCAGCGAGGAGGGAGAACACACACTCACAGAGGACAGTTCAGTGGGAGTTGGCGGTACCGTGAGGACTGTAGCAGGAGCACAACTTGGGTAAGCAGCGGGCCCGGGAACCAGGTGAGCACTGGGCGAGACAGATGAACCAAGAGGGAGCAGGCAGAGGGAGAGTCAGGCTGAGGATCAGGAAACCAACACGGGGAATCAACGCAGCTGAAAACCAGGGAGCCACAATCAGTCAGGATCCAGGACGGACAGGGACAAACTTCGTGGTCAGAGACAGAAGGCTGAGGTGATTACCGGGACAGAGACGAGGCGGATTGGTGAGAGACAGGCCGGGTCAGCAACAGGCGATCAGTCCAGGAATGAGTGCTGGAGAGTCTTGCATCGAGGATCAAAGAACAATCTGGCAGTGAGTGAGTGAGTGGTGAAGGCTAAAATATCGGCTTAATGAGTGATCAGGACAAGGTGAGTGGAACAGGTGGTGGGAGTTGGCTGATTGATGAGTGGAAAAATGCTGAGAGGAGTTTGTTTTGTATTAACAGTGGCTGAAATAAATATATATAATCTGAAAAGGGCGTCTTGACATGAATATTAGCCAACTCAGCAGCCCCCTGTCTTGCTTCTTTCAGCTCATGTTTTGGTTTGGCGGCATTTGGTTCAGTGTCGCCGCTCTCATTATCCTTATTTCCAAGTCCCTGCAGGCAGCTGTTTTCAGCTCCGAGAGACCCTCTGCACATGGCCTCCCCAGCGCCAAACAGCAGGCGGACAGCTGACAGCGGATGAACGTGTGGAACATGCAGCTAAAAAGACAGATATTTCCCTCAGGATCTGGCAGTGACAGAAAACAGACCTAAAAGTAGAGTTATAGGATATACTAGACTTTCATTCACCAGGTGGCAATAAACACAACTCCGAGCAGATGCTGATATTGATCTGTATCTGACGAATGTATAAATAAATACCAGCTTAACAGCACATTTAGTATTTAACAACGTTAAAGGGGATAATATGTCAGGGTGGTGTTTTCCCCCCTCTCTACAGAAGCAGCATCCCCATTCTAATCCACTGTGCATGCAGCGAACAGTTTCCCTTCCACCTTGGCGACGGATACAGCACCAGTCCAAAAGTTTGGACACACCTCGTTCAATGGAATGGAATTATGTAGTAAACAGAAAAGTGAGTTTATGGTCTCAGGCGCTTCTTCAGTACAGCATGATGTTTATTTAGTAAATTATTGTCCCATTTAGGGGAAGACGATGTATCAGCGTATGCTTTAGGGCGGGACTACGTTGTGGCTAACCAATTAGAGGTGGTCTTTTTGGCATGAATGTCACTTCTGGTTCCAAAAAACCAAGATGGCGATGCCCGTAAAGCGAAACCAGTGGCTTCAAAACGATGGTCCACAAACCAATGGGTAACGTCACGGTGGTTACGTCCCCTTCTACACTGGCAATGGATAAATCTAAACAATAGAAATGAATGGATCTGAAGCTAATTTTGATGACTGAGGAGGTTGTACAGTACATGTATGTATGTATATATACACTATGACACAGTACGACACTTATCGCCACTAGGTGGCGCTATGACTATGATCAAAAATGGCCTGTACATGTGTTCAGACCCAGACTGTCATCAAGCACATGAAATTTGGTAAAGATAGGACCTTGTGGAGTCGAGTTACAACAGTTGGCAGCACTTTTAATTCTTGTGCGTGGACGTCGCAAAGTAAAACATGACATTTCTTATTGCCACTAGGAGGCGCTATGAGTATCCATCAATATTATCATAGATCAGCCACAATCCCCTGACTGAAACCCCACTAAGATGGTTTGGAATGAGGTGGAGTGAAGGAAAAGCAGCTAACAAGTGCTCAGCACCTCTGAGAACTCCTTCCAGCCTGCTGGAAAACCATCCAGGTGACGGCCTCATGAAGCTGATTGAGAGAATACTAAGAGTGTGCAAAGCTGTCATCGAAGCAAAAGGAGGCTACTCTGAAGAATCTAAAATATAAAACATATTCTAGTTTGTTTAACACTTCTTTGTTTAGTTCATAATTCAATAAGTGTCTTCAGTATTAATCTACAATGTGCAAAATGATAAAAGACCATCGGACCATTGGATGAGAGGGCGTGTCCAAACTTTTGCGTGACACTTCATGTCAAAACCTGGGCATATAAAACAGAAATACACAAAGCAACTTCTGCATCCAATTTAAATTCCACGGAGGTAGGACCTGGGCAAACTTTTTCAAGGCAGCAACAGGAAAAAGTCTGAGAACCGTGTCTTTGCTGCATCAACAGACTACATCATCATCCTGTCATCTGCAGTACACCTCAGTTCACACATACTATTTCACCACACACAGGTTTCACGAGTGAGAGAAGACACCTCCAAAAAAAAACGACACCCTGACAGACTGAGTTTGACTTCTCTGCCGAGCGCACAAATGCTGTTCCAGCCGCAAGTAAAATGCAACAGGCACTCCAATAAATACAGTATGAGTTGACGCCGGCCTTTCCAGAGGATGTCTGTCTCCCTCTGACAGTCAGAGGAGGAGGGGGGGGGGGAGCCTGTTTGCAGCCCTCAGGTCTGAGTGTGTGTTCATGCGTGTATGAATGCATGTCTGACCAAGAGCCAAACCAAGTATGTACTGTATGTTGGCCGGCCGTGGAGACAGGCAGCATTACGATCGCCCACAGGTAAGGAGCTCTCAGCCCCGTGGCCACCCATCCCTGTGGAATCATGGGAGTGGCAGAGGCTTCATCTCCTCCTCTATGTGCCAACCCTCCTAGAAAGTTATCTTAAAATTTTGCATTAAAGTTCAACAAATGAATGAAAATCAGTTTGCCGTGGTTCTGAGCTCACACCCCACTGATCATCTCCTCAATGTCTCCTTCAAAGGGCACTGCAGCGATTCACTCTTGCACTTCCATAAACTCAAGAGACTCGTGATAGTCTTTAATTAGACTCCCCCCCCCCTGCTGTCTAGTAAAAGCAGTAGTCAGATCATTAGAACTCCAGTAAAAGTAGCACAGTATAAGAATAGTCCATTATATTGTTCCTCTGTTCTCTTCACCTTCCCCTTCACTGCTTGGGGTGTGGGTCAGTCCAACAAGTGCGTCGGCCACTTCCTCTTCAGAGAAAAACCCATAGAGGAAGACGGAAGTGATCTGAGAATGACTTGGTGAAGGAAACGCCGGGGGTTTGACATCTTGTCCCTCAAACTCAACCACTATTGAATACTCAAATCAGGAGTGCTGTGCCTCAACTGAGAGACGTGAGGAAATTCTCAGGCTCACAATAAGACGTGTTCATTTGCTGCAAGCCGGATTGTTACGAGCAGCAGAATTTATAAATCAAGCGCAGCGTTTCCCTCGAACTCTGCTCCCTCTCTGCAGCGAGGAGCTTCACTTCTGTGTTGGAATTGATCTGTTCTCTTCTCCACAGTATCGGTTGCAGTGTCTGCTCCATTTGAGCGCTGTGTGCGTGTGTGTGTGCCATGGCGGTGATAGTGTTGTGTGGGGATTGCTGGTCTGTGGAAAGGGGAGGAGGAGGATACCTCACATTAAGCTGCATCTCTTGGGACAGATTAAGCAGTTTAGTCTTCACTGTGTCTCTCTCTCTGTCACTGCCACGGCCTGCTGCTGCTGCTGCTGCTGCTGCTTCTCACGATTTTTGAGCAGCACCGGCTTTTCCGTCCCCCTCCTTTTTGCACTTGTTGTTCCTCGCTTCTATTCTTCGCCTGCTTGCCTACTTTCCATCCATCCTTCCCTGGACCGTTTCTATTTGACGCGCTCACGTCATCCCCCTCATCTTACTCACCATTCGTATCCAGCTAATTCTCTGGGCTGACCGCTAAGATGACACAGAGCTGCTGTGGTTGAGGCTGGATGTACAGGACTAAGCTGCCCCCCCACCCCCACCCCTCCCAACTGCACTCCAGCCCCTGTGTCCTCACTCACCGATAGGTTGTTTTAGCTCGACCACCCCACTGAGCTGATTCCCTGGTCCTGTGTGGAGCACCACGGAGCTCAACCACTATTCACATTAATCTCCTGAACGATCCTGGACCAAAGAGGATCAATACTCATTTTGAGGAAGCAGCATGATCCCTTAATGTAGTGGAGGATGGCAGCTTACTCCCCCCCCCCCCTTCCCCAGTTTTAACTCCACACAGGAAGAGGAAGAGTCAGCCTCTAGGACTCCATGATGAAAAATGCCTCTGTCTTTATCTGCTCAGGTATTAGTTTTAATGGGAGGCAATATTAGATCAATGTCCAACCCTAACCCAAATGACAAGGGAAGCCTCGGTGTATGTAACAGCATAAGCACCTCCATGTATTTCTCATTTGCTGCTGTATGAATTTACTCTAGGAACAAATGATTTGCCAGAGAAGATAAATCAGCCCGTTTTACTCCAGTTCCTCTGGAGCACATCAGAGATGTCTCCAGGCTAATTCGTATTAGTAGTGGTCGTATAATTGTTATTCTTTGTTTTCCACAGACGCTGAAAAATGACTTCATGCTGTGTGATCCAAGGAAAATTGGAAAGATTGGGCTGTTTTTCCAGGCTCAGTGTGCAGGGAACACTGCTCTGACTACATGGTTAGCCCCGTGTCTCATCATTGATCTTTGCTGATGTATACTGTTTCTGGGGCCTTTTCCATCAGAGAAGGCAGAGATAGAGAGTCTGGACACCCTCCCCTTCACTGCGTTCCTCTCGGGCCGGTTGTCTTTTGGTGGAAGAGGCCACCTGGAGCAAGTTTGGAGGTGTTGTTTATGCTAAAGCTATTACTCTGTTTCTGGGCAGCCTGCCCTGAGAGCTGCAGTGCTCTGCTACTACTGAATTATTGAGCCCAGAGATCTGCCATGACATGTATACAAGCCGTCACATGAACCTGAATGATAAGCTGATTGTTCTGCAATGAGGAATTTGTTAGCCAGAGTCTCAATACTTGGTAGGTAGTTTTATATCAAGGTGACGTGCTTAGCGTAATGATTATGTGATGAAACCTTAGAACTGCGATCCAAATACATCTTGTAAAATCACTCATCCTGTTAAATCCCCGCAATTGATTGCAGAATGTCGTGGCTCCACTAAATAGACGATACAGGACGTCCAACTTGAGGCGAGACTGACTTACACCGTTCAGCTGCCACACCGGACTGAATGATGATAGCATCTCGCATAGCAGAGGTCCAGCCCTCTCACCCACCCACCCACCCCACCGAAACCTTATAGTCATCTGCTTCAAGAATAGCCACAGCCTTGCAGCAACTGCACTGAGCAATGTGTGTGTGTGTGTGTGTGTGTGTGTGTGTGTGTGAAGGTGTGTGCCCCTAACACTGACACCAAGCTCAGGCATCACTTTATCCAGCTAACTAACTTCATCACTGTGTCACTGCACATTTCCTGAAGAGCCTTCCTTAATGATGTGACCGTGCGTTGCACAGATTTACATATTTACATGTAACCTGGTGTGATACGCACTGAGTGTAAGTGTGAATAGGTGTGTGTGTTTGTGTGCGTGTGTGTGTGTGTGTGTGTGTGTGCGGGGGCCTGTCCGTGTCCTCCCCATCACTGCAGTGAGCTGGGCTGAGGAGAACAGCAGGATCTTTCATTAGGTGGAGAATTGAATCAGTGATGACAGTCTCATGACCTCTTCCTCTAACACACACACACTGTCTCTCTGTCTGGTGCACTGCCGTCCTACTGTGCAACATATACATGAACACTACCTAACGTGCATCTCTAAACACGCACACAGACACACGCTCAGGCAGGTAAAAGCTGGCAGTAGAATGAAAGTGATCGGCATAAATTAATATGCACGAATTATGTTCACCAATACACACACACACACACACACACATATATATATATATACAGTATATATATACAGTATATATGTGTGTGTGTGTGTGTGTGTGTGTGTGTGTAGAGGGGGGCATACAGAACAATACTATTTTCTCAAAAAGGACAAAAAAATTAATTCAACATCAAAGAAACAAATTTTAAAAAATAAATAAAAGAGATTCCCAGGTGAACATGAGTGACAGCAGGAAGTTTGTGAAGTTATTAACGATGCTGACAGTAAGACATATTTGTGACTAACTGCTACAGACAGACAGGCAGGCAGACAGACAGGCAGGCAGACAGACAAGGCAGCTGAGTTCTGAGCTCATGTGGCCGGCAGGTAGCCCACTGAGCGGATGCACGCACTCGTCCCTCTCTCCCCCTTCCTGCTCCCCCATGAGAATAGCAGCATAGGCAGCGTGGGTCGGGGAGATGCGGGAAGGTGATGTCGTAAAGCTGAGTGTCGTAAACCAGGTGCGGAGAAGGGGAGGTTAAGGGGAGGAGGAGGAGGAGGAGGAGAGGGGAGGGGAGGGGAGGAGGAGGAGGGGGGGGGGGAGAGGGGTGAGAGAGGAGGTGACTCTCCGACAGCATTTAGACACCACGAAAGGATCATGGCGGATGGCCCCAGGTGTAAGCGCAGAAAGCAGGCGAACCCGAGGAGGAATAATGGTGAGTAAGAGTGCTTCCGACGCTGAGCTTTTCTTTCGGGAACACCGTCCGGGGTCCGCTCGGTCTCCCCGCAATTTCAGCGTAAACTTTGACAGGCCAGAAGTCGTGTTTTTAGTGAGTGAAAGTGGTGTGAAGTCGCTGAGCGCGCTGTCTCGCAGCCCCGGCTGGACCGTTATACCTGGGTCGCGTCTCTCCCTCCCTCCGCCTAGCGGTCCGCCGGCTGCACCGTTACACGGGGACCGTTACACGCTCCTCACCCGTCAGGACCGGACCGCAGCCCGTCTCCCCCTCGCACCACCTCTTAATTCATTTCATACCCGTCCGCCCTCTTTGTGGACTCTGCGTCCATTGACTCAGTTTTATTCTGTCGAGTTTCCAGTTTGGAGCCCGGCAGCGGACTCGGACCTGTTTTCTACCTGGTAGTTCGGGCGGACATCCGCGGGCGGGCTGCCCTCAACAGTTAGAGCCGAAAGTACTTTAGGAACAGCCATGCTTTTATCCGGAGCGTCGCGGACATGGTGTGAGACAAGGGGAGGGAGGGAGGGAGGGAGGGGGGGGCAACAGTTTGTCCGGTCTCAGAGCAGGCAGCAGGCAGGACACTGTTGCTGCTCCTCAACTTAGTGTGATCTAATCATGTGTGATGGGAGCCTCAGATCCACCGTCTGCATGATGTGGGAGTCAAAGCTTCAATGTCGCGTTGTGTTCCAGCCGCTTCTCTTTAATCCTTCAACTTATCCGTGTCCGCTCACGGAGGGTGTAGACCGCGGCTCTCTGACAGCCGAGAGAGGCTCGGCAGAGACGCCGCTAGCGGGGCGCGGAGGTTCCGGGGAGCTGGGGGGGGGATCTTCCGCGCTGTCGGTGAGCAGCGTGAGCGCAGCGCGGCGGCCCATATAAGGACAGCGGATCCTCTCGCTGTCGCGCCCTGGGAATCCTGATCCCGGTCCGGCCGCGGATCAGGGCGAGACTGCACGCACTCGGTGCTCTCAGCGTGCCCTGCTAACACCGTCTGTGTACCGGTACCGGGAGCGCCGCCGCGTCCCGCCACGGGCTCTCATCGCGATGTGTGCGCTCACCAAGTCACTGGATCCGCGCACACTTTGACATAATTCATTCCTCTTGCGAGTTGTTAACATTAGTGTTTAAAGCGTGTGTGTGGTGAAATGAAGCCTTTCTGACGTTTGTTGTCTGTCTACCATGCTCCCGTGTTGTGCCACCCAGTGGAGCGGTGCGCAGCGCCGTTCAGGCCGGATACACCCGCTTGTCCCGTCCGGGAAAAACCAGGAAAGCATCGGTCCGATCGGTGGTGGTGGGGGGCACTGGACTTTTTGCTTTCTCTTGGCTGTCACCTGCATTCACAGTCTATTCCTGATGCGGGGTGTATTCTGTATGTGATCTTTCCCATGTGGACACACCTCAGATAACGGTCCTGCTGTCAAGGTGTGGGCATTTCTCTGTGAGAGAAGGAGCTTTAGGATCCCTACCTGTCATCTGCCCCCCCTCCCGTAACTTCACATGGCTTTTACTGAATGTTTCTCAGCCCTATTGATATTTAAAATCACACCCTTAACCAAACAGATCTTCTCTGTTACTTTGCCTCATTTGCATTTCCTGCAAAGAGCCATCCAGGTCTCTGTTAAGTCCACCACTTTTTCTGATCTGCCATGTAAATCAGCATCTCTGCTTTTTTGGGGGGAAGATGAAATGCTGCTGCTGTTGTTGTTGTTGTTGTTGCACGCTGTCTTAGCCTTAGTTGCCTACTTTTTTAGATACGAGTTGGTGTTTTAATACGGGCTGCTAAACCAACTCCAGCCAAGTGGCTGCTCCGTCATGGTGAAAGTTCAGTAGGAGCAGGCTCTCTTGTCGTGGCCATAGGCTTTGCAGGGGGGAGCCCAGATGGAGGGGAGCTCCATTCCCCGCGGTAAACAGAGAGGTGTTAACAGCCTGCAGGACGACAGGTGTCCAATCAGCAGGATACTACAGTTTCCTTTGTTGCTTCGTCACAGCCAGCTCTCCTCAGAAATAGCACCCATTCCACGTAACAGTAATTTAACACAGCAGTCTGGGAATGGAAGAATGCTCCCCGGTGAAAACAGTCTATGCAAAAACACGCAGGGCCGCGCTCGGCGACGCGGGCTGTTTCAGAAACACCTTAAATCGAGTGCACATGCAGGTTGCTGGGGGGGATTTCTGTTTATTTCAACATATCATGAGGGTCATTTATTTGATCCCTTAATCTGCCCCACGCTCCCTTCTGAGGCACACTCAAACACACACTCGCACCTCGATGAATCATCCGTCAAATGAGGACAATAATGCTGTGGGCCTGGCACTTAGCAACAACTCGTGTAATGTTGAGGAGCACGTTTATTGGTATGGTAAAACTATACTCACTCAGTGCCCAGAACTCACTCACCTAGTCTGCAAACTATTGAATACAGCACCGTGTTGTAGGTTTGTGGGAGAGCAAACAATGGCACGGCTATAGCCGCTCTTTGTTTGGTGGACAGCAATGTTTATTTTTTGGGTTCTTTTTTTTGCGGGGGGGGGTGTGTGCGTGTGTGTGTGTGTGGGGGGGTGACTCCACATTCCACTCCACTGTTTAAAAGACATCTGTTTACATTTAAAAGGTCCACCCCTGTTGTGTGAAGACTTAAGCAGAGGAGGAAATTTTTCATTTATCTCACTGCTTTTCACCAACTTCCTCAACAGCCTCATTTGAAAGTGCCAAGTAAGAAGAAACCCACACACACACACACACACACACACACCCACCCCCCCACCTCGGCCGTCTGCCTGCCTGTTTCGTCCCTCTCAGTCCTCCTTCAGAGCTGGTTCATTATTTCGGGGGGTTCAGACACAGTAGCCAGGGGTGCTGTGAATTGCCCCCTGACCTAGGCACCCATGCGTAGATGGAGTATGACTTCACTTTCTCCCCCTGTGGCATTGTGAGGCTTCCAGCATGTCCAATTGTGTTTGTGTTTAAATCTGTTCAATAAAGAGGGAAGAGGTGAAGGGGAGGGGGGGGGGGCGCTCAGCTCCCTCCTTCCCTCTGGGCACTCCCCTCTGACCCCTTAAACTGTGGGCTTCACGCTCCCCATGGCGTCAAAAAGGGGGGGATGGAGAGAGTTGGTGAGAAGCGACTGAGATGAATTTTACAACAGGTGATAACTGAGGGACTGGAGCCGGCAGATGAAAAGCACGACACAGTTATCTCACAGAACAAGGTGGACAGAATACATGAGCAAAAAATAAAAGAATCTCAGTCACAACACAAGTAAAGATCACAACCTTTTAACTTTTTGCTTTTTGGTCGAGCCGTGTGGAAAAAAGTTCAGTTTCTGGCTGAGGTTCATCCTTCAGCATGTCCATCAGGGTGGGAACAGGCCTGTCCTCATGTGACCACTCGGCAGAATTAAAATGATGTGATGTACGACCACACTCCCACCTCTGTTAAGGCAGCTTAATGATTAGCTGCTCCTGGAGGCTGAGAGCATTAGCTTATAAAAAAGGTGCTCTCTCTCTTCATAAAGGGGGAGTTTTGAACCCAGAGTCAGTTTCAGTAACCCCCTTAACTGCGCTTGGATGTGCTTTATTAGGGTTTGTGTGTCTGAATGCTTAAATGAACCATTGTGTGTTCAGGCTTTAGTGAGAAAGCCTGAGGAGAAAGAGCCTGGTTACCTTTGCAGTTTGCCTGCTCTACCTCATACACTTTCAGTGGAAGAAGAAAAGGCCCATTCAGTGGACCCGGCATGGGGAGGGAGAGCCCTATTCACACTTGGCTTGTGGGAAACTTCTCCTCCATACTGTGCATGCCATTTGCATACGACCCATTCTTTTCCCAAAGGTCCCTGCGAGGGAGGAATCCGTGGAACGTTCACAGAATTCATCGAATCCCTCTCTCACGCAGCCCTCTGTCCCTCAAGGGCCTGCTTCGCCACACTCTGTTTGACATTTCTGTCTTGGAAATGTAGCATAAGTCTGCGTCATATTTGCTCACCTTAATGTGATCACGGATACATATTGTGGCATTTCTGTCCCGCGTATTTGAAAGGGGAAAAGTGTGCTGTTGTTAATGTCAGGGTGAAGCCTTAGTTTGGCACAGCAGGCGGGAGTTTCCCCCCCCCCCCCAATCCTCAACTTGGGCCATGATGAGTTTATCTGGAAAGGACAATGTGATGGGGCTCGGAGGTTCCCTAACTCATGATGATGCAGCTGTCCGTAGATTGACAGCACTCTGCCTGAAAGGAAATAAATATTGGGGATGGGAGGGGGGGGGGGGACAAGGGGAGCAGGGACAGTGGGGGGTTTGTATTGACACTCCAGCTCAGTGAACTGAACACAAGTGTCGCTCTGGAGCAAAATGTGGCCTCCAAGAGCACCATGGTGGGCAGCTTCTGTCCAGGGTGAAAGATCATGTAGGTATTGTAGTAAGCAGATGTGCTGCCTTGATGCAACACGAGTGTACCCTAAACACTGACACAGGAAGTGGTGCAGCGTCTCCTCCGTCCCTCCTGAAGTTAAAGCAGTGAGTCATGGGCAGACAGGTGTGTTTGCAAAATGACTATTTTCTTTTCTCGTCTTTTCTTTTCTTTTCTTTCACCTGAATTGCCCCTCGTTGCCTCTCTTTTATTCATAGTGCTTCCCCGTGTGGGGCTGGCAGATCGTTTCCTCCAGTATTGTATATATGTGAGGCACTAGATTGGTAAATATTGTGCAGCCCTGCCTGTTGATGTGTGGTTTTAGTCATGCATTTGGTGGCTGCTCTTCTGGTCCACAGTGAGTCCCTTTAGCTCTGTCTGCAGACCCCTCCTTGTCCCCCCCCCCCATCATCACCACTACCTCCGCCTTTCCCTTCCCACCCATCTATCCCCTCCCCTCCTAGTGGTCCTCAGTGGAGCAGTTAATGAAAAAGACTGGACTTACACAATAGGCAGAAGGCGGGCTCGGCAAGGGGCTCTCATGCCAGCTTGCGTTTGTGGCAAAAACTCATTGGGGAGAAGCTCTGCTGTAGCTCCACTTCAGATCACCTGACTGTCTTTTTAATCGTCCTCTCTGTTGTCTTTTTCGACGTAGATGTTGGATGTCTTTGTCTTTCTACTTGACCTTATTATAGTCCCACAGTGTCTCAGTCTACGGGGGTGAAACTAGACCAAGATGAGGAGTAATCTGCTGCGATGCATTGTGCTTTGAACATAGCCTAGTGGCTGGCTTTTTGCCAGCCGTTATGATGACCATATTGATTTTCCTCTCTGTAGCACACAGAACTGATAATGACCCTCCTGAGGGGTACACATTCATATTCACATAATGATGCCAGTTGCACAGCCCGGCTGTGATGTGAATAACAGATCGAGTGGCCCTCTGCCCCCCAAGCCTGTGCACTGAGCTAGCAAGGCTAGACTAGCCCTGTGACAAGTCTGGCAAAAAGAACCTTAGTCACCCTACTCAGTTTGTTAGTCAGAGAGAAGGCCGGCTGCTATGTTAAATGTCAGCGTGGATAAACATCAACATAGGATTAATGCGAGAAGAATGGCCAGCCTGAAAACAAAGGGGAGGGCAGAATAGAGGGTGGGCATGGAGCACCCGCATCGTCCCATTTAACTCACAAGCGTTTTGTTGAGCTCCCCATGACCCCACTGGTGTGACCCGAGTGAAGGTGGTAGCCAAGCATAGACAAACTCCACTGCTAAAAGGAAGGAGCTACAGTAAGTCTGTCTGAATGAAAAATGCATAAGAAGACACGAAGAGAGGACCAGAGGATTAACTTTACTTACAGCGAGAGCTAAAGTGATTGTTTCTCAAGAGCAGGAAACGGATCAAAACAATGACAGATGAAAGGGTTGCATCCTTTACTTCTGGTAACTATAGACATGAACTGGCTTTCCTAACAATAGAGGTGTTTTGTCTTTAGTTGTTTGTCTGCAAGTTCCTCTTTTAAGACACTATGCAGAGCTGGCCTGTTTCAGACAAATACCTGCTAAATGATTCATTCATCAACATCAGTCCCTCTTAAACTTTTTGCGCCCTTGTTACATCACTCCATGTTTCTTGTCACCAGGAATGCCTCTATTCTTTCCGCTGTTACAGGCGTAGTTTAAGCACACAGTCACTGTTACATGAACTGTCGGACTTGAAGCAGCAGGGTTAAGGTTGGACTGTGTTCCTTTTCTAGTTGACTCAAACTGTACATTTGAGCTGCGTACCTCACAAGCGCCTGCGACACACAACCGATGGAGCAAAGTACAAAGTGCAGGTTTTTACACTGGGTCTCACCGAGTCTGGGAACTGGAATTAAGCCAGCGACCTCTGACCTGTCTCGGCCCACCTGTCGTGGCTCAGCTCACTCCTACCAGTATTCAGGTGTTTACAGTCCAAACATACTGGGCCCTCCTCGAGCACACCCCATGAATACACACATGTGGGTGTAATGTGTGTGCAGTAGGTAGTGAAGGGAAGGGAGTAGAGATCGCCCTCTCCTCTCTTGGCCTGCAAGTCAGCGAGGCGTGGCCTTTAATTGATCACGTTTGGACTCGTACAACACTATTAATTAGAGCTCGCTAATCACTTGTTTGTTTGTTTCGTCCTGCTGTAATACACCCATCATTACTTGTACGATCTGTTAGCTGCATGCCTGCATGCATATTGTTTCCCCACCAGCCTCCGTGACCCCCTTTTTCTTATAGGTATCTCACTCTTTGGCTCCTTCTACTGCCCTATGCATTCTATCCTTTCCGCTGTCCCTACCGTTCGTCCCTCTGGCAGATGCCTTGGCTCCGATTTTCTAACGCCGGCAGGTGCTGGTGGCATGCAGCAACTCAGCTTTACAGCACTCATAAATAACGCCTGACAAAAGTTTGAGAGAGCCAGAGCTGCAGTCAGAGTGAGGTAGAGAGGCAGAGATCGAAAGTCTTCTTTGGCAGGAGAACAGGGTGTGGCTCATGGTCAAATGCTGGCCTTCTCAAGGAGGACGTGTTCAGAACAGAGAGAGAAAATGTGAGTGCAGCATAAAAAAAAGAGGAGGGATGATGGCTTTTTTATCATGAATATGTTGCCTGCTCCTCTGAAGTTTGCACCCTTCCTTAATGCAAACTTTTCAATAAACCCCTTTCATGCAAATTTCCAGTAAATGGATCTTTTTAAATACAAGGCCGGCACTTAGTGACTGGTTAAAGAGGAACTTGAATTTGAAGGAAGAGTGTTATCTTTTCAGTAATTAGGATGTAAGAGCTTTGAACAGTGTTAATTGTGCTCTAAAAGCAAATGAAGAGGTCAGGAAAGAAATTATATGCACACTTTTATAATCATCATCAGTAATGAACCAGCACTTGAAATAAATGACCCCATAAATCAGCCCTGATCAAGGATTATTAATGAGTACAGCTCAAACTCAACTCTGGGCTGTCTCTTTGTCATTTTATGCTCCTGAAATCCACCAACAGCAGACACACACACACATCCTGTCTCATCAGAAGCTATCGATCAGCTTCTTAGGGCAAAGGTTAGTTTGTCATTTATTGCGAACAAAACCAGGAAGTGTGTGAGAGATTACGGCCCAGGATGCAACCTGAAGGCCCTTTATCTCTGTGAAAACAAGGCGCTTCCTGCGGCCCTGCTCCCATCCAGGCCACCTCCACCTCCGCGGCCCCCAGCACCTGTGGCAGCCTATTTAAGGCTCCTCGTCAGGGGCTGCAGAGACCACAGACCGGGACAGAGAAAACATGAAAGCCTGGAAAAAGAGTCAGCACTCTGATAAGCTGCAGAACAGTGTGTTTTCACGCTACACAGAAGACAAAGAAAAACAGCATCTCTTTTGAGGCACTTTAAAAAGATTTAGCTTTGTAAATTGAAGGGTGAGCCTGGAAATGAAAGGCCGGGATTCTTTCTGTGGAGCACCTTGCTGTCCTGTAGAGACTTGGAAGTAGGGCTGAATAACACTGCAGCTGTGTTGACCCAGTGACTCCCAGTCACTTGGACACAGTGGACGCAGTGTGACACACAGGCCTACAGAGAAAATAGTCCCGTCCTGTTTGCTGCTCATGTTATTGTCATTGTTTTGAGGACTTTCTGGGCTTAAATGAGCTGCTCGGTATAAGATTCCACCTCTCATCCACTATTTATGATGAGTAAGCAATAGCACATCAAATCTCGTTGGTCACTTAATGTCATGTTGCTTACCCAAAACGTCAGCCATAGAAAACACTCCCTTGCTACTTTGAGTTGCTGCCACAGCTGGCAAGGGTGGATTGTCTTGACGGTTGCCTGCGCTGAATTTCAATGACCCCCCACCCTCCCTCTAGTCTTATTATTCCATTGCTGCTAACTGGCTCTTATTCACTGCAGTGTCCTGACTTCCCAGAGGGGCATAGATAAACAAGGGCTATTCAGTCAGTGAAAAGCCCACCCCCCACCAGCCTCGGTCTCTCCTTGCTTCAGTGCCAGGCTGCAGCGTGTCTCACTTGCCACCAATGCCAGCAGCGGTGGGCACCGTGCCATCGATTCTTCTGCACCACACAACACACTTTTAGAGGGATTAAACTTCGACATAACTGTGATGACTGATAAATTGTTGCTGCTAATGTAACATATGAATGATGAGAAGGGCTGGAATGGTGAGGGGGGAGAGGTGCCTATGTGCCTCTGTGTGTGAATGTTTCAGTGTTAGTATGCAATGAGTGTGTATGTGTGTGTGTGTGTGTGTGTGTGTGTGTGTATGTGTGTGAAAGAGGAGCAGTTATCTGTAGGTGTGGTGTTCCAGGCCAAGCTTACTTCCTGTTGTTATAGTCCATCAGGGAGATCAGGGGTGGGGGATGCTCCCATGAGACTACCCCGTGAGAGTCACATGGTCTGGCTGCAATGCATTTAAAGGCCATGTTTTTTGTGTCCTTCTGTGCGTATGTGTGTCTTAAGTGTGGTTTGTGAGTGCATTCCTGACCTCCACCTGAATTCTAACCTAAGTGTGAACTGTCTCCGAGGCTCTTCCTCTCCTACTTTGTTTCATTTTCTGGCCACCCCTCAATATTTCCTCTTTAATCGACAGATCTCAGAGGGAGGCCTCTTTCCTTCTCCCTCTATCTCACCTTACCAGATGTTTGTTTGTTCACCCAGTTGAAGTCACTTTGACTGATGCTTACCATAATGCCACATACCTATGCATCAGAGTCAGATATTTTACAGAGAGAATCACAGGACTCAGGCCAAATGAAGTGCATCAGCAGCTGTCCACAGCCCTTGTAGCGGAAATGATTAGAGGTGTCACTGTGATGGTTGGAGACTGTTGAACATTTGTAAGCAAGCGGGACATTGTCTCTCAGGCTGTAATGGCCCTCTTGTCCAGCTCACCTCCATCATTCCCTGACCTTCCAGCTAATTTAAAGCACTGCCCTTCTAATCGAATGGCTGTCTGATAAATCTATGACAGATGTCCAGCAGGGTGTGGCAGTGACACAGCATCCAGACGGGCTTAGAGGTGAGCAGACAGCTAAAACATGATTCAGATCCAATGGAATCTCGCCCCTGTGCTCTCCTGTACTCTGCTGGACGCGTCTGCTAATTCGGAGAGGCATTTTGGCCAAATGTGTTCCACCTGAGAGTCAAAGGGTCAACTCCTCAGAAGGAGAGGGAGGACCTCTCATGGCAAAGTGGATTATTATGGACGCACACAATGAGTGAAAAAATAACATTAGAGCTGATTGAAGTCCACATTATGGGAACAAGATAGCAGGCTTATATTTGGATGGAGCTTTATGTAGCCCTTCCTATGAAGAGCCAGATGCCTTGGGCTGAATGCCACCTAGTAATTGTATTGTCCCAAGAAGGATAACACTGATGTAAAGCTGTTTATTGTTGATTGTAAGTCCATTGAATCCATGCATGCTTTTTCCCTTGTCCTTGGGCAGCTTATCCCTCTGGTAGGGCTGTGTTTTTAATAAAACCGTGGTTTAAATGGACTAGGTCCTCTGATCGACAAGCAGATTAACCGACTAATAGAACATACATTGTGATATATAGCCGTGTGTATTAATAGTCAAGGGTCTGGGGACACAGACAGGGAAACAGGTAGAGGCTCAATAGACTGATTAGGAGAGTCCTGGACTGTCGGGTTAGGAGGCGGGTGAGAGACTTCAGACTGCGTCCGACCGCAGGACGTTCCTTCCCATTGCCGTCAGACTGTTTAACAATAGCATTACATAAATCTCCAACTATGACAATATCACAGCCATCACCTGCAATTTGTCATTACTCATTTGTTTTTCTCCTGTGCAACACATGCATGTATATGTTTTAGATTTTTTAACATTTAAATATTCTTTATGTCCCTTGTTTTTGCACGACTTCTGTTACCGACACTTTGTTTCTGCGCCTTTTTATGTCTCTGGACTTTCTTCTGCTGTACCAAGTGAATTTCCTCGGTGTGGGATAAGTGAAGTCTCTCTTATCTTATCTTATCTTAACTTATCTTAACTTATGGTATCTTATGTACAGACTGATCCATTACAGTTTACTCACATACTGAGGCAATTCTGACCTAACAACGGAACTAACAAACCCCTGTTTTCACTTGCCACGCCGAGTGTTTGCGCGTCCAGCCGATACTACAATTATTTTCATTATGTTGATTCAACAAAATATACAACTACATCTTCCAAACCAAATTAGTATATGTTGTATGATAACATGTGTCATCAGGCTGCAGGCACACTAACATGCAAGCACAGCCACCTGACACAGTTTGTTATGAAAAAGCATTTCCGGTGTGTGGGTAACAACTGATATATATACTGACATATGCCGTGTGTCACTTTTATAGATCTCCACGTGTAGCACTCAGCAGCACAACAAGGTACCAAAATGAGGCGCAGACTTTATAAAAAAAAAGCGTCAGACTAGTCTTTCGCAATTTGCCTGTACCAGTATCAGAGCATCAGAATATGTGTCTCGCAGAAGTGGGCTCTGCTCTTCTTCTCCCTGCTTCCAGTTATGAGAGGGACTATGTGCTGGGAAGCTTAGGAGTCACCATCCTCACAAGCTTCTTCTCCCTGAGTCCCCAGTCCATCTCCCTCAGAATTAAAGTGTAGCCTTCAGGGATGAATGTAGATATTTAAGGGAAGATGGATTCACACACAAACAGTAGAAGTTGAACTCCTCATACACAAGTGGGCAGGCCGACTGTGACTACGATCAGAAAGTGAAAACACGTCTAGCATCCTCTCCCACAGATGTCCTAGAGATAGCACTGGGTGTGTGTCCTTTACCTGTTTTAACATGTAGCCCCCACACACACACACACACACACACACACACCCTAGGCTGTTTATCCCCAAGGGCGCCCAGCTAAAGGAGAGAGAGCCCCTTAATCATGTCCCTGTTCCACGTCCTCGTTATCAACCACGATTAATGAGCTCTCCATTAATGAATAAAAAGAAAGACACAGTCAAGGGGGAGGGTGTGTGTATGTGTGTGTGGTCCCCACGTGGGATGACATCACCCACCAAGGTAGATATGATAGCTGTCACAGCTCGCTTTTGTTAGGGATGACAGGGCGTTTGTGTTTGTGTAAGTGTGTTTTGCATGCTTATGTGTGTGTGTGTGTGTGTGTGTGTGTGTGTGTGTGTGTGTGTGTGTGTGTGTGTGTGTGTGGCCGCACACTCAGAACCATGTTTTGATTGATCAAACACAACCTCTTGGGTGCAATCCGTTTTGCTTTTGTATATCTGTCTTCCTCTTTTGTCTATGGTGGCTATGTGGCGTCAGGAGGGCGTCAGGGAGGAGAGAAAAGCAAGGGGTGGGCGGGGGGGGGGGTAAAGAGTGCTTGATGAGACAGTGGAGGAGGAGGAGAGGGTGGCAGGTGCAACGGACACCCGGCACAATCACCGGCGCTCTGCAAAAGCGGCGACAGGAAATCAAGGTTGTCTTGGCAACCTGGCACTATCGATTAAGCGTAGCCGTCTCCGAGCTCACATCAGAGTCCCGATGGAAATGGTGCTGCATTGGGTTTCAGCAGAGGAGGAGAGGGGGCAGGAGGAGGATGAGGAGGAGGGGGGGGAGGAGAGCAGAAAGAAAAGGGGTTGCAGGTGAGGAGAGGATGGACAACAATGACTACAGGTGATTGCATCTCGCTTATAAGTGTCCCACCGACAATTTGTCACTCTGTCCTCTTTAACTGGACATCCACCTTAGCTTCATGCTCTCAGTCATTAGTAGAGTTATGAATTCAGAATATAGCACTGATTCATTTCCATGGTTGAGGCCTTCTCACAACATACCTGTTTCCCTCCCTCTGTCCTCCCGCCTCCAGTGCACTCTCTCCCTAGGATGTCTCAATGCATTTGTCTATGCAAGCACACTTTTCTCAGTTTTGTCAGGTCATTAGTTCACTTTGCGCCGTTTGATTTAAGGACCCTGTGGCACACGTTAAGAGTTGCCTTTTTCTGATTCTACAGGGAAAGCAAGTTTCTATGCAAACCCCTGAGTGCACACAGTGATTTCACCAGAATTGTACACTGAGGTGGTGATGTTGCATAAGCCCTGCAGAGAAGTAATCAATACTTGGTATTGACTTGTTAGGAGGAGTATTTTCGGTTGGTATTTCTCTCTCTCTCTCTCTCTCTCTCTCTCTCTCTCTCTCTCTCTCTCTCTCTCTCTCTCTCTCTCTCTCTCTCTCTCTCTCTCTCTCTCTCTCTCTCTCACACACACACACACACACACACACACACACACACACAGAACAGTCCTCTGTCCTTCCATCATGTGGGTTTCCCAGTCTGGTTAACCCATAGCTGTCTGCTGAGCTGGGCCCTATATCACATGGTGTTTCATTTAGAGAGGTCGGTGACTATTTTTTGCTCAGGAACAGTTTGATATCTTGGGAAATGATTGTATTGGTTTACTTGCTGTTTTCTTGTTAGATGTGATGAGTGATGGCACTGTACATACACTGTGACCAGCGGCACCCACTGTGCCGTCAGAGTTCATTCCTACTGCGGATCACTTCGATCTAGTAAAACCTTAAATAAGCTCTGTCACTAACACACGTTCAGTGCTTGAAAGTTTTTGAATATTCCCTCATCACTTACTGACATGAAGACATGCCAGCTTTTGCTAAGGTAGCCAGCAGGGCTATTACAACCTCGACAAAGTTTATGAATGAATAGTGCACAATAGACTTGAGCTGAACGCACACACAGGTGAAAATAAAATCAAGCTGAACCGAACACAACAAAATGGTATGTGGCCTAGACTAATGTCTTACGAGACTGTAGGGGCGCCTAACATTCCAACTCCCCCTCTCATCTCTCTTTATTTGGGGCTATTCTGGGCTGGACTGATGTGGTGGCTGTGCTGCGTGCTGAGTGAGTCAGCGGTCATTAGGGTGTGCAGACAGCACTCTGCCAGCGGCCACAGGAGCCAGTCAGTCTAATGATGAGGCCAGTGAAGTGCTGGGGACCTGAGCGCTCAGAACGCCCTATAGCTCCATCTAGTTAACCTCCCCCAGGGCCATGCTCACTGTTAGTTTGACCATGTAGGACTTCTCTTTGCCATGGCTGAATGACAAGTCTCTGATTTATGTTGTGCCACTGACTTTCCTTACAGTCTGCTTATACGCATGTTGCGGTGTGACTGTGTGCTTGTATGTACTGTATGGGCAACCGCTGTCTGTAGTAAGTATCATGTAACCGTCCTGAGCCTTGGGAAAGAAGAGAGGGCTCAGCCACAGTTCTCAGATCCAGCCATCCTCCCCTGGGAGAAGCTGACTGAACAGGAATGTAAACACGGCAGCTAAATAAACTGCTGTGTGGGGTGCAGAGACACAGAGGAAGATGGAGAGAGACAGGCAGAGAGGAATAGAGAGAAAGGTCAGGATCACTCAGAGAAAAGGACAGACTATTACAGGGCAGATCTGTTAGCAGTTGTAATCTAAGAATTTAACCTGGGAAAGGAGATGGCGTCCACCGTGCACCAAGGCTTACAGGGACAGCCCAGCATTCCACTCCCTCCTTCCTTTTAACACCTTATCTCAACCTCTCACTCTAAAATAAGATGCACTCACACCATGTCACATGGCACCAGCAATCACCCAGAATCCTCAAATACTCTCTGGACTTAGTGAGCATGAAAGTGCACGAGGCTGCATTCACACTGCTCTGCAATTTTTGTGGAAAAGTGCTGCACAGTTGGAGCAAACAGCAAACAGCACTCAAACACTTCAGTAATTCTATTGCACGGTTACTTATCTTCATTGTTCATCGGATCTTCACTTGTTGTTTTAACTGGCATGTTTTGTGGGTCTCTTCTTAGATTGTGAAAAACCCAGACAACATCTGAAATCTATATACTGAGTTGTGGTGGGTGAAAACTGATGCATCTCTTTGCCGCACGTCTTCTTCTTACGCCATGTTACGGCTCAGCTGACAACATATCTGTTTGATCATTCAGCAGATCATTGGTGCATCCTGATAACCTACTTCATGTCTTCCTCTTATCCCCCTTCCTCTTTGTCCTTTCACTACCGTCTCTCGCTCCCTCCATCACTGCCTCCAACATCGGGTGGTGGGCCAGAGGTGCTACACAGTGTCTTAACCTGGTGTCCGTGCCTGGGCTCATCCTTTATTCATTCCCATTAAAGGAGCATGAGAGTTGTTCTGTGCCTGTAGTTGCTGCTGCTTCCCCCTCCATTAGAGAGACAAACGGTGTGGGCGTGGTGGGTGCGAATGAAATGTGCATGTTGGGTTTGTCCTGATACTTGCGAGTCCAGTTTGTGAGGAGGCAGACGCTGTGGTGAGGCTTTAGGAAGGCACAAATACAATACAGGGGGGGAGGTAGAACGGCTGTAGGTCTTCAGTAGTGTTGTTCTAATGTCTTTACGTTTTTTCAATTGATTTTTGTGTGGCTGCGGCTCAGAGGTAGAGTGGGTTGTCCGATCACAGCAGTTCAATCCCCGGCTCCTCCGAGCCCCAACCTGCTCCTGAAGCAGCTTCAGTGTGTGAATGTGTGTGAAAGAATAGTCTCCTCCAACTTAGATTCCTCCTTGTTTGAGGATGTGATGTAAAAGCGCTGTACAAAAACAGGCCAATTGGCATTTAAAAATGTTCCTTGCTGGACCAGTGAGAAGCTTCAGCCCGCTCTTTATTCAGTTCAAATCCATGTGCACACAGGCCTACACCTGTAATTGTAATCTTTTATATTAAATTTGGTCTGATGCTACTCTCAAAGGGGCATAACAAGTGGTAAAAATCTAACAGAGGCACAAAGGCACACAAACAATACCCTCCACACACACTCAAAGTATACATATGCACACAAATGCCTCCAGCAGTGCCATTTAGCTGGCAGTGTGCCAAAATCTTCCCAAGGAAAGAAGCCCTAAGGCTTTTATAAGTACCTCATGTAGAGTGCACACACACTTACACACACAGGCCAAACATTATCAGCATCTCCCACCTTTACAGGCTTGTGTCCAGTGAGAAGCCTGTTTGGAAAAAAAAACAAACATGAATGTGATAAAAACAGGAGGGCAGCAGACGATGGGAGGAGGGGAGAGACGTAAAGGTTAAGAATGATGATGAAAATAGAGAAAAATGCTGCACCTCACCAGCCCTCCTTTCTCTTGACTGTACTCGCTGCATCTCAATCAGTTACAGTAAACGGCGCGATTGGTCGAAGTTGTGTGGGAACAAAGATCAGTGATGCCTTAAAGACACTGAAAGCTTCTTTTATGTGTCACTGCATTTTTACTTGAGTGTGAGGAGTTTGTGTGTACACAAAATGTGATGTTCTGTTACGTTCAGTGAAGGACGGGGGATTGGGTGTGCATCTGAGCGGTAATCCAGCCGGTTACCTTCGGAGGAGCCATTTAAAATGAGAGAGACATTAACGAGAGGTGGATGAGGAGGTCAGGATTTTCCTTTAATCCTCACACTGCTACTGTCAAAGGAGAGTGAAGAGAGGCAGCAAAGCTGCACTAGTGAGAGTGTGCGTTGGAGGGGTTGAGGTTGGCACCGGGCTGCTGTAACACTGCCAGTCAACATGGCTCTGGGTTTCCATGGCTGCTCCAGTATAAACACATACGTATAGATAACCTCAGATTAGATGTGTGTGAACCTGTGAGGGTTCATCTTGTAAAAAAGCATGTGCAGAAACATGCTGGCACACAGTCCCACACCGCCACGCAAACAGCAACTCAAAACAAACAGTTCAGCTTTTTCACATATCACCCAAAGATCCATTGTCAATGGATCCCTCTCTCCTTAATGAAAAGCTATTGTGCGTAGAGCTCCCCAACACACACACCTAATCACAAGCCCCCTGGATGAGGGGCAATACAGTAAAGTAGCAGGTGCCTGTCCATTGCAGCGGTGCTCAGGCTGATTTGATGGGAATCTATAATCTGGAGGGCTTTGATGCCACCGCCTTGCTTATCAGCCAGGTTTGTTTGGCCAGGCTCAGGGTGCTGGTTTCAACTGGATGACAGTATTGCACAATTAACCTTTGGTGGTTTTTCAGTGCTACTCTTTGTACCATTGCCACTTTTGTTTTTTATTTATGTGCGTATGGGTTGATTTGTTTCACGGGGTTTCTGTTGTTTCATGGGGTGTGTATCTATGCACAGGCATTTCAGTGTGTAAGTGTGTGTGTGTTGGGGTGGGTTGGGCTCAGTTGATTGGTAAAATGTTGTTATGCTATTCTGTTATGTCAAATCATGGTTTCATAAGATTTGGACTATTCCTATTGTTTTTAGAGCAGGATACCCAGAGTGAACCACTATGGCAGGCTGCCGTCTATCCATTATTCATGAGAACAAATTGTTGATTTCATTTGTCTTTTAAGTGTTCTTCCACCCCCCACCTCTTTTTATCTCTCTCAGTAATCTAGTCTGCGCTGGTGGTTTGTGTATGCACTTCAGTGGCGTTTTTAATCCATATTGGTTGGTTGATCCACCAAGTAACTGTATACAGGCTGGAAAAGCAGCAGACAGTGGAGCTGCCGGTGGTGGCATGTGCCGCTCACATGGCGCCAACTGCTTTTATTGGACAATAATGGGAGGCTGCCATGGATGACTTTCAGGGAGGCACCCACGACTTTCCATATCAAGGGTTTTTACTTGAACACAAGTTGCTCGGCGGACGAATGCGGAAGCTTTTCTCTAATGCACGCGGACTACTGTATGATATATTTTCAAGCCACTAAGGCTCCACACACAACGGCGAGTGGGTGTGTGATTGATTGCGATTGCGCCTCACAGTGGAAGATTTGTAACACATGCATCATAGTTGAAGCACTGTGGAACATTAGTGCTTATACACTTCATTTCAACTGGACATTAATCTGGCCACAAAGGAAGTCGGCACTCATCCGCTCATTACAGGATCTTGGGATGAAGTGAGCCAGCTAATGATTTAAGAGTGTTAGGTTATCAGATTATTGTAGATGCACACTTCCATGGCATTACCACGCTGGGATTAACATTTACACTGCACCTGTGTTACCCTGTATGCAATACACTCATTCACACATCAACTAATCTGATTATTTTTCATTATTAGAATAAATGAACAATGAATGTGTAGACCAGGGTACCACATAGACCAAAGCAGCTGGCATTTTGATCCCACCTGTAACTCATTGGTTGTTCCTGAGCAAGTTAGACGCTGTCTGGTAAAATTCACAGACAGACTAGCTTCCTCTGAAAGTAGTCACCATCCTGTCTCCTCTATCAGGCGCTGGAAGTGTTGTGTCAGCTCCTTGATAGCCCCTTAAACGTCCTCCTGCTCCTTCTCATGCCTAAGAGAAGATCTGTGGTGTGGAAACACACTGCAGTGGAGATATTAGATGGCATTTAAGATTAGATATGCAGTGATAAATGGAAATGTGGGCTAATTATAAACAGGACAAACTCTGCTGCATATGTATTTGTTGTTCCTTTGGAGATCCAGCTTCTCTCTCTGTGTCTCCCTGTTCACGTCCAGTAGGAGCACCTGGGAGGAGGCAGCTGTTGGTGGTGATTACAGTTCAGAGACTCCAAAATAACCTCTCCTCCCTGCCTGCTCTCTCCCTACATTCTCTCCTTCTCAGCTGCCCTCTCCCAGCCTTCTTTTCCCTGAATCACCCCATTGTCTACATAACAAATGTAAGATGTGCAGGATAGAAGTAAAAAAAAAAAAAGAAGTCAGACAAAAAAAGAGCCAAAATGACCTAATGAGTGTGTGTGTGTGTGTGTGTGTCTGTCGCCATGTAAATAAAGTGGCTGATACGCCGCGTGGCTCATCAATATGGGGAACGATGGGCTCAGCTCACACAGATGAATACAGGATGAATAATGTTAGCTGAGCACTGCTGCATGTGATCACCCCTCTCCCCACCCACCTCCAGTGTGTGTGTGTGTGTGTGTGTGCGCGCATGTGTATGTGTGTGTGTGTGTAAAACTGTGCTAAAGCCCCCATCAATCAAATGCCTAAGACCTTTCAGCAAGCTATACATGGACAAACACACAAGCACAAAGACACTATCACATACACACTCCTGCTGAGTTTATTAAGAGTCAGAGTGTTATCACTGATCCTAACAACAGCTGCACACACAGACACACATGTGCACGCACGCACACACACACACACACACACACACACACACACACACACACACACACACACACACACACACACACACACACTCAGTCAGCCCCAACACGTCCTTCAGCACAAGTCACAGTCATGTCTGTGTGGTGCTGTGAAAAAGAAGAGCTGGTCCTCGGACAGATGCGTCTTTCTTTCCTCTTCCTCTCGTCAACATAGAACTTCATCACAGTGGAACAGGAAGGCCAGTGTTCAGGGTCAGCACTGCCCAGTGGAATTCCCCCCGAACCACAGGGAGCCATACAGCCAAAACACAGCTCTGTTTGACCCAGTTCAGCCAACATAGTGTCCAGGAAACAAAGAGCAAGTTCCCTTTCTGTCCACGCTGGTTTTCCTCAGAGCATCTTAGCTCCAGTAAAGTCTTGTCCTTTAATGTCTGTCCAGTCTGACTCGTAATACGGAGTAATAACAGCAGTACTGTAACAGTTGGCATCAGCACTGATGTTTCCTGTCCTAAAGCGAGGGTTAGGGCCACTTAGTGTCCTCAGTGCCCATGTGCACTGTGAATCTTACCTGCCTGGAAGAAAACAACCAAAGCCCACAGGGAGTAGTGTTATGTGATAAATTGGACCACAAGCACAAATCACTAAAAAGCAGGAGTAGAATCTAATGTTTCATTTACCACCAACTGTAGACTTAGACAGCCATAACCTTTATAGATGTGCAGTCTGTCCCCAAGGACAAACCTGTCCTTGGGGACATCCTAAGTGTTTCTACATGAGTTACTTGAGCAGAAAAATAAGGGACACTCTATCCCAGAAAACATCTGGCTGTACTCTGCTGAATGCTTTCACATTAGGGGTGACGTCACATGGGATAGTCCCGGCAGTCCAGTCCAACGATGGCTGTGTGCTTGGGTAATTGAGTAACCCTGTTGCATATAAGAAACCCTGGTCTGGCCTATGTCTTTCAGCCTTAGGAAGCAGCAACCAGAAGTGGAGCAGAACAGAGAAGAACATCACTAAGCTGAATGAACACAATCAGAAAGTAACATCAACATTTGGTTGGCAGGTGTATTAATTCAGCTGTTCTCATATAATCAATCATTTCAGCATTGAGTCTGGCTGACTCACTTGAGTTCCCCTCCGACGCTCAAAATCAACAGTTCATTTTTCTCCTGTTTACAGCGCTGAAATGCACTAAGTAACGTGATACAACAGACTACACAAACACACAGTGTTTGTGTCATCGTGTGTTTGACTACACTGTGTGTTTGACTCATTGTAGGCCTGTTACCATCAATGGCAGAGGGGAGTGAGAGATCGGTGACTATCGATTGTCCCAGCAGGATTGTCGATACTCCCCTTCGAATTCTGACACAGTCAACTAATGGCCGATGGCAACCAGACAGACACACACCCACACACCGTCCCAGCACCTCTGGATGTCATGGACAAAAGAGGGCCTATCAATACATCAATGCATGATGACCTGCGTTACTCTGCTGCCTCAGCCATTTCACCGATCAGTAGCGCTCTGAGATGGTGCATTTACAATGGCGCAGCTCACGCAGCCTGTGACTTTTCATCCATCTGCCCCCGTTCTGCAAATCATAGTTTACCTGTTAGTCACTGGCTTGCAAAGTGAAGGCAGAATGTTTTGAACTGGGAGAGAGGCACGGTGGCCTAATCTGACCCCTTATACACAATTTAGATGAGCTCCTCCTACATTTACACACACACACACACACACACACATACCCATTCTGTCTCGCCTGAGACGGCTTTTTGGAGCTGTCCATCCAACAGCCGCCTGTAGCTGCGAGCTGGTGTTATGTGGAGAGGCAGCTAACCCTTCCTGATCACATGGAGAAAAGCCTCTCTGCCGTGTGGGCGCGGGATGTGGATGTAAGTTTACGGCGTTAAACCCTTTATCTCCCTGCTTCACATGAATAACAAGAAACCATTGTGACAACTGAGCAGTAGCCCCAGGCAGTGTGTTTGATTAAGTCTGTGTATGTGGGTGTGTGTGTGTGTGTGTGTGTCAGGGGTTGTCCAGGATGTTTTGCTTCGGGTGTCTTGTGACAGAGCTGACATTCCTGAGAAATGAGAGAGTGGTCAGCTGTTGTCAAAATGCCACAAAGAGGAGGTTTTTCTACAACAAGGAAGAGCTCTTGTTGCACTTTTGTGTGTTAGTGTCAGAATTAGTGAAGCTACAGTAGGTTGTCACCATGGATCTTGGCCACGGCATCACTGAGGTGTGCTGACCTGCTGATTGCTAGAAACGTGGAACTTGCTATGGTTGTAAAATCAGATACAACCAATAAGCAAAAAGGCACTTCTGGGTCGTTTCTGCGCTTCCATCTCCTGTAAATGTGCAGATGTGTGTGTGTGTGTGTTTGTGTGTATGCGTGCGTGTCCTGCCTGCTGTCCAACGGCCTGTCCCCTCACTGAGACATCTGGCAGGCAGAGTCACAGCGTCAACGACTGACCTTTACTGAACCAGAGGGCGCACACACACCGACATACATGTTGTTCACTGTTGTAGTTTCTGTCGCTCTTTCCTCCTGTCACTTCCTGGTTGTCTCTTGCCTTCATTTTCATTATTCACTTGATTTTCCTCTTTCAACAGACAGCCTTGTTTCCAACCTTTTATTCATCCCTTTCCCAGCCTGTGTCTCTCCTCCGTCTTCTCTCTCAGCGTCTCTGACAGCTTGTGACACTCCCTCCCTGGGGCAGCCATCATTTCACATCAACATTGCATGTGACAGGCCAGCTTTGTCTTTTTAAGCCATTAGCAGTTCCTCTCCTCCCACCTTGGCATAATTCCCTTCTGTTTACCTTTTCTGCCCTCTTTTGTGTGCACACATCTCTCCTTGCTGACTGGCAATCTTTGTATTAATCTACATAACAAACCGTTTCAACTAGAGTGAAAAATTTACAAGTGTAAATATGTGACAGCGCTAATGATGGTGGTGTTCTGTCTCCTTAATGAACTGAGGTCTTGGGTGGACTTGACTGATGTCCGTGATAAATCAGTGCAGTAAGGTAGTTTACAGTTAAGAATGAGTTTCTCCAGTTAGAGAATTGTTCAGCAGTGTACCTCCCTCCCTCTTCATAGGCTAGTGCAATTCTCCCTGCTCTGTGTTCTCCCCCAGTAAACTGTCAAGCCTAATACAGGCAGGAATGTCCAGTCACCTGCTCTTAAAATGCAACAGCCGTGTGCTACACTAACCTAATATAGACCTGCATGACACAAGCAGGTTGAATAACACCTCTACGTACCTCAGCTCAGCTGTTAAGCCACAAACATACAGTATGGAACCTAAAATCAGGTTATTAGTTTTGATTTATATTTCAAAATAACATTGATTAATTAGAATTAATGATCCTTAAATTAAACTTGAATTGAAAATATGATCCTGGACAGTAAAAAAGCCACACGGTGCATGAATATGCATAAAGAATGACATGTCAAGCGTGTTCAGCCGTCTGACTTGACTATGTATCTACAACAGCGCCTGGATCCACTGGAAGTGGGAGTGTGGGTCATGAACCACTGCCTTTAACTGAGGTCATCTGTAGCTCTCGGTCCTCAGCGAGAGGCAGCTGTCCTGCCAGGGTGTGGTGAAGAGGGTGGCTGACAGTGCCCATGATGGCCTGAGCCTCCTGAGGAAAAATTGCCGGCTCTGTCCCTTTCTGATGAGGTCATCTGTATTCAGGGACCAATCCAGTTTATTGTCCAGGTGCACACCGAGGTATTTTAGGATTGCACCACCCCGATGTCCTTTCCTTGAATATTGACTGGGTGAGGTGGGGGCTTAGACCTTTGAAAGTCCACGACCATCTCCTTGGTCTTGGAGGTGTTTAGTAGGTCATTCTTCTCACTCCAGTCACTAAAGGCTCTCACCAGGTCCCTGCACTCCCCTTCCTGTCCCTTCATCATGCACGCTACAACAGCGTGCGGGAGGAGTTATATTTACAGTATATGTACAGGGCGAACCGGAACGGAGACAGAACAGTCCCCTGTGGAGCCCCCGTGCTGCTCACCATCGTTCAAGAGACACATTTCCCCAGCATGACATACTGTGGTTGTCCTTTCAGATAATCAGAAATAAGTAAAGTGAAGGAGGGATCCACCCCCATCTTTTTGAGCTTTTCTCTAAGCGTGGAAGGTTGGATGGTGTTGAAAGCACTCGAATAAGTCAAAGAACATAATCCTCACATAACCACCTGGCACGTCTAAGTGAAAGTCAGCCTGGGGGAGGGTGTAGAGGAGAGCATCTTCTTCTTTATGATGTGCGATGTGAGGACCACCAGTCTGTAGTCGTTTAGCCTGGACTGGTGCCTTACTTTGGGTACCAGAACAAGACATGATGTTTTCCACACAACTGGACCCTCTCTGTCTGCAGGCTCAGGTTGAAGATCCTCTGGAGAGGCTCCACCATTTGGGTTGCACAGAACTTAAGCAGTCTAGGACAAACAATATCCAGGCCAGCTGCTTTTCCTGGACGCAACCTCTTGAGCTCTGCCCTCACCCCATCTTTTTTAAGGGACCCAGGTGAGAGAGGAGATTCAGCCACACTGCTGCGGTGAAGTGGAGGAGATGGTGGAGAGGGGAGGTACAGCTGATGTGGTGGGAGAGGGAATGGCTGAGGCTGTGCCACCATGGGCAGGACAGACATTGGCCGCCATGTCAATCCTATTGTAGAACTGGTTAAACTCATTGGCCCAGTCCTCACTGTTGCCTGAGTGTTCTTTTGCTTGTAGCCTGTGATAGTCCGCATCCACATAAACACTTCTCTGTTGTCGTTGTGCTGCAGCTTTCTCTCCACTTTCCTTTCATAGACCTCCTTGGCCTGCTTTAGACTACTTCTACTTGCTTCCATCCCTAAAGGCCTCTTTTTTCTGGTTTATGAGTGTCTTAATGGCGCTGGTGATCCAGGGTTTATTATTGGGAAAACAGCGTACTGTCCTTGCTGATATAACTGTGTCCCTACAGAAGTTAATGTCGTCCATAGTGCAGTCAACCATTCTGTCAGTGTCAGTGTTATTTTCCTGTGCCCCCAGCAGTATGTACCAATCTCTGCACTCCAAGCAGGCCTAAGGAGATCCGCTGGGATATAGAACATATATACATATAGAATATGTATATTATATAATAACATATAGACTATATATTTTATATATTATGATGATAACATATAGAACATATAAAATAGGTCCACCTCCAGATACATTTGCCCGTCGTCCACACGAGGGAATGATTCTGGCTCAAACAGTCTCTGCTGACCCAGCCATGTCATTAGTGCTGAAGTGGTAGGACAAACAGGAAACAAGCTATGTTAGTGACGTTTGACGCTACTGATGTAACTGCCTTCATTTAAACGGGCTGCATACCTTTAAGCAGTTGCTCTAATAATATCCTCTCAGAGCCTGTACTCAGAGTGTCAAACGTAGACACAAACTGGCAAAATCAAAGGCGAAGAAGACCATTAAACCGCTGTGCAGCTTTCAGTCTGTAACTGCAGACTGAATGGAGTCTGGCAGCAGAGGTGACAGGGACATTTCATTTTGCCTGTGACACTCCAATGAGGTTTGACAGAGGGAACGCAGCTTTAGCCAGGTTTGTGTTTGGTTGCCTGCCTGGTATTCACTGGCTTTGCACTTAACCTGAAACAGTCGTAACAGAATAAAAACAGCTGTTTACCCAGGTGTGCATGATGGTTTCCTGCGCTGGCTAAATTTGTTTGCTGCTTTTTTTTGTGTTTCTGAGTTCCAAGTGATTTCCAGTGCAGTCATTTAGCCAAATACATGTCAGAGCTCAGGTGACATAGTTTGTTATCATTCAGCATATAGGTCTGACAACTGATGGCGCTGACAGAGATGAAGGGGAAAAAGCAGGGCAGGGCAGATCAACCGTAAAAAGCATAAAAAATGAGCCAAGAGGTTAAAGAGACAGCAGAAGGGAAGGTGGTTGTCGGAAGCATGACTGCAGGTTTTCTGGGCTTACCAGAATTTACAGCAGATGTTTCCTCTTTTCACCCTTCCTTTTTTCTTACCCACCTCCCACATCACTGCTTGTTCAGTCACCTGCCTATACTGTGTGTAGCTGGACTGATTTACCCACTGAGTATATCATAGCTTGCTAATGCCTGCTAAGTGCTGGAGGACTGGAGGAGGCCTTGTCATTGATGGACAAAGGAGGAAGGGAGGGTGGTATGGGCCAGAGATACTGCGTAATGGGTAGAGTAGGGTTTAGTTGCATGTGTTTGTGGGACTTTTGAGGGGCGGCATCAATTCTCTAGGACTTTTTGTGTTATGTGAACGTTTATTGTTCATCATGGCCTTATGTGATGCAGCCAAGGTGATATTACCACCCATAATGACTGAAAGACCTCTACATGCCAAGCATGCCTTTTAATAGCTGAACATATGGATCACACTCACACTCACACACATTCACTCTCACTTAGTTGTACCACTGTTATTACCTTGGATGGGCTGTCTCACCTCCAACATAAACATAGGTTGGGAGACAAATGTAAACCTGGTGGCTGGGGCACTGCTGTGGATTGTGTGCGTGTGTGTGTGTGTGTGTCTGCTTATCACATCCTCTGGTCCCTACCAGCCCACCTAGCCTTATTTAGAAGAGCTGAGAAGAGCCAGAAGCAGGACACCCAGTGTAACAGAATGTGTGTGGCTCATCACCGTGCTCATTAGCCTGCCACTTCGTACCCAGAACAGCCTGTGACTTCCCCTCTGTTATTATGTGGGTGTCATTTAGGTACAGCAGCACTGTTAAGACAAACTCTGAGTAATAAAAGCATGGGGCCTAATAAGCAAAGCACATAAGAGGCATGGTTTAGTCATGTTCAGTTTTGAAAAGCATTCCACAAGTCTTTTTGCGTTTCCTTACACTTATTAACACCCACTGACTTCCCTTATACCGCCAAGTGTCATCGTGCAGATTAAGAGAACAGTAGCCTGAATTAACACTAGTGTTATCATGGAAAGTGTTCATCAGATGGGAGATGAGTGACACACGGAGGCCCATTAGCTCAAGTACTAAAACATTAATAAGTGTCATTAGAAAGTGAAGAGCACACTGTCTTCAAGCTTCAAGCACCTTTGAAATGAGCTCTGCTCCACAGGTTGTTGAAATTCTTTCACTTTCACTGAGGGAATAATCTTAATCAATCGCATGTATCACTGGAACATTTGTCACCTCTAGTAGTTGTGACAAAAGCAAATGCACAACTGTACCAAAAGTGACTTATTCATTCATTCTCGTCCCATGCTTGGTCTGTCTTGGTCTATTTTTAT
Organism: Pempheris klunzingeri; assembly: GCF_042242105.1. Lineage (NCBI taxonomy): Eukaryota > Metazoa > Chordata > Actinopteri > Acropomatiformes > Pempheridae > Pempheris > Pempheris klunzingeri. The sequence continues at coordinate 4,215,544 of NC_092032.1, read as the reverse complement.
ATCAAGTCCGTAGTTTTTGGCAAGGAAACAGTCTCTCGGGACCCCTAATGCCCTCTATAGCTAACTGACTACAGTTAGTACAGGATACTACCATGTGTCCATAGTTATATCATATATTCATCTTTCATTCAGGAGGAACCTAAGTTGTCTTGCCCAAGGACACGTCAACATGCTGACTCATAGGATGAGGGGATCAAACCGCCAACCCTCCGATTGAGGGACGACCCACTCTACCGCTGAGCCACAGCTGCCCACTTAACCGTATCAGTTAACTACTGGAACCAAACAGCCTTTCCCTAAATAGCCAAGTTCATTTGAGACAGCAGCCAATGAACAAGCTAATCATGAAAAATCCCCAATTCTTTTGTTTTGTTATCGGCACTTGAGTTGACCTTCCTGACTCTGTGGGAGGAAGGCTGTTGTTTTAACAAAACCAGCAGCGTTTACCCGAGTGCTGAATGAGGCGCCTCACCTTGAGACGGCATACTTGAGGTTTTGAATGGCACGGCTTTGTTTTACTTAGGTTCAAGCTGGGCTTTTTTGTAGTGGTTGGCTTCCCTGAGAAAATGGCATTACAGAGCCACAAGGGCAGACTCTGTGACGACAGGGTCTGTAGTCTTTTAGGATGCCTGCGGTAGTTCCACTGCCGCCTACGTTGCCCTGAATTCCCAATGAGATAAGTGGTGCACGTCAATGAGGGAGCCTGTATCAAGGCTAAATATAAAGACTGGAGAGAGGTAGAAGGACAGACAAGTAGTTATTGCTGTTCTCCATGAGCCAATCTGTCTAAACGACAAGCAGAACAACAGCAGACCTCAGAATTTGTCAAGTCAGTTGACTGAAATTAGAAGCGGGGAAAGAGAACACCATTTGATCTGTCTCTTTAAAAGCCAAACTCATGGAAAAGTGTTTTGGTTGGACATTCCAGACATGCCTCCTTCATGTTCTGGTATGGGGATATCAGCCTGCACATAAGATATAAAGGCTGGGTTTTCCTTACAGATGTCCTTATAGGTAATGAATCAAGATAAACGCTTACGTCAGATCATAATGTGTTTGTTTGATAAGTGTCTGTGCGTTCTCATCTGAAGCTCAGCCATTAAGCCAGTCACTCACGCTTTGAGGGCCCCAGAGCACAGAGATAGCTCACTCCCACAGAGGCTGAGATACTGCCATTCCTATTTGGCATGCCTCAGTGTAGGAAAGCACAAACCGAGCCATCTGCTGCACTACAAGTACTACTCTACAGTGATTTTAACATCCTGAAATGTGTCTTATTTATCAATCAAACCAGGATTGAGTCGTGTGAGCTTTAAGTTAGTGCCAGCAAGTTTACACAATTACAGGACAGTATCAGCAAAATCAACCTGTGTCAGGGGACATATGGTGCTTCATACTTAATGATCTGTGCTGGCACATCAGTGATGATACGTCTGCCAAGGTGAGCCCCTTCCATGGGCTAATGTTGAGTCTGCTTTGGGAGTAACTAGTAATTGATACAGCCTGGCAGGTGTCATAACAACACAGCCCTCTCTCCAGCACACATTTCAGTGTGGTTGACACGGACTGTCTGGCACTGCCTTTTAGTAGAGGGTGATGAGTGACAGTGGTGAGGGTGGAGAAATTCAAGCAGCATTGGCAAGGTATTACTGGGTAACTCCAGCCATTACCAGCTACAACACATACAGTATCTGTAGCGTGCTGCAAAGATGTGAAGGTGATGAGTGAATAACAAACTAAGGCTTACAGTTCACATCTGCTTGTCTGCTACCATAAATGAGATTTGGAATTGGAACCAGGATGCATTGGGTCTTTACTGTTAAAGGTCTGGCTTATCTTCTAATGCGAGTAGCTGAAATCAAGACATGTTATGCTGAGGCTCTTGAGCTTGCATTGATTGTGTGCTATTACCTAGATTTATGGAATGTTTCTGTGTGGGAGGGTATTAAGATTAAGGCATGATCTATGGTCAGGGCTTACAGACTAACTTCAAGTTATAGTCTGTTATTTTCTCGGGTGTTTTTGACACGCTGCAAACTATAGAGAAAAGCAAACTTTCAGAAGTAAGCTCTTCACCTCTTCCACCAACCACTACTCTCAGATGCGTAGGAGTCTTCCTCCCGTTGTGTGCTAGCATGCTAACACTAATGAAGCCAGCTGTCCAAACGCTCAGCCGATCAGCCAGAAGGGACTGCAGCCTTTGTTGACGCTAGGTGTTACATCTCCTGTTGGAACACACATTTTTGTTTCAACACCGCCAACCATTTGGCACAGGAAGACACACCGTTCACCCCCCACACCTCTACACAACCAACACCATCACTCCTTTACTCTTTCTCTCACCAACCTTTGCTGAACTTCGAAGCTCCCACTTTAATTGTCCTGCTGGCTGTTGCCACCTCCCGTCTGCACAGACCCGCACATTAATTTTCTCTCTGCAGCTTCATCTTCCATCATTTTCTCTTGACACTGGTGGAGATTGTTGGCTCTACTATTGCTGACCTCAGCTCCACACCTGAGTGGCTGTGGCCCATAACACCCTCCCAGACACGTCCCAAGTTCCCTCTGTCTCAGAATAGACTGTTGCACGAAGCTGATGAAAGGGTGTGCGTCATCCCAGCTGAGCCCAATGTATCTCTTGAAAACTACAATATGGAGGCAGTCACATCATGGAAAAGAAAAGAACGGATAGTATTGTGAAGTGAAGGATAGTGTGAGGAAAGAATCTGATAATGAAAAAAGGTATCCAGTTGAACCAAGATACGATTTTGCAGCTGCAGAACAGCGGCGCTGACCCTGTGGAGGACTCGCGAAATAACAGTGCTTCCTCCACCACGTTTCATCCCACTGCCCCCACTCCTCCTTCCTCCTGCCTCCCCCTCAGCCTGAACCCTGCACGTCTGCCGAGTTTCTGTGAATACCAGCTGGTTGTAATGACCTGCACAAAGCAGAGAAAGGGAGAGACCTCACCAAACAATTTTCATTGATTGAAATGGAGGATCATGATTCTTCCAGATACACCTCCTCCCAACAAAGAACACAAGCAGCCACTTCAGAGAGAGGTGGGCGACTGGGGTTGGGTGAGAGAAGATGGAGAGAAAAAACTGCTCAGGTGCTTTGTACTGGCAGTGCATATTCAGAGAGGGAAGGCAAGGGTGTGTGTGTGTGTTTGCGAGCAGTGTGTGCAGTGCGTATGATGTAAGATGAAGTAGCTGGAGAGGTAGTTTCGGTGCTGCAGCCCAGACCCTCTGCTGACTGGGCTGCTCTCACTGGAGAATTGATTTGGCCTCTGAGAGGATCTGTAGCTCTCTCGGTGTAACAGACGGATGGAAGGGGGGGAGAGAAATGCAAGGAGAGTGGGTGGAAGTAACACAGGTGGAATGGAGAGATGGAGGAACAGGGTGGAAATTAAAAGAAGACACAGGAACACAGGCTCACACACATCTGAGGCAGACAGTCAGTCAGGAAAATTTAGGCCTAGTAATAACCCTCTCTGTAGGCTGGCTGTCTCCTGGCTCCTTCAGCCCATAACACAACCAAGCAGGTCACACCGACTCCCACGCAGCACACACACACACACACACACACACACACACACACAATCTAACCATCTCACACACTGGTGCTGTATGTGTGTCTGCGAATGTCTTACTGTGAACGTGTTCTGTTGTCTGCTTTCATTGTGGATTCAAATCTTTCTCAGATTTTCATTTACATATTTTTACTACATTGAGGCATCAAAGTTGCAGTGTTTTAAACCCCCCCCCCCCCCTAAACAGCCTGGCTGTTTTATTCTCTCCTGCTTTAAAACCTAAAGTTTCATCTTATCTATTGAAGTTAGGTCATGATCTTCATTTGTCTTTCCAGCTGCCTATTCTCCCCCACCCAACAATTCCATTTGACATTTAAATGACATAATACATATATTTAACCTCTCCTACTCATGGCCTTTCACATTCACTGCTCATAACTAAGACGCACACACAGCACACCTCCCATCATCTTATTTAAGGATAAAAATGCCCAATATGTCTAACTAATAAACAAATGGACATAATCTAACCCCTGCCCCACATGTCTCCCTTACAGTGACTAACTACAATAATGTGGTGGAGGCCGGCTCAGACTCAGATGATGAGGACAAGCTGCACATCGTGGAGGAGGAGGGCAACCCGGCGGACGGGGCTGACTGCGACGGCACCCTGCAAGAGGGCGAGCAGCCCAAGGAGCACTGCTGGGATGGAGGTGAGACTACACGCAAGCTCAAAGGGTGCATCATTATTTAATCACACATCTGCAGTGAGTCATGAAAACACACACCGTATCTTCCTATTTCTACAATGTTCTGTGACCTGTGTTCTGCTTTTCAGTATCAAGGAAAGTTCAGCCAGGGCTCAATTAGTCTTTAAAGTCTAGGTTCCTCGAATTTGAAAAATATGCCAGTGGTGGTTAACAGCACTTGTTCCACTCTTTACTAGAAGAGTGAAACGACATCTCTTCATTTTCATTTGGATCGTCTGTGCACGGCCTGCTACATGTGTTGCAGGCTTTGTGTCATTGTAAAACACAGAATGTAAGGCAATGGGTACTACACATGGTGGGTTTCCAACTATGGCAGGAAGCATGATATTAAACCAAGACAATGCCAACAAAGGAAGAGACCTTCAAGCACAAAAAATAGCGTCACAGCCAGAGAGCCACTGGAGAGTTTTATGGCACAGGTGGGCGTTGGAGGGGCTACGGGTAACTTCTTTTTGACTCAAACTGTGTGGAAGTCACATCAGAGGCAGCACACTGCCACAGGAAGGGCCCACTGAAACAACAATTGCAGGTGCCGAAGGATGTAGGTTTTCCAACTTGAGCCCAAGGCCTCTGTGTTGCCCTCCTGATCTCAGGCTGCGTGTGCACATAAATCTGTGTGCATGTCAAGCACAGTAAACACAGTAAAAACACATGTGTCATACTGTGACAAGCCCATAAGATACGTCACTAGATATTCCGCCAGAAAAATATTTCTTTAAGGGTGTTGCAGATTTTGACTGCTTTTCTCTAGAGTGAGAAATGTGTCAGACTGAGGGGGTTTAGCTTTTACAGTCAGTGCATGTAAGTTAGCACAAATGAAAGTGTCCAGTGACCTATCGCTTTCAGTTTAGGGAGGGATTTTTAGAAATTCCTCTCCACTGAGTTGACCTCAGTTTCAGCTCAGGCAGTTTCAGTTACACACACGCACACACACACACACACACACACAAACACAGACACACCCTTAGACCACAGACCTGTGCAATGTAGCTAGCTATTCCCCAGACTATGCAGTCATTTTCATCTTTTCTCTCCAGCTGTATCTCCTTGCATAAAGGAAATGTTGGAGGAAGAGTAATGTCATTGGTCTTGTCCAGAGCTTGTGAACGCTAAACACTTGAAAAGCATGAGTTACACCGAGAGTTTAGCGAGCTGGCTGCGCTCCACAGTTATGCCTGATGAGGCAGATTTTCTTTTGCCTTCACTCATGAGCATGCACACACACACACACACACACACACACGCACTGGCCCTCATCTCATAAGTCATGTCCATGCAAACATGGAGGAAGGCACAGTCATTTAAACAAACACACTTCTTTTGTCTCTCATCCCTTCATCCTCTCATCTTTCCATCCCCTCATCTCTTTATCCTTCCCTCTGTTGGCTTCACTCCTGACAACACAGAAGTCTGTGGCGCAGCCTTAAAAAGTGACTTCCACCACTAATCTTCTCCTTAGCGCAGCCCAATTTGCTTCAAATTAAAACCATGACACCGTTCTCCTGAGACTCCCGCTCCAAAACTGAAAGGGTGGCTTTTCAGCACTTTGCCATCTCCCCTCTCCTCCCCTCTCCTCCCCTCTCCTCTCCTCTCCTCTCCTCTCCTCTCCTCTCCTCTCCTCTCCTCTCCTCTCTGGAATCGTTGTTTGGAATCATTCCTGTTGATTATGTGGTATCTTGGGCCCCTTGCTCGCTGTCATTATTCATTCCCTTGTAAACGATTATGTAGTGGTGCAGTGAACTCCAGGCTGCTCTCCTCTAAGAATGGGCTGAGTAACTCCAGGGACCGAAAGGCAGAGAGAGCACTGACCTGGGATGGCTTCTCCTTTATATGTGATCCCTGACATGATTACATGTCAGGGAATAGGCGGGGTGGCGCTGCAGAGCTTTGACATCGTGAGGCAGCAAAGGCACTTAATGAGAGTGAAAGGCTGAGTTGAACTGCGTGGAAATGTAACCTAAAGCTGCTGGACGATGAGCTGTTTGTGTGTTGTGTGTGATTACTTCAACCAGCAGAGTGACACTGCCTTTTTCCTTACAAGTGGCCTGACATGTAATGATGATATTTTATGATCTTTACACTTGGTCCCAAATCCATTTGGATCATTTGTGCAGTAGGATCCCCTACATTCCTGTGAAACTGATTGGATGTTAAAAGTGAGCCATCCCTCTGGACGGGAAAGGAATCCAGTGGAGACACACAGCGCAAATGCTTGATAACACTAAGCTAAGCAAATCATCCTAGATTTGGAAATACCTCACATCTATTCTCTTGACTTGGCTGTTGATGGGAGATAAAGCGTAACATCTTAACTCATAAATGTTGAATATTTGAGCTCTAAATCCTTATCGCTGATGTGTCTGTCCCATCCAAGGTAGGCTCTACGAATGGGCCTGGATGCATGACCACAGGAAGCAGTGGGGGTGAAGGTCAAGCAGGGCAGGAAATGATGGGATAAGATAAGATAAGATAAGAGACTTTATCCCACACCAGGGAAATTCACTTATTACAGCAACAGAAAAGGTGCAGAAATAAAGTAAAAGAATTAGTGCAAAAACAAGGGATAGGGATATAGAAATGCATCATGGGATACTAGAGTATCGTATTGCAGGGATGTGGGCAGAGAAGGATGAGAAAAGAATGAGAGAAGTAGATGATGAGAGAGTGAGTGGTCTGAGATATACTAATCTTAGGTTATGCTGTAGAATAAATAAAGAACAAACTACTCTTTTTAGATCAGAACCACATCAGAATGTCCTGCTACAACCTCCTGGGACCTTCATTCTTGGGCATTTGTACTGATTTTCCACTTGTGCAGTGGTGCATTCACATCCCTGCATCAGCACAAATATGGCCTGTGTGATGTTTTATGTCAGGGTAGCAGCCTGATGACACAGGGCGAGGCTGGGAACCCTTCCGGCTTCACGCTGTACTTAATAGAGAGCACACACACAGAAACACACACACACACAAGAGGAGTGAAAGCAACAGCTTGTCACACCTTTGCAACACAGGCTCCCAACTGGGACGCTACTTCACACACAAGCTCGACATTTAGTAGCCTCGAGCAGGGGATGGGAACAGTCAGACTAAGCACAGTCACATCAGCACTTTCTCACATGCAGCACCCTTTACAATATCTTGTCAACAGCCAGCACAAGTGTGAAAATATATGACAATCAATTCAAAGAATTCAACGGGTTGACAAGTTGGGAAATATACTGTTTCCTTCAATACCACCCTCGCACCTGTCTGCTAAAACTGAAGCTACAGCCACATAAAGAGTTGAGCCCCACTGAGCTATCCTAGCTACAAAAGCTAACCAGCTGTTAGATTTGCCACGTTGTTCTGGCATCTGAAAGAAATACTTTTGCTCACTTTCACGTTAGTTAAGAAAACCCACACGACTCTCGTCTTCGTGAAGCCAAAGCTAAAGCTGTGAGTGATGTATGAGGGTGAGCAGCCCCTAATGTGTTCCCGACCCTTCAGTGCGATGAGAACTCCACAATTCGACTTTCTCAGCACCTGCTGTTGGCCTCTCCTGTACACACACACACACACACACACACACACATGTTCACCAACACACAGACTCTCTGTCGCTGCACTGTCTCTGAGGGGTTTGTTACAGGGTGGCAAGTTTCTTTAACAGGCCTTGAATAACCATAACAACAGATGACAGCACTGATGCTGGTTCATGTCTTTGTTAAGTTGCAACAGAGGAAGCCAGAGCAGGGCTGCATGTAAGAACTGGTATTAAGTGCATCGTTGACTCATGAAGTACTACACCTGTTCCCGTCTCCGCGCAGAACGCAGCTGGCTCCGTCTTTCAACACACACTCGATTCACAAAACACAATTCTCTTCTCAATGCTTAAATCAATCGATAAAACATCTGCCCAATAAACACCACCACAGTATCCACATTGGCCCTACTTAATTATTCTGTGTAATGATACACAATAGGCACACTAGTGCATTCATAGAGGGATAATGGTGTGTTTAATCGCCAACACACCATACTTGGCTCCGGTATCCACCACTGGAAGCTCTAGGAGAGCAGAGATGAGGGAAGGAAGGATCCTAAACTCCATCCTCAGGTTACACTTACTGACTTGTAAGTCACAGTTTTGTAATTAGCGCTGATTAGACCAGCTAGCTAGGCTCATGTGACGTGGAGGAAGAACATGCTCGGCTCCCACATGCATGCCCTCATTTGCTGGGATATTAACCACAGTCTGAAGGCCAAGCCTCTCCAGAGAGTTGAGTGCGTGTGTGTGTGTGCGCGTGTGTGTGTGTGTGCGTGTGTGTGCGTGCATCCGTTCCACCACAATACACCAGTAGAAGATTCATCACCTAATTACCAATCTCAACAAGTACCTTACCTAACATTGTGAATAGAGGCTTGCCATTCAGTCCTTACAAAGAGCGTGATGCTCATACAGTAGCCTGTGGCCTTTGATGCTAATTAAGTTTCTGATCCTATTATGAATAACAGCATTCAGGATGTTTGTCTCTTCTCCCAGCGCTACATGCCTTATTCCAGGCTGGTGATTGCATCATGATCAAGGGGCTTGGACTGTAAGATCTGGTTAGATAGAATTACACTTTCCGTAACATATTGGGTGATCACATTTCATATACAAAGGTTAAGGTTTTGAATGTACAGCCCACATCGATAGAAAGCATGTCTTGAAATAATAACCAGTGGTCGATCGTTCCTGTAACCAGTGTGTGTTTGTCCTCTCACAGTGAAGGAGGATTGTGTGTCGGACGCCGAGGATGACTTGAGCACAGACGCCCTAGTAGAGGAGATGCTCCAGCAAGGAGACACGGCTATCATCTACCCCGAGGCCCCAGAGGACGAGCCCCAGCGCCAGGGCACCCCTGACGCCAGCATCCATGATGAGAATGGTAGCACACATCACCGCACAGCTCACAGCCCGTACATAAAACTATAATAAATTCACTTTTCATTCTTATCCTGTCTATATTCTATATAGTAGGGTTGCACACAAGCAAGGTGTAGTGTCCCTAAATCACACACACACACAGAAACACACACCATTATTTCCACACGGGAGCTCACAGTCACTGAGCTCTCACACTGTCACTGCACCTACCGAGTAATTACTGCCCCCTGGGGATGGCTCTACCTGCTCCCTGTCTTACCTCAGGTGTTAACTCCACCCCATTAACGCCACTCTCAGACATCATTACAAACACACTGTCGTTAACTGCACACTGCAGCCTTTATTGCTCCCGGACGTTTGACTTTTACCACAATGGGGAAAAAGGAGAGAGAATGGGCTGGGGGTGTGCAACACCTGAGTAAATTCGTCACATCTGCGCGAGCTCTGACTCACAGCTACCTGGGCGATAATGTGTGTGCATTCCCATCCCGAGGCCCTCACCTGTCCCGCAGGCAAACTTAATACATCACCTGTTAACAAAGTAATGCTTTACCTGTGTGGGAGCCAGGCAACCTAGAACCTCTGTTAACCGGCCTGAACCGAGGCAGGTGGCTGCTGTCTCCAAAGCTCACTTTTCTTTACATGCAGTGGTGTTTTTGAAATGCTTTTAAAACACAATATGCAATCAAATGATTGAATTTCAGGGTGTGAAAGCTGTAATCGCTTGGCATTGTGTCAGAAAGAAGCAAAAATAAATACCTCTCCTGTGTTGTTAACCCACTCCTACTTCAGTAAGGACAGGAGGGCGTTACTACGGATCACTAATCAGCTTTTTTTCCTTTGGTTACCTGGGTGCTATTTACCTGTGGGGGAGGATTGCTCAGTGATTGGTGAAATAGCAGGGGAGTGTTACTGTGGCCAGCCTTGTACAACATCAAAGAGCCCTGTCTGTTGACCATGTGTTTTAAAGTCCTTCTTCTCCTCCCCCTCACTGTCACATATGTCATTACACCACTCTCCTCTTGTGCTTTTTTTTTTTTCTCCCAGGAACTCCTGATTCCTTCTCTCAGCTGCTCACCTGCCCGTACTGCGCACGTGGCTACAAGCGTTACAGCTCCCTGAAGGAGCACATCAAGTACCGGCATGAGAGGACCGAGGAAAGCTTCAACTGCCCCGAGTGCAGCTACAGCTTTGCATACCGTGCTCAACTGGAGAGGCACATGGCGGTCCATAAGAGCGAACGAGATCCGGTAAAGACTGACTGACTGACAAACTAGCCAGGACTGGACACTGATACAACAGACTGGCTACTGAAAAGTTCCCATATCTTCTAATATTCCAAAGTTTTCAATACTTTTTTCTGCTCTTACTGGTCTCAGTTATTGGTAGAAATTGAATTTAAATACTTAATGCAGATCTGGTACTAAAATAGAGATGTATAATCATTAACATGAACATTTTACAAGACCGACTGAAACCAGACTGTGAAAAACTGGTCAGCGCTTAATATATTTTGATATTCTATACTTCTGTTAGTGTTCTACTCACTATCATGTATATGCATCAGTCTACACACCAGTCCTTGTCAGTACAGCTGGAGTACTTGTGACTGGTTTCACTAGTACACTACTTTGGAGCTGCGGTACTCACGCACCGACAAAGAGATTCTAAATTAAGCAAACCCACACGGAAGCCTAGTCCCGTTTCCTCAGCGACAGACATGATTGATTAATAACATTGTGACATGAATTAGTAGCAGTTCGGAGGTTGCGTTTTCATTGTCTCTCTCGCTGAATGTCCCCTATCCCCTTGTCTGACAGAGACACATCACACAGTCAGGAGGCAATCGTAAATTCAAGTGCACCGAATGTGGCAAAGCATTCAAATACAAGCACCATCTGAAGGAGCACCTACGCATCCACAGCGGTGAGTGGACAGCCCTGGTCACCATGGCAGCGTTCTGTGCGTGTGTTTGTGTGTGTGTGGGTGAATGAGTGCTTGTGAGCAGGTCGAACTTTTATGTTTGTTTGCCGTAGATGTTTCAGTGTCCATAGAAGCGATATTTATGCTTTATTTATGTCGATTCATTTCCCTGTATTTAGATATCCTTTATCGCGTTTCAGTTCATCGTGTGCTCTTTCTTAATATGCTATAATTGTGTTTCTTTCGGCATTATGGGACAGCAATTACAGAGGGCCATTTCCCAATGGTGCCATTACATCAGCGTTTAAGCATCATTGAAATACATTAGAGCTTTTTCCTGCTGTACTGCTCATAGCCTAGCTTGCTTGTTTCGCTTCATTCACTAATGGAAATCTGCCCCCCCCCCTTTCTATCTCTCTCTCTGTTATACATACTGTGCTTTTATTCAGGAGAGAAACCCTATGAGTGCTCCAACTGCAAGAAGCGGTTCTCCCACTCAGGCTCATATAGCTCCCATATCAGCAGTAAGAAGTGCATCAGCATTATCTCAGTTAACGGCAGACCACGCTCGGGGAACACCAAAACCCAGACCCAGGGTCCATCACCGGTGCTGCCCACGCCACCCTCAGCCCTCCGCACCCAGATTAGAGAAAAGCTGGAGCACAGCAAGCCCCTGCAGGAACAGCTGCCCCTCAGCCAGATCAAGACTGAGCCCGTGGACTATGAGTACAAGCCGACGGTGATAACATCTCCGGCTGTGACCGCCATGAACGGTGGCATTTTCAGCGGAGGCGCGGCAGCTCCTTTGCAGGGCACAGTACAGGCTGTGGTCCTGCCCACTGTGGGGCTGGTGTCACCCATCAGCATCAAGTTGGCAGACCTGCAGAGTGCTCTCAAAGTGGCGGTGGACGGTAATATCATTCGCCAGGTTCTGGAAAGCAATGCCAAAGGCCAGGGGCAGGTGAACTCGGGGTTAACCACTGGAATGCTCCATCCCACGCAGCAGCAACTCATCTCAGCCATCAGTCTGCCTATCGTGGGTCAGGATGGAAATGCAAAAATCATTATAAACTATAATTTAGACCCCAGCCAGGGCCCGCTAACAGCCCAGAACGTGAAGAAAGAGCCTGAGCCAATCTCATCGGCTCAGACCACCACTGACACCTTCAAGAAACTCCCGGAAGATCTTACCATCAGAGGAAGCAGGTCCAGTGAGACCAAAGAAAAACAGGAAAAGACCACTAAAACTTGTCTCCTGTGTGATAACTGTCCTGGTGGGTTGGAAGCACTCCATGCCCTCAAGCACTGCAAGAAGCATGGCCTCAGACTGAACGGAGCAGGCCTGGAGAAGTCTGAGTCTGCTGTTGCTGCACTGCTGTCAGAGGGGGGATTCTGCAACCAGCCCACCAACCTCTTGTCCCTGCTCAAGGCCTACTTTGCCTTAAATGCAGAGCCCACCAAGGATGAGCTGGCCAAGATCTCAGACTCGGTCAGCCTGCCCATCCATGTGGTTAAGAAGTGGTTTGACAAAATGCAGATATCACTGGGTGCCCCTACACCCCCCTCAGAGGCAGAGGACACCTGTGAAGCCCATAGTGTGGTGTCTCTGGTCCCAGAGAAGGACCCAGCCAATATGAAACCTTCTGTGACGCAGGACAGCCCAACTGAAGCCACCCCAGCGGAGGTCAACGGCACTCACAGCTCACCGGCCTCCCCCTTGCCACTGAACCTGACAGCTGGCGGTCCTATCCCAGCCCAGCCTCCGCAGACCACTGAGGGACCCCTAGACCTGTCGCTGCCAAAGCCCGCCAGAGAGGAAGCAGAGAGAGTGGTGTCTAAAGTCTGTGTTTACCTCTCCCCTTCCTCTGGCTCTACCAATGTGGACGAACCCCTAAACTTAACTTGCACAAAGAAAGAGGCATCACCACTGTCAGCCATGGGGACCAGTCCCATCGAACTGTACTCCAGCCAGCCAAGTGCCAAACCCCTTGACATTGTGACCACAATGCAATGCCTACGGGCACTAGCCACTAACAAACAGACTATACTGATCCCCCAGCTGGCTTACACCTATACCACTACAGCAAACAGCCCTTCCAGGACGGAGCTGCACGAAACCATCCACCTCAACGGATTGAAGGTGTGCACTCATTATTGTTCTCAGCTTAGCAACCGCTTTCCTGTCTTTGTTAAAAGTATACTTAGCCATTTTGGGGAACACACTTGAATACCACTCTCATGTGCAGCTAGCCTGGCCTACAGTAACAAAGTCTGTTTACCAGCACCTCTCAAGCTCACTCACTAACAGGCTCGAATGAACTCATTTATTTAAGACATATAAAGACAGAAATTGAAAAGCAGCACATGGTTTTAAGGGCCGTGATGTGCTGGTCACTGTGTCTTCACTGTGATCGTTTTTCATCACTGTCCCTGTCTCCAAACGAGATGTGGCCTGTGCACACGGAGGTGTTGAGAGAGATTTTGTAACCTTTGTAACCAGGCTAGCTGTTTCCAGTCATTGTGCTAAGTTAAGCTAAGTGCCTGGTGGTAAAAGCTTTACGTTTATTGTACAGACATGAGGTTTTAATCCTCTCATCTAATTCTTACAAAGAAGGATGTCTTCCAAAATCCAACTATTCCAGTCCAACTATTACTTTAATCAACCCACAGTTACTGTGTGGCCTACTGTGTACAAGGGACAAAGTTATTTTGAAATGTTCACAGCATCATCGGTTCCCTCAGTGTTTCAGACCTAGTTTTTACTCCTGTACTGTACTGGAGGTCAGTCACAGCAGACAGCTTTGGCTCTAAAACTGTTTTTACATATTACAGTTAAATGTCTAATCCAGGAGACATTATTTTGAAAAGCAAGTGGATTGGAATCAAGTTGGCTCTTCTCTTTTTGGAGCGATCAGTCAAAACCCTTCAGTCCAGATCATCACTCCTTACTGTTCCAACCCACCACAACGTGATAGATAGTCCGAACCCCTCTAAAATCTAATCAATAAGTCGTATATGGAAAAGTCAGAATTCAGCGCTTTGTAAAAATGATAGCCCTTAATAGTTCTTCATTGTGCAGAGACCTAATGGGTCCAAAATGATGGATGTATATCTCTCTTAGTGTGTGAGTGATCTTCCTGGGCTGTCACCAAGAGGACATGAGGCTGCACTTTACTGCAAAGCCCTATTGATCTTCTGGAATCTGTTTAAACAGCACACCTCTGCCTACCTCACTGATTTATTGTTGTTGTATTATACTTTCATGTTAAGTGGATTGGCATACACCTGCTTTGTAAAAAAAAGAGCCCTGTGTATATATCCTCTCTTAGATATTGCCTCACATCCTCTTTCATTGCATCAGTGGATGAGTCTTACCGGCTGAGGGACAGAAAATTGAAGGTGTGCTCGTAAGTGAACAGTACGGTTATGTTTTGGGCCAAGGAACACTGAAGGCTGAAAACTCAGACTGGTTTTAATTTCACAATTGCCTTCAAAAAAAAAAAAAAAAAAGCTATCGGTAGCATATGGCACAGCATAATTTGATTCATGCATAGTTTCTCATATTCTCCAGGAGGAGAAGCAGGACTCAGAGGGCGTGCCCACTATGGAGGAGCAGAATGACTCCGACTCGGGCCCTCAGAGGAAGAAGATGAAGAAGACGGACACTGGCATGTATGCCTGCGACCTGTGCGACAAGATCTTCCAGAAGAGCAGCTCGCTGCTGAGACACAAATATGAACACACAGGTAAATACAAACTCATGTGTTTCCCAGATCTACACATACATACGCGGCCAAGAATCACAGATGGACTCTGAATAAATAAAAAAAAGTCCTGGGAAAGATGAGCCAGAGTGTAAGCGAAAGGGGATTTTCAGCTACAGTGTAAAGAAGGGTGGACACCTCCATTCCAGCAGGTATTACTCAACATGCACAGAAGAGGTCTGAGAGTTTCTTTCCTCCAATTCCCCACCTCTGCACTGCCAGCTTCTCATGTGAAGCACTAAATGTTGCAAGAGGCAACATGTGTGATTTGGATTGCTCTAAGACGATGATGCCGTGGCCAAGAACAGGTCAGCGCACTCAGAGGCGTTTTAGTTTTTCTTGTTTTTTTTTTCTTCATTACTCTGATAACTGGCTTGCAACCAACGTTTTCAGCTCCAAGTGACCTCATCCTAGGTGAAACTAGCTGTTCCCTGCCTGAGCGAAGTTTTCTTGAAGGTTTTCAAGCACAATCGTTTTTATTTTGTTGTATTGTTTGGAAATGTTCTCCTTGGATACATTGACGATAGACACTGTTATGGGCCTCTCAGCCTTTGACTCTACAGTGTTGGGGGGGGGGGATTCCCTCCCTTGTCTGTACTCAACAGCATTTTCATTTCTCTTATACAGAGATGTTGATACATATTTACTTTTTCTTTTCTCTGCAGGGAAGCGACCTCATGAGTGTGGCATCTGCAGCAAGGCCTTCAAACACAAACACCACTTGATCGAACACATGCGGCTCCACTCGGGGGAGAAGCCGTACCAGTGCGACAAGTGCGGCAAGCGCTTCTCCCACTCGGGCTCCTATTCGCAGCACATGAACCATCGCTACTCCTACTGCAAGAAGGAGACGCAGACCCAAGGCGGGGGCCGGGAGAGCCCCGAGGAGGACGGCGAGGCCCAAGCTGAGATGGAGGCCCTGAGCCAGGTACAGAGAGAGCACCTGGCCCCCTCCCAGCTGGACTCGGACGAACGAGGGAGCAGCACCAGAGAGGATGAGGAGAGCGAGGAGGAGGAGGACAGTCCGGTGGATTTGGATGACATCCAGGTGGTGCAGATAGGGGACGATGGAGGGGACGAGGACGAGGAGGAGGAGGAGGAGGAAGAGGAAGAGGAGGAGGTGGTGGAGGAGGACAGAAACGAGGAGGACATAGAGAAAGTATTGGTGGAACAGGGGGGAGAGGAAGAGGAAGCTGACACAAGTCAGAAGGACATGCTTGGGAGCGTTCAAGTGGAGGAAGTCAAAATGGAGGAAGAAGAGGTGATGGATACAGAAGGAGGGGTGACGGAAGAGGGGGAAGTAGTGGGCGAGGCCACAGAGGAGAGTGGAGGCGAAACAAACACGAGCGTGGTTTGTGAAGAGGAGAGCCCGATGCCGCAAGAGGAAGGAGACACTGATTAATCGGACTCCTCCATGAGACACAATCAGATTCCTCCTGTCCCCGTGCAGCGGGGGAACGCACGAGATGATGTCTGCTCACTCTGACACTTCGTTTCAGTTCACTACTGTGTAGAAATCCAGGTGTGCCTGAAAAATACTAGTGACTTTTCCACAGGAGAACCATTTCTCACTGTTAGAAAAATCCATTTGTAAAGAAAAAGATGAAAATGAACACAAATTTTAACAAAAGAAGGAAATGCATTATACAGACTTTGGAAGCTAGAGCCGACATGTTTTAGATAATGTTTTATTACTAAAATACCTTGGGTCATTTCTTTTTATCAGTGTTACTAATTTTATCACTCATATTTTAACCTTTAAATGCTGTACAGTTGGGAGATATTTCTATGCCTTTTTATTGCCAATGATAAAAAAAAAAAAAGTCAGTATTTTATTAAGTTGGAAGGAAAATGAGAAAAATCCTGTGCACTACAAGGGGCTGGTTTTACCTTTGGATTGATTAGTTGAGTTGTGTTGTCTACCCTTCAGTATTACTGCACTCGATATAGAACGCCACCATGCTAACATCACGACGTTAGCGTTGTGGTTCTTTTTGATGTGAGCCTTAAGAAGGAAAACTATGGCGAGCGGACGGGTCTTTTCAGTCACTGAGTTCCTGTTGGACACATTGCTGTCAGACTTTACAGATCAGTGTTTTAGAGCAGTGAGTCTGACATTTTGGGAAATCTGCTTATTTAGATGAGATGAGATGAGATGAGATGAGATGAGATGAGATGAGATGAGATGAGGAAGTCAATACCACTCTCGTATCTGTTAACTAAATATACAGCCAGCAGTAGCTGAAGCTACGCTTAAAGCTGCTAAAGCTTTCCTCCTGAACTACTGTTGCAGTAATGCGTGCTGGACTGTTTCTGACTTCCAGACAGAGTCAGGCTAGCGGTTTACCTGTTTACCTAGTATTTATGCGAAACTAAGCTAACTATCTCCTGTATGAAGTATCATATTAAGTGCTATTATTGTCTTGTGACTCTCTGCAAGAAAGCAAATAAGCAAACGTATTCTCCCAAAATGTCAAAATATTGCTTTAAATGTTCAGAGGAAGCAGAAAGGGGATGTAGAAAACTTTCTTAACCCCCCCCTCACCCCCCGCCCCCCCACTCCAAGCCATATGCAAAAAAAATCAAACTAAAACAAAAGAAACATGCGTATCAAAAGTGCCATTGAATATCGCTGTTGAAGCTTAGCAGCTACGATCAGGTATTGCCAGGTCCCAGATCAACAAATAAGCCGGAATACTGTTGAGTTTGGCTCGCTACCACCCGAGAGAGCAGACTTTAGCCTACCACGTGTATCCTAGAATTTAGATTTGTTGTTTTCATTTCTAATCTGTAAGGCTAAAAAAAAGAAAAAAAAATGACATGTTTTCAAATGAATGATGATGAAAAATAATTTCTCATTTTTAACTGCCTTTTACGAGCTTATTCAGTGCACTTGTTTAACACCATGTCTCAAATGTCTCTTCAGGTAACAAAATGTAGGCAAGTATGAATCCCAGGAGTTTAATTCAGCATCTACCTGTCAGTATTACTTTTGTCTCTTATGTTCTGTTTAAGTGTGTGTACTTTGTTTTGTTTGTTTTTTTTTTAAACAATGGCAGTATTATCCCCACCCCCAAGGAGATGGGTATGTCTGTTTAGTCATAGAGAACTTTTATATTTATGTGTCTTATTTTTATATTTCTTTATGGTTATTTATTACACTATGTAGTGTACAATACTGTAGTTTGTATTAATACGATAATATATTTTAGTATGGAAAAAAATTCAAAGGCAAAATAACTACAAGCCTGGAAAACATGAGCAAACATGAAGGATGTTGTTCAAACTAACAAAAGGACATTTTTCATTGGGAAAACTCACACCCCTCAAGCCTGAAAATTAGAACGTTTGACCTCTCTGCATCCATTCTAATGTTAGTTTAGTTTTCTTTCCCCTCTCTAGTATGAAGCTACTGAACTTTTGAAAACGTATAGTATGTCTAATAGCATGAGTGCGTGCTGTTTTATTGGAGGATTATCCTTAACCACACAAGCTGTCCTTTTTGCCAAGCCAAAATAATATTGACGTATGTTCTTATGTTTTTATTTGTGCCAATTTGTTATTTTATGTCAGTGTCAAGACCACGCCCATTTTATATGACCCCCCCCCCCACACACACCTTTTTAACACCCCTATCTTTTTTAATAGTGATTGTTTTTTTGTTCCTTTTCCTTCTTTGTTAATTTTTATGACTCCCCATCTCACAATAAAATTGCATCAGTTACAAGCTGCTGGCTTTGTTATGACATTGTTGTAAAATCACACTATTCTGTTGTTGTTTTACTGTCAAGTAAATATTACTGTGAAAAAGTTCCACTTCAGAAATGTGAAGCAAGAGGAAAACAGCTTCAGGAACCTTTACCAGCACAAAAACACTTTCACTATCAGTTTGATCTGTAAAACATGGGGAATACAACAGATACAACCTGTATATCTGTTTTTGGTGCCAACAGTGAATCCATAGTATTTCTTTTTTATTTACAGCTTGGCTAAACCAGTGGTTAAGCTAACCACCTCTACCTGCTAAACTAAGCTAAGTGGATATTGGCTGCAGACAGACAGGAGAGCAGCATCTTATCTTCTCATCTGACTCTTGTTCAGGAAGCAAATAATACATTTCCCCAGATGTCATGCAGCTCTTTTAAGTTGCACTCCATTATTTGAATATCTGAAAAAAGGCCAGCACATACCCCACAGTGATCAGCCACAACCCCCCCCCCCCTCCCCTC